>NC_062222.1:16403595-17028595 GCF_902686445.1 Sciurus carolinensis | reverse complement strand
GAATTGCTCTGAGGTTCTGGTCGCTTAGTCGTTCTGTGTGTCATTGCCTTTGCATCTACAACTCAAGAGGACAGTAATAACATGTATTCTCCAAGTTCCATCTATAGGTCATTTTTACATACCTTGCTTCTTGTAAATAAGAAAATAAAAACAGAACTGAGGCCCACCAGGGAGGGTATGAGGCCTGCCCGAGACATCTGCCCTCCATCGAGGGCTGCGGGTGGAGATAAACCCAGTGTGCGCTTTCCATTCACCATAGCCGAGTCTGTGAGGAAGAGAGATAATTAACCAGGATGCTTTACTTTGGCAAATGCAAAGTTCCTGGAATGGATTACTAACAGTCCAGAAATAAGATAAGTACCATAAAACTAAAAATATCCAGGCCTCTGAATCTTGGTGATAGCTGAGAATAAAAATAAGCCATTGACGACAGGTTTCACACTTCGTTGGACCTGTGATGCTTTCTATATCTTTTACATTTTATTCTGTGAACATGACCCAGGCATAAGTTGATTTGGAGAGAGGTTATAAAGAACTGTGCCTTGCAAAGTTTTCACCAAGCTTTATTCAATATTGCAGTGATGTTATACCCGATTGAATGTTTAGAAATACAGAACAAATGTTCCAAAATGTTTTCAACAATTCCAAATTGTGTATTTCCTTTGGGCCTGATTCCTGCAGGTGGTCGATCTATAAATCTGTTATCCTGTGTGACCCATCTAAACTGTGACTCAGCTTTTAGGACCAGGGTAGAGATTGCTTTGTCGCCAGTCCAACTCAAATTGAAATTAGCAGCAAGCCCCGGGGCACTCAGGGGTCTTAGAAGCCCTTGGTTTGTTTGGGAGACAAATGATACAGATGTAGAGGGCGCTCTAGTTTGGATCTTAAGGTCACCAAAGGTCCTTGTGTTAAAGGCTTGGTCCCCAGCTTGGCACTGTTGGGAGGTGGTGGAACCTTAAGAGGTGAAATCTGGTGGGAGGTCATCAGTGGTATGCCCTTGAAGGGGGAAAGTGGGACACTGGTCCCCTCCTTATGCTTTTTTGCTTCCTGACCACGAATGGAGCAATTTTGCTCTACCACCATGATATGCTGTGAAACCCAAAGCAACAGGGTCAAGCGAGTAGGAACTGAATCCTCCAAAACCATGAGCCAAAACAAACCTTTCCTCTTTATAAGTTGATTATCTCAGGTGTTTGTTACAGTAATGAAAAACTGACTACCACAGAAGGACACCTTTTACTTCCCAGTTTCCTATCAGTGACCGCTCAGCCATGCACTCAAAGATCACTGAGGTCAGTTTCATACAGAAATGTCCTTTTGCCCTCCTGAAATAATCAGTTACTCACATAACCATTATTTTAATGTGATAACATCTACCTACAAGTTGCAATGATCTTAACCTACCAGCGTACAACATTTTCCCATCTCATGAAGAGTCCTGAAGTCAGGTACAAATTTCTGCTTAAATGCCTGAGCCTCTGCACCCAGCATTCTGTCTCACTTGTTCTTATATTAGCCCCACGTTGCCAGGTGTGAACACGGACTCTTTGGGAAATGGAAATAACGAACCACATGTTGGTTGTCAGTATTTGAGAAGAGAACAGGCCTGAAGACCTTCTATGTTCTGATTCAGTTTGGTAGATTGCTCTTTCTCTTTCTGTTCCTTTTCTTCCATATTTCTCTCGAAGCTCCAGGATTTGCAGCCATGGACACCGGAAACATAAAGTGAATTTTCAGAGCCAAAGGAAGTTGGTATTCCTTTGAAGAGTCTCAGAAAGACCAGAAGAAGAAAGCAGTCCGGGTGTCTTGTCAAATCTGTGATGTCGTACAGGCAGTGCAAGCCAATAGCAGACCACCCCATAGATAAACAGCACCCAAGAGAAGGCAGATTATCACATTGTGTCTGAGAAAAGCTGACCTTCAGTTCCAGGTTCTGACCAGTTCTAAGAGTGTCATTGGGGAGTCTATAAAATGATAGAGCCATTGGTACCCTCAGAGAGAAGACACCCAGAGGGACAGTGTTTGAAAGAAGAATATGTTGATAGAAAGTACTAGAACTTAAGTAACCGAAGAAACAAATGTTAAAACCTCAGATTAATAATAATGATGTAAAATCACCATAATTTCTCACCTTTCTAAAAAAAGGATTCTTAGAATATGAATTATTCCTAGGGTCAATCATATTCCACATTTTGGTGGAGTGATTCCTCTTCATGTTGCAAATAGTTCTTTTTCTGTCATAACATGAGTCTATATGTACAAAAAAAATTCTACTCTCACCTGTGTTTGGGAGGCTGAGGCAGGAGGATGGCAAGTTCAAAGCCAGCCTCAGCAATGTAGCAAGGCCCTAAGCAACTCAGCAAGACCCTGTCTCTAAGTAAAATATGTATATAAAAAGGTGGGGGCTTGCCTAGTTATGTGGCTCAGTGGTTAAGCACCCTTGAGTTCAATCCCCAGTACAAAAAAAAAAAAAAAAAAACTACTCTCAACTGTCCTTTAGGAGCAAAGAAAATATATTAGGTTGAATTTGGATAAGTGCTAGATGGTCACCATAATTTTGCTAAATGATATTATTTGAATGAACAGAGAGTGCTAAGACAGTAATTATGACTTGAAACTTTTTAAAAATTTTTGACATTGTGTAAATATTTACATCTCTTTTACACAGAATCATATAGAACCTTTGATTTCAAAAAATGCTGGTTGTTTTGATTTTTTTTTTTTAATTCTGATACCAGGTATAACCAACTATAAACACATAGGATTTAAGAGAGGGGGAATACACAGAATCTAAATAAAATTAGATGTTAGGCAGGTAAGAATTTTAAGGAAACTAAAAAGATGGTTGGTAATACCAATACTGTTTGTCTGTAAAACTAATATAAATCATGAAGTATTTTATATACCATAAGGTTCCATATGTCTCTTCTGTTCCTGGTTACCACACCAAGTCATGTTTTCTCACCAGAAAGTTTTCTCCATAACTTCTGTAAATGGACCAAATTATTATTGAAAATGATAACCATTACAGAAAAATAACCCTTCAGAATTTTATGTAACGTTTCAAGGAAACACAGTGAACCACAAATGAGCCATAAAGGGATATTTTGATAGGACAGAGCAAACATGACAAATTAAAATCTCCGCGGTTGTTGAAGTGGCTCTCATTTGTGTTTAACTAGTCTGTACTTTGGGGTTCAGTCGCCACCAGGTGCAGTATTGTTACAATGCAAGTAATTTCCAGGCTCAAAATTCAAAATTACTCTTTCCTAACGAGACTCCTTTTGCCTCCATTGTGCCCCACCCCTGCTGTTCCCCCTTCTCCTGAACAAACTTATGAGCCAACCTCTCAAGCCACCAGAGCCAACCCCAGATGCCCAGTTCAACCTCTTTATCAGCTCCAAAGTCATAACTTGTCTTATTTTTGCCTGGTGTTTCTTGTAGATGCAGACCCTCCTTTCGATGTTTTTGCTCTAATCCTTTTCTACAGGAAATTCCTAGGGACCAATCATAGACAAGCACTTAATACAGTTTTCCTTTTAACTACTTAATCTCCGGTCTCGAGAACTCATGGAATGCTATTATAGAATAACAAGCCTAAATTTGGGTTCACACATACAGAGCAATTCAAGTATGCCTGGTTTTGCTCTCTGAAACAACTGAGTTTCTTGCTTTCCCCTTTTCCTGTGATCAGGCTAGTCAGCATGGAGCCATTTGAAAGAAGACAACGTCAACGAACCTACGATGCAAGAAACAGAAAGATTTCATAGTGTTTAAATATGTGTGTCAGGAAGAACCTTAGGGACTGCTGAACAGGAGTGAAAAGAGAAACGAGAAAGACATAGGGACTCGTGCTCACTGGGAGAATCTGGGAGTATTTTTCATTCAATTAATTAGTCTCAGTTATAATCTGAGCCACGAATAATGGCCAAAGAGTACATTTTTCATAATTTCATAGGATACAGCATGTCCCTTTTCTGAGCGTGTCCTCTGTGTTGAATTTCTCCCCCAAATTGATTGCTTTTTCTCATCTGAGAAGAAAAACAGACCTTATTTCCCACATATTTCAGAGCTAAAATCTAGATAAAACTTATTCTTTTGTGTTAATTTATATGAAAAATAAGTGTGTGTTTCTCAAATGAGAATTTTTTTTCTTTCTTCTTTTTGTTTTTTTTTTTCTTTGATTTCTTTTTTTTTAAATGAGAATTTTTAATTGGTCAAAATTTTCTTGTGACATAATTTTGCTTAGCTTGGGATTTTTTAAAAAATGAACTTTCATCTTATTACAAAGAAAATGGAAGATTGTTTATGGTAGGAAATTTTTAAAAACATACAGATAAGCAAAATAAAAATAAAATTTAAATCACTGAAAATCACACTGTCCAAAATAACCGGTGTCAGAATTGCTGGTGTGCTAAATGTTTTTTTGTTTGGGTTTTGGTTTTTGATTTTTTTTTTTTTTTCCCTGATCTTTAAAGGGCTCTTTTGGAGGGATGGATTCTGCCGATTTTCACCTTGTGGGATCTGTGTAGACTCTATCTCACACACTCATGCTGCTGGATCTATATGATAGAATAATTTTTTTAATGGCTGGAATATTTAACCAGAAAATATCTGACATATGCAGCTTCTGTCTCAGCTTTAACGGTGCCCTGGTGAGAAGCAGCCCTTCACGCTGTCATTTCTGTGCACACACACAGACAGCCATCCATCATGAATATTTAAAATTCAATCATTAGGTGCAGCAGCAGTAGTGGCAGCGTATTTGTTGCAACTGATCAGCCACTAATGGTTTAAAAACTTCGAAATTGGGGGCTTCTTTTGTCAATTGAAGAGGATTATTCCAATCCACTGAAGCTCCTTGTCAGAATGGAAGAGTGTATTAAAAGAGATGTGATTGCACCCCAGGGTCGCTTACAATATATAATTTACTAAGCACACATGCTTAAGAGAAAAATAGATCAAACAGATGAGATTGGTGAGCCCTAAAGTCCTCCCCTACCCAGATCAAACATACAAACAAACAAGCAAACAAAATATACCCCCAATTCTGTTTCTTTCTGAGTCCTGATATCTGGTTTCACAGGGGAGCCCCCGTGCTTTGTGACCTGGGTTCTCCACTCAGTCATTCATTCCTCCAAATTAGCTTTCCTTTCCAAGGGAGCTCTTCACAACAATAGAAGCAGCGGTGCAGTCTGTTGTCACAACAGTCAGGCGAAGTGTGTTTTCTTTCATTGCCGGAGTTTGGTGATCAGCCTGTTGTGCATGGCTGGACAGGAGTTTTGAAGATTCTTCCTCCTGTGCCTAATTGCGCCTGTTCATCAGTGCAATCAGCTGCCTAGCGCTGGCCACTGCACTTGGCTTCTTAATCAGTTTCCAACTCCCTAAATCATATTTAAAAGGCTTTGTGCAGAGGCCCAGAATCAGTGTTCAGTTTATCTGATCCCTCCCCGTGACCTGAGCTGTCAGAAGTCCTTGCGGGAGAGATTCGATATCAAGTAGAACATGGAAACACATGTAAAATAAGCTCTGTAATTTCTTATGACTCTTGCAGGACCCCGTGAAAAATATTGTTATGATTTGCTCAGTAGATTGTATCCCAGAGTGAGCTTGTGCGCTCCCCGCTCTCTGCCCCGTCCACGCTTACCTGGGCTCACATAGTCATGTTGACCCAGAAGAACAGGACAGCACGGATTTTTGTTGTTGCTGTTGTTGTTGTTTGCAATGTTGTAATTTTATACCATCAGAATAAGGGAAGAAAGTGGGTGGGAGGGAAGGAGAATGAGAAGGAAGGGAGGGAGGGAGAGAGGAAGTTTTGTCCAGTAGTATGCTGGATACCATTTGCAAGTTGGTCTGTAAAATGATTTAATCTTTAGAAAAATAATTCCATGTGAACGTGTTTGCTTCTGGTCTGCACCACTGTGCTTCAGATACACATTGCCTGCCTCCATCAGAATACCCTGCAATTTAGAGAATCTAGGTGATTCATTTTGATATTTTGAAGGGAAACTGGGGGCTTTCTCTGTGAGGTTACTGATCCATGTCACACTCAGCTCTGTTCCATTATCCTGTCCCTGACCTGCCTTTTCATACATTCAGAAAATCCTAAGTGTGAACTGTGAAAATCCTATTGAATGATGTGAGGAAAAGCAGATCCATCCAGTTTCATTATCCTGTTGGGGGTCCCCCTGCCCCTGCCTTCATGCTTATCAAAGAGCTCAGTGTGACATGGACCCAGAGTCTCACACCATTTCCCTCCAAAATATCAAAATGGATCACCTTGGTGTCCTGCATTGCAGGACATCCTGAGAAAGCCATGCAGCAGGTACTTGGAAGTACACAGAGAGCCAGAAGCAAACGTTCACACGGAGCTCTGTGTAAAGACTGTGACTACAGAAAAACTCCATTTGCTATCAAAAGTCATATAAACTGATGACTATTTAAGCATATGTCTTTAAATATAAAATAATATTGAAACTATTAGTAGATCATTTCTTTCTTAAACTCTTTCCCTTACAGACACAAATGCGTAGTTTGGTAATAGAGTCTGGCTAGTAAACTAAAAATAAGGTGCAACTTGAGCTTGTTATAATCCACGGTTTAGTCGACAAGGCTTCCGGCAATGTGCAGGAAGGGAAATAAAGGCACAGAATGATCAATCGGGCTTGTATAAATAGGCATCCGCAAAGCTGAGGAGAAGGCATTCCAGATTTTTCTGTCACTGTCAAACTGTCATAAATAACTGTGAGAAAGTCTGCTTGGAGCATTTTAAACTCTGTGGATTCTCTGTTGATACAGATGTTGGGATTTCCTCCCACTCCTAAAACCACATTAGACTAAGGGGTTAAAGAGCAACATTACCCTGGTAAACCCTACTCTGACTCAAGATTGACTTAACCAACTGTAATTTTACTACTGCACAGATTCAATCTGCTAAGCAAATACGAATCATTTTGAAAATGACCTACCTGTGTATTTATTCAGTTTGTATTTCAGAATTATCATAATATTGGGCATAAGGAGATGGTGGTGCCAACAAAACCATTTTAAACCGCTCACCATAGATTTATAAATGGGACCACAAAAGAGAAAATAGGAAATCACATCCTGTGAAATGCTTTAGTTCAGATAAGGTAAGCGTCTGTTTCAAGTCCAAAAACATCGAGATGAGTAAAATTTTATTTCAAGTAGCTTCCTGCTTTGCTTTGGTCTCAAGCCAGTCTAACTCCCGATACCGCTCGCTCCTGTGAGATCTCAGTACAGTCACGGAAAGAATACAGGCAGCCTTCGAAGCTTTCTGGCATCTGTTCAGAGATGAACTTGTTCAACCAAATACCATTTTCTTATTTAATTTTTCTAATTTCAATTTCTACCTGAATGTCTCTGCCAATTTGGCCTGATTCAGACACCCTGGACTTGGGTAAAGATGGCTTCTGTTTCCATTCTTTTTTTTTTTTTTTTTTTTTTTTTTTTTGGTACCAGGGATTGAACTCAGAGGCACTTGACCACTAAGCCACATCCCCAGCCCTACTTTAGATTTTATTTAGAGACAAGGTCTCACTGAGTTGCTTAGCGCCTTGCTTTTGCTGACGCTGCCTTCGAACCACAATCCTCCTGCCTCAGCCTCCCAAGCTGCTGGGATTACAGACCTCACCACTGCACCCAGCCTCTTTCCATTCTCAACTCCCACACCTTCGCCCACCTCTCTGTTGGTGCACCCCCTCTGTGTGCTCCATCTACAACAACCCCCTGTCTAATTCCTCCCCACTCTCACTCAACATCCACTCTCTGTCACTTCATCTTCTTGCTTCTTTGGGGCATCCTCTCTGTAGGACAGAGTGCCATTTCTTATCCCCCCCCACACCCTATCCTTGATATCTACCCCCTAGATTAGATTCTGCCTAAGTAATTTGCAAAACCTTTAGTCTTGAGTAACTATTGTGCTGCAAAGTCAGGGCCCATTTCTTAAAAAAAAAAAAAAAAAAAAAAAAAAAAACCCTCCAGGAGAAAACCATATTGATGATAAAAAGAAGCAAAAGAGGGCAAATAGTGTAAGCCAGAAAAGGATGCAGTCAGTGGCAGACTTTTGGCCTCTGTGCAGTGGCTCTCAGACTCTCCACTCATCAAGCCCCCAGTCCCTCTGCTGTCTTGTCGTCTGGTCCACCTTCACCATCCTATTGATGGATGATACCGTTGAACCATTTTCCCATCATTCCTTTCCTTTGCCCACACCAGCTAGCTAAGTGAGGAGCCCAGGAGGAGCAATGTGGCTAAAGCAGTGAGGGCACAGTCTGTGACCAAGGAAGAGGCACCAAGTAGGCCAGGAAGAGCAGTGCACGCTGATTGTCGCAACCCATGTGTGTTGGCAGCCATTCTGAAAGGCGTAGAAAATGTACGAGGTTTTAAGGAATTCCAGAGTTCACCGGTGGTCTACTTTTTGCAAAGAAGTATGACCAGCTTGGTATTGTCAACCATTATGTCATCCATGCTAATGAACAAAGTAAAGGCACCGGAAGTCACCAACATCCAAGTGGTGGCATCTAATTGGTTTTGATCTTAGTTCAACAGTGTGACCAAAAGGATGTGTCCATTACCACCATCATGTGGAACACGGAGTGATTAGGAAGGATGTTTTGTTCTTCAGACTTGAGCAACTGTTCACTGTTCCATCAGATGTTGTGTCTGATAAGAAGGCCGTGCCCCCAGTGGGCTCAAAGAGTTCCCGTATGTACTTGCAAGTGCTCAGCTCACAACCAGAGTGTGGAAGGTCTTGGAACAGATTGGTTCCTGCACAATTGGGTGGTACTAAAGCCAGTGGCACAGCAGCTGCAGAATTCCACTCCAACCTCAACACACATATTAGTTGTGAATTTGATAAATGCCATCCTGAAGAGCAATTGATTTATTAATTAGCTGATTCAGAATGTTCTTAGGACTCATTTGGGATATGGAGTCATTATAATTTAAAAATGTCAGTGCCGTGCAATAGAAGATGAAAATGGTACCTCCCAGGGGCCCTGTGGGCAAAGCTTTTTCCTTTGGTGGGTGAGGGTTTTCTCCATGGCTGGGATGCCGCCCACTGGAGGTCATTTCATGAGGCCCACAGAGGGAGACTCCAGGAAATGAGGGGAAGCTCATTTTTTGAAACAGAAGCTCAGGGCCAGATGAGGAAGGGACCAGGCCAAGAAGGAGGATGGTAATCATTTGGTTATTAACCTGGGAATAGCAGCTGTTTCATGACAAGACTCAAAAGAATTAAAGTCCTTTAGAAGTGACTGCCAGAGAAACCCCAATTGCATATAATGACTTGCATCTATGAATTGGTAGTCTGTAAATGTCTTTCCGGTAAAAGATTTGGTGAGCTGAAAGGTAAAAATATGGGCTGGATTAAATTATCATGCATTTTAACTAATTAGTTTTTTTGTTTTATTTTTGCATTGTCCTTAAGCACGGGTAATTAAGACCTGACAGTACTGTAAGTTGGCATTTTAGTTCATAATTAAAATACTCTATTTCCCTGCACTGGGACTGGGAGTAAATCAACACTTGAGATATATCAAGTTATTTCTGGTGTGATTCTCAGATGTGAGCATGTGTACCCAGAGAGGAAACACACCTTAGTCACGAACTCACTCATCTGGGGGCAAAAGAGAGACGAAATGTTCTTTCTGTTGCCTGCTGAGCTGGACAGCAGATTGAGGAATTGGGTTGGGAGAATCAAGGTAACTGGCAAAGCCTCATTATCCAATGGGAATACACAGAGTTTCGCAGAGGAACAGATGTCATTAACTATGGGCTTAGTCCTCCCTTCTTTTCAGAAGGAAAAGAGGTTGAAGAATGCATTGGCAACTGGCTTGTTCACTGTCTTAAAGCTTCACTGATGGACCAAGACTCCAGGCCTCCTGGAAGCTTCCTGAAGGGCCCAGCAGCTTGAGAAAAGTGCTCCAGTTGTTCCAAAATGCAGCTCACTGGGCTTCTTGCAGAGCTTAGTGTTCATTGTAGCATTGGGCGGCTTGGGGTAGAATGAGTAAGGAATTTAAAATTGGGTGGATTAAGGTGGGAACCCAGCCCTTGCAGGGTGGCTTTGAGCAAGTTCATCAATCTCCTTAAACATCAGTGTCCTCAACCCAAGTGTGGTACCTGATGTGTGTGTGTGTGTGTGTGTCTATGAACTTCTGCTGGATGCAGTGTTGCACACCTGTAATCCCAGTGACTCTGGAGGCTGAGGCAGGAAGATGGCCAAGTTCAAGACCGGCTTCAGCAACTTAACAAGCCCCTGTCTCAAAATAAAAGATAAAAAGGGCTGGGGAGTAGCTAAATAGTAAATCATTCCTGAATTCATTTCTCAGTACCAAATAAATAAATAAGCCTGCCTCCTGGGATTGTGGAAGTGGCTCAAGTAGGTAATGCGTATGTGCTCAGGAAATATACTTTCTCTTCTCTTTCCTTTCCAGACATGTGGTACACTCACCTACAGTGTGGTTTCCTAGTATGTAAAATGTAGGAGTAATAATGCCGACACATATTTACCTGCTTAAAATCCCTCTATTTTAAACCAGGTACCTTAGCATCCCTTCTTCTCAGCTCCCCTTCCTTGTGTGGTCTGACAGCCTCCACACCTCTCAGCTTTCTCCAAACGAGAACTTTGACCTGGTGTCTGCTCCTGGTGCTCAGGCAGCGCTGTGCTCTGCGCAGGCGTGGAGTGCATCGTCATTGCTGCTGATGGAAACCCATGAGCCCCCGGGGATGCCTTGTCTGCGGGTACTGCCCCCAGCCCACAGTGAACTCTGGACCTCGTATTGATCTTGTGTGCATCTGGCTCCACTCTGATACCAACAAGAATGGAGCTTGCCGGCCCTGGCCTCAGTCCTGTACAAATAAATGTGTTTGTCAAAGCCCTTTCCTGACGTGGGTTGTCTCTAGCCCAGGTGGCCCTGTGGAGGGCAATTAGCTCTCTTTACCGGAGGGGACATCAGGAAGCTCCTCGCTGCTTACTTGGGAAACATGCAAAAAGATTTTGTTAATGCAGCTGTTACTCGCCTTTTGATCATGCTAATGGGCAGCGTGTAAGAAATTTAACTTCCTATCACTGCCACCAAGCAACACCTGTCACACAAAGCATTGTTTCTTCTCACTGTTGATAAGTGTGACTTGTGGAGGCCAGGGATAGGATGCTCATTTTTATCTGCTAAGTGCACAGTGCTTGTAAAAAACCAGCAGTGGCCTTGTTACCACTTGACATGACACTAGGTTTAGCTGTTTACATTGACACGCTGCTGCACCCTTTCAGAGCTGCAGCCAGGGGTCAGATTCATTAGAGAGCAGTGGACCAGGAGCGAGGCGGCATCTGCTGAGAGTCTCTCTGCTCCCCTGTTGGAAGCAGCAAGGCAGGCAGGAGCTGGAATCTTGGAATGGGTGACTTTTCATTCTTTTCTTTGTTATGATTATTCAAGAACTCCTGTGTGTTCTTTGACCCTGCATGGAGAAGATGAGAGAGGAAGATAGATGCGGGCATGGCTTTCGCCCTATTGATGAAGAATAAGAAGGTTGGGGCCTGCTGCTGGTTGCTTTTCTCTTTGCTGACACGTGGCTCTTTGTTGCCCAGAGGCTGCAAGGGAGGGAGTTAGAAGCACGTGTCTTTCTTGCCACAGCAGCAAGGCTGAGAAGTAGAAGTCAACTGAGTGGGACTTTCTGATTAGTCCTGTATGTCCTCTGTTCTCCTCCTTGTTTATGAGAACTGCCTTGACAAATCCGGGGAGCAGACTTCCTACATTATGCTTGAAGCACCTATCTTTAGGCTCTAGTGCTATTATGCTTTGGACATTAAGAAAATGGAGGGAGAGAGTCCAGAATCCTCGGTGCATTTTGCAGTCCCTGTAATCAGTTGCTGATAACCTGTAACAGCTAGAGTGCTCATTGCAGCAGGAGCTCAAGCCCAGCTCTTCACTCTTGCCACATATGGCTCTGTGTCACTGAATGCATGTGCAGAGGCATGCATGTGACATGCGAGATGCTGCTTGGCAGCCCTACCAGGGTGTCGTGGAGGGCACACTGGTGCAGTGGACCAAGAGGGCAACCGTCCTCCATAACCTCAGAACCTCTGGCACTACCACCTACGTCTGACATGTCCGTCTCACGCCGGGTCTCAGTCTCCTAGTTTGACAGGCTGCCAAAGCTCTTTTCTGCCTCCAAGTCCATAAGGATGTGAAGATCAGTAGTACATCTCCTTGAGTAAAGTGACAGACACATTTTAAAAAGCAACCACCACATCACTTTGTCCTTGTCCTCGGGAACAGGGTCGCTTCATTTGCCAAGTCTGTCCCCTGCCAGGCCTTTTCTAGCTGCTGTTCTCATAGCATAGTGAGCTCTTCTGTCCAAAAGATTCTTGGGTATTTTCTTCAAGCATATCCCATGAAGTAGTAGTGCCACTGAGTCACAAAGCTCCGAGAAGTTTGTTTGACTTTCTCAGTTCCTTCATTATGGTAACGCTGGCAAGCCCAGTTATCTGCCTGGCTCAGAGCTCCGCAGGTGCTCTGTGGACAGTTCCCAATCCAAATATGAACTGGGTTTCTGTCTGCACCTTCTTGCCCCACCTGCCTAAGTCGTCGACAGGAAGGGTTGCTCCCCAGGCCACCATTAAGTGTCTATGTGTCGCCGTGGGCTCCGACGCCACCTTTTGCAGATGTTGCTCTGCTGCCAAGAACGTGTTGCGCAGGAGGAGAGGGGCATTTGTCGTGACTCAAGGATTGCATGCAAGATGCTCGTTCTCCTTTGGGGGGCGGGGCTTCTGACAACCTCCATCCACCTGAATGCACGCAGAATGAGTTGCTTGCTTTCTGGGGCCAGCTGCAGGGTCAGAAAAGCAGGGCGGGCAGACGGTGGACACTCGCCTCCCCTGTTTGTCACCAGCAGCAGTCGCTTCCTCGGCTCCTGCCACCATCTCCCCTTGGCGTCCACCATCTCCTTGTGTCTTCACAGGTCATTTATAACAGCAGTCATGGTGTACAGGCCTCATTAGTGATATAGCCATTCCTTCAGTGCTTCAGAAATAATCATCTAGAAAAAAATGCTCTGTTTCCTTCCCTCGAGAGCCCATGAGTGATGAATTTATTTCAGTTTGGCTGGTTTGGCTGTCTTGCTCAGCCTTATTTCCATATTTATTTCAACAAACAATGTCGGGTGGGGAGGGGGAAATACGTGCTGGGGGCACACACGCACAACACACACGCACACACACATGCTATCTGCTCCCCAACTCAAGTCCTCAGGGGAGGTGTAGGAGGAAAGCCAACCAAAGAAGCCGCCATTAAAAAGAGAGAAATGGATCTGCAGGATGAGGAGGGGACACTAAGTAGCAGAAGGTAAGCCAGTTCATGATTATCGGATTTGAGAAAGTGTGAGTAGCATGCCAACGTCATGGGTTATTAGCCCCCCTTTCTGGTGAAGAAGGCGTCTCAAGAGTCCTTTAGCCCCTTGACCCCTTCGCTCTTGTAAGATCTGATTTATGTGACAGTAGACAGCGATGAACTTTCCAGGCCAACAGAGAATCGGGCGCCCTATCTGATTCTCAATTCCCCGTGCTCCTGGTGAGGAGCTGGAGTAGGGATCAGATGCTGCTCTGACAAGGAACGAAGACAGCAGGTTCTGGATGGCGAAGGGGGTCTGCAAGTCAGACTTCCAGATGTGCAGACCACCTGGCTTCCAGAAAAATCTGTTCTCTTAAGACTTTTCAGCTATATTAAGAAGTTGGCCAAGGTACAGCCCACCTGTATTTTTTCAGATGAGTGTTTTCAAGTGATTTCAGCCAATGGTCAGAAGAGAAGACCTCAGAAATCTGCCTAGAACTATGTCATGGTCACTGTGTCAAAGGCCAAGTGGCCAGGAAGGCCACTTCACCATTGCTGACCTCATGTTACAAGCCAAGGAAGTTGGCAGCACCCTGCATCTTAATTCTATGAGGGTACTTCAAATATGGCAGTTAGAGTTTAATAGCAATAGTAGTGGCAGGAATATTAATGATGAAGATGAAGATTGTGATGATGCTGATTATAAAGGTTTTTCTCGTACTGTGCAAATAGTACGAGGTCTTTGACATACCTAACACCACTTTTCCTAAGGAAAATTTAGACAATGCATCCATTTTACAGGAAAAAGAATGGAAAAAGCCAATGAGTAGAAGAACTAAGAAAAAAAAAATTTTTTTTTGAGTCAAGGATCCAAGAGCAACACTTAACAAAATTTCTTTTTCTCAGAAATACATTTTACAAAGCTTAGGATTCATTTTTCTAAGAAAGACATCTTGCTTTCCCCAAACCAATTCAATGGACAAAGAGAGGTACTCAGGGGTGAAGAAAAAGATGAATTGAGCAATATCTAATGGATACTATCCTCCTCAAAATTAGACTCGACATGATCCAAGACAGTAGGGAATATCTCAAGGGAAGGAGGTATCTGTGAGGTGGGGAAGTCCTACTGACGTGCAGTATTTTTTCAGAAATAACCTTAAAAAGAATGTTAAAAAATTCAGTGCCTGGTGGAAAATTAGTAGTAGATTCACATGCAAGCTAATGTCACTATGAAGAGTAGCGTGGGACCAAGTGAAGAGACCCAAAGTTCACAGAGCCAGACAGGCCAGATTGGCACCTACCCAACTGCCTGCCTCACCCTGTTCATGGTGATCTTAGGAAATGTAACCCAAACCCACTCTCCTTTATGGGGAGAATAATCTAGCATTGTCAGATCTCTCAGCCAGCGTCTCTTCAATCTTTTGTCTAATGCAGACTGTCAGAATGGCTTTGTGTGTATGAGTGTGTGTCTGTATGTGTGCACGCTGTGGATTGAACCCAGGGACGTTTAACCATATCCATAGTCCCATTTTTATTTTTACTTTGAGACAGGGTCACACTAAGTTGCTGAGGCTGGCTTTGAGCTTGAGATCCTCCTGCATCAGCATCCTGAGCCACTGGGATTACAGGCGTGCACCACTGCCCCCAACCAGAATGGCTTTTATTTATTCAGTCAAACTGGTTTTTATTGTTCTTATAATTAATAGCATTATAAAATAATCATGTGATATAGGAGAAAGTGCCTTCCTTCTCCCTGAGAGTTGAGCTGTGTTTTTGTGGGAAAAGATATGGATAGGGATGGGTTGTGTTGTGTTAGTCACTCCGGCAAATTAAAGCTCTGTAATCACCTCAGATCTTCTTGGAGACATGGTGGAACAGTAATAACAACAGTATTGTTTTGGAAGTGAGCGCAATGATGTATTCCACCAAGAATAATATTGCTCATGCTCGCCAGCATTTATTTCTGGGCCTTTGGAGACAGGCGCAGGTGCTGGGAAGCTGGGAAGGGCCCCTTGCCATCTCAGCTAAGGCAGGCTCCAGCACTTTGCTAAACTCCTGGGGCTTCTCGCAGGGCCTGTGGTACTCCATTTTTAATTGGTAATCTGACCACCCCTAAATGTGGCATTGAGACAGCAAAGTTGATAATTGAATAAAGATGATCAACATGGTTGTTTTGCATTGGAAATAGTTCTCACAACTACCCTCTGAGGATATTTCTACCACCACCCTCCCTCCTCCGCCTGTAATCTTAGGCCGTCTGAGTCGGTGATTTTATATTGTATTGATGCATTTCTCCCAACTGCCTTTTCTAACTTTCTTCACTTAGTGATGAGTTGGCAGACAATAGGAGGGTGAAGCAGATGAACTGAGTGACTGACTGAAATGTAGATAGTTGTCTGGTCTAGAACACCTTTCCACCCCCATTGGTATTTATCTGTTTATGTGCCTATTATTTGTGTGTATTATATACTGTGGTTAATCTATAGAAATAGCCACAGAAGAGAAGATACAGAAGGGTGGTCCCTGATATCTTCTGTTGGCATTCCAGCCCTAGAGCACCAAGGACCACCATGCCTGGCCATGTTCTGTACAATCTGCTCCCTCCTGCAGACTCAGGGACAGCCCCCAGGCCCCACCCCTAAAGACCCTTTCCCCTTCGTGGTAAGCAGCAGAAATGTGTTCCCCAAGACCTGCACCCTGAATTACAAAGCCATTCTTTCTTCTACTCCATCAGCGGAGTATTGCATTTATATTTGCTTCTTTTGAGCCACAATCAGTTGCTTCATAGAAATAATATTTGACTCTTCTGTCATTGTAGGGAAGGAATTTAAGGACCTCTTATTATTCAGAAGTTATCTCCAATTTTGAGTGAGACATGACACTGCACCATAGGAAATCCTCTCCAGTGAGAGTCAGCTGGCTTGGGTTCAAGCAAAAGTTCTCATACTACCCAGCTACTTGTTTTCCTTGGTGACTACAGGCCATTGAGTAAAAATGGAGACAGTCCCCTTTGATAATGTAGATCAAGTTAGATCCTCTCGGGTCAGCTTTAACACTGTTTTCCCAGTCTGCAGAATATTATCATGGCTGCTTGTAGGTGGCCACCCACTGCTGAGTGGACTTTCAGACTCAGTCATGGGCTAGTCGTAACTCTCTGGTTCACAGAAAAATGCAGGTTCAGAGTCTGATAGGACTATGACAAGGACCAAAATAAAATCAGCCTCAGGACGCCTCAAATAATAAATGAAAGCTGAACCCACGTGTCTGTCTTTAATCAGGAGCATCCACTGAACATTTAGTATTTGCAGTACTGTATCAGGAGCCCCACAGCTTCACCTGAAAATGCATTCATCAGGGGCACAGGGCAGAAATAGAAAGGCAGGCACAGCCCAAGTTACCCGTGCACACCACCGGCACATGGGGCCATCTCTGCGCCAGGATGGAGGGGTCACCTCTCTTTATTCAGCCTCTGCTACTGATGGAATCATTTCCTTTACATAAACTTCCATTAATTTTCATTGAATCCAAATTACTATGCAAGGACATGCATCAGAAAAGGGGAGATCCCCTGCTCTTTTCCCCTCTCCCTATCCCTGGCATCTTTTCGAGAGCTATGCCTTTTCAGCCGAACGGAAAATGCACCACTAGAATGTGAATAAAAATCCAGGACTCCTTAAGAGTACTTTCCCCTTGTGAACGGACTAAAATTAACTTCTGGGGGTATCCATAAAATCAGGGCCTATTTCCTGTTTCACACCCTGTCTCTAACTATGCTTCACCTCCCTTCATCCCTCTCCCAGAGAGGGGTGGTCACCCTTTGATTAATTTTATGACATCTCTGTAGTTAATGCAGAGTTGTTTAAATGACTTTGATTCAAAAATTAGTAAAAATTCCTAGAGCAATTAAATGCAGTGTTTCATGCTCAAGGACTTCAGTCTTATTCTTCCCTTCCCTTCAGCCTAAAGACCCTTGGATAGGAATACATGCTGGTGGGTGTTCTATAACCTGCTGCTTCTAGGGGACCCAGCAACATCAGCCTCCCTTCAGAACTGGGAATTGCACCACCCTGCCCACTCTAGATGTACCAGATCAGAATCTGTACTTCACCAGGTCCCGGTGAATGCTCGACACCTTCAAGTTGAAGAAGCACTGCTGTACTGGCCGGGCGTGGGAATCCCCAGGCCACACAGAAGAGTGGCACCAGGGTCTCCAAGAGTAGAAACAGGCAGTGTCAAGCAGTGGTAGCCAACAGAAAGTACAGGGTCTTCCCTTCAAAAAACTGTCAGATCTTTCCACTGCCAATTGTGATCCACAGAATACGGTATTGTTCCAGAAGAAAGAAAGAGGATGTTTAACCACAGCAAAACCCCAGAAGATAACCAGTCCTGTTTCAGATAGATTCCAATAGAAGCGCACGAAGTTTCTGGCAGGTTTTGTGTAAGAATGAGAATAGGTTTCCTATTAAACCCCACCGTGAATCGGAGTCTCATTTCAAAATGGCATTGCTTCTTGGTTCCCATTTCTGTTTCCCTTGTACCTGTCACCAAGTTACCTAAGTGATTTTGGATTTTGTTAGGATGAAGTTTTAATGTCAACCAAAAAGAAGGAGAGCATCCTTTCTTTTTTCCTCTCTCACCTAGGTTACCTCTACTGATTTTTTTTTTTTTTTTTCATTTAAAAATGCTTGAACTAGATTTCTTCCCACACTTCAGGAAGCCCAGTCCCCACCCACAATCTATCAGAGAAGCTTCTGGGGAATGCAGAGGCCCCTGATGAAAAGGGATGCAGTGATTTACTCTTCCAGAGAGCTTACAGGAGAACCCACCTGGCCTCCACCGGCTGCCTCTCTTACAAGCCCCTGGAGACTGCAGCAAATGGGCAAGTCTGTCTGTCCCCAAGACACAAGCCTGGGGTAATGACATTGGAGAACCTCCAGTGACCAGCCCCTGGCACCACCTTCTTTGAACAAGAAGGACAAGCAACACCTGCAAGTATAAATTCTTGCATCCTAAACTCGGGGCCTCTGAACTCCAGAGGAGGCCCTCTCTTTCTCATCCCATCCTTCCACTGGGCCCATGCTTCTCTTGCCAGAAAGGGGTCTCTCTCCGGGTTCCTCCGGACTTTTCTCTTTTGCCTTGGCTGCGCCCCCCTTCCCCCCAACTCCAGCCTCCAGGCCTCTGCTCTCCCACTCCCCAAATCGAACATGTACAGATTTTACGGTTCACTGGAGAATAAGTGGCTGTCATTTCACAGACGGGCCAGGATGTAATTAGCCACAATGCATTGGAGTAATGGAACAGATGTCTCTTTGTAAACTGAGTTTGCTGCCGAGCACCGTGTGCGTGTGACCTGCCGACTGCTCCAGGCAATCTACTCGGCCCCTCCCCCCGCCTTTCTCTGGCTTCCTCTGGCTCTCTGGCTTCCCTGGCCAAGGGCTCTCTGGCTTGAGTGTTTGTGTGTTGACTGTTTTTGTTTTTCCTCTGCTTCTCTGGCTCACTTGTGCTGCAGAAAAGCTGCTGGAGCCACTGGGGAGGGGTGGGGGGAGCGAGGGGGCTGAACCCACAGTTATTGATGTAGTCGTTCACAACAGAAAAGGTGATACCCCTCTTATGAGGTAATTGGCAGTTTCACATTGCACTTATTACAGGATGATAATACACCAGCAAAATCATAAATTACTGTTATGCTCTCTGGCCTGTTGTTTTGCTTAACTAGAAATAAAGGAGATGTATCTCCCTGATTCTAAGGTTACTATTTAAAATTTAAGAGGAAGAATCCATGCTGGTCCAAGAAGGATGATATGCACTAATATCAGACACTTCTATTTACTGCCAAAGAGCCTTTAAGATAATTTATTTACTTCGATTACCTGATCAGGTAGATCTCTGCTTTTCTGTGTGTTTTACTTTAATATGAAGGTCAACCCTTGTGGGGGAGGGGAGTTAAGTAATGACTTTTGTACATCCTAACTTTTGAGGCAGAGAGTTTAGTGAGAAGATACCAGGCGATGTTCCTGTTGGCAGAGCAAAACCAGAGGAAAGGGAGAAACAGAAATCCATCTGCAGGGGAAGAAGGAAGGTCAGGAGAACAGAGAGAATAAAGGTTGTGGCTCCACTTATTTTAGCTTCTCTTCCCACTTCAAGGAAACGAGAGGCGACAGTAAATACATCCACCTCCTCCCTCCAGCCTCCTGCACAGCAAAGGAGGAAAACAATCCCTATTAAAATATGAGGGGATGGCCCTGGCCTTTGTTCCTCAGGATATCATATTCGCTTTGATTGATTTTTTTTTTCTTTTCTCCTGGTCACAAGCTCAGAATCTCAGCCTCAGTCACACAGGAGAAGGCTGCTAAGATTGTACTTAAGATGGGGCATGTATTTGGTACCTTTGCCAAGAGAGAAATACTCTCTGGTTCCCATCTTGGTTACTGCGATCAGCAAAGCCACACCCTCGAGACCAGGGATAGAAAATGTTGCTACATAGCACGACTTTATCAATAAACAGAAAGCAGCATATTTATCATGTGGGAAAACTGACTCTCATAAGACGGGAGTGTCTGATCAAGGTTCTAATAGGGACCCCAAGTTTGAGTTTGAGACCTGGTGCCAATTAAATTTAAAATGTTTGGTTAATTCTGATTTTTGCATTTTAAGATTTTAGGTGTTAATCATTTCCCAAAACACATCTGAGGACCTTCATTTGGGCTTTTAAAATTCATTAAACATTTTAAAACAGCAGTCGAATGCTAATTTCTACCCTGAGGATTTTTGACAAATAACAAGTAGAAATAGGTGGCTGGTATATGAAATTGATCCTTACACTGGTTTTGCCACAAGTCATCGGAAACCTCCTCACCATGACCTCATCGATTGTCCTTGCTTATGAAAGCTGAAATCTCCCCTATTCCCAGAGGGGCTTTGGTGGCCATGACTGTGCCACTGGTACAGATTTGGAAGAGAAAAATTTCTTCTTCTTTTGCCCGTTTCCCTACAGCCCAGCAGCCAGAATGCAGAGTACCTGACGGACTCCACAGACTCCGTCAAGGTTGAATTTGTTGTTTTGGTTGCATAAGGCAAAGGAATCCTTCATATCCTTATCCTTGAGGTACTTTATAAGCTCAATATTAGCATAACAGTTTCTGAGCGATTTCTGCTTCCCAATTAATGCCAAATTGGACTCCATCCCCAATTTCATACGATCAGAGATCCTTCATAGGGAGTGTTGCACATTGCCTCCAGGAAAGCACAGATGATAGGAGCATATTTTAATTTTTGATCCTCCTCCGAAACTGACCAACTGTGCAAAAATATTTATTGAGTATGTTTCACACAAACTAGATTTCCAGAGGTGTAAAATTATATGGGATCATTGGTTGACTTTAAAATTACAGATCCCTGATATAGCCAGGATCGACTGACATTTTAAAGAATGGAGGGGTGGAAAGGACTGTCCAGGCCATCTACTTGAATCTCCTGCTGAAGTCAGGAATCTGCTCCTGAACTCTTGGCAAGGATGGCTGCTGACTCCTTGATTATCTCCTCTTCCGCTTTTTGGATATGGAATGATTTCAGAGTCCTTCCTCGCATTCAGCTGAAATCCATCTCCATCTCGCTCTCCCTTGCTCCTATGTGGTGACACGGAGTAAATCTCTTTTTCATATGCAGCCTCCCAGAGGTCCAAGCAACGCCTTCGTATTTCTCATCTTCTCTCCAACTCAGACATTTCCAGCTCCTTCCACTGTCCCTTCAAGTAGGCATGATTACCTGACCCACTGTCACAGACTCTCCTCTCTCTGACCTGCTCAGAACACCTGACACCTTTTTAATGAGATTTCACATCCAAATTGTCATTTGACCAATCAGAGTGCACTGAAAATTATCGCATGTCTTAACTGCAGCCTAATGATGCTTGAATCAATTACAGATCTCACATCTTTTAACATAAACCACATATAGAAAAGATTTTTCTAGCACAGCACAAGAATGGTGTTTGTGAAGCTGTATATTCAGGCATTAATATTTGTCTTTCCTGGTCTAGTAAGATTTATTTTTTTCTTGTAATTGTCATTCTTCCTGGTTGCTATGCCAGGATACAAATGGCTAACACAGATGAAGAACAGAATCCATTCAGAGTTGTCCCCTGCTACCCAGTAGAATCCCCTCCCCTTGGTTCGTCACAGAACTTCATCATCTGTTCCCTGTCGTGCCCTGCCCCTACCTCATAAGTTCTATGGGATCTACCACGGCGCTTGCTCCTACACAGGTTCTTCATGTCTTCTGCAGGCTGTTTCTCTGCTTGGAAGCCTCTGGCAATACTTGATCTAACTCATAAGCCCCTAGCTCATAAACTCCCACTCCTCCTTTAAGGCTTAACTCAAGAGCCACAGGTCGACAAGAGGGAGGCCCAGCAGAGGGTTTCCACCTCACGTCCAAACTGTGAGGCCAGCAACATCCCATGAGTAGCTTTGCTCTGCTTAGTTTTCACATTAAGTAAAAGCCATTTATTCATTACACTAAAAAACAGGTTTAAACAAATGCAAACAGTCATCACTTTAGAAAGCCCCCCTGCAGCCCACCTGCAGTGCTGGTCCACAGTGTCATTAATCATTTCTCATGTCCTCTTCAGCTGTTCATTCTTGGTTGGGCCTCCCTAGCCTTTCAACTTCTTGAGGGTCTGGGCCTTTTATTCCCTCAGGTTTCACAGTCTAGGACAAAGCTTTGTGTTTGGTAAGAGTCGATGTGTGCGTGTATCTGTCCAGGTCTACAAGGACACAGCTCTCTTTGCCCAAACGGATGCCAAAGAAGTTCCAGCAGATGCTTTGCTCAAGTCAAGATACCCTGACCCATTAGTGTAATAAGATGGTTAAAAAAGAGAAATGAGCTTTGGTGGGGTTTTTGTTTGTATTTTGTTTTGTCTTTTCCTTCCAAGAAGCTCAGGCCAAGTCATGACGACCTAACATTCAGGCTGGCTGACCATACTGAACATCACTTCTCTGACTATTACAAATGCTATTATGGCTCTAGCCTAAGCCATATTATAATTGTTTTTTTTTTCCTAAATGTTAATGGATTTATGATGAACTATAATTGTATATAGGAATTCACATCAAGGACTAATTATAGGTACTTATTCACTCACCTTTTAAATCCCTACTATGTGCAAATGTGTCAGACAAATAACATCTTTGACAACACTGTAATGACTACAAGTATAATTAGCAGACAAGATGATGCTGAATTGTTCAATTACATGCTCACTTTTTCAAGAGTTGACATACCACCACTGTATTTATCATCAATTAAATTTCCCTATATTAGTTACTTGCAGTAATTTTTGAGGCAATCACCTCAGCTCAAATTGCCATAGCAAACCACATAATCTTACCAAATAGAATTATTTCCAACAGTCGTCATTCCTCATCAATTCTTTATTAAAGACTCATTTCTCAAACCACTTTAAATTGTGGCTTAGAGTAAGTCATTTATAACCACATTTTGGAAATAGGCACATTATATTTCCATTTCACAAATATGTTTTATTAGTAATGAGTAGTAAGTATTCGATTACTATTAGTATTCTCATCATAGGTTGGAAAATGCTTAATTAACAAAGATATTGGATTGGAAAAAAAATGACTCTGGGCATATTTCTTCTTGACCAAATTGCTTTTTTCCCCCTGCTAGTCTTTTGTAATTTTTAATTGCATTCACCTATTCCAGAGAGTGTATTTCCAAGTGTCTGTGGAGGGAGGCGGAAGCCTGGTAGAAGCAAAATACTGTTAGGATCTTCCAGACTCTGAACTGAGTTAGCTCCCAGTCCTTTGTAGAAACAGCAGCAGCCAATCTTCCCCATTGCACAGAGCAGAGCAACTAGATTCCTGGTCTGGTGGATCCCCTTAAACTGACATTTGTAATTCTGAGCCATGGTTTCTGCCACCCTTTGGGGTGTCTTTCTTTCTGATTTCATACAGCTCCTTATTTTTCATGCTCTGACTCAACAGCAGTAAAGGCCAGAGAGGGGGTCACTGTGCCAGGGAAGCAACCAAAATATATCCCTACCCAGACTGTCCTGGGTAGGGATTCTGATCTTGGGCTCCACTAGAGCCACAACCTTTTCCTGGTTGTCATTTGTTTTTAAGTGGCTGGCGTCTCCTCCTCATCTCTTGCTGGAGCCAAGTGCAGCGCTGCCTTGGCCTCCTTACCTCATAGACCATTGGTGTTCTTTTCATTCTTCTGCACTGGTACTTGACCAAGGGCCAGGGCTCTCCTTGCCATGGTGGAATCTGCTTCTGCTCGGGTTGTGTACATATTCTGAGGTAATAAATTGATGGCTGCATTTGTAGATGCTCTGCGAACACAGAAGCGTGTGGGCTTGTGTTTCAGCCTAAATGACGGAGTTGTGGACAGCCCAAGTCTGAGCGACTCGCTGGCTCTCTAACAGCAGGCAATTGGAGGCTCTCCACAGCGGTTCTTACGCAGGCAGTTGTCTGGGTGGCGAGGAAGAGCACTAGAAACGTGAGAGACTGGCGACTCTTCCTCCACGATGGACTGTCCATGGTTGTGCCCTCATTGCTAATGTCACCAGCCTGTCTACACTGAATGTTTGGCTCACGTGTCTTTGTCTAGGGACATTGGGATGCGTGTTCATAAAAGCAGCTAATACAGCCCTTCTGCTCACCTGGCAAGTGAATAATGTCCACGTTTGTAAGGTAAGCACTTTTATGAACATGGCATTCAAGACTCCGAGTTCATTCTGGGAGGGAAAGTGACCTGCCCAACACCCCTCTGGGCATCACCAGGGATCCTGTGCACCTCTGCCTCTCGGAGGGGAGGAGGGCTTTGACACCGGATGTGACAATGGAAGGCCAGACTGGGGATGGCTCCAAGTGGCTGCTGGGGAAGGCTGTTGGCCACAAAGACTGCAGAGCACTCTTCTTGGAGTGGAAAGAAATGGCTTCTCAGTCAAGTGAGTGCCTGTCTCTGAATCAGAGGCCTGTGCTACCCCGTGAAGAGACCAGCCCCGCTCAGCCAGGAAGATCTATGGCAGATGCCCCCTTCCTCCCGCAGGGCTCCCTGTGGAAAAGCTGGCAAGGGACACACAACTGCTCCCTAAGCGCTATCTCGACCCCGGGTTACAAATGAGGATTGATGTTACACTGAGACACTGTAATGGCCTTATCACAGCAATCACTCTAGAACAGCCGTCTCTCCTCTCTTCTCCCTTCACATCTGACTGGTTATCTATTGTTCCTCATTGCCAGTTTGTTTGAAGCTCTCTGCAGCATTTGCAGGTGGAAAAGAACGTGTGACTTCTTCCTTCCTCTCTTGCTTGAAGTCATTGTCTATATTTAGGTCAGTGACGTGATGTGATGAGAGATGCTGATATGTTTTGGGCCTCGCCCTGAAAATTGCCTCTCTGGATGCAGGGAAATGGGAAGGCTCTAATGCAGCCCACGCCGGCCACCCAGTGGGACCAGCCCTGGGCCACCTGCCAACAGGCTGCATACAGTGGCACAAAATCTCACTCTCCCAGAGCCCCTGTGGTACAGGGAACTGATAAAAGGATGAGAGGGTTAGGAAGTGGCTGCCTCCTTTACCTGGAGTCCAGAGCCAGCCAGCACTCTGCTCCTTGGAGTAGAAAACGTGGCCCTGATGAATCCTGCCCACAAAGGAACTGCGCCTTTTTAACATGCAAATTTCCAGTCAGGGAAAGGAAATAGACACCTCCTCCTTCGGGGACTAGGAGACAATCACAGCCACCCCCGCCCCACCCCCAGCGCCGTTTCCTTTCCCTCTTCCCATTCTAAGAGAAAGAAATTCCGATTTTTCCCCCATTCTTTTTTTTTTTTTTTTTTAAGGAGGGAGGGGCTTGCCTGGAATTGTTCTTCTACCCCACTTCCTCCCGTCTGGATCGGCTTCATTAATTTGATCAGCCGACACCAAAAGCGAGGGGTGGCGATGGGAGGGGGCAGGGCGATTGCAGGGGTGCTGCCTAGGGGCTGCCCCGAGGTTTCAGAAGATGAACCGCTAATGATGTTGAAGATGTACCTTTTCAGACTGCGTGGTCCCTCCGGAAAACCGGGGTCCTTTTTCACTTGTTCCGATTGTACTGCAAGAACTGAAAAAGAGGCCTGGTCGGGATGGAGCAGGGTGGCAGGGCGGGGTGCTAAGTAGGCAGATGCGTCTCCAAGGAGGAAGAGGGGCCGTCAGTTCCACAGCGTGAACGGGCCTTTTCTTTAACAGGGTATCTGATATTGTCATGCTAAAGAGTCGAAAACTAATGGGGGGAAATAGATTAATTTGCTAGGTCAATTATTGAACAGTCTTGCCTGATACTTACAAACTAGTGAAATTAGTGCAAATTGGCAATATGAATATTTTGATCAACATCTGTGACCCTTGAATTCAAACCGAGGAGGATGCAAACCACAGAACTGTGACATCTCAGACACACGAATCTTTGCTAGTCCTCTCCCATCTCCTAGCGTGATGGAAGCGGATTAGACCCAAGGCAACCATCTGTATAATTTGCCCAAGACAGGCTGTCCCAGTTTATGCCACTTGTCCTGGTTTGGGTGGAAAATTATGTATTTGCCCTCATTATACCTTTCAGCAACTAGGAGAAGCTGAGAGATCCCCAGTTTCAGTGTGATTTTATTTTTATTCTCTGTTCTCTTGCATACCTTCGAGACTATTCTCAAACATACACACATGCGCAAGGCATTCTGAGGATAGAAAGGCATCTGAGGTAGGATTTTTCCTGATCATAGTTAGTGGCAATATAAGGTTTTCAAAACTGTGTCAAAATTGTTTTTACTCTCCTTGAATCACAGAGCAAAATCATACATTTGTCCCTTTGGCTTCTGAAATAAATACCAAGGTGGGGGTGGGGTGCCAGTGGCCATCATTAGTTAAGTGAAAACAACCCAGCCTACTGACCCCTGGAATTTCTGCTTCACTAAGTATTCCACTTCCTTCTCAATTTTACCAAGTGACAGTGATTGCTTGGCAGTTTCAGAACCAGTCCTGCTGTGGACAAGGGGAGCGTGTTGAGTCTGAGGGGTGGGCGGTGGGGAAAATGCTTCCAACAGATGAGCAGGTTTGGGCCTGTGGACACATCAGTTGCTCAACTAGAATCTGAATTAGAATGGCTAATAAATATTCATTCGCTAAACAGATACTGAGTACCTGTTGGGTGCCAGCCACTGAGGTAGATGCTTAAAATGTATCAGTGGATGAAAAAGATAAAGACCCCTGGCCTTGTGCAGCTTACATTCTAAACATCAGACATCATAACTAAGCATAAATTGTATAGCAAGCAAGATGCTGTAAGTGTATGGGGGAAAGGGTGGGGGAAGGTGAGAGGGCTGCCACCTTCCAGGCCACCTGGAACTTCTGCCTTCCACCCAGAACAGAGCACACATGCAAACCCGGAGTGTGCGGACACACGGGCCACAGACCCATGGGGACAGTGACATGGCAGCAGCCACAGTTCATTCTGTCTGTTGTACCAACCCTGGCTGCCATGGTCAGTGGTACTTGGTGCATTTCCATTTGTCTTACCAACAAAAAGGGCTAAAAACTTTAGAAACTCTGGTCCCAAACAGATGGTTTGTTTCTGGTTATTCTCTGGTTCTAAGTACTCCCCAAATATTGAAGTTCCATAGGGAATTGTGAGCATGGAATTAATTTTCAAAACTAGGTACTTCCTGCATGCCCACAATTCACATGGTGCCATGATGTAGTCCTCTATCTCACTTAACCTCCACACATCTTTTGAACAGAGGCACTATTGTCCATATTATGTAAATAAGAAAATGAGCCTGGCTCAGTTATCTCCCTCTCAAGCTATGATCAGGTTTTGAACTCAGAAGTGGAACTCAGGGCTCCAATTCCCAGGCCAAGTTCCCTGACTCTCCTCCTCTCTGCCTCTTCTCTTCTCCTGGATGGTGTGTGGCAGAATGGCAAGTCTTGCAACCAGGCTCTTCTTAACTTAGATTAGCTTGTGGCCTGGTACACGTGTTTCACAACCTTTGCAATAGATAGTTCATCTACTTAATTAAAACTGAAACCTGGATCAGCTCCATATATGCAGATAAAATACTCCATTCCTGCAACAAGAACAGTAGGTCTGCTTTGGTAATAGGATTTGCCTCTGCCAATCAGTTGAACAATGAGGTTTCTCATAGGAACATCCTAGTTCCTATGCACCTTCCAACACCAGATTCCACATAAGAAACACATATAGAACAGTTTAGCAGTATGGAAAGGTTCTCCAAATACTCCTACTCCTTGACCTAGTGAATCAAAAAAAAAAAAAAATTATCCTAATAACATGATCATAGATGTTATTTTTTAAAAAAGTATCTCTAAGGATGTTCACTCTAGTGTTATTTATAGTAGTGAAAAATTGGGAAAAAAATAACTATATGACCAAAAGTAGAGGATTAGTTAAATTACTTATGATACATTCATTTGCTATTAGTTATTTTAGAAAAGCGCATAATAATATGGGGTCTGTGATACAATAATAAGTGACAAAAGGTAGAATATAAACCTACCTATGAACCCATTATTTTTATTCCTTTTTTTTTTTTCCCAAGAGCAAATAAAGTTACATTGATTTGGGGCTAATTAGGATTGCAGTCGGGAAAACACAGATTCAAGTGATCTTGAAAAACTGCTCCCAATCCAAATATTTTTAGAAGAGCAAGAATGTAAATAACTTGAGATTGGATTTTTGGTTTTGTGAGATGGAAAATAAGCATAAATGACTCTGGAGTAAAAATTTCCAGAACCTAGAGGAAAATTGAGCAATGGAGACTTTTTCTCATCAAAGATCCAAATGGAATCATGGTATAGCTGAATATCTGACTTCAAACTACTTTGTATTTCTTTTATTTTCTTCTTTACCTCAAAACATTTTCCCAAGTTATATTCTGATGTAAGCTGATAGTTTTGTAGTTTCGTGTGAAGAGCAGAGGTATTTATACCATTTGTGCAACAGTTACTTCACGGCCAGGATGTGGAAGCAAGTAGATCAATTGACTGACAGACTCGGACCCCATCAGAAAAATGGATCAAGATGCAGTCTGTAAAAATAAAAAAGATCCCAGCACCCAAAAAATAAAATAAAATAAAATAAAAATAAAAGAAATTTTAATTAATAAAAAAAAATAAAAGAAAAACGCACATGAGAGATTTGCAGGCCAACATGGAGACATGCCTCTGCTGTCCTACCTTGTGGCAGTCATGTGGCAAAGGAAGTAATTTTTTGGTACTAGGGATAAGATATGGGAGGCAGCTAGAGGACTTGAGTGCTAAACAAAGCACCACTGACTGCATGAGAAAGTCCAGGTCATCAAAATACTATATTAATACTAGAGGAATGAGTATGTTCTCCAATGCATGCTGAACATGAGAATTATCTATGTCCTGGCTGAACTCTCTTTTTTTTTTTAAACTGGGTATTTTTTTTTAAACCCAGGGGCACTTTACCACTGAGGTACATCCCCAGTCCTTTTTATTTTTATTTTGGGAAAGGGCCTCACTAAGTTGGTAAGGGTCTTGCTAAACTGCCACGGCTGTCCTTGAACTTGCCAACCTCCTGCCGCAGCCTCCCAGGTCGCTGGGATTACAGGTGTGCGCCACTGCATCTGACCTGGAAGGAACTTTAGATTTAAAGTCAACACTCAGGGTCAGATGAAAAAAAAAGTCTTCAAACCTGAATAGGATCAGATTGGAGAGAAATCTGCGTCAAGCAGTTTTAAGAAAGCTATGTAATTACACCTGAGTGTTTTGCTAATCTTGTTTTCATAATCATATCTCTGAGAATCCTTGGGTATTTAAAAAATAGCATCCTAACAATCATGACCACTTTTCTGGTAGCAGAATAGTCCAGTTGGAAGAAAATAGCCCACAGATGTTAAAAGCAAGTTTAGGGGTAGCCTTGCCCACCTGGCCATCCAGATGACTGTACACATCAAACCCGTCTTCCCTAAGCCAAACCAGAGGACAAAATGACCCATTGAGGAACTTCCTGTAGAGGACACAGCCAGAACCACACTACCTACTGGACAGGATACTTAGCATTACACTCAAGATCACACATGAGCTGACCCCAAATCCCATTCCAGCTTCCTCTCCTCTCACTGTTCTTTCCTCTTTCCTGGATGATCCACGTACCTCAAGGAGGTGGAGCCTCAGTCCATTAGGCTTCCTCCACCTGGACTCCCCTCAGATCCTCTGCTGCTTTTCTCTGTCCATCAAGACTACTCTCTGCCTTCCAGACCCAATGAGATACCACCTCAGCCAGAAATCTATCTTCCTCTCCATTCTCTTAAGGCACTTAGAAAATGCTTATTTCATGCCACCTTTCACTGCAGCTAGTTGTTTACCTGTTTCTTCCCATCAGACTGTTATCTGCATCTACCTCTGATGCACCAAATAAACTTCATACTGTAGATGCTTAATACATGTTTGCTGTATTTAATCAAATATAGTATACTGTCAGAATAGGATTTGATATAGACCATGTGGGCAATCATGTTCTCCTGACCCCACCCCAAAATAAATAAAAAGGTACGCAATGAGACCTTAGGACAGAATTTGAAGTTAGAATGGTCCTAGAAAGACCCAGATTGTAAAGGCAATCTCAGATTGTAAAGGCAATTGATATTATAATATCAATCCATAATAACAGCTAGTATTTTGAGTTTGTGCTACATTCTCGGCACTAGGTTCTTTCTGCGTAATATCCATCATCACCACACAAGAAGCAGGCTACGCAGCAGGTGCTATGTTTTTGTAACGGTTTCTCTGTTACACATTTTCTCCACCTATCATAGGTATTCAACAGTGTTGGGTGATTCCCCTATTCTAGGGAACCTCTGAGAGGAGATGGGCTTTCTCTAAATAAAATAATTATGCATGGGAAGGGATGGCGATATGCACTTAGCTAGAGAACTTCATGGAAGAATTTCTCTGCTTCACAAATATTTATGAGCATACACAATGTACCAGGTACTCAGTAAACACTGGGGACAGAAAACAGAGACAGCCCTAACCTCATGCCCATGAGTCTAACTGCAGAGACCAACATTAATGAAATAATTACACAGATGTATAATTACAGCCCCTGGTAAGAGCAGTATTATGAAGGAAATAAACACACAGCCATGAACTCGTGTAACCTAGCCAAGTGAGGGACCTGCAGGAAATGCTTCTCAGAGATCCAGAAAACCAACAGAAGGTTCCTAGGGCTGCAAGTCTCAGAATGTAGTTCCAGGACCAGCAGCATCAACAGCACCCGGAGACTTGTTAGAAATTCAAATGATCAGGACCCTCCTTACACCAACTAAATCAGCAACTCTGGGTGGCTCCCAGCAGTTGGTTGGGTGTTTTTTTGTAAGTTTGAGAAATTTTATTCACCTTCACTTTTCTTTTTTTTAAATAATTTTTATTTTAATTGACACATAGTAATTGTAGATATTTATGGGGAACAGTGTGACACATAATACATATATACAATATGTAATGATCAAATCAGGGTAATTGGCCTATCACCTCAGACTTATATCTTTTTCTTGGCCACTTTCAAAATCTTTCTACTATCTATCTTGAAATATTCAAATAAATATTGTCAACCATACTTATCGTACCGTGCTGTAGAACATTAGAAGTTATCCCTCCTACACTGTCTGCCTGTACCCACTGTCCATCCTCTCCACCCCTCCCTCCCCACACCTTTGCAGGTTCCCATAGCAGTGTTCTGCTATCTACCTCTTTGAGATCAACTTTTTAGCTTCCACATATGAGTAAGAACCTGTGGCACCTTTCTGTGCCTGACTTATTTCACTTAACATAATGTCCTCTAGTTCTGTCCACGTTACTGCAAATGAGAAAATTTTATTTTTATGGCCAAATAATAGTCCAGTGTGCATTGTGGGTTTCAATAAGCCCTCTAGGCAATCGTGATGGACCTTGAAGTTCAAGAACCACTGTATCAGCAGATGAGATGGGGTGAGTGCCCAGCTGAGGCAGAGCCTTCCAACCAGAGGAAACAGTGCAGTAAGGCCCCAAGGCTGGAAGGGACACAGCACACAGGGGCTGCCAGGCCAGGGCAGAGACCCTGAAGGAAGTGGAGTGGGGCCAGGCGGAAGGTGCTGGATTTCTTCAGGGCCTGTGGTGAGGATTCTGCCCACTGTCCTAAAAATGGAGAAAGCTATGACAAGTTATAAGCAGGAGTGTGATAGGATCGTATTCACATTTTCAAAGTTTCCCTCTGACCACAAAACTGATGGGGGGCAGTGGACATGGAAAGATGTATTTGGAAATGGCTTCAGACCCATAACTGATACAGGGGAATGATGGGATATGGAGACAGAAGGAAGTGAATGAAATTCAACTAATCTCATATATTGAAGAAGTGGAACCCCAGGGAGAGGTGATACTTTGAAGTGGGGACTGAGGGAAAGGGATGTGGCAGGACAGAGGCCAGGTTTCCAACTTGTAAACCTAGATTGACAGTGATAGTCCCAGATACTGAGAGACAGAGGGTGGAGATCAAGCATTTCATTTGGATCATACAGAGTTTGAGGTGCTTTGAGCTATGAACTAGACCTTGGTAGAAATTGCATGAGTGAAAACCAAGGAAAAAATTATTCTCAAGAGGGAGATACAGTGACCATATGAGCCAAAGGATGGAGATGGAAATGAGTTTTTAACATTCATCTGCCTCTTTTATTATTCATTCATTCATTCATTCTGCCTATTATGTCCTCCCAAGAACATGGAAGGACATTTGAAGGACAGAAGAGGAAGATTAATAGGAGGGAGGAGGAGCAGGTAAAGCAGATACTGAAATCCAAGCTAGGGAAGTTGGATCACCACTGAACATCACGGCAGAGGTGTGTTTCAGAAAGACTGACCCGCAGTGTTATACACAAGCAAGAGACTAAAGGGGCAAGTTTGTTAGAGTAACTCTAAGGAAGCTTAGGACTACTTGATTCCTTCTCATAGACCACAAGCAAATTCATATACATTCATTCTTTATATTCCATCCATGTGGCTATGTATCCTTCACCTCTAAAGCCATACAGTTTGGGACTAGGAAAAGACCCGTTTTCGGTGTATGAAGACGAGGTCTTTTTTCTGCTTTCAGCTTTCCCAGGCAGAAGCTGGGTGTTTTAATTGGAAGGGAGAGACCTGCACATAGTAGGCACTCAGAAAGATCTATTCAGTCGAACTGGACCAACACCAGTGGCATCCTGGTCCTGAGAGAAGGTGCGCACAGCCCTGGAGTCCTCAAGGAGAAAGGGGCGGGCCGTGGGGCCCTTGCATGAGAATTAGGACCCCAGTGACCCCCATCTGTTCCTGCTCCTCTCCCTCCCTCCCCCACCGCTGCCATGGCGACATGTCTGGAATCACAGTAAGCCTTATGCCCCAGAGAGAACAATACTCCGTTTGAACCTTGTAAGTTGGCCTCTGAGCTCGGGTCTGCAGCCCCATCCCCCACAACCAGGGCTCTTACAAAAGGCAGCTTTTCACCAGAGGGTCAGGGCGCTGCTGCTCATCGATTGGAGCCCACCTCAACCCTCCTGGACCCTTTCCTCTTGTTTGTTTTTGAACCACGCCACAGCCTCGATGCTGCGGGTCTGTTCTGGCGTGAAGTTACTGATGTCCCCTCTGCTCGGCCCCACCGAGCATCGAGCATCCAGCTCTTTTCTTTCGGTGTCTTCTTGTCATGCGGTTGACTCACCAGCAGGCTGGGGCTGCCTGAGCTCCACTGAATTAGTAACAATGCAATCAACATCTCTATTTTTATCTCTGCTCCCCCCACCCCACCCCATGACTCACCATTTCTAGATCTCAGAGCTTGCCCGCCTTAAAAGAATTATATTGGGGCTGGGGGTGAATCTACGCACAGCTGCGATATTTCTTCCATTCAATGCAACGAGTGTTTTCCTTTCTCCTAGTGCACAAGGGTTCAAGCGTTAGAAGTGTTATTTACTAGGCTCATCGTCATCCTTACTGTTGCTGTGTGACTGTGCAAGCTGCTCTTATCTCCTGAGGTCTAAGATGAATTGCAGGCAAGGGAGGGAGCCTGGATCCGATTGCCAACACTCATCTTCAGAGAAAACTTCAGTTTGACGCTGAAACTTCTAACTTCATCCTGGTTGAATTCTAGAAACCTGACCTGGAGACTAGATAAAGCTAATACCAAACACAATGTTACCTATAAAAGAAAAATAAATGCCCCATCGAAGCAAGATATCTTCTGCCTAGGTCTCTGTGTGCTGGTAATTATATTAAATTTATAATTTATATAGTCAGATATGTTAAGAGCCTTGGATTTGAATTCCACTTGGCCACTTATTTCCTGTATTCTTGGAGTAATTAATTTCCTGTGTCTTAATTTTTTCTTTTATAAAATGGAGATTTTAACCTCCCACACATATAACATCAAGCATATCTCAGAATTGTTTTGAGGATTTAAAAAGTATTCGTGAAGAACTAAAAACAGTACCTACATCTAATAAGCGGTCAGTAAATGTAGCTGTTGTCATACAACAGACCTGTTTAAAGAGAAATGATTCAATCCTCAAAAGAGGTTTCTTTAACAACACTGTCCACTCAGGATCCTACCTTCCCTCATATCCAAATTTACAAGCCATCCATTCTGTAGAGACTAAGTGGACACTAACTTACAGAACAGGCCTATTTGTCTCTTATTCATAAGTGGAATCTTCTAGCTTCCCAGTCTGCCTTTCCCATAGCCAAACTTTTAGTCTCATTTCATCGAAATGAGGTTTTGGCTCTCATGTGCTCTAAATCCAAGCACACTTACTTCTTCTTCTCCAGATAATTATATTTTACATTCAGAGACTTTTCCTTGGCTTATCTGACGCTGCCTCATTAGACTCTAAACCCTAACAATACCTTTTCATTTCTACAGCACAGCCATGGTAATAGCATATAAAATTCTCTGTAGAAGTTTTCCTTTGTCTTCGTCACTCAGATCTCTCCATCACTTCAGTTCCTGCCCTCTTTACTAAATGAAGGAAGGTCATTTGCTGGACGTTCTGGGACGAGTCCAGTGTGGGATGTCACAGAACCCAGATGCAAGTGGGATTCAGTCAGTCTTCAGAAAGAGCCCCAGAAACTGTTATCCGAAGGGTTTGCACCCAGCTTTCAGCCAGCAGAGGCATACCAAAATGTTATGTGAACCACGTGGCTCATTGCAATTTGGCCCCACCTACCCAGCAGCCACACATCAAGCCCAGACAACTATGGGTGCAGATTCACCAGGAACAATGCTAGCAGTGTAGAAACTTCCCCCTGTGGGAAATGCTCACAGCATGGCTTTCAAAGCCTGAGGGATCAGTCACGCCCACTCTCCTTGGTGGAGCGTTGGTGTTCAGGGTGAACTAGTTGACTCTCCTCCTTCAGTCAGTATCTTTAGCACGCAACACATTAGGTAATTGGAGAGGCATGAGATCTGTAAAGTGTATGTGATGAGAAGCATCAGTACTGCCCCACCCCCTCCCAGTGTCTCTTCCCCAAAGCTTTGAAGTGTTTTAGCCCTTTCTTCTGATATGAACCTCTGTATTTCTAAATAACGTGTTTCTACGGTCATCTCTCGATTATTGTGTTTTTGATATTACCTTTTGACTCCCTACCATGAAAAACAGGGATTTACCTGGCATTCTTCCCACCGCTCAGACCGGTTTCCTCACCCTCCATCTTGTCAATATCACAACTTTTGGTGCGATTAGTATTTAATGTGTGCGTCTGTGTGTGTTACGTCTAGATGAATGGTGTTCACAGCTGAACCAAATGGTGGACTTTGAAGGCACTGCTATTGACTGACTTTAATTTTTCCTTCAGGTCTTGGTTGTATTTCTTGTTCAGTTTCCTCTGCTTCTGCCCTTAAAATGTTCACAGAATCCTCATCGGAAGTGAACGTCTTTCTCAGTTCATTTGGAACATGACGTAATCGAGCCATTTCTTTTTCTTCACCGAGTCCCATCACCTAGACCCTTCTGGATTGGTGCCAAGACTTGCAAACTTGACATTCGGGACCTTCCCCCCCACTCACATCTATGCTGGATCTCTTATTGTGGATTCCAAGTTCTCTCCAGCTTGGTTTAGTTCCCATTTTAAGTGAAGCGTATTCTCTAATCACTTCCTAAGAAGAGTACATGAGAGGTAAATTCTCGAGGACTTGCCATGTTTGAAAATAGATTCACTCTCTCTCACATCTAGCTGGATACAGAACTGCAAGCTGTAGATAGCTTTCAGCAGGAACAGTGAAACACTTTATGCCTTCTCATCCAGCCTCCAGGGTTGCTGCCCCAAAGTACACAGCCATTCTAATTCCCACCCTTGGAAAATGATCAGGATCTCTTCTGTATTCTTGACTTTACGAAATTTCACAGTGAGGTACTCTGGTGTGACCCTCTTTGCGTTCACCAGTCTGGAACTTTTCTAGACCTTTTCAATCTGGAGGGTCCTGTCCTTTGGTGCTGGGAAATTTTCTTGTATGATGTCATTGATAATTTCAAGATTTCCTTCACTGTTTTCTCTTCTAACTCTGTGGAACTCCTATTCTGTAGATATTGTACCTTTTGGGTGGATTCCCTATTTCGTTATCATTTTCTTTTCTTTCTTCTATCTCTGAATCTTATTCTACCTTTTGAAAGATTTCTTAACCTTCCCTTCCCACCCTCTAGTTTGTTATTATTTCTGCTATCATGATTTTAATTTAAAAAGCTTTGTTTCAGTTTTTAAATGTTTAATATCCTGTTCTTAATAGGTTGACTTTTTCTTTACTTTTTTGAGAATGTATTAGTAATTTTTCAAATGCTCTTCCATTGCCTGTATTTTTTTCTGCTTTCTCTTTTCCATTTGTTCTGCATTTTGTGTTAGAGACTTTCCTCAAATGTGCTGTGGTACCTTTTGGTGTTTTTTTTGGTACCGGGGGATTGAACCCAGAGGCACTTAACCACTGAGCCACCTCCCCAGCCTTTTTATTTTTTATTTTGAGACAGGGTCTCGCTGAGTTATTTAGGGTCTCACTAAATTGTTGAGGCTGGCTTTGAACTTGTGATTCTCCTGCCTCAGCCTCCCAAGCCACTGGGATTACAGCGGTGTACATGCCCAACCGTGTCATGATTCTTGCCTAGATATTTGTAGTCAGAGCAAGGCATTAACAGTCTAACTGGGAGTCCTGTGTGTACTTGTGAGGACTTTAAAGTGGTGATCATTTACCTGGAAGCCATGGGGAATCTGAGATCTATTAGTCATGTTTCGTGGGCTGGTTAATTTCCCAGAGGAATCTGCCAGTTTTCTGTTTAGGAGCCACGACTCTGTCTGCTAGAGTTCTTGAACCCAAGTGGCAGAAAGGTTTTGGCTAAATAAGGTTTTCTCACCACTGAATTGTAGATTTCCACTTAATTGTCACTTACAGTACAATACCTCCACCTTCCACTGTGCTTTGTGTCCCTATAACAAATCTGTTTCCACTTCTTCAAAGAGTAAACCACAGACTTTTCAAGTTGGAGGAGAAATGTAGATTGAGTATCCCTTATCCAAAATGCTTGGAACTAGAAGTATTTCAGATTTTTTTTTCAAACTCTGGAATATTTGCATACATAATGGGATATCTTGGGGATGAGATCCAAATCTAAATAGGAATTGATTTATGTTTCACATGTACCTTTTACACATGGTCCAAAGGTGAGAGCTCTCCCAGGATCAGAAGTCAGGTGTTCTGGTTCACCAGCAAGTAATCTAAAATTCACACATAATCAAAACCAACCAATTGGCTGGGTTCTGGCACTGAGATCTGTGCACAAATTTCAGAGCAACCTAAGTAACTGGAATAACCCCAGCTGCGAGTCTCCGTATGAATCAAAGAGATGGCCCCATGCTCCTTCCTTTGTCCAGGGCACTCTGCAAACAGAGGGTGGGACCACCATTGGGTGATGGATGCCCCTAGGTAAATTAGATTAGGTTGAGAGCCACATTCAGCGCTGCCACATTCGTCTGTGTGTAAGGAGCATTAGATTACAGCAGCATCATACAAATGTTTCATTTTCCTCATAATAAGAAGCCAGAGACAGGCAGCCGAGAGGAAATGCAGCTGATCCACCATGGCAGGTATTTCCCATCTCCTCCTGTCGTGGCTTTTATCCTTGTGCTTGTTATCTCAGGATCACAAGATGGTGTCTTCTTACCCAGCCTTATGTCTGTGCTCCAAGCCAGAGGAGAAAGAGGAGAGCAACAGGAGAAAACGGCAGGCCCTGGTTCACAAATTCCCAGGCTTCTCCAGACATCTCCTCAGCCAATACTGGGTTAGACAACCACCCCCAGCTGCAAGGGAGGCTGGGAAATCCCTTCTCAAATGTAAGAATGCAATCATGATTCTAAAGCAAAAAGGGAAAAGCAGTTACTGGTGTCTACCAACACTAGGAGCAACTTAATTAATCTCACTTGACATCCATAACCTTGTCTGTAAAGTGAGAAAAACAACACCTACCTCGTGGAATCACAGTGAGAAATAAAGGAGAAAACATTTCGAGAATGCAGAACACCACACCTGAGAGGTAAAGTGCCTTTGTGATCATTGATTCCCTTCTCTGGGATCAGGGATCCCTCCGTGAGCCCTCTGAGAGCTGACCTCCAAACCCACCACACCATTACCATGTGCTGCAGAGACATAGAGGGGTGAATGGATGATGGCTAGACAGAGAGACAGACAGACAGGTGACTTGATGCAAATTAATTTTGCTTTGGGCAAAACAGTAGTAAATGCAAAATTTCAAAATCAAAAGCTAAAAACATGCATAGAATGTCTGAATTTAAGACACAGAAAATGTAATACCATAAAGATGATTTTACGGTCTTTGTTATCATCCTCAATCTTCCTCTGTGTCCTTTCCCTTTTCTCAACCCTCCCATGAACCTCTTCTTACCACACTCTTCTCTTGATACCTTGCTTTTCCTTAATTCGTGTTTGCTCTTTTTTATCCTCAAAGCTCTACACTGATGTCACCGGGACATTGTGTGCGTTGAGTGTGTGTGGACACGCCTCGCTTTAATCAGCCCCATGACCCCTCACTCCCTCACCCAGGAAGCCAGGCTGGGCTGGGAGGCCTCGGAACACCACAGTGGTCTGTTAGTGTTTGGCTGTCCGGGGGTGAGACGCGTGTGACTGTGTGTTTTGCAGCCCACCTCATTTTCCGCCCCATTCCCTGGGACCTGACGTGTGCCAGTCTAGCAGAGGCTGGGCCGGGTCACATTTCAACAACCTACAATGCAAGGGCCTCTGTTTTCCATCCTGAGCCGGGTGACAGAGGACCCAGGTATCCTGCTGTGGTCGTATTCTGTACATTAAAGAAAAAAAAAAAAAATTCCAGTCCTGCCGGGACCAGGCTGCTTCCTGAAATCCCTCCAAGAACACATCTTCCCGGGGCCAGAGCAGTGGGGAAGGGGAGAGAGCCGCCGTCCCCTCCCCTGGTGGCGGGTGCTAGCCGATCGGATCGGTGCCTCCATGGCTTGGAGCTCGGGCTCTCTGTGTGGAAAACGAATGCCACAGTCCAGAGAAGCTCTTTCACAGGAAAACAAAAGGCAGCTGTCAGTTTAATCCCAAGCTCCCTGATAACATTCCAGCAGAGCTCCTTTTTCTGGAGATGAAATAAGAACCCTGGCAGGCCCTCTTGACTGGCCACATTAATCATTTGTAGTAATTGCTCTGAGAGAGGAGAGTCACTCGGGCTGCGCAGAGCAGGGGGGGAGTCACACGCCACCATTCATACTGTCCCTCCTGCTCCCTCCTCCCGCTCCCCTTCCTCTCTCTCTCTTTCACACACACACAGTCACGCATGCACCCTGTGCCCATCCCATACAGATTCCCTTGCACCCCTCTTCCCAGGGCTCACTGAGGGGAGCTGCCCACCCTGGGGTGAGCTTCATGCAACTCTTTTTTTTTTTTTTTTTTTTTTTTAAGAAAAGCATGATACAGAATATAATAAACAGTGTATGTTGCCTTCTCTTTGAGGTCGAGTCAATTTAGATTCTTCTGGAATACAGGTTGGGAGGGGATGTGGGGGGGAGTTGACAGGAAAAGTGGGAGGGAGAGAACACAGAAGTCAGAGAGAGAGTGATGAGGATTTGGCTTTGTCCGGCTTATCCGCGGCTGTGTGTTCTGGAATGTGCCGCCTGCTTCCTTCTTTTTGCTTTTTCTGGTGAGAACGGAGATGTGGTCATAAAAATCCCCCATCCTGTGATCTGGGAGCTGCTGCTGAGGCTTGGCAGTTGAGAGGACCCAACTCTCAAAAGCCACAAAGCTATAATATCCGTTCCCCTCTGTGGCCAATAAAGATGGCGATAATCAAATAACCGGGCTTAGAAGTGGTACAGAGCCTGCAGCGGTTGGCCACAGGCCGGTTGATATACGCCCTTCCCTTGTAGGCTGATGGATGCTCATTGAAAATATTGAGGCCACCAGAGATGTTGGGGGAGGGGGCCCCCCTAGGCACACAGAGCTGTTTGAGGAATGAATGGATGGATGAATGAATATGTGAATGGAGAGGGGGATGAATGAATGATGGGTAAATAGAGTTCAGTGTCGTGTTATGAACACAGCTTGGAAAGTCAGGAAAATTGCCCAGCTTCTGTGACAAATGAATGCCCGGTTGCTTTGCGCACACTGTAAGTTACCTCTCTGCTCGACACGTGCCCGCCGATGAGAAGCAAGTGAGGGTCGGAACAGCTAGCTCTAAGTGGAGTGCCCCTCGCCCCACTCGGCCCTGCAGTCCAGGTTGAGGAGCAGCCCTCACTGCCAATCAGTGCTACCGTTGACCGTGGACTTGCCAAGCTCAAGTTCACGGTCATTTGTTTTGTCTGATAAGAAAATCCATCAAAGGTGGCTGTGCATTGCCATCATGTATGGGCCATATGCCCACAGCCCACTCTGCCTTTGTCAAGCTAATAATAATGTCAGCCTTTTAAATTTACTTCCCAGTTTGACACCAATATCTAACTTCAGAAGGAGGGCAAACAACAGTTCCCCCTAGCAGACCCCAGGCATAGAAGTAGGTGCATCTACCATGTCGCTTCTGCCTCTGAGGCATCAAGTGTTTTGGGTACATGTATGCTCCGTCGTGGTGTCCTGAGGTATCTCAGCTCAGGCCGTCCATCCTTGGCTGGGTCTTTCTTTTACCTGCCCCTCCCATAACCCTAGATGTAATTTATCACTCCTTTTGGCTACAAAGTCAGTTATTACAGATCAGCATGTATATGTACCGTGCGGATCTATAACAAAATGGCTCCTGTATATGACAAAACAATGACATAAATTAAGATTTTCAGAATCTGGATTCCTCAGATATGCATTAGTAACTTTTTGCTTTAATCTGCAACTTCCACTTAGGTTGGAACGCTAAACTGAGACAGACACAAAATTACCTAATAATAATGTCTTCTATTTGCACTGATAGCTTACAGTTTGCAAAGCAGCTTTTCATGTGGCAAGTATTGTCAGTTATTATTTTTAAGCTGGAGAAACCAAAGCTTAGAGAGATAAGTGACTTGTTTAGGGTCATAGTGGCAAATAAGTGGCAGAAACTAGAGTAGAAGACGTTGATGAGACCTCTGATCTAGTTTGCCACTGAGTATATAGTGTCTTTCTAAATTTTTAAGAGGAATCTTAACAAATTACTGTTTACCTGATATTTTAATTCTAAAAAGTCTGTTTTAGAAATTTGGAAACCACATAATGTTTTTTAAGTCATGCATAATCATACCATTCAAGATAAATACTCAGATATCACTTGGAACTGATTCATCCCAGTCATTTCTATGCCTATAAGATTTTGATTTATATAGCATTAATCATATAGCAGTTGGTGTAGTATCTTACATTTTCACTTCTTTTATTGAGATTTTTTTCTTTGTCATTAAACATTATTTATAAAACATGATTTTTAATGTCTGCCTAATTTTCCCTGGTATAGCTATACCATAAATTATTTAAAATTTAATCTGTCCTCTCTTGTTGAACATTGTAGTTGTTTACTTTTTTTGTTTACGAACATCCTTCTAAACAGAGTTTACGTGGAATTTCTGATTGTTTTTACTGTGTAGATGCTTACAGGAACAATTGCTGGATTGGAAGCTATTAACAAATTCTTAGGATCTTGACCTGTGTTGTATAATTGATTTCTAGAAAAATCATATCGATTTTTCCAGCCATCTGAATGAACTCTCTCACCACACCTTGTCCAGCTTTAAGAATTATGAGTTTTTCTAGAGTTGCAATATGATAGTGAAAATATAAATTTTGAAATTTAATTTGCATTTGTAGGATCATTGGTGAGATTGAATATTAATAGTAATTATTGGCAAAATCGCATTTTTTATTAATAAACTGTCTTATGTTCATGCCTGTTGACCAGTTTTTATAATAATACATATATTTGTTCCTTTTAAAAACTTTCATACCATAAATTTGCATTTTTGCAAATAACTTAGCTTTGATCTATTTTTAAATTAATAATCTTATGTACAGTTTTTAATTTTTATGTAATAACATTAAATTTTTCTTTTGTGACTTTCATTTTTTACTTACGAAGACTTTCTCTGTGCCAGAATCACTAAATATTGACTTTTTAGATTTCTGGGGAGTTCATTTTTTTTACAGTTCATTTTATGCTTTTTTAGAAATGTATTTTGGGGTATTTGTGAGGCATAGAACTTCAAATACTAGCAATCCTTCTTTCCCGGTATTTTTAACAGATAATGATTCTTAAGAGTTTTCTGAACTATTCTTTTCCATTGACCCGCCAATTCTTCTGCTAGCACTATTTTCCATTTGTATGGTGATAGGTAGATTTAATTATTTTTCTTCAAGTTCCTTAGCTCCTCCTCTCAGATGATCTTTTCCAGAATAACTAATAAACATTTCATTTTATTAAATTTATTAAATTCCCCTGGAATGCTGTTATGAACTACATTAAGTATACTGGATAATTTGGGATGAATTAACATCTTTAAAATATCCAGTCTTTCCATTCAGAAATGAAATATAACTCCATTCACTCAAGTTTTTTTTAAATGATTCTCTAAGTTTTTTTCATATAGTTCCTATTCATTTCTTATTAAGATTGTTCTTGGGTAACACAAATGTTTAATTATTTCTGCTTCTGAAATCATTGCAAAGTGGCATTTTTAAAAGGAGGGTCCTGATTAGCTAAATTGGGGTTAGACTATGCGAAAACCCAACAGAACCTGACAAGCTAGAAGTCATTAGTAATTAAATAATTTCCATCTGAAAACTAATTGGATTAAATTAACTCATTTTAAGGTTTTATTTCTCAGACAAGAAATGCCCAGCTGCTATTCTCATATTACCACTGGTGACTATCCCTAATAATCTGCCACTCTTAGTCATTGAGTAAATGAGAAATAAATGAGTTTCATGCCTATAATAAATTCATTTTTAAACAAATTGTTATTTGTTATTACTAAATAACAATGTTCTAGACAAGTTATTCCCTATTATTCCAAAGTCACACTTCTAAGTCTCAGGCCTTGGCTCAGTAAAATGTTTCTTTTGATTTCCTCAAACATACATTTTCCTGCCACAAAAGTGAACATTTTAGTGTCCTACTATGAGAGTACAAGCAATATAAATTAATATGCTTATAGAAAAAGAATGATAAGTAGGCACAATAAAAATCTCACTCACACTTAAAATCTCAGCTCCCTAGGAGGATGAAGCAGGAAAACAACCTGAGCCTACAAGTTCAAGGTCAGCCTGGGAAACAAAGCAAGATCCTGTCTCTAAAAAGGAAGAAAGAAAGGAGGGAAGGAAGAAGGGGGATATACTATAGATTTGAGAGTGTAAAAAGACCTTAAAAATCAACTAGCCCAAGCCATCCACTGGGATCCGTGAATCCCGACATAGAACCACACGTACACGTTTTTCTGAGGAAAGAGTGGGTAACTGAATTTCACATATGTGTGGCTCACCATCCTGTCACTGTAACAAATACCAAAGATAATCTACTTATAAAGAGAAAAAGATTTATTTGGCTCATCGTCGCAGAGGTTTCTGTCCATGACTGGTTAGCTCCATGGCTTTGGGCTTGTGGTGGCACATCATGGTGGTACATGTAGTAGAACAGTCACTCACCCAACGACTGGAAAGTGAAAAACGAGAGAGAAAGAGGTCAAGGTCCCACAGGCCCCTTTAGAGGGCATGCCCCCAGTGGCAAGCTCCACCAAACCCCAAGTTTTCACCACCTCCCAGTATTGCCATGCTGGTAACCATGCCTTTGATACACGGGCCTTTGCGGGACATTCTAGATCCAAGTGCTGAGACCCTAAAAAGAGTTGAGGGTGATTAACTGCCCCAACCCTCTCATTTGTCAGATGAAAAAAAGAAGACTCAAACTGCCGAGGAGACACAGCCTGGGACACACAGCCCTGCAGGCCAGAGCCAGCGCAGGGCCAGGGAAGGAAGCTGGGTCTCTGATCCCCAACTTTCTCTGTGCACTACCTGTGAGATTCTGTCTGGTCTTTGCCCACCCAGCGTGTGCACATCATGTGAGCTGGGTGTGTTGGAACCAATGTGGAAATTAGTTAGAGTCAAGCCCTAAGCTGAGATTTGGTTCTAGACTCATCAGTTGTGTGAACGTAGCCAAAGTATCCAACTCTGGCCTCAGTTTCCTCTTCTGTGAAGTCAGGTTGCCCAAATAAGACCTATTTCACAGGGCCTCCAAGAGGATGTAACCAGATGCTCTGTATGTGTGTGGGTGTGTGCGCGCGCACATACCTAGGTACTTCATAAACTGTAAAGTGCTGGAGATTGCTGGTTGTTCTCATCCTGACTCTGGGGGAATCAGGGTGAGGAAAGCACAGTGGAGTCACGTGGTAGCATTAGTAACCTCCAGCACTTCCTCTCCATCAGAGCCAGCCTCACTACACTAATTAGTCCTCTCTGCTGTTTTGATAGCAAGTATGGTCATTAACTCACATGTCGCCCAAACACCTGCTGACAAAAATCCTCTTTATGAGGCTACACCTAAGAACGGGTAACTCTTAGAACTTCCTAATAGGGGATCTGTTTTGGTTTTATTTTACTTTATAAAATATCCCCCCCTACAAAAAAATGATAGTCTGTAATCTTTGAAAGACTATGGTAAAGCATGGCTTAAAACAGATTATTTTAAATCATATCTGGCAACACCACCTTTAAAATTATTCTGATGTACACATTTATCAAAACATCACATGGTACCCCATAAATATGCACAATTCACATATGTCAATTAAAAAGGAGAGGAAACAATATTGATCTGGGAAGAGGTGCCTGTTAGAAGGAGGTATTATCTGCCGACATGCTCTATCCTAAATGTCCCCAGTCACAGGACAGCTTCAGCTGTACATCCTGCCCTCTCCCTACCCATCCAAGGCCCAGCTGAACCCAGCCGGGCAGGGAATTGGAGCTCTCCCGCTCACCTGTATCTGGGATTTGGAAGTATACAATGCGATGCTAACCTGAGGCCTAGGTTGAACTCCTATAGTGAAAGAGAACCAACCCTTGGTGTCCAGAAACAACCAACCACAGCCCCTGAGTCACACACCCTGCCCTGTTCTGAGGGGAACAGTCTCTCTGTCCATTATCCCCTTTCTGCTTAAGGTATCTGGGGCATCTGGGAACTTGCGTGCAGCCTGTTGACTTGGGAATTAACTCTTTTCAGTACTCTACTCCTTTTCCTCATCTGCTCTTCTCCTTGAACAACTTTCCTGTCATATTCATTTGATCCGCTCCTGATCCTCAGCAGTATGGCCGCTGGAACTTCAGACCTGTGTCCACATGTGCCTGTTCCTGTTCTCTTCAGTCTAGGTCTCCCTCGGATGCCGATCCAAGTCTGAAATCTGTTCTCATTTTCATCACTAGGACATATGCCATGGACTTCTTTTTTGGTGCAAAAAAAGTCCACGTTTGATGCCCCCCTCCCGCTCCCTGCTGCTTTGGCTCCATCTCTGAGCTGCAGAGGTATAGCTTAGCCCTGGCCTGGGGGAAGTTCACCTTGTCTTGAGAATGAGGTTACCAGATTTAGGGGGAAAAAAAAAGGTGCCCAGTTAAAGTTGAACTTCACTTGAACAACAAATAATTTTTAGGATGTGTATAGTGTGTAGTATAAATTGTTAATCTGAATTTCAAATTAAACTGGGTGTCCCATATTTACCTGGCATACCTCTTCAGGAGCCGTGTCTGGTGCCTCAATATCTTCTCAGGAAGAGATCTCAAGATGGTCACAGCCCTAAAGGTGGTCTTTGCCATTAAAACTGGTCTGCCCCACAGCAGGCTCCTAGCTACCTTTAGAAGCCTGGTTATTTCTAAGAACTAAGCAGATTCCATCTTGGTCTGTTAGTCAAACTAGACATCTGAAGCCAACATGGTCAGACCAATGCCCTCAATACATCTCATGATAAGGATCAAAATGTCACTCTCTGTTTCTCTTTGCCAGGATTTCCTCCATCTTTGCAAATAAGGTCCAAAGACACTGCAGATATCCAAAACAGTTTGCCAGTCCTGTCTCCCCGCAACATTATTCCTGGTTGCAAAATACATGAAATAGGTTGAGGTGTATAACTCATCAGCTGCAATTATTATTCATTTGGGGCATAGGGTTATTTATAAAATGAGTTTGCTGTATTTTGAGTCATTATCTCCCATTGCTTTCAAAAATGAAAGCTGACTTGAGTTTTCCAAAGAAACTAACTGGGAGATCTTTCTGATCCTTTTAGATCTGCTGGCTCTACACAGCCTGACAGCGACATGAGGCCTTCTCATGGCTACAGTCCACGTGGCAACTCGAGAGGTGCCTCCTCTCTTTTCTCCTCTTTCAAAAACCTTTCTCTGATCTGTACAACTTTGAAAACAGAAACTTTACCATTTTCAGTGAGTTCCATAGTTCTCCTTTCCTTCTTTAGTTAACATCATCGTCAGATCAGTTATGAAGTTCATTGGTGTTCATGACAGCCCCAGACAGAGTTCATGTGATGGAAAGGTAGAATCTGTAAATTTGCCTTTGTGGGCCCTCACAGTTAGGCTCCTGTGTGACTCTCTTTACCTTCTTCAAGAAGATGGGACAGGTCATGATGAAACGTAGAACGAGCCCTCTCTCTGTCCTGCCCTCGAAACGTGCCAGAGAACATTCGAGAATATTCACTTTGGGTGACGCATGTGACACTTTTTAAAAGCATAGACTGTTAAAGCCTGAAAAAAATAACCTGGTTCTTCTCTTTCCTAAAATGAAAATGATGTGGGGCATAGATTAGATTAAATATAGTCTTTAGTATGACGAAACAAACAGAATCCTTTGCAGTTCAGTTTTGTTTTATACAAAGATTCACATTATAAATACCATTCTCTTTTTCTTTCTCTTTCCCTTACTTCTGAAACTTAAGAGGGAAGATAGGAAACTGCATTTGCTTCTGTTTAAATCTAAGTCACAGGGTTTACCGGACCCCTCCTTCTGGACAAATAATTCTAAAGTACTGCAATTGAAATCAGCTGCAGTGCTGGTCATATAGCCCCTCACGTAGAGTGTCTGCCTTGCATGTTCGAGGCTCGGGTTTGAGTTCCCAGCACTGTTAGATTGTGGAAACAACAAGCAAACGAAATCAACTGCAGCTGGGTTTGGTCATCTCCCCATCTCACTTGATGTAGGAGGGGACTGGTGTGTTCTGAAGTCCAGTCTTTGGTTTCTTTTGCAGAAGGTGAGGATTAACTCAAGCTGGAGGGAAAATGAGAGTCCAACTCCTCTCTTTCCCATCCTTGAGCCTCTGCTCCTCTTTGGAGCTATTTCTAATTTATAAACTGCACTTTGAGTTGTCCTTACATGAATCTGGTAACGAACTGACTTAGGACAGAAAGAGAAGTTAGTTCACTGCCTTCCTTGGAGGCTGGGAGTTTCCCTCTCACTACCAAAGGGTTTTCATAGCCATCTATTTTTACTTAATGTCCATTTGCTCTATGAACCCTTTCTAGTTATTATCTGAGTTCAGTTGCTTCAACCTTGAAAGTGGAATAGTTACCTTATCATTAGACAATTGGTAGCATTAGATTGATTGATAGTGTTGGGATAGTTTTCCTTGCAAGAATCACTTAAAGGATTGTTGATCCCAGGCAGATAGAAGCAGTTTTAATTCATGGACGTAATTGGCTTTAGAAGTTGGTCATTTAATTCTGGGTAGTACTTCACAAACAGAACAGGCACTGCTCAGCCGTGAAGGATAAAGGCCAGGCTTCTAAAAGTGCTCACCATTCTTTCAGCATAGGGGACCTGGGCCTGCAGTAGGCCAGCCAGGATTGGAATGTTCTTATTAGCCACAGGACAGAGAAGAGAACTGGGAAACTCAAAACCTCGTTCATAAGTTTAGTTGCTTTAGTGCCTAAACTAATTACTTACCAACTAAAGGATTCAGCTGCTTCTAATCTGCCCACTTCAGAAAAATGAACGTATTAGATGAGATATTAAAATTTACCAAATTTAATGGGTGAAGGTCACAAGTGTGCCCATAGAGGATCAAGATTAGAGATGACATGTTGACACACAGCTTGTTAAATTGGACAACATTTGCTATTTTGAAGTACAATACCAAAAGTAGTTTTATTATTTTAATTTTGGAAGTGAGGCTAGAACTGAGTTTAGAAATCGGTGGAATATTAGACTTTAAAGTCTCCCATCTGCACTGTGGGGAAAGCAGAATTTGTGGGTTGACCTAGACCTGATTTACCTCCTAGGCCATGAGCAACATGGTACGTGTATAAGGGAGACTCTGGAGTGATTGACAAGGAACAAGCAGCCAGGACCAGTGGTGGAGCAGCGGGGCAGGGGGCTCAGCCATAACAGCCATGGCGGGTCACAGCAGAGCCTTTGTCTCGACTTTGTCTTTACCTTGCATTTTATGATGCAGTTTCCACAGGAAGCAGTTAATGGACGAGGGTAGCCAATTATCTAACTTGTGTCCAGCACATTCCTGGAGAGTCCTGCCCCAAAACTCTGAACTTGCTGCAGAGTTTACCTGTCTAGGATTATGGGTAGAATTTCAGGAATGAACATCACTTTGAAAGGCTTTGAACTGAGTTGAGTTCAACCTTGTAGGGTTTGGGGTTGTTTTGTTCTCAGTCTCACTCATGCTCAGCAAATGCTCTGCCACTAACCCACACCCCCGGTCCCTAGTCGAACCTTTTTAAACTGCTCATACACAACAATGATGGCAAATTTTGAGTTACAAAGATGGCAATTTCATGTGACTCAACCCAAAACATACCACTCATTTTAAATATTTGGTGCCAGAGCTCAGATTGAGTAGTGATTTTTTTTCTTACTTTATGATGAAAATATTTAAACAAAATAAGTGTATTATGAACTCCTTAGACACACTGCTCAAAATCAGTTTCAAGATATTGCCACACTTCCTTGATCAGCCCCTCTTCTTTTATGTGTGTGTGTGTGTGTGTGTGTGTGTGTGTGTCTATTTTCAAGTGAGTGCTACACCTCAGCTCACTTCACACCTACACTTTATGTGCATGATACAATTCTAAAATATTGCCTATTTTCTTAGGCAACCACAATGTCATTGTCACACTTCAAAAAAATTAATGGTAAGTACTTCAGCTACATTAACATTGTTTCAAAAATGTTTTGTATGGCTGGTCAGGATGCAAACAAGGTCCATCTATTGCATTAAATGTTTTATCTTTAAGTCTTTTTTTTTTTTTTTTTTTTACAAAAGTCAAGAGTACGTATTTATTTCATTTATTCTTTTTTTCTACTTGTTGAATATTTGTGTACGTGTAAGTTTTGTTTTTATTTTTGAGGTGCTGAGGCTTGAACCCAGGGTCTCTCCTGGGCATTTTACCCCTGAACGACATCCCCAGGCCCTTGTTGAAGTACTTTTATAGCAAACTTTTCGACCATCACGTCAGTTTACCGCATACACAGAGTCTGTATTTCTAGGAGATAATTGGCCGTGTTCCTCAGTGTGCAACACCCTCGGGTCCAGGGCGCGTGCTGATGGGGACACCCTTCCACCAAGGCTGTGCAGTTTGCATTAAGACTCTTTTAATCTCTTTTATTACCTGCCCTTGACTTGCTGAAGAAAGATGTCTTCAGTGCCACAGGTCCTTAGCTTGTATGTGGCCCTCAGCGTGGCACCTCCCTGGCTCTCCTGACAGCCACCCCCCATGCCCCGCAGCACCAGCCTGCCCGCACGTTCACTGTTTAGATGGCCGGCACCTCCACGGACTGTGCTCTCATTAGTTAAGTATCACCTGATGTATGTGTGTGCATCTATCCTGTTTTTGTTACTTTAAAATAATACCAAGTTTGTCCAAGATCAACTATAAAACAGAGAGGTTTCATGCGACATATGTAATATTTTCTTCAACTGTAAAGATAAATTTGAAGGCTGGGGTCTCAACACCCTGTCCCATCTGGAACCCCATATAAGCCGGATATTATCCCTTTAAGGCATCATAAGAATGCTGCGGATTATCAGCCCCATTTTTCAGATGAGGAAATTGAGTTTAAGGAACTCACATAACGTACCTAGGGGCTCCCTGGGTTCAATTCCAATGCTCGGGTGCAAAATAAGTTCTGGGAAAGCTCACTGCTGGGTCTTGATCATGGTCACCATTCAGTCCTTTGTTCGTTCTTGCTGTGTGTCACATGCCATGCTTTGCTGGGGTGGATGCCCTTTCTTTTTGGATTTGTGATCATTTAAAAACATATGCATTTGGCTGGACATAGTAGTGCACACCTGTTTTCCTAGCAGCTTAGGAGGCTGAGGCAGGAGGATCTTTAGCCAGCCTCAGCAACATAGGGAGGCCCTAAGCAACTTAGTAAGACCCTGTCTCAAAATTAAACATAAAAAGTTTGGGGGGGGTGTGGTCCAGTGGTAAGATAAAGAGAAAAACACCGTACGTATTGTGACATATTGCTGGCCCAGAGAAATAGAACCTGCTTCTGCCTTTTGGTTCACTATGAGATGCTTGCTGTAGGCTCTGGTGGAGAAAGCCACATCATGGCCCATGAAATCCAAGCTGATGGTTGGCTTTTCAACATGTTCATCTAGCTGGAGTTCCCATTAAAAAGAACCAATCCCTTTGGAGATTGGAGCCATCCATTCTCACCCACAGGACACTGATAAGTCACTGCAGCCTGGAGGGACTTGAAACGCTGTGTGAAGCCTGGAAAGAGGGTAACGTCTCTTGAAATCCATGTAGGATCTTTGCACCAGCTGGGCTGCATTTCAGAATCTACTGCTGTCATTACAAAATAGCTGTTTTCTCTTTAATCTGTGCGCCACATTGCAGCAATTTTCATCAAAAATATATTAAGCCCCTGCTGTAAATTGGCCCCACACACCCTTGTCAGACATGTGAAGCGTAAAATATCTTCTTTTTCCAAAGTTTTCTCCCTCTTGAAAGCCCTAGTAGATATCAGCAGTTCCTAAAGCCTCATAATTGTCGCGATGCCTGTAAGCCAAGGATTATAACGCGGAACAAATCTGCTGCGGTGTCAGAGACGGGTCTTATCCTTTGTTTACCAAAAAATTACAGAAAAGGTATTCTGCGAGAAAAAAGGAAGGCCCCTGTAATTGCCACGCCCTCTGAAACCTCCCTTGGAATTGTCTGCCCAGGAGAAAAGAGTTTTCTCATCCAGGGAGGGACTTGTCATGCACCACCTCAGTTACCCTATCAAATGTCCTCAGTTGGTCCACACAGCTGTGCTGCAGGCAGATGTTGCAGAGGTGGGGTTCATGTGTGGGTGCATGAAGCAGGGGTGTCTATCTGCAAGGGACTTCTGTCTGTATTTGGGTGTGCCTCTGTGTGCCCATACCTGTGTGGGAACACACCTGGGAACTCTTCTGGAGTAATTTAGAGTCTTCCAGAAATGCTTTATACCCTGACAGTAGTAGATCTAGAGGGTTGTGTGGCTCAGCTTGACACCTCCAGGAGTGGCATCTGTAAGGACAGGTGCTCCTTTCCTGTTTGCAAGCTTGGAGAGAGTGCAGCTCTGTAGTGGGAAACTTCATGGGGCCCTCGCCAGGAGAGCCCATCTGTGTTATGGAGGGAAGAATGGAGTCTGTTCCTTACCGCGAAGTGTAAAAATGTCGTCCACTTCTTTGGTTTCTTGTAAAAAACAAAAACAAACAAACAAACAAACAAAAAAACAACACAAGAACTAGGGTGACATAAACAGTTCCCAGAAGCTCCTGTAACAAAACAAGAGTTGACAGTTTAACGGGAAATTGCCTCAGAGTTTTAAACCATTCTAATTTCACCCTTAACACTCGCGAAAATGCATCCAAAAACATTTCTTGTAAAATATGCAGGACACCGAAGGCATGACCTGTTCCATCGAATTCAGATTTAGTTGACACCCTTATAATTTTGTCTTTTAAAAAAAATTGACAACCAGAAGTCTACATTTTAAACAGGGCTTCCAAATTTGCTTGCTGTTTTCCTCTTCAGTGAGATATCTATGAATTCAACATTATGTTGGGTTAGGTTTTTTGGTTTCTGTTTTTTTTTTTTTTTTAACTACTATTATTAATGCAATTTCAAGTTAGACAGTTTGCAGGCTTTCCTGAGTTTCAGGATGGATTATTGACATCCCTGACAGGTGTGATACAAATCTTCTGCTGCCAGCTGTGCCTTCTCACCTAACTGTGTGGCTGCCCCAAGTCCTGATGGGAAGCAGTAGAATTCCGGGCCCAGTCACTCTGTAAGCAGAGATAACTGTGTTGCTAAGGGAAAAGATTTTTTTTTTTCTCTCAAAAACTTCAGCTATTTGGGAGTTTCTAAGTGTCACTGCACCAATTCTTGCCTTCTTCCAAAAAAGAAGCCTCCAGGGCAGGCCATCTCTTGGCACCTGACCCCAGTCTAATAAGCACTGCAAGATGGGTAATTTTGGCCAGTTCTACCAAGGAGCAGGGACTTTCAGCAGTGCCACCAGCAAAAATCGGATACCATGTGCTCTTCCAACAAAGAACACAGATTTGCCCTTCGAACTACATTTTAGCCACAAAACTGGGAGACAAAGAGGTTGCCATTTTCCCAGACCAAGAGAGCTCTTTAGACCAAGCCCAAATTAGGAGGCCATCTCAGTAAGTCATAGGAGGCCACATTTTAAAGCAAAAGAAAATGCTAAGGTAGAGAATGGAATTGGCTAGAAATTACAGTAGGCTTCAACAAGACCTTGTGGATAGACAGACAGGCAGGGCCAGAAGTAGGGGAAGGCTTATTAGGCACCCAAGTGCCCAGTGCACAGACAGATTGGGGGTGGGGTGATCCTTCTGGGGGACCAGGCTCCCTGTTGCTTGCCTGGGTTGGTTCTGTGGTGTACCTTCCTGACCTGGGGCTGGCCTCCCTCCTTACAGTCTACATGTCCTTTCTGATACCCCAAGAAAGCAGAGAGCAGAGAGCTGTCCTAGCCAGAACAACATTGTTTGGACAAGAATGTGTGATGCCTTTGTCTTCTCTGACTCTCTCCATAAATACTGTGCTCTGGTTGATCTTACTGGAGTAAGCAGAATACTGAACATGAATATTATAATTTTTCAAATGAAATTCATTACATTAAAATGAAGTAAGTAGTAAGTGCAATGTATTTCTTTTTCTTTTCTTTTCTTTCTTTCTTTCTTTCTTTTTTTTTTTTTTTTTTTTTTTTTTTTTTCTTACCAGGTATTGAACCCTGGGACACTTAACCACTGAGCCACATCCCCAGCTTTTTTTATTTTTTATTTTGAGACATGGTCTCCCTAAGCTGCTTAGGGCCTCACTAAGTTGCTGAGGTTGGCTTTGAACTTGTGATCTTCCTGTCTCAGCCTCCTGAGCTGCTGGGATTACAGGCATGTGCCATTGTGCCCTGCTAATGTATTCTTTATTTGATGATGATGTACAAATTAGTTCAGATCATAACAGGACCAGGACAAGCATGAATTTTGATTATCCACATAGGTCTTAGGTACATGAATACTTCCTGACAAAGGGTTCTAGCTAACGTGAGAAGGCAACTAGCCAAGATGTGTGGAGAGGTTTGTTTTTTCTGTTTTCCTTCTATTTAGAAAAGTAATGTATTCTAAATGCACCTTCTCAAGTAGATGCTGTAGGACATTCAAACATCCAACTATAGATGATCGCTAATCTCACATGAGCAAATTATAATGTGTCCTACCCTCTGAAATGGAAGATCTGCATTTTTGGATTCAGTATAAATGGGGTGCTTTTCTTAGAAAGCAATAAAAATCAACTCAAGTGAACTTAAGCAAGAAAGGAAGGAAGGAAGAAAAGAAAGAAGCAAGCTAGCTAGCTGTAGGTAGCCCATAAATTCCAGAACACTGGACACCCATGCTTAAAAAAACATAAGGAAACTCTGCGACTCTTTCATCGAGAGGTGATATTTAGGCTATAAAGATGCTACCACCCAAATGAGTCACTTCCAGCTATTTTCCATCTCTGCGTTCATCTTCCTGGGACTCAGAGACCTGGGAGAGCATGTACTTGGCCTGCGGATCAGTGCCCACACCTTGGTGAGAGAGCAGGGCACCTTGCCTGGCAGTTCCACCAAGTCAGTGGAGAGGCTCCCAAAAGGACTTTGAAGTCCCATTAGGAGGAGGTGACATGGGCCAATGAACGTCAATAATTGTCCTCTGGAAGGAGGTCCCTCAGCTTCATTAGGCCTCTCTGTTCAGCTGTCTGATGTAAACGGGTCCTTTCCATGAATCTCTAAGCATGAAGTATGTGTTGTTTTTAAGGCTGTGTATCTGAAAATACAGAGAGGGGTGCCGTGCCATCTTGGATAATTCACTTTAACCTCTATGTAATTGTGCGGTAGGATGATTACAGAATGTTTGTAACTCAGAGCTTATTAATTTATGAGGAACATCAATAAATGAATACCAAACAAAGTTCTATCTTAAATATTTTAAACTTGAACTGGTGTTCAGCGATGAGCTTGAATCTTGGTTCCAAAACCATCTCTACCATTTGAAATATGTTTGCTCCTTGTTACAGGAGGAATTAGAGTTGAGGACTTCTTGGGTCTCCTAGATTGAATATCCTGCAAGCCAGAGTCGTGTCCTTGCGTGTGACAATGCGTATGCCTGTGCCTCATTCTTCTCTCTCCAGATCCTCATGAGCAGAAGGCACCTGTGGAGTCCGTCATGAGTGGGTCTCAGTCAGTGTGGGTTGGATTGATTTGCTCAAAGCAACAAAAACTTAACCCACCGTCCCCGTTAGTGTTTCTCTAACCCACAGCACGCATCTGCCCACATACTCCAAGTCTCTAAATTCAAACAGAGATTCGGGTATATGGACACCCACTAGCTGACCCAGCGTCCTTCACTGCAGAGTCCATCTGTCTCTACCCGGCTGCTCTGGGAGGGAACACTTCTCTCTACCGTAGCGATGCCAGGCGGCTAGCTGCTAAACATTCACTCATGTTGATGGGGAAGTGATTCAGAACTCACGGCGAGAACACAGTAGGCTAGAAATGCTGTAAAAGATGCTCAGGTTCTGGAATAATGTGGATTTTGGAGTAATGTCCTTTGTGACCAAAGAGCTCAGTGGGTACCTATTAGGAGGGGCAGTTCTTGGGTTTGGAGTAAAGCTGCCCTTGACTATTGTCTTGGAATTAAGAGTGTTCAAAAGTTAAAAGGGAGTTATTTTTTTAAATATATTTTTTTATTTGTCCTAGTTAGTTATACCTGACAGCAGAATGCATTTTGACACATTGTGCACAAATGGAGTGTAACTTCTCATTCTCCTGGTTGTACATGATGTAGAGTTACACAGGTCACATAATCAGATATGCACACAGGGTCATAATGTCCGATTCATTCTATCCTTCCTACCCCAGTTTCCCCTCCCCTCCCTGAAGGGAATTCTTACATGCAATGAAACTTTTTTTCTCTTTTTACAGTGTCAGGGATGGAACCTGGGCCTTTGCACATGCTTAGATAGAACTTTACCACCTAGCTACACCCCTACCCCTGTGAGGCTTCTTCTAGCAGATTTCAGAGGAAATTTATTTATGACTTTATGTCCATAACATAGTCTGGATGGCAGGTCCCTCATTTACTTCAAGGATAATGAATGAGATGATAGTTTATAAGCATTAAAGATTATATTACTGTCAGGTTCTGATATTACAAAACATGAAAGTTAGTACACATCAAGCATTGAAAAGATATTTGGATGATGTTTCCATCTAAATTAATGTAATGCCATGATAGCAGCTTAGTGTTCTGTCCAAAAATGCTGTTTAATTTTTGTTGATATGGTATCTTTCAATGATATAATTTCCTCTGCAAAACTTCCAGGAAAAAAAAAGGAGAAACACTGTGTAATAGTGTAGGTTTCTTTATGTTGCTGTAGGTTGGTTGGTTAAGGAGATTTTAATATGGGATTATTCAGGCACTGTATTATTCATAACAGTGAAAAGGTGGCAATGACCAAATGTCCCTTAACAGACGAAAGGTTCAGCAAAGTGTGATAGATACATCCAGTGGAATATTATTCAACCTTAAAAAAGAAAATTCTGATATATGCTAGAACACAGATGAACCTTGAAAACATTAGGCTAAGTAAAATAAACTGTGCACACACACACACACAACACAATTCCCCATAGATGAGGTACCCAGAACAGGCAAATTCGCGAGGCATAAGGTGGAACAGAGATCATCAGGGACTCAGGGAAGAAGTAACAGGGAGTTATTTTTAAAGGATGCAGTTTCTGTTTGGGGCAGTGAGAGTTTTCTGAAATGGACTGCAGAATGTGGGTTCCCCTGTGTTGCTGTGGGGACTTAGTCAAGAACTGGCTGGCTAAGGAGATTTCCACACTAAAGTGATTACAGTATTGGAACTGTGCTCACGCCACTGATTTAGACACTTAAAATGGGGGAAAAGGGAAATTTGTTATCTATATATTTTGCAATTTTTAAAAACTGGTTCTATACATCAAGAAAAAAGATTACTCTGTAATTAAAAAGTTGGGGTGGAGAATAACCTGCCGTTGGCGTTTGGTCTATTATTGTCACTTGTTCACTTGACTTGTGTTCATGGAGAGCATGCTGGGGGGGCAGGTTCGGCATTAAGGATTTTATTAATTCTCGCCGCGACTCCTGGAAGTTCCTATTTTTATTGCCTCATTTTACGCGTGGAGAAACTCAGGTTTCAGAGGTCACGTGGCCTTCCTGAGGCGGCCCAGGCACGGGCTCCACGGGGTCCCAGTCCCGGGTCCTTGTACCGCCCCTCGCTGTTTCCTTGAGGAAGCTGATCCTGGTCCTGGAAGCTCTCGGGCCCTCAGTGTCCCCGGTCCTCCTGTCCCTGCCCTTCCTCGTCGGCTCCCTTCCCCACTCCACCTGCTGCGTGAGCCTACGCCAGGTGGCGAGTTCGCAGGGACCGGCCCGTGCGCCCCTTTCCTTCCCACGCCTCACTTTCTCCCATATCTGTGTTTAGCCTTCGCCTGGGGACAGTGACGTCCAGGCTCACCTCTCTACCTGCCTTCCCTGCTTGGTTCCAGATGTCTCTCCGCTGGTCAGGGGTGGCGCCCAGTGATCTGCCGCCTCCCTGCCTGTGTCTCCCCAGCCGTCTGTCCCGGCGAGAAGCCCAACATCCCCAGGCTGGCTGACCTCAGGGAGCTGCTCCTTACCGGGGCCTGAATTCAGTGTCCCCACTCCAGCTTCCCAACAGGGTCTGCCTATCCCAGGCTCCAAACTATGTTCCCACAGCCACCAATTCTCCCGAGATGCTTGCAGTGCCTGACCCTCCCGTATTAAAAATCTAGTCCAGGCAGCTTCGCGATGCTCCGTCAACCAAGTTCACACGTCGGCCCAGGTCCAGATCCTTCTGCGCTTTTTGCATTGCCCGCTCCCGCTTTCTGAGCTCCACATCATGGCACCGGCCGAAGCGCTCCCAGCCAGCCTGAGCCCTGCTGCGCGTCCCCGTCCCCACCGGCCCACCTCACCCCCATGGCTGGTGAGGCTCCGGTGTTTCTGCGGCACACAGGAGCTCCTCTGCAGCACGTAGCACCCTCTGCCTGTGTTACTGTCCACTGTGTGGCCAAAGCGCCTTCAGAGCCAGAGAGACCTATCTCCCCGTGCCTTGGCCGACTGCCTTTCACATGGTAGCCATTCAACAAATGAAATGAATTGGACCGTATTTGAAGAGATTGAGTTTGATGGTCTCTAAGGCCACTCTCTAGCATTCAAAGGCTTTAGTTATATGAAATAAACCTAAACCAAATTTTTCTATATCCATAAAAGTTAGACACAGCTGCAAACAACAGAAGTCTCCTCTGCTTCCCCACCCCATCCATCTCCCAGAAGAGTGGCTTAAACAGCATGGTTTGTTTTTCTTCATAGAGGGGGTTCAGAAGCAAGCAGTCCAGGGCCAGCAAGGCAGCTCCACAGGCTTCTGCCAGTGCTTCCCTTGGTTGTGATGCTCATGGCTCATAGTGGCTTCTGAAGCTCCAGCATCACATATGAACTGCATACCAGGAACAAAAGAAGTCATGCCCTCTCTGGTGGAAATTACCAAGAAAGCCTACTGAAACTTTCACTAGCGCCCATAGACTAAAACATAGTTTCTTGACCATCCCAATCTGCAAGTTTTGAGGGTTGTAGTCCTTAAGCTTGCTAGCAATGGACCCGGATGAAAACAGGGAGTCAGTAGACAACTAGAAGCCTCAGCCACATTCTTAGTGGTGATTTTTAAGTTAGGAGGATTCCATTCTATCAGGCCTAAGATCCCCTTCAGGCTGGAAAAGATCCCAATCAGAAAGGAGCAAAGAATTAGAGACAAGATACAACGTATTTCTCTTTTCCTTGATACCTGAGAAAAGAAATCAGGGAATAACCATGGAAAAATATCGGCAGATCCTAGTTTCTATTTAATTAAAGGAAAAGCCAGCAGGAAGAAGAGGGGCATGGGAGGGGGTACAGGGGTTTGGTTTGACAAGCCCCCTGCAACCGCTACAGGATGCAGAGGAAGCCAGAATAGGAGGTGACTCTGCAGGAAATACTAGCTTGCTACTGGGCTTACGTTGTCAATATAATATCCACATGGAACGGGAAGCGTCTTAGGGTCATGTGTTCTCAGCACAGGAGTGAAGGTGCTTTGCGGGGCTGAACTTGACTCGGGCACCTCATCCTCAGGACTATCTTCTTAACTTGTTGGGATCTTAAACATGTCGCTAAGCACAGAATCATACCAAATAAAAATCAACTGATCTCCAGAAACACAAAGAGAGGAGAGGGCCAAAGTGCTAAAATAGAGAGTTAAGTAGCAGGCTTTGTATCGGCACGGTTAATAAAAAATTAAGGATTGCTGTGAGACACTTCAGGCAAAGCTGAGCAAGCTGGGGGATTGGATAGTGGGAAAGCAGATGAAATTTAATTTGGTTAAGTGTAAAGTAATGCACTTTGGGGGAAATAATCTAAACTTCTCATAATCTCTGGTAGGCTCTGAACTCATAGTAAAATGAGTTAAGAGTCATGGTTGATAACTTGGGGAAAATATCCTTGTGCTGTGCAGAGGCAATTGCAGAAGCCAGTAGGATGCTTAGGGGGTTACAGGAAAAAATGATATCGAAAATTTAGGAAAACAGATAGAACATTAGTGCTATTCTGTGTCCAGTTTGGGTTATCTTAGGGGATAGTAAATCCCAGAAAAGGGACGTGAAAATAGTTTAGAAAAGTAGTGAGACGTGGGATTTATATAAACGTACTGACTTGGAAAACGACACTTTTGTGGAAGGAAGAGTAGATATACTACCGAGAAGAGGAATAATCATTTAGAAAGGGCTACTTCCTCCTTGGTGCTGGTGTCCCATGCTATGAAAAGGCAACACTGGGTGAATTCAACAAAAAAGAATATTAAACAAAGATATAAGATAGCTCCTACCCAGTGCTCATTAGTTGTAGATTTCCCTGTGCCGGGAGGGCTTCTGGGTTTGATTAAGGGGCACAGGATTACATTAACATTTGCCTCTGTTCAACTGAGCGACGTTTAAGGAAATTCCCGTGGGATGATAGAACAGGCGGAGTTACAAGAGGCAGGAGGTTCCGCCCAGTTCTGCCCAGAGCTGGTAAGAGAAAGGGAACCCAACTGAGGCACGTTCCTTGTTTCTGTTATATACAGAATATTTATTTTACTTCCAACTCTACTGTCATGATTAGGCATTTCCTGCGGCACCAATTGCAGGGGTGCATCCATGAGGCACAGTTAAGTCCCCGTCAAAGGGTGACCGGATGGAACAGAAGCAGAATGAGAAACAGGGCCAGAAACGGGTGCTTCCCCCAAGTCCATGCACCGCTCTGGCTTTCTCCAGGGGAGACTACACTAGCAGCCCCTGGCCCTTGACCCCACTTTCACCTCCTCTCCTGAAACACGTAATCCCAGGTTATCCATTTTCCAGACGTAGGGAACTGCCAAGCTGGGCTTCCCACTGTGAGCACAACCTGCCCGGTGACGGCAGAGCTGTTGTATTGACAGATATGTCTGTTACCGGCTGACACCTCGGAGAACCGATTGATTGGCTCGAACAAAAATCTTAGAGATTTATTTGAAGGGCCAGATAGGTCCTTCACAGCATTTTCTCGGTTCAAGACGTCAGTTCTGCCCTACGCACAGGACGCTAAGGAGAAACCAGGCTTCTCCAGGTATTTTGCCAAGAGAAAACCACCCCATTTCCACCCAGATCCTGTGAAGTTAGCCTCTGGGCTAGACTTGCTGGCACCTTTCTTCAGATCTGCCAGAAAAACTGAAGGCCCCTTTCCCCCTCCTTCTACTCACACCCTTGGGTGAAGTCTGTCCCAGCTGCCATAAGAAGGTACCAAAGATTGGGCCTAAATGACAAAAAGATTTTCTCTCAGTTCTGGGGGCTGGAAGTCTGAGATCGAGGTGTGGGCCAGGCTGATGTCTTCCCACGCCTCTGCTTGACTTGCAGGTAACCACCTTCTCCCACTAAGTCTGGTCCAACTTTCTTCTTAGAAGAGTACCAGTCATACTGGACAAAGGTCCACTCTGATTCCCTCATGGAGCCTTAATTAGGCCTCTAAAGGCCCTGTCTCCAAGTACAGTCACGCTCTGAGGTACTGGCGACTCGGACCTCAACATATAGATGGTGGGGAGTTTGATTCAACCCCTAACAGTGGGTACCCCGGCTGTACTGCCATGAACTTAAACCTCAAGATTTAGCGATGTTCTCTGGTCCGTGTGGCAGGTCCCCATTGGAGCTATCATTGGAGCTCACTTCTCTGTGTCTGATCAAACCCCAAGTGGCCCCCAGTTCCCTTGCCAATCAAGGACTTTTCTTAAAACACAGAGTTGTTCCAGGGCCAAAATCCCTCAGCATCTTTAAAACAGGAACTCCATTTGTTTTATCACAGAAAAACAAAACAAAAAAACTTAGTGGGGAGATATGTGAACGAGAGGACAGATCTCTGCACACACCGCCGCGGGCCCTGGGTCACCATATTGTTCTTGCTGGGTGAGACCTTTCCAAACAATACTCCACAGTGTGACACCAGCCGAGCAACAGCCCGGCGACCACATGCAACCTGTTCCTGCCAGTGGGGATCGCCATATTCCACACGAAAATAAAAGGCTGCAGTTACTGTCCAATTCACTCATCAGGAACATTCTGGTCCCTGAGCAAGCATCAGGAACTATTTTATTCCTCCCTCACAGCTCTTCCAGGGGAAGTAAAAGTATAGCTCTGCCTTTGATTTTCTTGTCTGCCCAGAGACCTACTGAAATGAACTCTGCTGTTTAATATTTTAGTGTAAATAGCAAAACCTCATGTCCAACACCACCTGAAGGACCCAGAAGCTGAGGGACAGGTGTTGTCCAGACCATGGGCTCCAGGAGGCAGGTGGCAGGACTGTCAGTTAGAATTCAGGAATAGGTCCTGGCCTGTGAGCTCTGGTGTTGGAGCTGGTCTTCCAAACCTGCCCGGAACCTTTCTCAGGTAGCATGAAGATACAAAGCAGGAGGACTCCCACTCTTCAAGTTGAGAAGCACTACTGACAGGAGGTGACAGAGGGGCCACAGTGGAAGCCCAAGGAGCTCGTGGCCACAGGAGTTCTGTTGGTCCTTTAGAAGAAGGGAGAAAATACCACACTGAGTAGCTAAGGGGAAGAGATGAGAATTTTTTAAAAGCAGTACAAACATGGTTCCTTGATTCCTTTTTTAAGGAAGGGGGAAAGATCCTTGCGCACGCGTGTGCACGAAAACATCAGTGCTGCACAGTAGCAGCCAAAACCATAGAGAAATATTCCTGCAAGTGGGAGTAAATCATGCCAGGAAGAGAAGAGGGGTGGGCACCCCTGAGCCCAGTTGCAGAAGCCGCCTCAGCAGACGCGGAGCCCGCTCCCTCTGCTCTGAGTGAAGTCAGCTCTGCCTGTGACTCGCCAGGATCGCTTGGAATGCCGTTGGAGATGCAAGACAATTTTAGAAACAGGAAATTGGAAGTGTTCTGCTTAAAATACTTGGGGCTGTGTCTGTGAGACAGAAGAGAGGCTCCATGCATGGGTGACAGTAGCGCTATGTGGATGTACCCAGTCCAGCTTCGGGGCCTGGCCTCGCCTCCTGAACTCCTGTCCTCGACAAAGCCTCACTTGTTTTGCATGGCCGTGTCTCTTGCATTGCAGAATCAGGACCCTTCCTCTTTTCTTCTTCTTCTCTTGCACTGGGAAAAGGTGTCGCGTGTGGATGCTCAAGAAAGTAAACATATGCATTTTAATATCTCCGTCTCCCCCCCAGTCAGTGAGCTATTTCCTCCACCCAGGTGGAAAAAGGATAGGGGCCTCTCTGACATGCTGGTTAGTCTGAAAACAGACCGCTAAATGCATAATGAAGAGCCTCGGAGGAGTCAATCTGCATGTTAAAATGGTGTTCAGCAGGCTGGGCTGTCACACAACATAATTTGAAGATGAATGTGCATCCAATCAGACGGCCAATCGCTGAGTGGCAGGGTCCTGGCTATTAGGATTACCTGTCTGCTCCATGGCACTGGGGCTTCCAAGGGGCCACAAGTTAACCAGCCCCGACCCCAAATCTGTGAGGAGACAAGCATGCCTTCTCTTGGCCCTGCCAGGATTTGCATGGTCAGCCTGATGCCAAGAGTTGATCAGAACTAGACAGGAGCCATTGGAAGCAGATTTAGATCCCCAAAGAAAGGCAGGGGCTTTGGGCATACTGGACGGGGGCAGGTGGGGCAAGCTGGAAGCAGTAACAAAGGACAATGTGCAGTTTGACTCTTGGAAGCAGAAAGGCAGGTTCTGAGCGGCCCTGCACTGGCAGGTACTACCCTCCACGAGGGTGATATTGCAGACCTTGCGCCAGCAGCACCATAGTTCCCAGCCAGGAACAGCCTTCTCGTGAATGATGTATAGACACCACTTTTGTCTCTGAACGTTTGACAGCAATTAGGACCTGACTCCCGGGGCAGGACATCACAGGAACACAGGAACGCTGGAGCAATGAGGTTAGAGCGCAGAAATCAGCCATCTGCTTGTGAAGACTGTGTCCTCGAGATAGCACTTACATGGGAACCCCAAGCCACATGTCTCTGATTTCATTGTCCTGTTCTGCAGCTCAGCTGCACAAAGGGCTTTAAGAACCACGGTTCCTTTAAGGTCCCTGCACTGAGAGTCTGCATCCACCTTTTTTTTTTTCCCCTCTCTCTCTCTCTCTCTCTTCCCTTCTTTCTTTTTTAAATTCAAAATGCCTGCTGGAGCTGCAGTTAAATGCCAAGCCCCAAGGAAGGGTTCATATTAGCTGGAGGTTTTATGCGTGGCTTCCGTCTTGAGGTTCCCAAACAATGAAAATAGGCAGCCTGAAGCCAAATTGGGAAGTAGGAAAGAGCAGCAAATAAAATGGTAAGGTCCTGCTAACGTTTCAAATCCCCATCCGAAACATGAGGGGAAAGTGCTTTTTGGTGAGGGCCTCCTGTCTGCAGAGAGCTCTCGCTCACAGGTGCTGCAGGTTCCAGCTCACACACCGCTGACTCCAGCCAGCACCTTCATGGTCAGAAGGCCCACCCCTCAGTCGTTCCTTGGCCCCATTCGCCAGCCATTACAGGCCAGCCCAGAGAGGTACCAGGGAGGCAGTCTCCATTTCCCATGTGTATTGTCCTTCCTGAGAACGCTGTTTAATTAGGAAGAGCTTCCAAGGAAGACTTTCCTACAATTAATAAGATTTGAACTCTTTTATTTCTGTGTCCACATGAACTAGAAGTTTCACTATACTCAGGTGGTCAAAGATGCACTGAAATTATTTAGTGTTTTGGCTGCTTTAAAAAAAAACTGATTTTGACTAATTGGATTAGGTAGCTTCTTGTTATCATGAAATGTTAGAGATGAAATATCTGAGGCAATTAGCTTATAAAGAAAAAAAGTTTATTTCTGGCTCTCAGTTTTGGAGGTCCCAGTCCAAGATCTGGTATTCCCATTTCTTTGGGCCTCTGGCAAGGGAGGAGTGGGTAGTGGAACAAGCCACTCACTTCATGAGCCAGAAAACAAAGATTATATTCCCACAGTCTCTTCCAAGGACACGTCCCCCATGAAACGTCCCACTAGGCCCACCTCTAAAGGTGCCAACCCCTCCCAATAGTAGCACCCTGGTCCAAGTCTTTCACACATGGACCTTTGGAGGACATTCATCCAAGCCAGAGCACTGAGCAAGATTTGTGGATAAAGCATATTGACAGAGCCTTCATTCCCAAGTCTCGTCACTTTCCATCTCCCTTCCACGAACCAGCAAGTCTTTCAGTGAACATGTTCTGGGGTGCAACCCTCCACCCCCATCCCTTACAGCTTCCTCCATCCAGGCCAATTCAGCTTCTGTTGGACCAAACCAATAATCCTATTATTAGCTAATCAAAGGACACCAATGGGTGATGCATATGGGGAAATGTGGGAAAAGATCTGGATCCTGTCATCTTAAACATTACACAGTTTTGTCAGTCACCTTGACCATGGGATGCCAGATATTTTTTCTCGAGTTTTCTAGAAGAGGCAGCATCACTATGAATAAAGTAGATGATATCAAAACAAGTGTCCCCGGGCCCAGTCGTGCAACAAGTTTGGCCCTGAAAGTAAAACCACCCTTCATGACGACCCTGTGTGAGGCTGGGGTTTTTGACCACTTTGTCCTCCATTTGTCCCCCAGTGAAATCAGGACAATAATCAATCCTGCTGATTGCAGAATAAACGAGGTTTGTAGAGAAAACAGCCACAACAGGTGCCCGGAGTAGAGTATGTGCACCAAAATGCTCTGAGATCCTTAGGGAAAAAAAGCTCGACCATACATTCAACACAGTCATGGAATTGAGATTCTGAGGTTTACCAACATGAAACATCATGAAGCTGACTGAATCTAAACAGCACACCGACCTTCTGAACCACAGAACTCCCCAGTTTGATATCTATTTGTAGATATAAAAGGCTGTCCCTTTCACTGCGCCTGCCCCAGAAGGACAGCAGCAGAGTCATGCAGCATGAATTCTGGTCTGTGTAGGAAAGGGTGGGTTATATTGCTTCCTGGTGTCGAGTGCTTCTGGATTTTTCCTCTGCAACTTCATTTTTCACTGATGATATATAATACCTTTGAGGGTGGCAAATAAATTAAAAATTTAAGAATTCATAATGTACAAGGCAAGAAATGTCCAGAGTGCAGGGCCTTTTGGGGAAGGAGCTAGTGAAGCCAGTTGGCTGGGCGTGGGGGTAGGAGGGCTCAGCAACCTGACAAGGAAAAAATGATCACTTCAGTGACCGTTCCATGAGCAGAGGGGAATTATCAGAGCCTCTGTAGTCTCTGTCATCCGAAAGGAGTGACACACACACAGCGACATGCAGATGATGGAAAGCAGGTTTGTTGAGGCTCCATTGTGAGTAACAATGGAAAGGGGGCACCCAGGGGTCTTTTGTACTGTGGCAGAATAAACCTCACACTCTGTGCTTCTGTTGAGAAACGTGAGGTTCAGTCAGAGCCTAACCTTGACTTCGGGATGCTAAGCTGTGTCCTGAGTCAGGGCATTTGTACTGCCAGCTTTACGGATAGTGCCCAGAGCATCCCCAGATTTTTGCTGGGGTCCTGGGGACAGAACCCAGGCCTTCATGCATGCTGGGTGAGCTCTCTACCACTGAGCCACATCCCCAGCCCGAGCATCCTCAAATTCTACCAGACCCAGTTCCCTTCTTGACCACAGAGGTAGCCATGTTTGTTAACCAAGAAGAAAGGGCCTCTTGACGCCAGCTGAGCCTTCTAGATCAGAACTGTCCCATAGAACTTTCTGGAATGAGAGAGATGTTCCATGCCCGCACAGGCCAATACAGCAGCAGCTAGCACTTGGGACTCTGAGCACTTGGAAAGTGGCTAATGGGACTGAGGAACTGAATTTTTAACCTTGTTCATGTTAAATTTAAATAGTGGGTGGCTGCATTGGACACGTGGCTCTAGATTTTGTCTCCATTTAAGGAGCTGGAGAGCAGAATTGGCAATGCCAGTTCCTCTCGCTGGCCAAGAGGAACCAGGGAACGGCAGCATCCGTAAACTGACAGACAGCAGCACTGGGGAAGCAACCTGTGCCCTGTGGCCTGCAGAATAACCAAGACTGGTCTGCGACAGAGTCGGGGGCGTCCTTCCTTGTCCGCCTCCCCTCCTCCGCCCATTGTCAGTGCAGCGAGTGGAGAAGGGGCCTCTGTGGTCCAGCCTGGTTATTGTCAAGCTCAATTTGCCATGCCTTTTATTTTCCAATAAGCAATCTGGCCAGCTGTGGCTAAAAATGAAATCACCAATATGACAGTCCCTCAGACCTCCAGTTATTGATTTATAAACATCCACCCATGTTCCAGGCTGCCATCAAACCCGAGGGTCCTGTGTGTGGCTGGCAAACTCCAGGACACACACTGAGACCAAGAAACGCTTCCTATAGTGGGCAGTAAATATTAGCTTGTATTTCTAAATTCAAGGATATTTTACTTGCTTTTCTGGAACATTTTAACAACATTAAATTAAAAGATCAGGGCCTTAAAAACAATTAAATTTATGACAGTTTTTGAGGGAGGGATCATAATTTTTTTTTTAATTCCTTCAATTGTCTTCCATTTCTGTCAGTCACCGATGACACCTTGAGATTTTGAATTGAAGGGCGACAAAGTCAACCAAAACCTACCAGAGCTACATCTTCTGAGAGGTCTGTGCATTGATTTGCCGATAGTGTTTGTAGAACCCCAAAGACCAGCTCAAAGCTCTTAGAGAAATGAGAGCAAAAATGAAGTGAAGCCATTGGCCCGGGCTGCCCGGCTGGGCCCCGCAGGTGCTGCCGGTGAGGCCCGCGGAATCCCACAGTCCTGTCCGCGCGCGTCCTCACCATTCCTCTTTGGTTCAGTTCTCACTCAAAGTGGGCGATGGGAAGGCAGATTTAGGACAGCTCACAGCACTCTCTGAGGACTCGGGACCACAGGGCCTTATAAATGCTCTGAAGCTAGAGCTAGGGATTAGCTTCCAGGAAGAATAAAGGAACAGCCCAGCCTCTCCTGCTTCTTTATGAACAAGAAAATAGAAACCTCATTTCATCCTGATAGGTGATGCAACTCAATGGTTTTCTGAAGAGGCAACAGATCCTCAGTCCCTCCACATTCTCTCCTTCCACTGTGGCTTCCCCCCAACCCCCTCCCTCACACTAGGACTTAAGGTCAGCTCTCCATACTTTTTCTCTTGCTCAGGGAAACTCCCCTAAAATTCCAGGTTGCTGGTGAAGACAGTGCCCAGCTGGGTTAAGTTCTTCTCTGGGACCTTGCCAAAGGAGGATGCCCCACGTCAAAAGGTATTCAGCCCTGTGAATCTCAGTCCTGACTCAAAGGATAATCTAGTCCTTGGCAATAGCAACCATCCATAAGTTTCTATTGCTCTTCTCCAGATATCTTGGGATAGCAGCGACCATCTGCTTTTACAGTCGTTGACTCTGGTTCAACCAATACCCATCCCTTCACCCCACTGCGTCAGGTCCCTGCTCAGGGCTTGAGGATACCATTGGCAACAGGTAGACAAGGTTCCCACTTGAGTGTACTTTGCTAGTGACCAGAGACGGCCTGCAGAGGTGACATTGGAGCTGAGCTCAGAATGACAATAAGAGCCAGCCAAGTCAAGGACTGGGCAAGAGCATCCCAGGCTGGGGGAACAGCTGGCACAAAAGGTGACAAAGCCGCTTGTTCAAGAATGTCAGGGAAGTCTGTGTGGCCCAAGTGAGCCAGTGGGACAGAGGAATGAGATGAGGACTCGGCAGAGGGCAGGAGCAAGATGCAAGGCCTCAAAGTCATGGTGAGGAGCGGGGCGGGGAATGGTTGATTCCAAGCGTGACAGGAAGTCTTTGGATGAGATAAAGCTGGGCAGAAACCTGGTCTGACTTGTGCTCTAAAAAGCTAGTGTGTGGAGAGTGACTGAAGGAGGGCACAAGAGATGGGCCCAAGCAAGTGAAGATGATGGGACCAGGGGACACTGGTGGGGACTGAAACCTGGGCACATGCACATCGTTCCCAGCTGAGGGGCTGCTCTGCAGGTGGGCAGAGAAAGGAAGGGCACGTGAAGGATATTGGTCTTATTTTCAGGAGGGGAAAAAAAGAACCAGAAATGACATGTTAGACCTCTTAAGCCCAAGATCCTTCATAATCTGCCCAGTTTAAATTACCCTGCCTTTCCGCAAGTTCTTCCTTCTATCAGACTAAAGGTTCTCTAGCTTTTTATTTAAACCTATTGCTTTTGGAGTGTCTCCCATGCACACGGACTTGATGAGTTCCCCTCCAAAGCCCTTCCTATGTTTGAATACTATCAGTGTCGCCCCTTAACCTTTATTTTCTGCAGGATAAACAACTCAATTCTTTTTGTCTAACTTTCAGAATCTTTTTTCTATCCATTAATCATGGTATTTGCTGGCATCTGGGTCCTCCTGTGTTTTCTCCATGTCGTTCTTCTCTTTCAGAAGCACAAAGGGTTCAATCCTCAGCACCACATCTATATGTATGTGTATGTGTGTGTGTGTGCATGTGTATACATATCTACGAATATATATGTATATATATATACATATATATAAAATAAAAGATCCATTGACAACTAAAAATTTAAAAAATAAATAAATTTAAAAAAAAAAAAAGCACATTGGGTCTAGGGGTGGTTTGGGGCCTTGTTTGCACAAGGTTAGAGCCACAGTAGAACAGAAACCTCTAATAATGGTCTAAAATCGATAAAGCAAAGGACTGCTCCCTGCCCCTCGTGTGCCGTGCTCCTTGTAAGCCATCCCAGGCTCAAGAGCCTTTCCTGGCTGATCCTTGGTCCACCCGTGAGCTCTGCCCCTTTGCTTCAGTCTGGGCCCAGCTTTGCCATGCAGACTTCGTGTTTTTTGTTTTGGGACCTAACAGCTCCACTCCACAGGTGTCTGCCAGAGTGTATTTCCACCCTGTCTTTGAGGAAGGCATCCAAAGACAGGTTAAGGGGGCTGGGGATATAGCTCAGTTGGCAAAGTGCTTGCCTCATGTGCACAAGGCCCTGGGTTCAATTCCCAGCACCACAAAAAAAAAAAAAAAAAAAAAAAAAAAAAATACCAACAAAAAAAAAAAAAAAACACAAAGACAGGTCAGGAGAGACTCAGTCTACTTGAGACCCTTTACCAAACAGTCACAGTCTGGTGCTTGTTTCTACAGCTGCCTGTGGCTTTGCTGTTCTTCACTCGTCTCCAGGAGCGTGTGTCTTCACAATGCTTTCTACTCAGTTATCACCCTGTCTGCAGAGTCCTCCCAAGAAAGGTTCAATAGACAAGCAAAAACAGAAGGAGCCTCATGTCCAGGCACTGGCCTCTTCCGGCAGGTGCAATCAGTTTCTCTGCTCTCTTCAGAAGTGGCAGCATCTTGCTAGACAATCACAAAATGTAACAAAATGCCACAAAATGTAACAAAAATTAATCTTTCAGAATAAAATGGGAGCAAAATGCCATAAATGAACTACAGTCAATATGGAAGAACCGTTGATTTACAAAATAATCAGACTTTTTCAACTTCCATGTTGGAAAATCGTCTATGCCGATGCATTTGTCATCTGCCTTGGGTTAATACATTCAGACTTGGCGTGCTGTTTGGTGGAAAATATTTATGTAAGTGAGATTTTGATTTCCCATAAATAAGTTCAATGCTGTGGTAGAAGTGCAGCTTATGGTGTTATCGTGGGCTCTGCCTGTTCCCTGAGCAGGGGAGGTACCGCCTTCTAACAGTTGCAGGTTGTACCTTCAGCGCGTGAAAGAAAACTGAAATATTTCCCAAGCAGTTGGAACCATAAAACGCTTTAACTAAACTGAAGGTAACAGGCTTTTGAGGGAATTGTAGTGTGGCGAGAAAACGGGCTGTCCATGGTACTTGGCACAAAGTCATATAGGAAGATAGAAGCAAAAATAAGGAAAATGAAGATGCTTTGAGAAATAAGATGCAAAGCGAAATCAAAGAGAAATCAAACAGAATCATGGGGTCCCCAGAAGCACTGCACTTGGCCGCTGGCTTCCCCTTCTTGCTTTCCAGCCTCACGACTCTCGGTTTAAGATGTGAGATTGTAAACTCCAGTTTCATTCCTCATCCTTAATTTAGCTAGACAGAGCTTTGAAATGGCAACTAAATTACCTTTTGGTGAAATCAAATCTTCCCTCCTAGCCTCAAGCAGGGAGGAATCTAGACCAACCGGGTCGCTAATGCATCCAGCAGCGCCCAGCAGAGGGTGCGCCCTATTAAAGGGTTACTCGCATCCTTTGTCCCCCGCGGTGGGTCCTGGAGGGGCCGGCTGGCCTTCTCTCTCCTGACAGCCTGCCCAGCAGGAGGTTGCTCAGGGCAGTAAAATGTTTATTACCTGTTTATTGTGTGAGTAACTGCAGTCTAGGGGGAGAAAATATTTTCCAGTTTAGCTAGGGCAATGAAAACAGGATTAAGAGTTCTGAGGTCTCAGGAAGAAGCAGTATAAAATCCAGAGCATCGTATACCATGCGGTGCCTGATCCGGGTACCTCACATTATCAGTTCATTCTAGTCCCAGAGACGTTCCCTCTTATTCTCAAATCCGTGTAATTCACCATTATGGTTTTGGGGGTTGCTGGTATTCTTAAAGTAAGTCTTCTCCCTAAAGCGAGTTTGGCTCATATCCCAGGTGTAGCTATCAGTGGCACCCAAAAGCAGCTCATTGGCCTGATGAGCGTTTACACGCGCATTTATTTCTCTTGCCTCCAAAGTAAGTTACAAACAGCTTGATTTCCACCAATTTTGCAGTGTGGAGATTCAATAAAATATCATACAGCAGTTCAAGCTGGCCTGTATCGGTTGTAGTGAATTCAGTTATCATGGTTCAGAATAATTCCTGTCTGAGGTTTTAAAATTGCTGTCATAAATCTTCAATTAGTTCTTAAACGTGATTTTTCTCCTGCTGTTTTCACCTCCTTCGCTTTTGCCCTTCTTAAAACCCTTCCTATCTAGATCATTAATGGAACGACAAAGAATTTAAGTTTTTTTTTTCATAACTCACAAATTATACTTAGCACTCTCTGAAGCTAAAATACCGGGGTCTCCTAAAATGATATCGCTTTTAGAAGTGGGTTACAGAGCTGGGTACTGTCGTGCATGCCTGCAGTCTTAGTGACTTGGGAGACTGAGGCAGGAGGACTGGGGGTCAAAAGCCAGCCTCAGCAACTTAGGGAGGCCCTGAGCAACTTACCAAGACCCTGTCTCTAAACGAAATATAAAAAAGGACTGGGGATGTGACTCAGTCGTTAGGCACCCCTGGGTTAAATCCCTGATAACAAAAAAAATAAATAAATAAAGAAGTGGGCTACAAGATTGAGCTCCAGGGGCTGGGGAGATGGCTCAGTTGGTAAAGTGCTTGCCTTACAAGCACAGGGCCCTGGGTTCAATCCCTAGCACCACAAAAAAAAAAAAAAAAAAAAAAAGATTGAGCTCCAGTTACTTACAGAGACTGCGGTCTCTTTATTCATTTGTACCTTCATCCTCCCTTCAACTATGGGGTGAACTTCTGCTATGTACCAGCCACAGCACTGGGAACTCGAGACAAAACAGTGAGCAGAATAGATGTGGTCCCTGCCCTCATGTCGCTCACAGATTGGTTGGGGAGACAGACAGTAAAAAATCATCCCCCAGTTAAATCATGACTACCCAGGTTGGTGGGGACAATTTGTGCAGATCAGATAGTCCGGGGAAGGAGCACTCTGGTCATTATTTCTGCTTCCAAAATTAGAGGAACGGCAGACTGAGGCTCAACTCTGGAGAGTGGCATTCCAGTGGGTGCTGTGCCAAGTCCTGGCTGGCACTGTGCTATTCTGTGACACGGGTATGTCTCTGAGAAGGTGTCTTCATGTTGTAGCTGTCTGTTTTAGATTCCAAACCTTGAAAACTGTTTCAGAAACAAAGTGCCCAATTAGTTACGATCCATAAATGTGACTTCTCAGTGGTCCTGTGGTATGTACTTTCTCATTACATTGGACATTTCTCATTCATCTCAGAGGGCCAGTTTCAAGTCATCCAGAGCAATCGAGATGCTTATGCATGTCTACACAACATGAATTGAAGTCAGTTCAGCAACCGTTTTATCAACATGATATATGTGATGTAGCAGATAATTCCAGCTCCACCATTCACATCCCTGTTTATCTGAATCGTTAGTTTTGTTAATTAAGGTACTTCCAGATCTCCTTTTTGTTTTGCCCCTGCCCATTTTCTGTCCCCACTAACCCAGAGCTTGCTGGTAATTTCCTACTGTTCTCCCAGCCTTGCCTTTCTTTGCATTTGGAATTCTTGCATTTGGAATTCTTTTTTCTGTAGTAGCAATGATCCATGCACTGTTGACCAAGGAAGAGAAAACTCTGGGGTGGTGAAAACAGGTGCCGTCAGCATAGTCAAACATTTACCCTCTTGAGATTTGGGCTTCCCTAGGCAATTCTGAGTTACTTCTGTTGCTGTGGAAGAACCTGAAGCACTGGGAGGGATTTAAGGTCCATGATCTGTTGAACACCATTTGAAGGCTCAGCAGGATACTGTGGACCAGTGTGAAGACAATGGACTTTTGCCTTATGCTTGTCCCCACCAGCACAGGCTCAGCCTGCGAGTTTCAAAGCTGAACCTAAGACTAGGAATTCCCAAGCCCATTGAAAGTTCTGTCCTCAGCTGCTGGACTCCAGTTTTATAGACTGGTTCTCTTGCTTCTTTTAAAAACTACCAATACAATTTCTGAGTGAATGCGTAGACTTTTTAAAATGCAGTACTTGACATATTAAAGCTGATTTGTTATAATGTTATCATAGGATCCTAGAGCTAGAGGAAATGTAATACATTATTTCAGAGTTAGAACCCTTTACTGATACTTGAGTCCTTTCTGCTGTGTTTCTGATAAGTGGTTTTCCAGCCTTCGCTTGAACAGCTTCTGTGATGGAAAATTCACTAACCCATTCCATTTTTGGACAGCTCATCCTTTTAGATCTTGCTATAATGCATGTAAAAGTTAATAGAGGGCCAATAATGTTAAGATAACTTCTTAAAAATGTGAGCCAGGCAAGCAAGAACTACACCTGAGGAATGTGATGTCTTTTTCCTTCTTTTTTTCTTTCTTTTTCTTTCTTTCTTTTTCTTTCTTTCTTTCTTTCTTTCTTTCTTTTTTTTTTTTTTTTTTCTTTAAAAGGTTGGGAGGACAGGACATGTCAGCAATTTCTAAACTTCAGCATGTTCAAGAATCACCCAGTCGAGTTGGATGAGCTCTTGCCTACCATGTGTGAGGCACTGGGTTCGATTCTTAACACCACAGATAAATAAATGAATAAAATAAAGGTTCATCAACAACTTAAAAAGAAGACTCAACCAGTAATTTTGTCACAGGTGAAGATGCTCAGTCTCCACCCCAGAGACCTAGATCTGGTTTGGGTCCCTGGAGTCTGTAGCTTTAAAGCTGATTCTGGCAGAAGTGATCTCTCCGAATCACCTAAATAAGAAACTCTGAGCATGGTGGCGCACACCTGTAATCCCAGCGCCTTGGGAGGCTGAGGCACAAGGGTCGCAACTTTGAAGCCAGCCTTAGGAATTTAGTGAAGCCCTAAGCAACTTAGCTCAAAATTTTTTTAAAAAAATCAAAAGACTGGGGATGTAGCTCAGTAATAAAGCACCCCTGTGTTCAGTTTCCAGTACCAAAAATTAAAATTAAAAAGAGGCAAGAAGAAAGAAAAACTCTGGCCTAGGCTGGGAAAAAATTGCAATCCCATAAACTCAGCGTTTCTCGGACTTTCTCTATTTCTCAACCAGAAAATTATTTCCAACAGCCAAACTCTAGAGGATAGTGTACAGATAAGGTAGTGAAATTCTGTCCATTATTTTAAATCCTATAATTCCGACTACTTACATAGAAAACAATCATTGAGGTCTTAGTGGATCTTCTTCCCAGTGTTGCTGCTGGGGGGAAATCATGTTGGAGCGTGAGGGCTGAGGCCGCAGACTCTTCCTCTTTCAGGGAAGAACTTCACTGTCTGATGTTTAGTTTATGCATTTAGTCATTTCAAGTGACCTGTTGCTGCAATAGTTGGGAAGGACACCACAGAAAGTGTTCCTGTGTGTGGTGAAAGCCCTTTATACGCAGGACCATCAGTCCCATAGCCCAAGAATCTGTAGCTTTAAAGCACCAACAACTGATTCTGGCAGAGGTGATCTCTCGGAATCACCTAAATAAGAAACTCTATCTGAGCGTGGTGGCACACACCTATAATCCCAGTGTCTTGAGAGGCAGAGGCAGAAGGGTCGCCGACTTTGAAGCCAGCCTTAGCAATTTAACGAAGCCCTAAGCAATATAGCAACGCTCTAAGGGTCGATCAGAAGAGCTCTGAGAAACAGCTTGGATTCTGGGACCCAGAAAAACGTGTGGTCAGTCTATTCAAGGACTGGCCCCTGACCCTCCCCCAATAGAGCCTCTTCAAAGGAGAAGGGTTTGGCCCCTGTGTTTGTTAGATATGCAACCTGATATATCACTCCCATTTTATAAGCTATGGCTGTAACTTTGGGTGAAGACTTTGTGAATGGAGAAAAGTTGAGAAAGTCTCAGCGTGCTATAGAGAATGTTCCAGAAGGAAGGTCCCTCGTGGACACCTTTGTGCGAGGCATCTTTGCCACACGCCAGCCTCCAGGCAGCCTTTCCAGCCTGGTGTTCCCTCCCTGTCCTCAGCATCCCCCTTCCCCCGCATCTAGGTCCTATCCAGTCACTCTTCCTGCCTTTTAAAAATATACACAGCAGCCATATCCTTTCCAGAGAAACTCTCTCTCAGGTCCATGTACTTTATTGCATAACATTTCATCCTGGGCCGGAAGATGTGGAACTCACCTTTGGACAGAGAGCTACTGAGCTACTTCTAAAAGGAGGTCAGCAGTTGGTTGGCTTTGTTCCAGGAAAGATTCCCCAAAAAAGGGTCAGACTTATTTTTAGGAATAAAGAACAGCTTTCCAACCAAGTGGCTGCCTTGCTCCTTGACATCAGTATCCTGTTCTGTCCTCCTCCAACCCAACCCCCACCAATCTCTGTCCTTCTTGTTTCCTTTGGAGCCTGGGAGGGGCTTATTACCAGAGACACAAACAGAAGAGTCCTCTTGAAAGAAAAGGCACAAGTTAAGAACTAAAGCGGGGACTTCTCTTTTCCTTCCTTCACTGTTGCCCTGTCTTTGGGAACTGTTGGACTCTTAAGAGCTTCCATCCTACACCCACCCACCCCACATTCAAACCAGAAGTTTCCAGAGATTTCTTGCCTTACTTTATTCCTATGCAAAAGTAATGGAAATATCTTTGGAGATGTCTCTGAATCTCCTAACAGAAAAGCAGCCTTGACAAGGAAGGTCTTCAAAATTGCCCTTCGTTGCTGGTTGATAAATGTAGACCTGGATTTTCCTGGTGATTGTGAGACCAGAGATGATACCCATGTTCTGAGTCCTGTTCACCCGGTGTTGAAGGTTGAACACCTGAGAAACGCGAAGACAAGTGTGAAAAGTTTTATTTAAAGAATAGGACACACACACACAGAGAGAGAGAGAGAGAGAGAGAGAGAGAGAGAGAGAGAGAGACTCCTCAGCAGAGGAGGGGGTCCAAAACTGGTGCCCGAGGGAGTGGGGGTGCCCTGCCCCTTTTATAGATTTCAGATTTCTTTTGTTCTCATGCCCTCTCCTTTATCTTACCTATGTACCCAAAAGGTGCCTCTCTATATCTGCCCAAAAGGGTAGGAAGGGAGCCACCCAGGAGGTACTTCATTAACTCCTTACTAGGAGGAGGAGTTCCCAGGAGGCAGGTAACCTTGGCAACAGATTGGAGAAGGGGGAGGTTACCTGGAGGTGTTAGCATTTTATTTCCTCTGGAGTCAGCCCCTACCTTCCCGACCAGTCCTTCAGTACCTACACTGATTGTCCTTTTGCCCCACCCCACAGTGGGTACTGCCGTGTCATGTCATCTCTGTGAGATCTATCACTCAAGGTAGTCTCCCTAGAAAAAGCTCATTACAGTAAACTAGAGAGCGTCACTGTTGGGCAGGTGGTCTGCTCCTGTGGATGACAGAACAGAGCAGATAGGAGGGCACTCTTAATCAAAGCAGCATGTTTTATGTTCTGTGACCTTGAGATTCATCCTCGGGAGAAAGTGCTTTATTTCATCTGCTACTACATCTGGATTCAGAGACCCCAGGGCCCCTTTGGATGTGGGGGGCATCACCTCCCATGGAGAAGGGTGCGTAGCATGAGGCTGTGTAGCCCTGCCCACCTGCTCCCAGTTCCCAGCAGAGTGCTGGAGTCCTTTGCCAACCCAGAGGGTTCTCCAAGTCTTGGCTAACAATAGGGATTCTGCTTTTGCTGAGACATGGAATTCCTTTAGTGAGTTTGCCAGGAGGTGAGCTTTGGGAAGAGGCCGGGACTCTTCTTCCTAAACACCACGTTCTTACTAGAGCAACCACAGGCAGGACCAGGGCTCAGCCAGTCCCAGGGTGCCCTGTCCCCATTCCTGTGGAGTGATGTGTATTTTGTGACAATGTCGATGGAGGCCAAGTGGATGGAAACAGTCTTGCCCAAGATTACCCCCTGAGAAGAAAGGGAAAACAGTTATTGCTGGTCTGAGTGGAAGCAGGTTGCTGAAGAGGGAATGTCCAGCGTTTTTATTGGCCCAAGAAAGCCCTGAGGGCACTCAATCCTTGACTTCAGCCACCCAGACTGCATGCATCAGCTAGGACCGTGTCACCCAGCAGCAGAACCGGCTCCTGCCCCGGGCCAGCAAGGCCAATTTCTCTACATTGTCGTGCCAAGATCAGCACCAGGAATTCACATTGCTTTTGCCTGATTTCCTAAACACTGGGAAAATAGTTTAAGGATCCGGTGTTACTTACCTCTGTTGTCATTGATTTATAAAGAGGTACTTACAACTTTAAATCAAAATACATGTTAATACTGGACTGGCAGAGACTGTAGGGTTGATTGCTAAGGCCAGATTAAACTAAGCCATAATAAATACTAACAAGTGGGAATCCTAAAGCAACATGTTTCTGAGAAGCCAAATTCTTTTCAGATATGTGATCCTTTACTAGAACCTGGTATCGAGGTAAATAGCTTAAGCCTGTGTCAGAGACTATCAAAAATATCTGTGACAAAGCTCTTTATGAAATCTATTAAAAATAGACACAAAGATTTTACAAGAAGACCTTTTTTCTTGTGGATAGGGAAATGGCATAGACATTTGAATTAAAGCATGGAGAGAAATGGAACCATCTGTGGAGCAAACTGTTCCGAACAGTGGCCGGTATGCGTGCTGATGTCATAAATGAATCCACTGCATTTCGGTGGAGCACAGGTGTATAGTCCCCACTCACCTAACAGTCAGTGAGTGTTCCTGGCCATCAGACAGCCTTTGCAGGCTTGTTTCCTATTAGCAAGTTCCCAGAGTCTTCTGTGTCCCATTATCAAATAGAGGGAAGGAGATGATGGAGAACTCCCCCACCCCATCTCACCAGACTTTCACTTCTGCTTATGTCCCACTGGCAAGAACCAGTTATTTGGCCTTGTCTGGACCCAAGAGTTTCAGGGAACCATTGTCAGTGCTGATTAGACCCCCACTCAGAAGAGCGCAATATTTGGGGGCATAGTTATTCCTACTATATGGACTTGGCTACGTATTTATAAACTGTTTAGAAAAGGGAGTCCACAGGAGCACATATACATTTGCAGAAGACACTGTCTCAATAAAAAACCAAATCCACATTACATATGTCCCCAAAGATCCGACAGAACCCAGACTGAGAAGCAGCCAAGGAGCAGATGACTGTCAGTGTGAAAATGTATAAGACAGTGTGTCTGGGGAAATAACCCAAATTAGGTTGTAGTGATGCTATGATAATAGGCTAAGGAACCTGATCCCACTGAGAAGATGGGGAAGAGGATCATGGTGCGCTGTTCCCTGAAGATAGATCCGGCATGGGCTACTTCAACCCCAAGATCCACCAACATGGCAGATTTTAAAGTTTGAATTCTTTTGTCTGAATATAAAAAGCAAGAGAAGCTATAATCGGATTCTTTAATATCACCAAATATGTGATTTGTGTAAACATGGATGTATTCACCCAGTCCTAGAATGGTAAGACCACACCTGGAGGATCATCTTGGAGATTGAAAGAGGCAAATCTAACAAGGAAAAAAATCCAACACTTACTTAGATAACTGGTTTCCTAAGCTCATGGAACTTTGTTAATGTAAGATGTGGTAAGAATAGAAGTATAAATAACTTTTTAAATGGCTTGAACCAATCTCATGAATGATAGATTAAAGATGCAATGTTGGAGAAAACTTAAAAGTATAGGTAACATTTTTAAAAATGTCCCTTGGTGCCACCAAAAGAGACACAGAGCTAGTTGAGTGGATGGATGGTAGGTCTGACCCAGCATAGAGTTTTTAGGCTAGAATTAATCACCTGTACCCACTTGTTTTATTTTGTTTGTTTCTTTGGGAGGCCAAGGAACATAAATTGATTTATGGAGGTGACCAAATTGGCATGATAATGAAGTGGGTGATAATGGTGATCACAAGATATTTTTGAGAGGTCAGGAGGAACACATCTCAGTCCTCTTAATCTTCCATGCATGGATACAAACATTGTTGAGTCACCAGCTCAACCACTTAGTTCCAGATGATGTTTGCCACCATGACTGTGTGTTCCACCACCACGACTGTGGAGCCAACATCAGGGGAGATGGTACAGAAGACGACCCTGATCTTTTCTTGAGTCCTCCTCTTCCTCTGGAGAGCACCCAGACACCAGGAACTTCACCTCACCTTGTCTTCATCTACCTCTTTGTTGAATAGAATGATTGTTTAAATCAAGCTAGAGGAAATGGGGAACATGGAGTTGTCTGGAGAAAATGGAGAGGTCCGAGCAGGTACCCACCCTGTTACTGTGCCCCGGCAGGAACAGTGGAAGGTGATAAGCTTCCATGGGAGCCAAACCCTATTTCATGATGGATTGTAGTTGTTTACTTGAGGAACCACGAGTAGTTAGAAATTCCCCTTACTGACACTATTTTGGCACCAAGGGCTTTAAAACATACACACACACACAGAGACACACATACTCACAAAGGACTTTGACTGTCAGATGTCTCACGAAACTACCAACAAGGATACTTTGTGGGAGGAAAAATAGAGAAAAAAGGTGACCTCAGGCAAAATACACAGCACCTTGCCTAATGTCCCACACGTACTTGGTACTCAACAAATACTGCCTTCATTATTGATTGAACTGATTGTAGATGTCTTGTTAATCAACTTTCCTTTACTACAATAAATGTCTATGGTGAATCAAAAAGAGGAACAGTTAAGCCAGGCATGTCTGAGGTCCCAACTATTTGGAAGTATGAAGCAGAAAGATCCCTGGAGCCCAGAAGTCCAAGACCAGCCTGGGCCATGTAGCAAGACTGGGTCTCAAAAGTTAAAGATTGAAAATTAAAAATAGAAATTTTGAAAGAGGAGGAGAGGCAGAGTTGATTTTGATTCACTGTTTGGGAGGCTTAGCCCATGGTCAGTTGGTCCCTATGGCAAGGTGGCACATTGTGGTGGGGGCTCGTGGCCGAGGAAGCAGCTCGCCTCAGGGGAGCTAGGAACAAAAGAAGAACAGGAGGGACCAAAGTCTCAATATCCCCCTCTCAGGCACACCCCAGGTGACCTGGCTTCCTTCCGCTAGGCCCCACCTCCCAAAGGTTCCACCACATCGCAGTAGCACTGCAGGCTGGGGACCATGCCTGTGACCGTGGGCCTTTGAGGTCACTCAAGATCCAAACCATAGAAATCTTTAGGGGTTTTCCAAATAAAAATGGCTCTGATTTGATTTTAGCCCCTCTGGCTGAACATGGTGCAGAGTCACACCCTAGTATATTCATACATGTATATAGGGTAATAATGTCCATCTCATTCTACTGTCCTTCCCATCCCCCACTCCCACCCCTCCCCTCACTCCCCTCTGCACAATCCAAAGTCCCTTCATTCCCCCCCCACCACCACCAAAATTATGTGTCAGTATCCACTTATCAGAGAAAACACTTGGCCTTTGGTTTGGGGGGTTTGGATTATTTCACTTAGCATGATAGTCTCCAGCTTCATCCATTTTCTGGCAAATGCCATAATTTCAGTCTTCTTTAAGACTGAGTAATATTCCATTGTGTATATATACCACATTTTCTTTATCCATTCATCTGTTGAAGGGCATATAGATTGGTCCCATAGTTCAGTTATTGTGAATCGAACTGCTATAAACATTGATGTGGCTGCATCACTGTGTATGTTGACTTTAAGTCCTTTGGGTATAAACCGAGGAGTGGGATAACTGGGTCCATCAAATGGTGGGTCCATTCCAAGTTTGAGGAATCGCCATACTGCTTTCCAGAGTGGCTACACCAATTTGCAGTCCCACTAGCAATGTATGAGTGTACCTTTTTCCCCATATCCTCACCATGATTTGATTTTAACATCACTTACCCTTTGCCATTTACTACATTCTCAAAAAACAAAACAAAACAAAAAACCCTGAAAATGAAGGACACCACACTTGAAGAATTTTAGAGGCTAAAAATATGATTATGATATTGAAATATGTGCTGTTTCTTTAACTTTGCACTTTCAAGTCCAGTACAGCCACAATCATGGTAACAATGCCATTTTATAAAATGTTAAAACTCCAATTACAATCCTTGTCTTTATTTTAAAGACTATTTAACAACATTAGCCAGTGCAGAAAGGGGCGAGAGAAGGCTTAATAATCCCATCATCCTAACACACAACAGGCAGCCTCTTTTTTAATATGCTCTTCCAGTTTTAGACAACGTGCGGACATATTTTCATACATACACATTCCAGGTAGCACAGTGATGAGCTGAAAATTTCTATCAGATTTAGGGGAAACATGTAAGGCAGAGGAGAGGGAGAAGAACCAAAGAAAATTAATATATCATCTCAGTTAAGTGGAAGTCAAACAAGCTATTACTGCCTAAGAGGAGGTGAGCATCTCCCTCCCCCCTGGGGACAAGTCCCACGGTGGGCACTGGTGAGAACCCTTCCCCTGAAGGCTGGACCCAGTCCTGCCTCAGTTCCTGCTTCCCAGTGAGGCCAGGCCCAGCTCCGCTTTGTGAGCTTCCCAGAGGAGGCACAGTTCCGGAAGCAGGCGCATTGAGCCAAGCAGAGATGAAACACAAACCCGTTTCCTGATGCCCCTCCTGCCCTGAGGGATGTGGAAAGTGCTGTGACCTGCTTACCATGGTGTGGACCCACACAGAAGAACCCAGGCTAGCCTTCTGTGTGCACAGCGCTCTTTGATAATGTGGAGATGTGGCCATTCTTTCCCTGCCTTTCCAGGAGAATGCCCGGTAACAACAGTAACGCCATCTTCCCTCAGATGCACAAAGTGCTCTCACGGGCATTGTCTCCTTCTATCTCCACAGCCTCAGGAGGCCACCGAGGTGACCTTTACAAGCTCCACGTTGCACAAAAGGGAAAGTGGCACCTGGAAAGATGAGGCAGTCTCCTCTGCCCCAAATTGAGAGTTGAATTGTTCTTGGATCTGGTGGCCATTCTGGAGAGGATACTGGCCCCTCTGCCTGGCCACATTCAATCACCCAGACTCATCCTTGTCCCTGCTGTTAAGCAGGCAGCCAGACATGTGCAGAGTAGGTGGGGACCTTTCCAGCTGGGCATCAGTGAGCAGGGCGTGGGGCTGCTGATAAGGGGAGTCCAGCAAAAGGAGGCTTACGAATAAATGGCTCCCGACCAGGATGGAAAAGGTTTGCTTGTCAGCCCAACTGCAGACCAGGTATGCATTGTCTTTTTTGGTGCTACCGTTTCTGTCTCACGTTATTAAAAAATGATGTATTGATTACTGCTACTTCAGTTCTCTCCATTTAAAGGAGCTATTTATTTTTGAAAAGTGGCAAGGTGAGGAAATGATCTCCTTCACTTTGGCATGGCTTCTAACACACTTTCTGGAACCCCACCCTCTACCCCTTCACCCATTTCTGATAGGTTTGGAAAAGGAGTCTATCAGTTCAGGATGATTTTGACAACAGAAGTGCTTCCACTTTGGTTATTTTTAGCATGTCAGGTGCATCTGCCCGCCATGAACTTGGTACATTCGAGTGTTTAATGCCACGGCCTCCCTCATTTGAAAGGGAGACTGTTCCAGCCCTCTGCCCACCAGACCTCCACTTTTACAGCTGCTCGTAAATTTCCGAACATGCAGAGATATCTTTAGCTGTGACTCCAGATACTTCCTGTTGAGCGGCAAGATGCAATCTTGCAGGCACACCGAGGCTAAATATACCCTCTCAGTCCAGCACTCAGCCAAATAAACAAGGGAAACATCAACAGGATTCTTTTTAATCCAATGCTGAACAGGAATTTTTTTTTTTTTTTTGGTTAGATTAATTAAGCAATTTTGTTTATTTTGGCAATCGAAGTCGTTGGAGCTTCCCTGAAGCTTTTAACACCTAAGCTTCATTTTCTCTTCTGATTCAAGAACTGACCAGGAGCCCTGGTACGGTGACCCAGCATGTCTTAATGCCATGTGCCTCTCTGGCCCAGAACCTCCCCTCCGGTAAACAGATGGCCCCACAGCAGCCGACACAGAGCAGACACCTCGCTCCTTTCTGCAAAATCCAGGCTCTTCTTTAGACTTGCCCAGAACCTGACTCCTGCAGGGGGAAAGGGAGACTCCAAGATCTTCCTCAAGGAGCGAATCCTTTGGGGACTCGGAAGGAGGAGGATGTTAAGGTCTTTCCAGGCTTTTTCCTATATGGGAGAAATCTCCTTTCTGGAGTTAAGGGATGCATGACCTGTTTACCAGACCCTAAAAAGGTGGATTGTCACACCTGAATAAGTCCTTGGATTCTCTGGGAAAGTTCTGTTCCCCTGAATCTTCAGAACGAGTAACAGACAATAAATGCCTTTGGTCCATTTCCTTGTAACCAAGATCAGCTGGTAACCAGCGTTTAGCTGGACCCAGGACATTCCCAGGTCAAAAAGGAAGCCAGAGAAAGCAGCGTGATGACAGCTGTGCCCATCAAGCCCCACTCCTGCCCACCTGTCGCTGTGCTGACCTCACCTCCCTAGATGATCCGCCCTTCCGACCTTAAGGCCCGTGGGGTCTGTAGACATCTCTGTTCCCCCAGCCGTCCACCTGCCTCTTATCCAGTGTTGGCTGTGTGGTCCCAGTTTTGCCCATCGGCCTGGCAGTGGAGTCTCGTGTGACACCTGGACGCTCCTTTGAGGAGGACCGCAGTGGAGATGAGTCGTAGAGTCCCCGTTGAGGTTCGAGGAATTCCATCCTCACTCTCCTCTGCGCGTCGTGTTGTGGTTTAGGATGCTGCACATTTCTGTCACTCTGTACGCTGGGGCCTCTTTGGGGCTGTTTTGTTGGGCGAACCTCATTACCCATCAAAATGGATTAAACAGGGACAGACACAAGAGCAAAGGTGCCGAGCGGTGGGCTTGCCAACCACGGGAACAGGAGAGGGGGACATGCAAACGAGGAGTGCTGACGAGAGCGCTCGCTGAGGCTGCTTACCAGGGCCGGGTGCTCTAGGAAAGCTGGCAGAAGCCCTCTCTCCGCGAAAACATGCAAGATGGACTGGCGCTGGGCTAGACACGGGGGACACAGCAGTGAGTTAGATGGGCCAGGTCCCTGTGCTTCTGGAACGGAGCACGCACCTGGTAGTGGCTGCGTTTGGGTAAGTGTCCCCCAGAGGCTTGGTCCCCAGTCCATGGTGCTCTTGGGAGGGGGTGGAGATCTTCAGGCCCTGGGGGCAGTGGGACCCCAGCTCTTTCCTCTCTTTTCTGAACATCCTGGCCATGCAGCAAGTGGTTTTGCTCTGACACCTGCTTCCTGCCCTGATGAGCTTCCTCGCTGCAGGCCCAAAAGCAGGGAAGCCAACTGACCATGGACTGAAGCTTCCAAACACTGGAGCCAAAATCAAACATTTCTCCTTCTCAGTTGATTCTCTCAGGTCTTTGTTGCAGTGACAGTGGGCCGATTAACGCAGTAATGAAACCAACGATTGCAGAGATCATTTCTAGAAGCCAAGAGTTAGTTGGGATCCTGTGACTTGGGCCAGATTCCTCACACTTGCAAGTCTGTGCCTGCGCCGTGCCGCCCTTAGAAACACGCGCTGGGCTGTGGGCTGTCACGGCTGCAGCCGCCCAGCTCAGATTCCTTCTAAGACATGCCTGCACTTCACAGTCCTCTCGCCGCTGTCCAGGGCTGTTGTCTGTGCTGCCACCAACACTTTACATAACCAGCCCCTGTAACACATTCCACAATCTACTCCCCCAGAAAACCCTCCCTGGCTCTCCTTGACCAAGTCAAGCTGGGCTCGTTGAACTTCCTTGGTGCTTCCAGGGCCTTGTGCCAATCTCTCTCTGCACCTGCCTCCCCACTTCGTAGGGGTCTGGTGGGGGTCGTTTCCCACCAGCCCAGGTGCTCCCCGGGATGCTTTGTTCATCTCCGTAGCTCCTGTCAAGTTGCACAGGCTGAACTGTGGCGGTCATGGGTGGGTACTGCCGGACGCAGGAGAATGTGCCTCCTCTGCCTGAGCAGAAAAGGTAGCAGTCAGGAGACTGAGTCCTTCCTAAGGGTAATTAAGGAGACAAGAGGGTGCCTGGCGAGGTCAAGCAGTAGAGGCATCGCTGCTGACAGGGCCAGGGGATGTGGGGAGCAGTTGTGAGGACCTCTCCAGTTCCCTAAGTGACTCTCCCCCGGGTCTTCTTGAACACATGCAGTGAATGGAGAATCCAGCAGTCCGTTCCATTGTCCAGTCTGTTGAAAGCCTTCCCTTTTGTTAAACAAACTCAGCTGAGAACTTTTAGAATTTTGTCCTCTAGAATAATAATTTGACTCTCTTTTCTATATAATAGCCCCTTGAGTATCTCAGCAGAGTTTCTCATTTTCCTTTATCAAATGCATCCTTTTCCTTAATGTTTCTCGCGGTCTTGTCACACAGCTCTGGAGTCCTGCAGCCTCCTGATGTCTCTTAAAACATGGCGCCCTGGGTGGAACAAGACTCCAGGTGGCTGCTGATGAGTACAGAATGGACTTTCCTCCCCGATTCTGCACCTTGAGTTTGAATCCACTTGTTTTACAGCCTTATCTCTTTTGTCAGTTCTTACTGTTCTCATGGCAATGAAACTCCACAGTGTTCCGCACACAACCTGCCCCGAGCAGACCACACTTAATAGTTATAATAACAACGGCTGCCAGTTACAAGTGCACATTCTGTGCCCAGGAACCCGCAGCTCTGCTGAACATTGTACCATGAATACCGCCCTTAATTCTTCCACAGGTTCTGGGATCGAGTGAGGTTATACAGTTTGCCCAAAGGGCTGGGATTTGAACCCAGCTCACTCTGACTCCAAAGCCCATGTTCAAACTAACCCGCTTTCCTGCCTCCCATCTTGAACTTGGGTAGCTGATTTTTTTTTTTTTTCACCTTAATTCTAGATAGATTGCTGCTAAGTGTGATTAGAGTTTCTTCTGAATTTCCCAGGAACTTAGAAACTGCACAGGCGGTTCTTAGGTCCTTGGCTCTTCTCTTCAGATCAGTGTCATTGTATCTTCTGCCTTTATCCCAATCCACAGCAGTGGCTTCCATGAGAGAACTCTTTCCACGTCAGCACCTATCTGGAAGCCAGATTGAAGATGTCCTATTTGTTAAACGTGTAACAGCACTAAGGAATGGTGGGAAAGATGCTTCTTTTATTTTATATATTTCCACAAATCTTTGTTTACTCTTTCATCCTAAAACTTTGTCCAACACTAGTGTCCTGTTCACCTTTGCTTCCTGTGTGAAAGGGGGCAGTTGGCTCAGGTCTTCAGGGTTTGCTCCAATCTCCCATTATTCATTTATTCTCAGCATCAACAGTGTTTCCACAACCATAGATGCAGAAGATTTTGTAATCTTCGATCATTTTCCTTTTCCCCAAATATTAAAATATTGCACATCTCTATTAGAAACTATGGAAGTACAAAAATAGATAAAGAAAGCCCCCAGCAAAATTGTCCAGTAGTCCTAAAGATGGCCTCTGCTGTCAGCAGTTCTTTGTAGAATCTAGAAGACAATTTGCCCTGGTGTGAAAAGAATTCATTGCAAGTTCTAGGGTTGGTTTCCCACACCTGCAACAAGAATCCAACTAGCAGCAGCTGGACTTGTGAAAGAGGAATACCAGTTCCCGGAGAGGAGAAAGGCCAGGCCCCAGGGACAAGGTACGATGGACGTGGAGTGGTGGGCGGCAGGGTTTTCTTTGCCATGTTCCCAGAGTTTTGTTTCCTTGATTCAGTGTGTCTTAATATGCGATGTTCAAGGCAGTTCACGGCCGTCCCCCGAGCCTCTTGATTTTCTTTCCCCAGGGAAATAACTGGACCATTCTTGTGCTTCAGGGTTTTCTCTCTCTCTGTCATAACTGCTGTACCCCATGCCGGGCTGCCTGGGAGCTTTATCTGGACACATTTCTGTCTTCCCCTACACGTCAGTTTGAGCATCATGGATTAGAGGGGAATCATATGGCGAGAAGGTTCTCTCTGGGTGACTGTGATTTGTTGGACATCTGTCTCTGAATACATTATGTGCAGTTTAGAGCCCGTCTCTCAATCAATCACTGTGATTTTTCACAGATGGATGGATGGACAATCATATAACAAAATCTCCTGTCGATTCCCATCAAGAGAAGTTCAGGTGCCACCCTGCCCAGAGGTCCCTTCCAGCTCAGTCATCCTTTGAATGTGTGATTGATATTTTGGAAACAGGGATATCACTTGATATATCTGTCAGTGGCTGGCAATCTCCAGGAAACTTTAGTTTGGTCCAGGAAAAAGCCTTGAGAAAGATATGAATTATATAGAGGAATTTAGGGAAGGAGGCAAGCTAGTCCTCAGAGAGCAGGTAACCAGGTGGAAACACCTATTCTGGACCAGCCGTTGATGGAAAATAAAGGGAAGCAACAGGAGAGAACCCCAAGTATTTGGGAACATATGGGGCATCTTCCTGCAGTTGAGAGTGGCAGGAAAGGATGAAGGAAAACAGTCATGAGCATTGAGTCAAGAACTTGGTTCTAAAAGGTCACAAGGATCAGACAGATGGCAACCATCCACACTGGTGACAGGGAAGCCTTCCTGGGTGCAATACTAGAATGTGTGTATGAAAGTTTGGATAGAAAGACTGAGCAGGAAAGCTGGAGAAAGGGGAAGCGGAGAGGGGAGAGCAAGACCCATTCAGCAATTTAGTAGGACCAAAGTGAGCTCGGGTGCCCAGTGGTGACCATCACCTGGTTGGGCTAGGGAGCTGGGTCATGAAGTGTGCCCTGCAAGGAATATGATTTTCCCTTTTTGTAGTGAGGATGTGGGAAAGAGTACCAAAGAGTCCAGGCATGGTCAGAAAGATTAGCCTCACGCGGGTGGCTGGAGGGCATATTAAAGGGAACCAAGAGCTGAAAACAGACTCACAGTGACCCAGGGGAACTTAAGACCTAGACCCATGAATCACCAGGTGGGCTGGCCTGAAGGAGGTAAGATCTACCAGATTCTCTGATGGTTTGGACTTGATGAATGACAAAGGAAGGAAGGAAGGGTCTAGAATTGTCTTCTGGTTCAGACATCGAACTGGCAAGATGGCAGCACTATTTTCAGAGGACAGAGTAGAGTGGCAGTGTTGCTGATTTCATTCCTGTTCCATAGTGAGTTATCTGTTTTCTCTGCCGATGGCGGAGCTGTAGTGACAGGATGTAGTCATGCGTTCACATCAGGTCCTGCAAAGCTAGAGAGCCTCCTTGAAGACCTTGGAGAGAAGGACAGGGGCTCTGGCTTTGCAAAACCTCCATGTTTCCTTAGAGAATTATGCTTGCTTTAATCTCAAGAATATAGTGTGTAGATATTTGCAGTAACTGCCTGTTTACGGACACTGAGCTGTCAGTCATTAAGCCAGTCCAGAGCAAAGAGTTTCAGGTGAGGGAGGGGGATGGTGCAATGAGCAAAGAGCTGCCCATGCCAGGAGGAGCCTAAACCAGCTTAGCACAGTCACTTCCAAGTCATTTCCAAAAAGTATTTTATTATCAGCTTGAATTTGCCCACCAACCTCCCCAAGGCAGCCTCCCTGTGAGGCAGAAGTTGTTAGCTAGCCTATCAGAATCCATCTATGGTTTACCATGAGTCAGACGCTGGGTTCAATCCCCAGTACCAACCTCTCAAAAAAGCAAATAACCATTTATTGTTGCAATCGCACTTTCAAAATAATCAGCTTCCTTATTGGGAGAGGAGAGTTACTTCGAAAGCGTACTAAACAACTGCAAATTGGGATTTGAAGGTTCGATGTAGCTCCTACATTCTTTGCTGTTCTTACGATACAAAGCAGAAAGTTGCTTTTTTTCCTTCTACTACAGGTAACTTTGCTATTGAATTATGTAAATGAACAAGTAACTTTTAACTTTCCAGTTCCTGTTCTCACACCCCCTTTTGACATAAATTCTGCAAAGCTAAAAACTTTTCTTCAAACTTGCAAAATTGCTTTTAATCAAATTTGGACCTCATAATTCCTCTTCAATAAATTGAATTACAAATTCCAGAATGTGGAATTTGTTATTGTTGGGTTTTAGGTTTTGAATTACTATTTGATTTTAATTATTCCCCTAACCTGACCATTGCCTAAAATTCATACAAACACAATATGAAAATTTTTAGTAAAAAATAATATTCATACAACCAGAAATTTTGATAGAACATGCTAGCCGTTAGTAGTTTCACCAACAGTGTCTCTCTTTCATGCACGTCAATGTTCATTCAACACTGACATGCAACGTTCACTATTCCTCTCTTGAAACATTTATTATAATAAATTATATATGTAGACCAAAAAAAGTAATATGGAATCCTGAATTGAACTCATTGCCATTGTAACAGAGCAATAGATTCCAACTTGGTCGCCATCTTTGCTGATAGTTACCGTCAGTCTAAAATGCTAAGGTAGTGAGAGTCCAAGCCAGATAACAAAGCAGGCTTTCTGCAGTGTCGTTCTGGGTGCTTCTCTTTCCTGGAGCCTACAGGTGTTAGACTGGCTTATGGCTGTTGAAATATGGAACAGCAAACCAGCTGTCATTCATAAGAATTGGTGCTGGACAGCTGGGCTCTCCAACTACAGGAATGAGGATGCAGCTTTCCACTCTGATCCACAAGGGCCTTGCCTCCAAGCAGACAGCTGAGGAATCTCAGGTGACAACTCAGGGGAATAGTGTTTGTGGCATCTGGGCATTCGCCACCCTGAAGAGGGAGGGCAGGAGACATCAGGTGTCAGCAGGCTGATTAAGGAAAGCAGGGGCTGACTGTGCCCATACCCAGGGCTTGGGGCAGAGGAAAAGAAACTGAGGGGAAAGCTCGGGTGACTCCATGTCGGTATGGTGATCTTACTTGCAGCGTCTTCCATTAGGTTCATTAGGAAGGAAACATGCAGAATCACGGTTGCAAGGGGCCAATTGGTCGTCTTAAAAAATCGATTCTAAAGCATAATCAAGAGACCCTTGTATATTCCTGATGGGACTATAATTAGGTAAAAACATTGCAGAGGACAATTGGAGAACAGACACCAAAACAGAAGCCTTAAAAATATCCATGCTCTTTGATACTGAGCTCCTTCTAAGAATTTATTTGAAGGAACTACACAGAGGTTGGGACACGAGTTTATTACTCTCAAGTCTTTATTTCAGCCTTAAGAGGTGAAAATTTGGAAATGATTTAAGTGTCTGGTAGTAGACAATTGGTTAAATAAATGATAGCACCTCCATACAGTGGAATGATATTCAGCCTTGAATATTTTGGTGGAAAGTTATCAAGTGATTACCATTTTGTAATAATGATTGGCAGTGGTTTTACTTTTGTTTTATGTTTTCCTGTGTTGTCCAAATTTTCTGGAGTGAATAAATATATAATCAGAAAGAAAAAGTGTAAAGTAATATAAGTAAATATTTAATTTTTTTTAACCAGGGATTGAACCCAGAGGCGCTTAACCGCTGAATCACATCCCCAGTCCTTTTTATATTTTATTTAAAGACAGGTTCTCCCTAAGATGCTTAGGACCTCCCTAAGTTGCTGAGGCTGGCCTTGATCTTGGAATCCTCCTACCTCAGCCTCCTGAGCCACTGGGATTACAGCACCACCATGCCCGGCTACGTTTAAATTTTTTAATTTAAAAAAATCTGTCTTAATTGACCTCCTAATACAACTTTGTTTGGCATAGTTATGTATATGTATGTTTTACATTATGCATTTGTTTAAGCTTATATGGTTGCAGTCATAGACTGGATGCCATTTCATATTTTACTTTTCACCTGTCATTATAGTTCCATGGGATGTGTGGTCTGTGATTGTCATGTGGACATTAATATACTAATGTACACTCACAGGGCAGGGAATCTTAATTCTGCCTGGGGTGAAGGGGTTTCATTAACTCCCGCCCTGGCCCTGGCCTCCTTCCCTCAGCTTCCTTGTGCTCCTGGTGGCTTTTCATCTCCGTGTCTCCCTCCTGATGGCACAGTTGCTTGAGGAACAGCCAATGCCCATGGTTCTTGGTAGCCAGGGTGCCCAGCACTGGGCCTGGCACATGCTAGCACCTGCCCCGTAAAGGTGAATGCCTGATAGGAAGGAAAGACGGACGACAACCAATGGACAGGAGAAAGGAGCAGCAGGCTGGACGGTTTGGCAGCCATTCATCTTGGGTAGCCTTGCACGCTGCCGAGTTCCAGCCTCAGCCTGGCGGTGTATCAGGAAGGAACGTGAAAGGTCTGAAATTGCCTGGTTTTCCTTCAGCCACTGTGTAAAAGTACATTTTATTTTCATGGCATTAGACCATTGGAAAGGTCTGCTTGTAATAGTTCTCTTACCAGCTTCTAAAATTCATCTTTGGATTTTTCCCATCATGCATTTGTCACATTCCTTTCCAAATTTGTATCAGTACTCATAATTGCCATTTAAATGCTCACAGCAAAAAAAAAAATTAAATGAAAGGAAAAGAACTGAAAAAAGAAAGACTGCTTAATGAATGCAAAGTTTCTGTTTGGGATGATGGAAACATTCTGGAAATAAGTGGTAATGGTAAACACAGCGCTGTGAATGTACTTAATGCTGCTGAACTGTACACTTAAAAATGGTGAAATGATAAGGTTTATGTTATCTATATTTTACCATGATGAAAAAAGGAAGGAAGGAAGAGGGAAAATAGAAAGGGAGTCATGTGGAGCCTGCTCTTTCTATAAATCTGGTTTTTACAGTTGAGTCTCTCCTGAACCAGACTCAAGACTACAATAAGTCTTTCTGAAGACAGGAAGAATAAATTCCTCACGTTTGCAGCGTATCCTATTATCTTGACCTACAGATAGATCCAAAAAAAAAAAAAATTCACCCCAGCCTGCAAAAACTTTGTCATCCCATTTTCTTTCCCCCCTTGGGTCCTTACCTATGTCACCACAAGGAAGCAGCTGGTGACATAAGCATTAGCAGCCTGGAAAACACTTTTTTCTCCTTAAAATGATTGCCTGCCCCTAGCTTTTTTGTCTCCTAGGATCATGTGGGTGCTAGTCCTATGCTCTTCTGAGTGACCACGCTGCTTCCTACCTGTGGGCAAGCTCTCTTGAAAGAAATATGTACAATCTTATGTGATTAAAAAAAAAACAATTGTTAACTATCATTTCGAAAAAAAACAGGTGTTGATGCCAAGCCTTGGTCTGAAGGAGCTATCAGGAGGAAGGCCTGGTTCTGAAGGCTTCCCAGGACCCGCAGCCTCTTTCCCTAGATGCCCTATCCTCGTCTCCAAAGAGGGTAGGGAGGGGCCGGCATCACTTACCCCTTCCCAGGGGGGCTGTGAGCATGAAGAGAGCCACGCTCCTTCCAGGGTGGGCACCACCCAGCAGAGGAGAAGCGCTGCCACCCTGGACCCAGGCCCAGGCCGGGTCCCTGACAACACCTGTTTATCCATCCTAAGGTGCACTTTCTTGCCTCTCTGAAATCAGGATCCATCTTACAGTCGATCGCATGCCACCAAGTCATAGGCAGGCTTCTCTCTCTCTCTCTCTAGTAGTATATAAGTTATGCCTTAAAATGTATGAGTCTTGGAGTTGAAGAAATACGAGATGTTGGAGGACCTAAAGATAGCCATCTGTGACATTTTATAGAAATTGGTGAAATACCTACCTGCAAGGAAAGTTCAGATTCGAATCTCCAAGTCACAGGCAAGGGAGAAGACAGGGCTATTTCAGAGTCAGGCAGGTAATTATAAGCTTCAGATTTCTGCTGCTGGGCCCAGACCACAGTAGTAATAAATGCAATACAGGCCTCCTTTTACATGGGAGATCCTTGGAGGTCTCTGCTTTGAATGTGTACCTTTCTTTATCAAAAGGAGCTATATTGTAACCTGGCATGCAGACACCACAAGAAGTAAGAATGAATTCTTTGTGGATTCCAGGTCAAAGATGTCATTGTAACTCTGTGACTTGCTGTGGGCAAAATCGTGACCTGGGCTGGGTTTATTTTGGTGTCCTTTCCCTCCCTGACCCCAAGCATAAGGTTGTATCCCCCTAAACCCCTGGGAGTCTTTCAGACCTACCCGTGTTGTGTACCACCCCTTAGAACCTAAAAGCACTCTTTAGGTTAGTGGTACGCTCTGGTGTCAGTCATCTAGACTATGCAAAAATGTCATCTTGAGACAGAAATTTGGGAGAGGTATTTTAAAAAGCATTTTATCAATGGGCGTGGTGGCACACACCTGTAATCCTTGCGGCTTGGGAGGCTGAGGCAGGAGGATCAGGAATTCAAAGCCAGCCTCAGCGAAGGCAAGGCACTAAGCAACTCAGTTGTCCCTAAATAAAATTCAAAACAGGGCTGAGGATGTGGCTCAGTGGTTGAGTGCCCCTGAGTTCAATCCCCAGTATCCCCCCACCCCAAAAAAAGAAAAAAGCATTTTGTCACCTCTGGACAACCACCCACCCACCCTCTTTAAGACTCATCCTTTGTCTACATTGCATGAAAGAGCCCAAGGACTGACTTCCGGGTCTGAAGTTCTCCAACTTGGGGGAAGAACGATTGAATCACAGAAACCAACTTACCACTGCCCCAGCCAGGAGTAGACGCCTCCACTCCTCCTACCCATAAAGAAACTCTCATTTTCAACTGAATCCAAAACCAGAGATTTAAAAACGGAACAAAAACCCTTCTTCCCAAAACTCCCAATCCTATTTAAAAGGATGAGGACAGTCAGATGCAGTGGTGCACATCTGTAATCCCAGTAACTTGGGAGGCTGAGGCAGGAGGATTACAAATTCAAAACCAGCCTCGGTCACTTAGCAAGGCACTGAACAACTTAGTGAGACCCTGTCTCAAAATAAAACATTAAAAGGGCTGGTGATGTGGCTCAGTGGTAAAGCACCCCTGGGTTAAATCCCTGGTACAAAAATAAGTAAGTAAATAAATAAGTAAATAAATAAATGAATGAATAAATAAATCAGGCGAGGAGTGGGCGTAGGGCTGAGGCCTGAGGGTGGGAAATGCTAGGATGAAAGTGTATCACCAACTTTTAAAATCGGAAATACAGTGGTCATAGGGAAACCACTTTTGGGTGGGAGGATCTTACAATCTACAAAGAAATGAACTGAGCTTAAAGAGACCCAACCCCTTCTTTAAGTGTATTTTCTTACTGGCTGCCTGAGGGTAAACTTCTGCACAGCGTCAGACAGGGTGGACCATGGAGAGCTGAATCTCAGCAAGTCGGGTTTCCTCCCGACCCAGTGTGGTTTAGATACCGCCCAGTTGGTAACTCCCAATTCCAAGAGCATTTAAGGCTTCCTATCTCCAAGGAACAAAGAGGAGAAAGTCCCAAACTGCACCAAAGGTGATTCCAGATTCTGCCTGGTTTCTATTTAGTGCAGAGGCAGCCAATGCTGACATCCTCAGGAGCTCTGGTCACCTGCTGCCTAGAAGGCCTAACCTTCCCTCCTACTCAGTGATTTTATTGAAGCTGGAGAATGACCCACAAGGACACCCACATTACGTTTATAAAGCCCCTAATGCCTCTAGGAAAGGGCAGGGGATTGTCGTCCTCTCTTCCCTTCATAGTAGAGGTGGGAGGCACCCAGGGTTTTAACCCTCCCCTCTTTCTCTCGGCATTGAACTGTCATGTGAGCAACCAGCTACCTTATCTGGAGGATCTGCTTTCTTGCAGAAAAATTCCAAAGCATACTGCTATTTGGAGTTTCTTGTGCTTCTCACGGCTGTGTCTGGCATCCTATTGGCACTTCAGGGAACAATCAAACTCGCTGTCACTCTGGTGACATGAGTAGTCCATCCATATAAATGAAATGAGAGCTGCCCCTTGTCATCTCTTTTCTTAAGCTGATTTCAAATAACATGAATTCCACTTGGGGTGTATTGCAGAAGGATGGAGGTTCTTATTCCACTCCATTATGGGGCAGGGGATAAAAAGATAGTGGAATGATTACTGCGTGGCTCAAAGCTCCATCATTCATCCAGGGAGTGAGGGCTCCTGTTTGATACCCCACTTGGGCAGCAACCTCAACAATTAGCACTGCCACCGCAGCCTTGTGAATTGCTTATGAAGACAGAATTTGTCCAGCGTGTTCATGCACACTGTCCAGCAGGAACCCACCTCCACGTCAAGACCTTCCACACGTTCTGACAGACTCCTGTCTTTCCAGATCTCTCTGATCAGTGGCCCTCAGCCCCTTGACATTTTCAGAGCTTATAAGCCAAAGGAATGGTTCCTGTCGCCACAAGTACTGTGTCTGTGGCGAGATTTCCAAGCTCTTCCTGGGGCTGGAACAATCCGATTTTCACTCAGATCTGTAGGAAAACAGATAAAGGAGAGAATATATGCAAATGTCTATGTTAATGCCACCAAACCTATCACTTGGCCCATGGTGCCTGAGTTGAGGTTTCTCTTCGTGAAAACTTTTTTAGCATTTTAGCATTAATGTATGTTTCATGTTTTTAAAAGCTGTATTAATGCAAAGAAACCTGGGCAACAAAATTATTAGGTCAAATAGGAACTTTGCCTTCATTTTACATCATGAGGATAGATATCTTCATGAATATAGAAACTATACATTTAAAAATCTTTTCTTTCCCCAATTTGAAGACACTCCTAATCTTTCCTGAGGAAGAAAAAGATGTGTTACACTTGAGTCTGTTTAGAACTGTCGGATTGGTTTTCTGTTGGCAGTTTTGGGGTCTCCAAAGAGGAAGGGGTGTCTTCTTGAAGTTCAGAGGCCCCAGCTGCCATAAAGCATGCCCACCCTCTGTTCACCAGAGATGCAGGACCAGAAATGGTAGGCACACAGAAGCCCCCACGACAGGCTCTCTTCTGAGGCCTGCAAAACTAAGACCAGGTTGAGTCTGCCTTGAGAATGGCGGCCGGCAACACACCAGTCGGGTTGAGACCTCCCTCCGTCCTTCTCTGCTTGCCTTTCCACACTCCCAACCGTCTTTCCAAAGCTGGCTCAGACTGAAAGAAATGTCATCCCAATAGCTTCATTGTCCTTATCCAAAATATGTATGGGCTGCAGAAAGCGTGGTTTGGGGTAAGAGGGTCGCCAATCAGCCTTGCCCTGATTTGGAGATGGAGGTGGAGGGCTACTCCCGACAGCCTCTGCTCTTGGTCTCTTCTTAGCTGATTCTACTCCGGCACATCCTCTTCCCTCAGTTTCAGTCATTCCATTTGTGTATTTTGTCCTCTCCTCCCCTTGCTGTCTGTTCTGGATGTAAGTACCAGATATTCGTTTTTCTTTTCCCCCCATTTGTTCTTGACTTGAGCTCTGTGTCTTTCAGCTTCTAAACCCACCTCCTGGTATTCAAGACCTTAGGGCCTCTATTTCCAGTTGCAGATCTGTTTATCTGGAGCCCCCACAGGGGGTATGATAGGCAAGGACACTCATGGTGAGCAGCCCTGGCAACCTCAACCTCGGAAGCATTCCCACCATGACCCAGTGCCCGAAACCTCACTTCCCAAGTACCATCTTGTGGATGAGCCCCTGGACGATTTAAAGGGATGGAGGCACATCCCTTTAAGTAGACAGATGCTTAATGTACCACAGGCCATGTTTCTGGGAGTTTCTTTCCCTATCTCCTCTGCACAGGGTCACTTCTCTGTGTGTATTCCTGTTGCTTTTAGCAAGAAGCAGTCATAAGATTGTGTGGGCGAGGAATAAAAATCATACAAGATACATTTTTTTCTGTGATGGGGTTCAAACCCAGAGCCTCCCACATGCTAGGCTTTACCACTAAGCTACACCCCAGTCCACATACAAGATTTTCAAAACTTCCTCCCCCAAAATTCATCCTCTAACTGAAGGGATGCAGGCACCTAAAGGAAACCATTCCCCAAAGGGCAAAGGTTGCCCGTGCTACATGCCTTCTGCCCACCCCCTTCCTTCCCCATACTCCAGGTTACATGTCCTTTGTCAGTGGTGAACTCTGTGTGAAACTGGTAGTACATTTTAAGGATGTAAATGAGTTGTTCTTCCCACCTGCTAACTCCCTTCAGATTGTCTGGAATCTTGAAAAGCAGTCCCTTTCCCAGAAAAGATATTTACGTTTGATTTCCCTGCGCCTCCCTCTCTGCTCACCCTAGCCCTTCCTAGCATATAGACTCAGTTGACTCAGAACAGTAAAACAGACAAGCACAAATGGAAAATGAGAAACCACAGCTTCTGACCTCTGGCCACCAGGCAAAGTCACAACCAGGTGGCCCAGAATTCCTCCAGGTGAACCTCCAGAGGAGAGCAAGGAGGTAGGACCTAGCCCACTCCCACCCCTACCTGCCCTGAGAGCTTTATTACCTTTAGATCAAAGGAAGGAAAGCAGTCAGTCTCCCTTCTACTTGTTTTATTAAAGAAATAATCATAGTTAGACACTGTCCTTTTGGTGGGTGCACAGAAAGAACATTCCATACAAACTAGGGAGAGAGGAGGGGCAGGGTGGGATGAAAAGAAAACAAATGGCTGCCTGCGGAGGAGACTCTGTGTCCAGCGTCTGAGGAGCCTAGTCACTTTAGACACCATGGGAAAGACCAGGGCAATGAGGACAGACGAAAGACCTGCAGCCCCGCCCTTAGGTTGGAAAACTCAACACATAGGCGGGCAGCCATTCCCCAGAGCTCAGTGGTCATTTTAGAGTTTGGGAACCGGAGTCTGTTTTCATTCCAAGTTTCAGAGGGGTAGGACATTTTTCAAAGAGAAGATTTTTCACATCTTCAGAGAACATACTCAGTCCCCAAGTTGATGACATAAAACATGTTTTTATCTGGAACCACCAAAGCATTCCTAATTGCAATCACAAACTTTCAATGACCCAGGCAGCTTGCTCCTGAAGAACCATTTTTGTTCAAAATTATTTTTTATCCAATGCAAGAGTAACTATCTCATTTCTGGGGTAAACGAGATTTAGCAATAAGACATAGAACGGTGCCCCACTATTCCCATCCCAGAAAGAGCTTTAGCCTAGGAAATAATTAGTTATCACATTTGTTACAAAGACTACTTGCTGTTAAAACCCTTAATTGGGCCACCCTATAACTTTCATTATTCTTTGTTGTGCTTTCTTAATAAAAGTTAAGTGAAACATTTAGGAAAGAGAAAGTCAGACAAAAAAAGTTGAACAAGCACAAAATTTTAAGATTTCTTCTCAAAGTAGTTTAGATCCTGTTTCCTGTTATCGTTCGGCATTTTCACAGGCTCCCGGTTCTGAAGCCAGGTCCCTGCACTCTTAGCAGCCCTGACAATACATGCTCTGACCCAGTCCTCCTTCTTTATCCTTCACAGCAAGTGAGACAGATATCCCATGCTTCCAAGGCTCCTGCCAGGGTACGCATGCATCTGACAGTGGATACATTTGTCCCCTAAAACCTCTGGGAGGTGCTGAGGATGACTGGAACCTCGATACAGCCAGTTTTCATGGTGATGGTGGCTGGACTCTGGCCACAGAGACAGCTCATCTACCTTCTGAGACAGCCCTGCACCCTGGGTTCTTTCAACCCATGTGGGGTCACTCCCCAGAGGATCACTTTTGTTTACTTATAAGGACTCAATGTCCCCTTCTTCCCTTGGACATTCTCTATGACTACATCAAAAAAGGGAGTAAATGATTGGGAGGGATCCACTCACTGCTGGTTGAGAAATTGTCTCTTCTTAGGATGGGGGAGAGTGAGGATCAAGACAGGCCAGGAAGAAAGAAATTGATTGGGCCATGGTAAAAAAAAAAATGAGGTGTGTCTACCAGAGATATGGTGGAGAAGGAAGGGAGGCGACAAACACCATCCTTCATGCTAGGGTAGCTTTTCTCAAAGGTTGGTCAACATCCTGAAGAGCAGGTGTGGCCTCCCTGGCCTGTTCTGGAGTCAGTCAGCACTCCTGTCCTGATGTTGACCTCCCGAGAGCAGTCACCTTTGCAGGGTGGTAGGAGCTGTAGAAGTTGGTAAATGAAGCTGTGGGTTTAGGTGGAACCGCATGCGTGACTAGTGAGGATGCTGTGAAGGAGCCCACCTGGATGCTGGAAGGGGGTCAGCTAGCTGGAGGGAGAATTCGCCCAAGAAATGTCTAGGAAAAGATGGGGGAGGGAGTGGACGTTCAAGGTCCAATCATGGTAAAGAGGCTGGAGTTGACTTTAGCTTCCGTTAGAAAGAACCAGAAAACTGGAGCTACATCACAGACACGTAAACTAAAAGGTGTACGTTTTCTACAGAGGCTAAGTAGCAAAACACATTTGACTTCTAATCCCCATCTGAGACCTATATTGCTATTGTCCACGGGAATGGATTTATTCCTCACTTCAAATAAAAGTTTCACATAAATTTCACCTCCACTCCAGGTCTAGATCCATCTTTAGCCACCTACTTCGTTTTTATCCTCAGCGAAAGGCATATTTTCCTTCATAAAGCTGAGGAACTGATCTGACCATTAAGAAAAAAATAAGCATGAGCTGGAAGTCTAGGCTCCACCTAAAGTTTCTAATTTCCTCATTATTATTAATAGTGATAATAATGAGAGTAAATATTTATGAGCCCCAGCTAGAGACCAGGCACAGCTGCATTGTACTACCTGAGACAGTTGGGGTGAAAGAGAGTGGAAAGTTTAAGATCTGCAGAGAGGATGATTCCTAATTATTCCAGAATTGCTCTGTGCCGGTACCTGTGTGTCTGGCACAGAGTCAGGGGTTGTGGTTACTAGTGCTAGTGGAATGAATACAGGAGGCTCTCTGAGGTCCATGTTTTCTAAGATCATTTTTATCCCAATTTGTCCCCAACTCTTCTTAAGGCTAAGAAAATACCTGAGCCACAGAGGAACTTTGTTCCAGGACAATGTGCGTTCTCTGGGATCATTCGTTTCTTCAAAAATTCATTTACTCCATCTCTAAAATTTCCTCCAGCCTCCCCTTTCCCTCTCCCCTGTGAAGAGGGTATTTCAGCTTTAAATACCTGGTCCTTTCTTAGTTTCATATTTTATGACTCTCAAGTACATGTGCATATTAACAAATTTGTTGTTTTTCTCTTGAAAAAAAAAAAAAAAGAAAATATCTGGGCCACTTCTGTTCTTTGTAGTCCCCAGGTATATTTATGAAATAAAGAAATGTCTACAGGGTTAAGGAGTTAAAAAAAAAAGTAATTGTTATAATTTTAAAAGTGCAGGCCGGTGTAATTATACTCTTAGTGACATGTACAGGGAAATAGAATATTAATTGATCATGGACAGCAAAGTCTCATGCACTAACGGGGCACAGTTGGAAGCTATAAAATAGATGCTATCTTTCAACCCCATCAGGGCATCTCAGTGTCTCTGTGTCAAAGCTTGTTTGAAGAATAGATCTAACAATCTGCACTCAAGGTCTTTGTGGATGTGAGGTCCAGGGTCAGTTCTGTCCCAGTCCCACTGGCCCGAGGCGCTCCCTAAGCAGGGGTGAGCCCCTCTCCTAGATCTGCTTCCTCTAGTAGCTGGTTCTCAGCCAGAATCTCTAAATATGTAAAGTACCAATCCCAGATTTTTGAATGTTGCTGCTTTTGTCAGCTTTGCTTGTGTCTCCCAAGTCCTACCTTCCTGAAGCCCCAGCCCCACCACAGAGAAGGCTGCTACTCTTAAGAAGGTCAAGGCAGGACCCTCATCACAGACCTCAGCCTCATGTGACCAAATGTGTTTGGCCCCTATCGGATTCAGCAGTCAGAAAACCAACAGAGCAGGCTGACAGGTCATCCCTCCAGCAGTGTCAAGGGGACACAGAGCAGGCAGTTCTGCAGAAACGGCTCCTTGCAGGCAGTTGGCACTGGTCTCCCTGGCCACCCTTCCCAGGTTAGGAGGGTCTGGAACTGATGGAGGAAGCTGAACCCCAGTGATCCTTCCCTCCTTCCTGTCGTAGCGGCCACGGTACAGAGCTCCATTTGGCAGTGTGCTGCTGCTCTTGTCTATAAATGGAAACGCTGGCCTGCCTCCCAGTATAACACAGGATAGGCCTGTGCGTCACTTATGCAATCTTTGATGACTTCATCAGAAGGGCGGAGCCCTGAGAGAGGAAGGTTGGGGTGGGGGAAATAGTAGCTCAAGAAGAAAAACATCTTCCTAGCAGCTCAGTGGAAGACAGCTGAGACCGCTGCCCCTCCTGACTTGCAAATCAAGGAAAGAAAGGTGGCAAACACACAGCAGAAAGGCTAATGGAGTAGCTGATGAACCACATACAGTCCACACGTCCTGACAGCAGCTACATGGATACTGGCAGAGGCTCTGCTGGCCTCCATGGGGCAGGTGTCACCACCCTGGTGGCTCAGACTTTCTTACCCTTTCCCCCCTGTGGAAGTAACTGGCAGTCTCCCCCATCTCTCAAGTTCTCGAACTCTCAAGATCTGGCCGGTTCCGGCCATGCTCTGTGGTGTCCAGCCTAGAATGGAGAAAAGCCACAGAGATCAGGGTAGTGAGCCATTCAGGTGGATCAAGGGATTCCTGGAAGATGGTCAGTGCCCTTCAGAGCCTTACCTGGCCCCTGGGAGCTGTCTGTTGAAGCAAGGAAAAGCCAGGCTGGACCCAAAATCAGTGGGTCACACCATGTGCAGGCCTTGAAGGAGGAACTGTCACTTAGGGCTATCTGTCACACTCCAGAACATAAAGTAGGCTTGAAGAAAACACAGTCCGGGTCCCAGACATGACCCGGGTCCCAGACATGACCTGGGTCCCTTGTGAACTCAGCACATTCCATTCCATGGCAGTTTAGACTGTTAAGAAGTTTTTTTTTTATAGTACATTAATTAAAAGTAATATACATGCATAATGGAAAATTTGAAAGAGTATAAAAATCAAAGTCACATAAACTTTGTCTGGCAATATTATTTGTGGCAGTGTTTTAGAAACTGCTTCCTCTCTCCCAACTATATATTGCGGGTCTTTCTCCATGTGATCAGCTAGTCTGGGAAGGCATGATTTTTATTGGCTGCCTCGTATTCATGGTATGGATGTGCCATAATTTATTCAATCAAGCGCCTATTGTTGCACACTAATGAACTTTTAACCAATTTGGAGTTGCTTTGGTGGTGGAATTAAACACAACAAAGGGATCAAAAGGACTCTATAATTTACATCAAAGGCAGAGGAAAAACATAACTCTCCAAGTTGTGTCTCCACTGAAGGGACTTATGGTAAAATGGTCAAAGTGCTGATAAAGACAAATGGTATTTTTGTTATTTTTACCCCCAAGAAAGTCCTTGAAAGCCTGGCCTTCCCTGTGGCCGATGACACTCTCACATCTTGCACTGGCTGCCCACATTAACCCTTTCCTTATTAGTCAGCAGAGGGTCCCATAGGTAGCTTATAGGGCCATCTTTTCCCCCCTCATTCATTTCTGCCAGAATCTACCATAGCCAGTTAGTTGAATTCAGCAAATTCCCACGTCATTGCAACTATGGACCTAGCTCTGTGCTGGATGCTAGGAAACTCCCAGTCCTGGTCCCCAAGGAACTAAAGACCTTGTCAGTAAAGAGGCCATACTATAGCACCCTGCCAGAAAATTCTAACTCGTAAGCACTTGGAAAGCCACAACTTTCTACCAACCCCGGGTTACACAGTAAGAATCGGTAGGGGTACAATCATGTGTTTGCCATAATTAGACTCATGGAAAATATGTTGTTGCTACCAGGGAAAGGCAGAAAGAAATACAACAGCACATCAAAATATTAACAATGGTTATGTTTAAGTGTTAAAAAGGAGTATTGCCTTTTTGTTTTTTTTCTTTACTTCCCTGCAATGCTTTTTAAATTTCCCCCAAGTGATGGGGTATGGAGGGCAGGGCAGTAGTCAGCAAACTATGCATTTTTAAAATATAGTCGTCCCTAGTTATCCCTTGGGATTGGTTCCAAGACACAACCCCTCACCCTGCCAACACTGAAATCTGTGGATGCTCAGGTCCCTCATATAGAATGGCATAGTGTTTGCGTAGAATCCACACACATCCTCTGATGTACTATGTCCTCTCTGGATCACTTATAATACCTAAACAACATAAATGCTATGTCAGTAGTGTTAATACTGTATTTAGGGCATGATACAAGAAGAAAAAGTGCACACGGGTTCAGCACAGAGGCACTTTTTGAAGATTTTTGATGCGCAGGTGTAGAACCCACAAATGAAGAAGGCCAACCATGGTTACTTTATCCAGTGTCTAGGTAGAAATTCCATTCTGCTCATTGAAATCTAGAAAGAATGCAAAGTTTAAAGTTCTGGTCCCCATTACTGCAGGAGCTAAGCTAGAACCAGAAACTCAGCACTTGCCTCATCCCAGAGGATGCACTGCATGACCAAGAGCTAGGGCAGCAAGACCACAGCTGCTTCTTTTGTGGTCAGTGTGCCAGATACTGGACCCACAGAGTAGCTGAGTTCCTATCCAAGTCTGCTGGGTTCCCCAATGCAAACTGCTCCTTTTGGAGGGTAAACAAAGAACTTTTGGGTTGGGGATATAGCTCAGTTGGTAGAGTGCTTGCCTCACATACCCTAGACCCTGTGTTCAATCCCCAGCACCACAAAATAAATAAATAAATAAACAAGCAGAACTTTTCTGAAACCATTTAGCAGCCCTACCAGTAGGCCCCAAGTGACTGCTATTTCAGTGATAAACTTCCTAGGTTAATAATCAGTGCCCCTAAATTCAATTATCTTGGGGACACAACCAACACATCACAAATCAAACCTTTTAATCTACCCTTCTTTAACAATTTTCTGAAACAGAGAGGTGTAAATGGGATGGATCTTATTAGGGCTCTACTATGAATTTATTGGAAGCAGCTCTCCAAACCTACAATCCAAAATCATTTTGGAAAGAGGAAAATCTGTAAAAGATGCCACCATCCGGAAACCACATTTCTGCCCTGACACTTGATCAACTTCAAAGGGAATTCTAAGGTCTTAGTTTATTTTTTTGTTTCTTTCTCCCACGTATGGTTGGATGGTCTAATCTTATGTCCTTTGTTTAAATGTCAAAGTTGATACACAGGGGCATCCCAATTTAGGGTACCAGGCAGTAAATTTTAAAATACATATTTTTGTGCATTTTCCTTTTCATTCTTTGATCCCAGTCATTGTTACCTTTTCATTCGGGGTCCATTCCTTTCCCTTTCTGGGATTCTTTTCCCCATAATCCTCCTGGGTGGTCTTCTCAATTAAGATTAAGTGCACGTTACAGTGATGAAGAAGTCAGAATCCCAAGGATGCCACCACCCACTCTGGGACATTGAACAAGTCTCTTAACCTCTCAGAGACTTGGGGGGGAGGGGCTGATCAAGATGAGAGTTGAATTACACAGGTGAAGCACCTGGCAGAGGGCTCTGTCTTGTGTGGGCGCCTCATGCATGTCTAGTCGACGTCTTCCAGTGTATGGTCTTCTCCATGTTTGGGGAACCCTTTCCAACCAGAGGGGACTTGCCTGGAATCACAGCTTTCTATGGCACTGCCTTAACTTCACACCAGGGAAGACACTCCCTTAGCCAAGACATTGCACCAGACTCACCCCTTCCTCAGTCTGGCCTGCCCCTGACCCTCCATAGTAGAGCAACAACACATTCTCCTTCCTGGAAGAATCATGGCCCTGAACTCCCTCTGGAATTCATGGGTTTACATAGCAAACATCGCTGGCCTGAGCAAATGAGAGTTTTGTCCAAATGTAGAAGAATTTGCAATAAAACCTAAGCAACTCAGCACTCCAGCTTGCCTTTGAAAGTGCAGGTTTGTCATCTATTCCAGGCCCAGGTTATGGTCAGTGACCAAGAGCCAGGATTAAATTTGTCCTATGGGGCATCACCTGGAAAGCTTGTTAAAACACCCCCAGAGGATCTGATTTAGGGACCTGGGGTCGAACCTGGGAATGTGCATTTCTAACAAGCCCTAAGTGATACTAAAGCTGCTGCTTCTGGAACCCACTTTGAGAACCCCTGATTTAGCCTATTATTGTACCCAAATTGCCCATACCAGAAGGGGGTGGGTAGCATCTTAGTATTTCCATCTCCAAATTCCTATTGTCAAAGAGGAGTCTTACAAATCAGACCTACAAATCTGGTTTTCATTTCAGGGGTGGGTACTGAGCTGAAGAGGTCAGATGGCTTACCTGTGCCTGTGGGGGTCACTGCCAGGGGCCTCCTCCAGCCCCGCGCTGGGTGTTGGACTTGCCCCTGGCTGCTCACTGCTGAACTCTTGCCCAGCCCTGCGATTTTAGCTTTCACCTCTCACAGACCTCCACCTCTGAAACTTAAAACTTGATAGTACCTTGACAGAAGAAAGCTTCTGCTCACTGAGAGGTTGAACCTAGAGGCCTTTTGGATAAATAGAATTTAGTGGAAATTCCATTGACCCAAAGATGGATTTTTTTTTAAACAAAATTACTTGACCTAGTTCTGTGTGTGTGTATGTGAGTGTGTTTGTGTGTGTGTGTGTGAAACAGATTCGTTTTCTGGGACATCTTTTTTGTTTCTTCAGGTATTCCTAGTCTTTCCTACCCACGGTTGTGTCTCTGTCCATGTGCCCTCCCCTCCGGTGTCCCGCAGGCCACTGGCAACGCGGAGTGGTTGTGCCGGCAGTGTGAGGGCAATGCACGCGCTGGCCTCAGGGACCCCAGGGCTGGGGCCTGGCCTGGCCACGCGCCCTACCAGCGCGGGGACCCTGGGACCGGCTTCTTTGTTAGGGCCGCGCGCGCGGAGAGCCCGGGAGCGCACGGGCGCCGCTGCCGCCTGCTTAGCCCGAGGCCCCGAAGGACTTGTAAGCAGACAGGCTCGAGTCGAGAGGCTAAATTACGCCCCCAGGGAGTTTTTAACGAAAATCCTAAATTTCATTTAGGCTGCTGGTAGACAGCGCGGTGGCAGAGACTCGGGATCCCAGGCGGTGGCGGCGACAGTCCCCGGGCTCGCGCCTCCCGCCCCTCCCCGCGCGCGCCTCGTGCCGCCCGGGCCACCGGGAAGCCCGTCCCTCTCGGACTGCGCGCCCAGGGTCCGATTGCGTCCCCCTCCGCCCCCAGCCTGTCCCGCGCTCCCTTCCGTTTCCTTCCACGTCCTCTTCCCGCGCCCTCCCCCACCTGCAGCGCCCTCCCCGCGGGCTGGGAGGAAAGTCGGTAATAAGAAACCGGTTCGGTGTCTGTCGGAGAGGGGGGGAGATAACCCCGGAGATACACGGCGACGGAGAGAGAACTCATTTTGTGTAAAGAGGGCCTCGAGTCACCAGGGAATTCCTGGATTGTCTCAGGCTGTCGTGTGTGATGTCCATCACGCCGTGCGAACACCATCTGCTCGGTATTATGCTCTCAGTTGCCAGGCTACCTGCTGTACGCAGTAACACTTGACTGCCTGGCTCCACGTCCGCAGCGGCGGCCCAGACGCGCGGGGCGGGGGACAGCCGAGTCCTGATTAAGCCATCTGCAAGGGGAGGGGACGCGGGCGGAGCGGGCGCCGCGTGCGGAGCACCGGGCTGACACCACCATCTGCTGGGGCGCGGGGAGAACAGCAGCTGCTCCCGGAGCCCCGACGAGGAACGCCTGGAAAAGGCCCGATTCAGCCCTGGGCATTTTCAAGCCAGTTATCCACGACGTCGCTGTCACCCCAGTCCCATTCCCGCCGCCAACCTTTGGTGACAGTCCCTCCGAGGAGCCTGCAGTCTTTGGTTCGCCGCCAGTAACCCCGGCCCCTCTCACCCAAATACCGTGCATGTTCTTGAAAACACTTCAGAGAAAATCAAGCTTCCCTGCGCACAGATTTATAAATAAACAGCTGGCTGTTCTTGGGAGATATTTTTACCGCAGCTGTTTTTTTGAAGTTGAAAACTGACTGGGGGAGGTAAGGGTGTTTTTTACACCTCCCACCTCACTCTAGCCTTTAGAAGATTGCTAAGTTCTTGTCCCTGGAGGGGGAAGAAGCGTAAAACAGGTTCCCTGGGTTTCTCGTTCCTCCCTTTATTTTACTGAAGAAAGAGAAGGTTTGGAGAGTCATGAAGATCTCTGCAGCCAATTGGATTTGAGGGGAAGGAAATGTATTAAGATTCTGGGGAGAAAGCAAGAGAGGTCGTTGGGCAGGGAGTGGAGAACAAGCCAGTAATTAAAACTAAAAATACTGCATCATTTGGCTTCTAGGCATTACATGTCGCTTGACGAAAGCTCAGCCTGGTTTCCTCTAATTGCACCACACAGTGTGTGTCCTCCTTAGAAACAAGAGCAGAGACTTGCAATCCTGATTTGCGGGACTATTTCTCATTAAGCCTTCTTAGTCTGGAGGTTAAACGAAGTCATGTAATGTGAAACAGTGGTGGCCCCACCAGCTTAATTTGTAAGGCAAGTCACTTGGCACATCTTCACACTTTGCAATACACACCTGAGACTGAGGCGGTAGGTGTCTCTCAACTGCTGTTGAATGAAACAGAGCTTGCAGGAAGGTCCTGAAAATGGTTCATTGGTGATCCTTCATCAATGCGCACTGCCCTCCTGCCTGTGGGTCTTGGGTTCTTCAGTGAGGAAGCTGAAGGCAAAACTTTGGGGAGAGGATCATTTGGGGGAAATAATGGAATCCCTGGAAGCAATCACTGTTCTATCCCTTTGGGAAGATTTTTCCCCACAGGGACAAAAAAGTGGCTTGATAAATGAACATCATCACCCCATTCGCCTCTCCATTTCTTTTCCCTTTGGAGAGAAATCTGGAAAAGCAAAGCCCCCCCACCTTCCCTGGGGGACACACCAGCTGTGCAGGGCTGGGCACACAGGATAAGCATACCTCAAAGTGCATAAAGTGAACAGGGCCAGTCAGTCCAGCCCTCTCAAAAACTCAAGGTACAAAAAACTGTTATCTTTCCTTGGGGCTCATTTCTCTCCAACTCACTTCTCCTTTTCAAAACTAGAAAACATGAAATATACTGAAACATGCGGAAAAATACTTTATTTCTATTTTCTTGCTGATGGACTAAAGACATCAGTGTAAACTCATTTGTTAACCTGTTAAGTCGGTCAGTCATTTGGATGGGTGACAAGAAACAACTCTATTCCGTGAGAAGGAAGGGCTTGGAAAGCAGGAAGCAAGTATTGGGGAGAAAGAAGACCCCGAAATATCCAGGCCCCTGCAGAGGTCAGCCATAAAATAAACTTTCTTGGCATTTTTTGGTGTAAGATTTTTTTATCAACATTAAAAATATCGCATGACTCGCTACCTAATTACAAAAGAAAATGCACACACAAAAAAAAGTTTTATTAACTTCAGTGCCAGCACTTATGTGTGAAAAGTAGGCCACTGAGCATTCTTGAGAGACACACTAGATATTTAGTCTACAGGCAACTCTTAGGTGTGCGTCTATTCCCATGCATAGCCTTGCAAGTGGGAAGAATCTTGAATTTAGAACCAAGCTCAGCATTCTAGTTCTGCTAGGTGGGGGTCATTCACTTACTGGTTGTGTTGCCCCGGTTACTGCACTAGTTAAGCAGAATTTCTTGAGCCACTGATGCTGGGGTAAGAGGAGGAGTGTGTTGTGTTGTGATCTTTGTTTTTCGTTTGTTCTGTTTGTTTCGGTGGATGGGAGAGGGGAGAAGTGCAGCTAAAGACTCAGTATAGGTGGAAATTCAAGGAAAAGTCTGCATGGCCCAACCCATACAGTAGAGGGAAGCCAGCGTTCAGCAAGCCAGGGTTATGGGGAATCAAATCCAGGACTCTCCCTCAAGGAGAGAAATGAACTTCAACTCTGCTTTGAGAGGAAAGGCCAGCCTGATCAACAATCTCTACATTGAAAAGGTAGCAACACAAAAAAGGGGAAAATGGTAAAATCCAATTCATATTATAGTTTTAAACACAACCATAGGGTTATTCACTTTCATTTCTTCTTTAGGTCTCATAATAGTCTCTCACAGTATGGTTGTTTCCATCCTTATACCCGTACCCATTTAATTTGCGTGTACCTCAGAAGTCAGCTCCTCCGCTTCAGATTAGTTGCTTGAAACTTTAATGAATTAGAAGAAATATTTCTGCAGAACAATACTTGCCATTACCAGATATGCTTGGTAGAAGTGTCTCGAAACTGAATCTCGTCACATCTCCCACCTGATGCTCCCATCAACTATTTTTCCTACATAGTCCACTCTGACCAGCTGTGTAGCCCCCCTCTGAGTACACTCCCGGACTTGGGCTGTGGGGGGATTAGCTCTCTACCACTTGGTATTCCCTCAGAATCGGTCCTTAAAAATTGCCATTATTTGACTCTCTGACATGATTATAGAATCAAGAGTCCCAATCCAGGCCCCCACATTAAAATTATCCCAGACACATGAGACTCAATTCCATTTTTAAAGATGTTGAGAGATTACACAGTCTTGGTCAGAATAAAACATTGCCAATTTTCACCATCCGCAACTCTGACCAGCAAGATTTTTTGAAACATATCAAATCTCTTCAATGTTGTCATTAATTCTAATAACATCATATATCAGATCTGTTGATTTAATAAATTCCAGCAGTTTTCTGGGTATGTCCCTCCTACTTGCTAAAAGACATCCCTTTGGGCCAAATGCCTAGTAAGGAGGAAGAATTGTGAGGTGAGGTCAGGATGTCACCCTACAGGCTCCAGGTGAGCCCAGCCTGAGGGCTTTTTCCTTCTCCTAGAAGCGCACAGGAAGTTAGATGAAAATCCAGTCTATGTCCTTTAGTTTCTTCTGAAACACACTGGACTGAACTTGGCTCAGGCTTCCCAAATCCACGCTCTGTCACGATCCCCGGTAGCCTCTTATTTCCACTGAGGGAAGACCAGGTTTGAGGACTACTGGGTTGTTTTTATAGAAATATAATGGGTGCCCCTCAGAACCCCTGGGATCTGATCCATTTCCCCTCCCCAGGGCTTTCCCTTGAAAGGGCAACAAGTGTCCATGAGGAATCACTGCATCTGTCTCTCTTCTTGTCCCCCCAGGAGCAGCACCCAGTTGGGATTCCCAGGACCACAGGCCCCTTGCAGTCCAATGTGCCCCCGGGCTCGAGTGGCCTGGTCTCTGGGGCCAGTCCTGCTGGTCCTGGCTTCCTGGGCAGCCAACCTCAGGCAGCCATCATGAAGCAGATGCTGATTGATCAGCGGGCTCAGCTGATGGAGCAGCAGAAGCAACAGTTCCTGCGGGAGCAGAGGCAGCAGCAGCAACAGCAGCAACAGCAGCAGCAGATTCTGGCTGAGCAGGTAACCTGCCCCCGTGGTGTGATCCATCCATTCAGCAAGCACTTATTTGGCACCTGCTGTCAATGAGGGAGTCACCACAATCCCTGTCCCCTGCTCACAGACCAGCATTTCCCAGGATCATAGAAGAACCTACAGAATTTAGAGCTTTTCAATTAGTTAGGCTCTTTCCTATAATGAATTACTTTGTTCTTAAAAGACTAGCTTCAGCCATCAATTTGAAGGCCCATTTGCCAGAGACAGTTCTTCAATTCAAGGCTGGCTCCTTTTCTTCTGAACTCTGGTACGGGGATCTGCGTCATCAGCTTGCAGTGGGGTCTGGCTCTCATTCTCCTGAAGCACTAATATTTCTAGCATGAAGCAAAAAATAATTCCAGGAACTTTGTTTCTTGGAGGAAAGTGGCAGGAGGAGGGACTACAAAGAATTCTGCAGAATTGGTCATGAACAATGGACCGGGAACAATAGCAGAACAATAGGGCCTGCAGAACCACCTGGAAACGTGAACTAGGGGTCACAGAGAGGGTGAAAACTTAAGAAAGTTCCTGACAGCTTTTAAAACAGCTCAGGAAATCTGTGAGTTAAAGGAAGGCCTGACACAAATACACCATTACCTTAGGCATCTTTGTCCACCCCTGCCATATAATTCCTCCAGCTTTGAAAGAAAGCCTTCCCTGCAGACTGCTCCTGTAGGTTTTGATTTGTTTTGTTTTTACAGATGCCTGAGCCTGATTTAGTATTATCCCAGGGAAGGCCTGAGGCCGCCTGCAAGAGATCCCCAGATGGCCCCTGTGGGGGCCTGCCCAGGGGATCTCACAAGGCAGCTTCTTTATTGTAGGAGGTGTGAGGTTGTCACTACAGGCTCAAGGCCCAACATGGCTCTGATTCAGTAATCCTTCTAGAATGTTCCTAATGGGATCAGAATTTTGGAAATTTACCAAGCATCCATCACCGCATATTTACAAGATACCATATAGGACACTGGCTTATTGAGGTCCCTACTAACCAAGAACAGCAGTTCAAAGTAACACCAGTTATCCCCCAAAGAGAAAAATTGCACTGTTGGGCACAGTTCACTCATGTTCCCTGTTTTTGCTTTGCTTCCTGAACAGCTGTGTAATTATCTCCCTTTTTACCAAGGTCAGTCAGCCGCCTGGCAGCTATTGTACAAACAAACCTCCATCCCTCTCACCCTGCATAAGGTGTGTGACAAGGAGCCATGCTAATATCTCTCAGGCAGTGATAAATGCAACTGCAGAGCGAAGCTGGGCTTTGTAAATCCTCTCCTCGGCCAATCCCAGGAAATTTCAGGTGTGCCTCAGATGTTGAGTGATGGCTTTTGATATGTGTGCTGTGACCAAGGCACTGAGGGGAGTCAGGGTGACCAGGCAGAAATCACAGAGCCAGTCCCAGGGTGTTCCCATCGGGAGCCAGGTCAGCCAGCTTGGGGAATACAGGAGAGGTGTCAAAACGATGCCCAGAGATCAGGAGGCAGAGAATGAGCCAGACCCCTCAGAATCCAGGACATGGACAAAGAGGGCTCCTTAGAGATGGTGGAGGGGGCTGTGACCTAAGGCAATTTTTTAGCAACCATGTGAGTTTATTATGAGGGTCCAAGCTGAGATGACCTTACTCAGGGTCAGAACCTGCCCAGCCTCTTGCTTGCAATGGTGATTTTGAAACAAACCACTGACTTCCTCTACCAGATTAAGTTTGAATAATTCCTCTCCTACAGCTGGTTACACAGTCACATGAGATAATGTGTGCAAACGTCTTTGAGGGCTGTATGCTCTACACAAACCTATGTGGGGACCTGATATGGGACCCTGGTATCAGAGGGCACTGTGAAGAGCTGCAGCCCATGCACCAGCCACATCAGAGTGGCATCTGCCCTGGGCCTAGAGACACCTGTTGGTACAGGCTATCCTGGGCAGGGGGGTAGGGGGGGTCTCCCCGTGGTGAGCTGTCAATGTTTTGCTAGAGAATAAATACTGACTGTCATATCAACACCTTGCTGATTTTCCATCTCTGCAGCATTGAAAGTGTCTTGGCATTTTTTAATTTTGGAAACAGCATATTGGAAACACTTGGGTTTCCTAAAAGGCCATGTGAGGGAAAACAGAAGGTTTTGGAATCCTACAGGTCTTTGGGAACTTTAAACTGATTTTCTCAGTGGGCTTAGTGGTCAGAGTGCAGCAGGTTGAAAGCAGGCACGGATTACCGTTCAAGGCCTCACTCTCCAGGGGCAAGGCCCCATCACTTCTCCTCTGTTCACCAAGGGTCAACAGAATTGGGAATTTTAGATACGAAAGAAGTTGAGATAGTAAAGTCCTATCATTTTACAAATGAGGAAATTAAGGTGTCATAGTTTGGATATGAAATATACCCCAAAAGCTCCTCTTAGGACAGGAATATGTAGGTGAAAGGATGGGTTCTGAGAGCTGTAACCTAATCAGTCCATCCTAGTTTGAATGGACTGACTGGGTGGTAACTGCAGGCAGGTGGGGTGTGGCTAGAAGAGGTGGGTCACTGGGGCATGCCCTGAAAGGATTCTTCTTCCTTAGGGCCCCTTCCTCTCTGCTTCCTGGGAACCGTGAGTAGAGCCATACTCTTTGGCCATACCCTTCTGCCATGATGGTCTGCCTTGCTTGGGTCCAGAGCAATGGATTTGGCCAACCATGGACTGAACCTCTAGAACCATGAGCCAAAATAAACTTTTCTTCCTCTAAGTTGTTCTTGTCAGGTATTTCAGTCACAGTGAAGAAAACTGACTAACACGTAAGGCCAGGGAGCTTATGTGATTTATTTGAGATCACAGAGCTAGAGAGAGGCAGAGCCAAAAGGGAAATGGGACCCCTGACTCTAAACTCCAGGCTACACTCCAGGTTTGTTCCTCCCTATAAATGGGGCGGTTTAATTTTTTTTTATTTTTATTTATTTTTTAATGCTGGGAATTAAACCCAGGGCCTTGATCATGCTAGGCAAGTGCTCTGCCTCTAAGCTCTGCCCCAGACCAAAATTCCTATATATTATGGGAAGTTTAGCTGAGGAGAAACTTTAAATGCTCAGCTAACTCTCAATAATGCCTCTGTATTGCTGCCTAAAAGATTAGCCTGGTTTCTGGTCTACACTTTAATGGTCTGCATGTCGATAAATGTCAAGAGTTTTCTGCAGAGTCCTGTGGTAGGCACTCAGCTGGGGTCAACAGGGTAGAGGCTGGTGTGTTTTTCTTCTTTAGATGCCAGAATGCTGGCTGGCCCTGTAGAGAAAAAGAAAATTATAGAGTTGCTCAGGAACAAACACAAGAGAAAAAATAGAAGCCAACACATGTGGTAAGAAGTGGTCTATGTGTGTTATTTTTATAATGAACACTCTGGAGAGCAAGGACTTGTTGTAGGTTCTTTATAGCCCTTGCAGATGAAAGGTGCTTCATGCATATTCAGCAGATGCAGGAAGGAGGTCAACTGGCAACCAAAGGTCCTGCAGTTTTTAGCTACTCGATGGCAGCCCTAGAACTAAAAGCTCTTTCCCTTCTCTTTCCACCTCACTCCTGGTTCCTCTCCCTCTGCACAAACACATGATAATGATCATAACAGCCTCCCCGGTGTACTGGTAACAATGCTAGCAGGGCAGAATCCCAGGAGTGGCAGAAGAAAGGCAAAAATGCTGGCCTCCTGGATCTTGGTCTATGTGGAATCCCGTGTGGTTTCCTCAGAGCAGTAAATGCTGAATATTCTACTTGTAGAGATGTATGTTACAGGCAGTGTGGCTTCACGGGAATAAGATTGGCTCTTTTTTATAATCCCTGAGGATAACATCTTCCTATACCCAAAGCATATATTTAGGTCATTAAAAAATAGTTGCTTTTCCCTTTGAGCTGGGTCCCCAGGGTGCTAAGGAAGGCATACAGGCCAAGGTTGGGAAATTCAAGTCCAAAACACCTCCCTCGACACACATGCCTCATGGGCCCACAAGTCACAGAAATGCAGGCAGGCGTTTACCAAAAGCATGTACAGAAACGTTCGTAGCAGAGGGACCAGAACACAGCCCCATGCTAGAAACACCCAAGGTGACCATCAGTGGTAGGATGGGTGAATCATGGTATGTTCATGTGATCGGACGCTCTTCCATAGTAATAATAAGAAAGCAATCAGTGTAAATCTCAGTACAGATGAACCTCGCAAATATAGCAGTGAGTGTAAGAAGGCAGACACAAAAGCAGCCTTATATGAATCCCTTTCTACAATTAATTTACTTTTTATTTTTTAGTACTAGGGATTAAACCCAGGGGTACTTTACCACTGAACTACATCCTCAACCCTTTTTTTATCTTGGGACAGCATCTTCCTAAGTCACTGTGGCTGGCCTCGAACTTGCAATCCTCCTGCCTCGGCCTCTAGAGTTGCTGGTATTGCAGGCCTGCTCCACCACACCAGATCAAAGCCTTTTCTATGAAGTACAAAAGTAGACATAACCAATGTACATTGTTAAAAGTTAGGCTGATGGTAGCCCTGGTCAAGGGAGGGTGATGACCGAAGGGGCACCAGGAGCTCCTGGTAAAGTTCTGTTCTGGATCTATGGAGGCTGTTACCTGGATTGGGTTCACTTTGTGCAAATCCAGCCACCTACGTACTTTGCACACTTGCTTGTTTGCTTGCTATTTTTCAACACAAAGTTGAGTTTCGGAAAACAACTCTGCCTTCCCCAAACACCAGGATGTTTAATCAAGTGTCCTCCCCTCACCTCACCTCCCCTTCACTTTTGTTCTCTCGTTCTAGCAGTTGCAGCAGTCTCACCTGCCCCGGCAGCACCTCCAGCAACAGCGGAATCCATACCCTGTTCAGCAAGTCAATCAGTTTCAAGGTGAGGACCTTCTGCACCCCTTCTGCCGTGTGCTTCTCAGTTGAGAAGCAAGGGGAAGGAACGTGTGGCCGGTGGCACTGCCTTGCATCCTGTATTTGCGTCTAGAGCATCTCCCAAATATTCAGTGACTGGCAAGATAAGAGTACCAAGCATTCAGAATGGATTCCTGGAGGCCCTTATTGTGCCCAGTATTATCGTTTTGGTCACTGGGTCACTAAGAGCCCAAGGAGGATTGGGGTAGTTAGGGAAGGGAAGACTCAGGCAGCTGTCCTTTGGCAAAGGCACAGAGTATTTCACTAGTTTAGCAACCAGTTAAGACATCTCAGTGCCTGCTGGCTCAGTATCAGTCTTTTTTTATGTCTAGATGGTCATGTTAGTGACTACAGGGCCCCAAGTTCTGTGTTGTATCTTTCTTGCTAATCCCAACAGGTGAGGTGACCAAAGCCCTCACTTCCAACAACCCAGTGGAAGAATCTGGCTTGCGACAACCTCTAGTCTCTGCGGAACGTAGAAGACAGAGCCTTAAGGTCAAGTGAACTGTCCCGAACCAGCCACCATTTGCAAAAATCCTTAAATTGCGGTCCCAGTATTAGTGGGCACACTGTATTCCAGCACAACCACTTTATGTAAATGTAGAAGGCCCACTCAAATAGCAAATCCTCATAGTCTCCAAGAGAGAATCCTGGAGAGTCATGTATGGGGTAGAGGAAGAGCTAAGAACCCTTCCCAATGTCCCAGGAGCTTTCAGGGGGCCACAGGGGCCACCCAGCAGCAGAAATCCTAATTCCCATCCTCTGCCTTTTTAGTTGGATCCAGATCCATGTTCTAACACCTCGATGTCATCTACCCTTTAAGAATCTGCTGGAAGCATGTCCTTTGCAGGAAAATGGATGAAACATTATGATAAGTGAAATAAACCAAACTCAGAAAGTCAAGGGTCATATGAAATTGTATTTTTATATAGTGCACATGTATAAATATGTAACAATAAATCTCAACATTATATATAACCATCATATACCAATTTAAAAATAGGGGGAAAAAAGAATTTGTTGGAAGCTACAGAGCCTCTTGCACAGAAATTGCAAACTGTGACATCATTTCACATGTGTGACCCTCCTGAACTGTATCAACAGACGGGGTGAACAATTTCTGATCTGGGGTAGCGCTTTCCAGTCTTTGGATTACAACACACAAGATGATGAAAACTATTTAGTGGGTCACAACCAACATGTTGTAAATGAAATGCAATAGAAATTACCAGGGCCTATCAGAAATGTTTGTTCCTATTACAAACCTATGTCCACGTATCCTGGATCACCCACTATGACTCGTGACTTAATGAATGTGAAACCACTAGTGTTTACTTGGTCTTGCTGAAGAGTGCTTGTGAAAACACTGGCCTCCTACTCCCTTGTACCCCTGGGCCATTTATATCACCCTGTACCCCTTTGGACTTGCCCTGGGGAAAGGACAAAAGGAATGGACCTGTGCACAGGTGTACTGATCAGTGCCAGTATCCTGTGAAGAAGCACTTTTTCTCATTTCACCACTGGTGGAGAAGAGTGCGGGGAGAGTCGTTGTGACATGCAGTCTTTGTCCCAGATACAGAGCCCTCCTTTTCACCTGAGTTCTCAAACTGCAGCCTGCCACAGAGTCACCAGCAGAGCTTATTAAAGCACAGACAGCTGGACTGTGCATTCCCAGGGTTTCTGACTCAGTAGGTCTGGCCTGGGGCCTGAGAATTTGCATTTCTAAAAAGGAGTTGCTGATCCTGCTGGCTAGGGGACCACACATTGAGAATCGCTGCTTTATATTATAAACTAATTAAAAACATAAATGCTGATAAACCAAACACAGTGTCCCTTGAATTTCCTAGGTTCATGACTCACTTCTTGTTTTTTGGAATAAAGGGACCCACCAAAATTGAATAATTCCTCTGTGTTACAGGACATAGATATGTATTTATATGAGCTGTTCTGAAGGCTTTGGGTCTAGTTTAAAAGTTCTACTCCTTAAATATTTCTGAAACCCCAAAATGCAGGTAATCAATCTAGAAAGTTAGCTCCACATAAGTTAAAATTAGTATGACAGTTTAAGACCTCTTAGCTGATTGGACTGAGATATAATAATTTATTTTACTGTGTTCAGTATTTTCATGTTTTCTGGGCTCCCTAGCTATCATGCTGCTATGCATCTGGGAAGATCATAAATCAATAGATAATAAATACCATCCTCAGAGAGAAGCTCTATTAGGAATAACTTACATGATTGTTACACCATGCTCTTACCCGCACACATTTTAAAGGTCTTAATGACCGTCATTTGCCTATTGAGTTCCGTGACTTGGGATGATACTCCACACCTATAGGGAAATGCTTCTTTTTCACAAATACAGACTTGTGAGTGAAAATAGAACATAGAACCTTTTAGGAGGGAAAATCTTCATATTTCCATGTCTGTTTAAATATGGAAGATTTTCTTTGACAATGTGATGTTAACCAGCAGACAAGAAAATTAACGTGACTACAGTGTCTCACAGTAATATCTGTTTTAGACAAAAAGAAAAAGAAAAAGTAGTTTGTTTAACATATGTAGTATTCAGGTAAGGACAATTTAATTCTCTGGATGCATTTGAATTTTTTTTTTCCTTTGTATGTTTAAAATTACTGAAGCCATAAAACTTGGTTAATAAAAGTCTTTTTATTTCACTTAGGCTGAAAATATTGTGCTGATTGCTGATTTTTAAATGCTTTTTTAAAAATAAGAATTACATCTAAATAGTGCATTTATGCTAAATAAAAATAATGGTTGGCTTTGATTAATGTTTCACTACCTGTTAAAGGGCATTTCAACATTTCCCTCTAAATAAAGGAACTTATTCCTCATTCACAAAATTAGTCCAGTCCTTCAACATCCATTATAAATATAAAACCAAAATGTCCAAATTGTGAAAGTCCTTTCATCTGTTTCCAGCCTGTTTGAGTCTATCCAATCAGTCTCTGAGTCAGCAATATTTTTCCCTCAATAATTCATCTCGCGATCTGATTGGCCATGCAGTCAATACAAATTCAGTGTTTAAGGTCACAAAACTTTATAACAAGATTACAAGTTGAAGGAGATACTACCATCCAGTGTTTGACCAAAACAGTTTGATTTTTCCAAAAATCACTTGAATATAATTAAGCTTAAAACAAACCAAAAAAATTGAAATATTTCTAGGGATTTAGGTTCCTAGATCCTTCAGTTTCCCCACAATAGTGTTTCATTTTTCGGTGGAGCCTCATATTGATCCCAAGCCACAAAAACTTAAGTCATAATCAAAATTCTCATAATTTTCTTTCTTAAAGAAAGGAAGACAATATGGAGACATATTTGCTACCCAGAAATCAATAACCCCATCAGGAAGACAAAAATATGCTTCAGTTATCTGCCAAGGTGCCAGGTTTAACAAGGTTAGACTGTTCTCAGCTGGTTTCTCATCACAGTTCCAGATGGGATCAAATTTGCTTATAATATCGATCAGCTCCTGAGCTGTATCTTCTCTAAATGTCCAGGAAAAAGAACTATTTTTCTTTTTCCCATAGACTTAATCATTAGCAGGGTCATAGAAAAATCCACTTTTGTGCTCCTTCCTGCCTTTTACAACATTAACTGGTGTTCCACGGGTGACATTTCCATTTACTTGGCTGGTCTGGACATGTCATGAGAAGCAGGAAGAAGGGCTTCCCTCAAATGCCTAATTGAAGTTAAATGACTTGATTCCAATACTCTGGTCAACTTTTAAACAGCATCATTAGAATGGTTGATGATCTGCAGAGAGAAGTTCACAATCATTGCCAATGGGAAGGGTGGACTTTGCTACAAAGTTCATAACCAAATGGCAAATAGCAGGATGATTTATTTTTCTAGCTCTAGAAGCTGATCAGTTTGAAATGACATGTACATGAGTCAGAGAATCCGGAGAATGTGGAAATCTACTGAATGGATCTAAAAACTGTCCCACTTGTCAAAATTGTACCGGGCAGAAGCGTTGACATCCGACCTCTCAAATCCTACTCAAATCTCCAGGGAAATCAGCCTAATGGTTTCCATTGATAGCATTCTCTACTGAGCCACGTTCCACTTCACAAATAGAATGTACAGCGTGATCAGGCATTTCCTCTTAATTTAGCTGGAAAGGTGAATTCCTCCTCACCTCCAAAGAAAATGGTATCCTATTGGGTTGATGGTATCATATCCAGAAGAGTGAGAAATAGTTTGCTTCTGAAATGGGAACAGAATATCAGGTTATATTAAGTGCATACCTATAATCCCAGCGACTCAGGGGAAGGGAGCAACAGGAGGAGCACAAGTTCAAGGCCAGCCTCAGCAACTTAGCAAGGCCCTAAGCAACTTAGTGAGGCCCTGTCTCAAAATAAAATGTAAAAAGGGCTGGGGATGTAGCTCAGTGGTGAAGAACCCCTGGATTCAATTCCCAATACAAAAAAAAAAAAAAAATTTACAGTAGTCATATCTGAATGGTGGAAATTTGGGTGACTTTCGTTTTTGACTTGTGCTTTTCGATAATTTCCAAATTTTGCATAATCAGCATATGTTATAATCAGAAAAATAATCATCATTTTTATTAAAGACGTATTATCAGAGCAAATCCTTTCATATTAAGAATTTTGTCATTCCCAAAGGAAATTCCAGCAACATGTCACAGTAGAACACTTATGGAGAAGAGTGAGTGATGTGTGTCCTGTGTTTTCCCGTAGGTTCACCCCAGGATATAGCAGCTGTGAGAAGCCAGGCAGCCCTCCAGAGTATGCGAACGTCACGGTTGATGGCACAGAACACAGGCATGATGGGTATGGGGCCTTCCCAGAACCCAGGGACCATGGCCACAGCTGCAGCCCAGTCAGAGATGGGACTGGCCCCTTACAGCACCACACCTACCAGCCAGCCAGGAATGTACAGTATGAGCACAGGAATGACCCAAATGTTGCAGCACCCAAACCAAAGTGGCATGAGCATCACACACAGCCAAGCCCAGGGGCCGAGGCAACCTGCCTCTAGTCAGGGGGTCGGCATGGTGAGTAGCTTTGGTCAAAGCATGCTGGTGAACTCCGCCCTGACCCAACAGCACCCGCAGATGAAAGGCCCAGTGGGCCAGGCCTTACCTAGGCCCCAAGCCCCTCCAAGACTTCAGAGCATCATGGGAACCGTCCAGCAAGGAGCACAAAGCTGGCAACAGAGGAGCTTGCAGGGAATGCCCGGGAGGACTAGTGGAGAACTGGGCCCGTTCAACAATGGCGCCAGCTACCCACTTCAAGCTGGCCAGCCCAGACTGACCAAGCAGCACTTCCCACAGGGACTGAGCCAGTCGGTCATGGACGCTAACACTGGCACGGTGAGAACCCTCAACCCGGCTGCCATGAGTAGGCAGATGATGCCACCGCTCCCGGGGCAGCAGGGCACCAGCCAGGCGAGACCAATGGTCATGTCCGGCCTGAACCAGGGCGTCCCTGGCATGCCAGCATTCAGCCAGCCCCCCACGCAGCAGCCGATGCCCGGTGGCAGCTTTGCTCCCAGCAGCCAGAGTCAAGCCTATGAGCGGAACCCACCTCAGGACATGTCATACAATTATAGCGAAGGCGCTGGGGCGTCGTTCCCTGGACTCCCCGACGGCGCAGACCTGGTGGACTCCATCATCAAAAGCGGGCCAGGGGATGAGTGGATGCAAGAGCTTGATGAATTGTTTGGTAACCCCTAGTCAAGAGGGGTCCCAAGAGCCACAGCTAGAGTGGTGCAAGCTCACCAAGTGAAAAAGAAACAGGATGTTGACCCGTCCTTGTTTTTTTTGTTTTTTTGACCCACGTAAACTGAGCAAAACTACAGCTGGCTGATGGTGGAAGAGCCAGGTAGCAGCCATGGCCCCCCGGGCCTCATTCACCTGGTTTTCACACAGCAATGGAGCTGAGATGCCACGCTGATCCCTGCTGCAAGAGGAGACGGGGAGGGCAGGTGGGGAAGAGAAGCACGCGAAGCCCCTCTGCTCAGCGCCCCCTGCGATCGCCAGACCCAGCAAGAGCTGCTCCAGCCCAGAGGGACTGTGGCCAGAGGTGAGGAACCGCCAGCCCGCCTGCTCCAGGTCCCGCAACCACAGCTTAGGAGACACAAGAGACACAGCCTCGGCCAGGAGAGTCCCACAGAGGCTGTTAGCGACGACACAGGCCAGGTGCACAGGTCAGAAATGGTCCAGACTCTGAGTGGAAAGAGATGTGCCCTTCCAGACACTCCTGTACTTGGAGAGCAGGCAGGAAGAACAGGGAGCTGATCCCAGGAAGACCACCAAGGCTCCTACAGGCCTGTCTTCTGCCCCACCATGACCCTCAGGTCGTGAGCTTGAGAAGGGCCATCCAGCAGCTGTAGGGAGCTGCCCAAAGCCAGTCACCACTCCAAGTTGAGCTGGAGTCTTTGGCGGTCAATACAGTAACACATGCAGGTGGCTCTCATCCGCTCCTGGTGACCGCAGGGTGAAGGGACCCCTGCTGGATGTGTGCCTCAGCCAGCTGGGCTGCTTTCCTCCTCCACCCCTGCCTCCAACCCGCCTCTCTGCACCCCAACCTGCCTCCGCTTCTCCTTATAGACTCTCCAAGAAGAAGAGAAGCTTGGAGCAGAGTCAGAATAAATGCAAGAACTGAGGCACTGCCTGTAACGCAAAGGCGACACAAGAGACTCTCCCGCTTGTGTAGAGTCGTATAGACGTCTGCTTGGAACAGAGGGCGTCACGCTGATGTTTGGGTGTGGGTTTACGTGAGCTACACATCCGATACTTCTGATACCCCCAGGGAGGACTGGCCTGGAAAACACCCGTTCTGACTCTCTTGGTGAAAACCCCAGGGGTGTCATTCCAGATTGGCCTTGCTCATCATTCCTATCATCAAACACAAATCTGAAACCCCAGAGGTGGAGGAACAGAAAAATCAATAGCTCGGCCTTACAGATTTGGATGGTGAACAGAGGAAGATGTGGTTCCTTTCCTAAAGGCAAAGCCATCCACTCTGGAAATTCTGCACCGGTGCTCTCTAATGCACCCAGGTCCACCCTAAGGGACACCTCCATGTCACAAGCCTTGTCTGTTGGTCTGCCTCCCCTTCCATGGAGGCGGAGGACACAAGTTGGAGTGGACTTTCCTCCTGTCCCCCGTCCCATCGTGTCCTGCATGCTGGCTCCCTTCTGTGCACTCAGACACATCTTGCTACGGAAGATCAGAGGCCGTGGAGGCTGCACTGGCCGCGCGCACCCTGGGAAACTGCAGAGAAGACAAGTTCCAGTGGAAAGCCGGGGCAGAGGGCTGTGGAGAGGAGGCAGGCAGGCAGGCATCGCCCTTGACTTGCTTGGCATCTGCCAGGAGTTCTAGGCCTGCTCAGCAAGGGGCAGGAGGTGAGGCCAGAGGCACCTGGCCGATGGGAGGTGGTGGGGGGTGACCGTGAACTTCCTGAATGGGGAGGGAAGCTGAGAGGAAACAGATGAAAACCAAAAAGTAAAAAACATGCGAAGACACAGAATGCATAATTGTTACCCTTTCCTGCAAGGTTCAGGAAATAAATACATAAGCAATGAGGAGGAGCTGGAGGTGGCTGATGGAGAGAGAGGTGGGCTCCAAGATCTCAAAGCTTCCTCCACGCGCTCAGTCCTGGGACCAATGAATAGAGAGGTAGATTTTAATAAGGTTGTTTTGTTTTGTTTTTACTACGGTGCTGATGTATATGTAATGTCTAAAAAAAAAAAGTTATTTGTACATAAGTTTTTACAATACTGCAGATATCACTGGGTCTACTATCTGTAAAAATATATACATATAAATATATATATACTGTTTGTTTAAAATAGAGTATTTTTATTTCATTCCTTCACTCATCATCCCAGCAGTGGTATTGCACTTCAGATGACATCTAATGACTAATTTGTACTGTATGACCTATGGCAACTGGCTCCATTTGATTCAGATTTTTCTAGTTTTCTGTTTTTACTTTGTACATTGAGCATTGCTTATTTCCTTTAAGAGATGTACAGAACTCTGAAATGTAGAAATGAAGTGATGTTGACATACCACTTTTAAAGAAAAACAAAAAACAAAAATAAATGATCATTATCTGAATCCATCCCAAGTAGAGTTCATTTGGGATCCTCAGCATTAATTAAGCACATAGTATTATTCCTGGGTTTTAATTGATTACAGCGGTTCTTTTCTCAAAACTTTGCTGTCACTATTTAGACTTTTAACAATAGACAGCAATCATTCCTGGCCTTTTTAATTCAACCATACAACTGAAGCTTTCTAAATTTGCTGGTACATTCTGAGGGGTGTTTCAAAGGGAAGGGGAAAGTCTCCTCAGCAAGGGACATCCTGTGGTCCAGTTATCGATCTGGTACCATAGCAATTCGATTTCCACCTGGCTCATTCAGAGGACTCTGAAAATGGACAATAAAAATTTTATGGGACAAAAAAAAAGAATCAAGAAATAAGCCAAGCATGGTGGCACATGCCTGTAATCCCAGCTACTCAGGAATTCAGGTGAGAGGATTGAGAGTTTGAGGTCAATCTGGGCAACTTAGCAAGATCCTGTCTCAAGAAATAAAAAGGTCTGGGGATGTAGCTCAGTAGAAGAACCCTCCTGGGTTCAACCCCCAATCCTACACAAAATTAAGCAATATGTTGGGGCAGGGAGTAACTTGGGGGTCTTACTCCACTACAGTGGAACCATCAGCAACAGTTCCACCTCCTTGAGTTTCTTCTACAGCCCATGCAGATCTCTCAGAGCCATGGCCCAGCCTGGCTTTGCGTGCATCCACCCCCAGAATTGAAAATGCTTGCAAGTTTATTCCCCTCCATTGACTGATTCAATGCCTCCCTTGTGTAGGATAGGAAAAGAATTAACCTGTTGACACACTCTGAGATACAAGGTGTGAGCTTCCGGCAGGGTCCTGCAGAGGCTGGGACTCAGCTACCTCCTTGCTTGGTTTCTTCCTCTGCTCAGTCCTGTCTCCTCTACTCCCTTCCCTTTCTCCTTCCGCTAGCCCTTTATTAATAAATTACACGCATGTGAATCCATTTCTCTATTTCTAGAAGACCTGTCCTAAGATTCCCATCAAACTTTAAAAAGCACAGTGAAACAATATATTTCAAAACTGTTTGGGGTGAGTGGAAAAAATAGACCACAGAACAAAGTCATCATCAGAAATGGACCCAAAACAAAGGTGAGTTTTAAGATGCACAAACTAAGGGAAAGAAGGGATTTGGCTGGGGAAGAAGTGGCTGACCCTCCCCAGGGTGGTCCCAGACTGGCTGGCACCAAACATCAGGGAGAATGCAGGTGACACAGGGCTTGGTCCCTGTGGACGTAGGACTCTACCAGATAACGTGGGACATGAAAGTAAACCAATTCACAGTAGAGGGAGGCACAGAGGGCTGACCATAAGGATAAAAACTCCAAATCTGAAAAGAGATGATGACTCCTAGCTCTGATGAGTTAAAACCACATTTCGGGGGACATACTGGGGATTAAACCTAGGAACACTTTTCTGCAGAGCTACATCCCCCAACCTTTTTATTTTTTATTTTGAGACAGGTCTCGGTCACTTGCAGAGGGTCTTGCTATGTTGCACAGGCTGGCCTTGAACTCACAATCCTCCTGCCTCAGCCTCCTGAGTTGCTGGGATTACAGGCGTGCACTACTGTGCCTGGCAAAAACCACATACTCTTATTTATTCTAAAATTTGAAAATGGATGAATGGAATACCTTTCTCCTTTAAAATTATTTCTTATCTATAATCTTACTAAGGCTATAAAATCTTAGTGCAGCCAGCGTGTGGTGGGAGGAGGAGAGAATGAGCGTCCCCATAGGAAGTACTGGGCATCTGACTGTCATAGCAGGAAGGCGCGGTTTACCGTGAGGGATCAGGGGATACTCAGAAGCACCTGACCGCTTCTGCTTTCGACCATTCTTCCCAAGATAACTGTGTCTGGAGAAAAGGGGAAAAACAAATGATCCAGTATTTTTGCATATTATGACATTTTTGGCCACAACCCACCCCGACCTCCAACCCTGAAAAAGAGGGAGGAAAACTCTCCGGAAAAGGAACAGAATTATATCTTTGTGTGACCTGTGCTTTAACTTTTCTTCATTTTATTTTTTCTCTTCTTTATTTTTGTTTTTGTTTTGTTTTGTTTCCCCAGGCCTAGGGACATGAGATTCCTCTGGACTAGAGGAATATCTGTCTCATTTTGCATAACAGGTAAAGGGAACTGTGGCAGCTTCCACCCATGGGCCCCATGTCCCTGCTCACATCCAGGAAACCAGGGATAGACCAGCAACAATAGCCGTGGCTCTCTGAGGACCACAGGATCCTAAGCAAAACCACGGTGTGCAACACAAGAAGTTTCGGAGTGATCAAAACTTGATCTCTTAAGATATTTTAACTATTGTCTAGGAACATTTTCAATCAGGAAAGTAGAAAGAATACCTATGTGCTTATCAACCAGACTTGACCACTGTTAGCACCTTGCCATAAATGCTTCACATACCTGTTTTGTGGAGCCATTTGAAGTAAGTTATGTGTATCCAACACTTCACCCCGCCCTGTCAGGACACAGCTCCAGAGAGTTAGAAGGTTCTCGTATGTTCTCGTCCCTAGCAACAACACCATGTCACACCTAAGGCGAGCCACATGAGTTACCTGATATCTCATTCTCCCTATTCACGTTGTCCCAGGGTCTCACACGTGCCTTTCCTAGCTGGTTCTCTCTAACAGGATTTGTTTGCTCGAGCAACTCCCACTGCCTTTTGGCTTTTATGTCTCTTAAGACTCGATTTATAGAACCTCTCTTATTGTAACATTGACTCCTGCTAGGTAATGAATCTGATTTCTAAATAAAATTTGCCAGATTACTAATATACTAAAAAATATATGTACAACTGTCAAATCGGTCTGAAACTCACCTCTTTGACCAGTACATGTGCTTCGTGTAGCCAAATCTAATAGGCATTAAAACAGCCAAGAGGTAACTTGGTGACAGTGGAATTAGAACGAAGGACACAAACCCTATGGTGACGTTTCAAGACACAAAGTTCATTGAAATTAGCCCACTGCCTATTTCCACATGTTGTTTATCCAAAGTGTGTGTGTGTGTGTGTGTGTGTGTGTGTGTGTGTACATGCGTGCATGGTTTGCACTGCCCTAAAGCAATTTAAGTGAAAAAAATAGGACTTCCTTAAACATACCATAGTATAAGGTTTGGAAGGTTGGTTTGTTTTTGTTTTTTTATTCCCACTTCTAAAGGACAAGGTCACGTGGAAATGATTCTGTAGAGTCAAGACTCTGCACCCTCTCTCCCTTCGTTGTCTTCCAAATATGAAACAAAATGTCCCGATCCAAGTCACCATCATAACTGATTAAGAGCTGTGCAGTGCTGGGTAGCATGGCCAGCAAGTGACAGAGCAGGAGAGGGTGACCTGGCCCTGGAGTCTTCACTGCTTGTCCAAAACCAGGCAGCCAAGGAGTGGGAAAGCAGGCCTCATATCCAAATGTCCCCACTGTAGACCGGCAGTGCGCTCTGGATATTTAAACTGCTGCTTGGGATCAGGAGTTGGCTACATCTTCCTGCCCCACTGTTCTGGAAACACTAGTATTTAGATGCCATTTTTTCCGGAAAAATTGACAGAGAGCTCTTTTCCTAACGTTTATATGTGTTATGTCACTTTCCCAAGGTCTTTGTAGGCAAAGAGGTAGAAATGTTCCCATTTTATAGAAGAAACTGAGGAAACGTCACCTGCATGGTGCCAGTGACAGCTGCTAAGGCTCAGGAGAGCCACCTGGGTTCTGCTGACATGCCTTGTCACCCCCTAAACCCTAGTGTGCAGTGGAACCCACATCTACAGCTGGTGGTGGGACCCTCTTTCCTCTAGACAGAGCCAAGAATAGTTACTTAGCATCCAATTCCTCAGTGATTCCTTGAAATGAAGACTTATTTTCTTTTTCCTTTGTTCTTTATCAAGTGCATTTTCATAGTAAGTTTGATTTGTGCTATCAGTTGCTGGTTCTCTTCTCTAGCTACTATGTGTTTGCCTGACTTCTCCTCTTACAGCCATCCGATGCTTCCAAGCAGCCAGTGCAGGAGGCTCGGTTGCCTTAGCAGCATCTGTGCGGAACTTTCCATCAAGACAGAGGCTGTCTCAGAGGCAGGCAGGTTGTGTCAGTGATCCACAGAGAGCCCAGCACACAGGTCAGGCTGCTGTGTCCCCACAAAAACAATTGTGACTTCAACACACACGTCCACAACCAGAGCTCAATGTATGTCCCTTGAGGACATGGATGGACCCACCCCAGCAAATTCCACTCTGAAGTAAACAGGAAGTGTATTCTCTAAAGGATGTGTTTCCACAAAGCCATTCCAAGAAAAACAAAATGAAGACTTTTTATTTATTTAACAAACGACACCACGTTACCTTCAGCATGGAGACAGATTTTGCAGGAATGAAAGGGAAGAGAAAAGCTAGAAGGGCGACCTCAGATTCTTGGTAACATGGAGGTCCGGGTATTCTTCCACACAGCAGTTTGCAAGCCCCAGGCCACCTAGCAAAATCAACAGGGACAAAATCCTCAGACTCAGCTTGAAACCACTCAGCCTGCAGGGGGACAGGGAAAGGAGTGGCAACCAGGGCCACCATGAGGAGGCTGGGAGCCCTGCCACGGGCCACCTGTTGTCAACACTGCCCAGAACCATGGTGGTTTTGCCATTTGAAATCTTTCTCCATCACAAATGTTGAAGGAGATGCCCAGCCGCACAGGTCAGAGGACTCCTTTGATCTCCCAAAGGATCATGGAGACTGGGCAAGATGATCTCCCCGCATTTTACAGAGATGACACAGAGTTGTCTCGAGGCCTGGAAGGTCCCTGTGCAGTGTGGTTTCACGCTGCCTCTCCCCACCTCACACCTCCGCATGGACTGGCAAGACCTGGCCTCAGGCCACATGGATGACTTTTGCCACCTCAAGTCCTGGTACTCTTGATAGCGCTCAGGATCAGGAAACTAGCCCAGACTTCATTCTACCGCATCTTTCATAAATACACCATTATCGGGCTTTCCTCACCTTCATTCAGTAGCTTCTGAATATCCCAGAAGTACTTGTGACGGCCATATATGTACACCAGTCCCAAAATAGCAGCAAAAACTGTGAAAGGGGTGTGGGGGAAGGCGAGAAAGAAATCAAAGGGGGAAGGAAGGAAGGAAGGAAGGAAGGGAAAGAAAGAAAGAAAGACACTGCGGCAGTTTCTTAAAATGAGATGGAGATGGAGAAAATATTTATAAAATGCATATCTGACAAAATATACAATTCAATAATAAAAGGAAAACAACTCTTTAAGTGGGCAAAGTATTTGAATAGACAGTTCATAGGAAGATAAACCAATGTGCCAATAATCACATGAAAAATGTTTCACCAAGATTCAACACCAGCAAACTGCCCCTTAAGACCACAATGAGAGCTGGGCACAGGGGGCACACCTGTAATCCCAGCAGCTTGGGAGGCTGAGGCAGGAGGATTGCAAGTTCCAGGCCAGACTCAACAACGTAGTGAGACCCTAAGTGACTTAGTGAGAATCTGTCCCAAAATCAAAAATAAAAAGTACTTGGGAAGTGGTTCAGTGATTAGGCACCCCTGGGTTCAATCCCTGGTAGCAAAAAATCAAAAAACTATAGTGACATAGCACATAACTCTCTCTGTGAGTTATGACAAGTATACAGTTCACTACATGAAGTTTTGGAGTAGGCAAAACTAAATTTGTTACATTACTTGAGGTTATGGTTTGGAGGTGAGGTGTCCCCCAAAAGCTCACATGTGAGACAATGCAAGAAGGTTCAGAGGAGAAATGATTGGGTTGTGAGTCTTAACCCAGTCAGTGATTTAATCCCTGATGGGGGTTAACTAAGTGGTAACGGAAGTGGTGGGGTGTGGCTGGAGGAGGTGGAACTGGGGCGTGGCTATAGGGTATAGATTTTTATCTGGCAAGTGGACTCTCTCTCTCTCTCTGCTTCTTGATTATCATGTGAGCTGCTTCCCTCCACCACACTCTTCTGCCATGATGTCCTGCCTCACCTGAGCCCTGAGGAATGGCACCAGTTGTCTATGGATTGAGATCTCTGAAACTGTGAGCCCCCACATAAACTCTTCCTCCTCTACAACTGCTCTGGTCAGGTCTTTTAGTCCCAGCCGTGCAAAAGCTGACTAGAACACTTGGTCACAAAGACGCTGCACTCACCAGAATGGTGAAAATTTTTAAGGAACAATACAAAATGGTGAGAATGTGGAGAAAGTGGAATCTTCATACCGTTTTGCCGTGAATGCAAAATAATATAGCCGCTTTGGGAAATGTTCGGGTAGTTTCTTTAAAAGCTAAACATATCATGGGCCCAACAATTCCATTCCTATGTATTTACCCAAGAGAAGTGAAAGAATCAATAACCCACAGTGGGAGAGGCATCTGGGGGCAGTAACTCAGCAGGGAAAGATACTGCTACTCACAACAGCATGACGACCTCAAGAACATTCTGCTGAGGGAGTAGAGCACTGCACAGTACATGCTGTACAATTCCAATGGCACGAAGTGTGGAGTGGGCAGAACTAAAGAATGAAAGGTCAGAAAAGTGTTTGCATCTGGAAGGGAGGGAGAGCACCAGCAGCAAACGTCCATGTTCTGTCCCTTGATAGACTGACAGAGATGCGGACACCTGTCAAGACTCATCAAACACTGAAGATCTGTGAATTTTACCACATGTGAATTTTAGCTCAAAAAAAAAAAAAAAAAGAAGTATGGATTACAATATGATATCCTACCATCCTGATGGAGGAGAATATCCACACCCTCCCTGTGAGGACCCCTCCCTTCCTCAGCCCCCCCAGATGCGAGCCACCCAAGTCCTCTCATAAACATCCACATGTGGGACCGTGATATGCTGGATGAAGTTAGATTTGGTCACGAAGATTTCTTTTCATTCCTACTGTATACCAGGTGTTATTCTAAGGATCGGATAAGCAGCTCCCTGCCTTCATAAGGTTTTTATTCTACCAACAAAATCAGGCAACAAAAAAAAAAAAAAAAAAAAAAAAAAAAAAAAATGGAGAAGAAAAATCCCAGACTTGAAAATACTGTGAAGAAACTGAAGAGGGACAGGACAGAGAGGAGGCCACCTTCAGAAAGGGCCCGGAGGGCAGGTGTTGGTCTCGGATGCTGAAGGATGAGAAGAGGGGACCCAGCAAAGGCCTGCGGAAGAGAGGTGACAGAGACGCCTGGTGTGTGAGGAATGTGAAGGGTTCTACCCCTGACTACTGACTGACTCGCATAAAGCCAACAAAAACGGCCAGGAGCAGCTAACGGGCAACCTTTAACGGACTTTGGAAGAAAAAGGATGAAAAGAAAATCATAAGCTACCCCAGAAATCCTTTCCTGCCAGGCCATCGGCCTCTTTCCGCCCATCACAGGAAAGCCCAAAGGGTCAAATGGCAGAGACAGAATCCCATTATCAAAAGGCGCTTTGCTTATTAGTGATTAATGTGCCCTCATGTGAGGGGCACAGCCACTTCCATTCATGTCATTAAGGGACAAAAGCGCGAGTTGGAATGAAGTTCAAGAGCCTTTCTCTAAAGGTCATTTGATCTGAAATTCCTCAGTTGACAGTAAAAATGACGGGAGAGAGATGGATGGGGTTTCCTTTGGAAGCAGCAGGATTTGGGTTTCGTTCTTAGTAATCAAGTGCAGATTTAAATGAGGCCATGAGAGTTACCAGAAATCTAAGGGATTGGATGTCCCCCGCCACAGCAGCCAGGCTGCCTTGACTCCCTACCAAGGAGACTGGCAGTTTGGGTAGGGCCCTGAGTTCACCGGGGATCCCCGAATCAGAGAGCAGGACGTTGGTAGAATTGCAATATACAAGCAGTAGCACTATTTGGGAGGATCCTTCTAAAAAAGTACACAGACTTTTAGCAAATAAATATCTATAGATGCTCCTCTGAACTTGAAAGGGAAATTTTTCCTCTATTGGGTAAAGATCGAGTCAGACAAGTTACTTAACCTCTCTGTTCCTCAGTTTTGCCATCTGTAAAGTAGAAATTAATTACACTCTACTTCCCATGAAGGTTTCAAATCCTATAACTCTTATACATGAGACTTAACACTTAAAAATAGTGCCTAGCATAATAAGTGCTCAATAAATATCTACTATAATTATTCAGGTGAATATTTAATTCTAATAATTTAATTCTAATCAAAGTCCTGATTTGAAGACAAAGTTCATGTTCTTTTCATCCTCTAGTGTCCAGCATACAGTTCGTTCCAAATTTTTTTAAGTATTGAATTAAATCATAAAGGTTAAACTTGGCAAACCTACAACACAGATTTATGAAGACGGGGTTTATTTTGTTTAAAATCGTTTTCAGGACTGATAACTGTGTGGTTGCCTATCTGCTCTTTAATTACCTTTAAGCACCAGAGTCATCATTAGAACAGAGTTGATTTGTATTTTATGATTACCTTCGTTGAAGTACCATCCCCCACCCACGATGTAATCAAGAACACAGGAGCTCCACACGCTCTTGTCTGCAGGCAAAAAATAAAAACATGGGTTAATGTACGGGAAACTGCAATTATGCATTGACTCTTCATCTGTAGGTAAAAATCCAGTCTATCCTAACAAAAGTAATATAAATGCATAAAGAACTTAATCCTTCCTTTTAAAATTAATCTTCCAACATGGTCCTCAAACATGTTTAAACCTCAAGAAGGGCCAAATTCATTCTCCTGCACAGAAACTGCCACTAATATGTGAGTTACAGCTCTTTTCTACAAGACAGGTCTCCTGAGCCTGAAGATCATTCTGTGTCTTAGCTAAACCCCAAAGGTTACTTAACTCATATTAAACAGATTTTGTCTCAAAAATTCCTTCATATCCATTTTACCTTCCACCTGAATGACTTGGAACATTAAAAGATGGTCTTTAAATAATTCCCCTAGTTGGGCACAATGGCGTACATCTGTAATCCCAGCAATTCAGGAAGCTAAGACAGGAGGATCACAAGTTCAAGGCTAGCCTCAGCAACTTAGGGAGACACTGCCTTAAAATAAAAATTTTAAATGGCTGGGGATGTAGCTTAGTGATGGAGTGCCCCTGGGCTCAATCCCCAATTGCAAAAATAGTAATAATTGTTATAATTATTATTCTCCTAAAATTTCCTGAAGTAAATGAACATATTTAATCCCCATTTTATGAAGGAAGAAACTAAGGCCTAGAGCCCAGGCTGACTGATGGCATTGCAGAGGACTGAAAGTCATCAGTGTCCATCTCTAGATTCCAAAGTCCTGTCCTAATGTCTGGTCATGTCATCTCTATTCATAGAAGACTTGGATGGAAAATTTGATGCTATTTTAGGTAAACGGGGATAGTAAAAGTCCTCTGCACCTAACAAAGAGGGAAAAAGATGAATTGTATCCATCCTCCTCCCTGAGCGCCACCCGCAAGGGATCTTGGTTAGGTTGGCTGAACTCTTGGCTCTGACACCACCACGAACAGGAAGAACTTCACTGTAACATGTAGAGAGGGCTGGAGTGGATTCCAGGGAAGAGTCAGAGTCCACAGGATCATAGTTGACCCCACGTCCCTCCTTCAGTAAGCCTCAGGGTTTGATACTCAAGGTGATGGGTAATTAACCCAGAAATAGTCAAGGCCCTTGTCACCATGAGCAATCTTTTTTTATTTCTTCATGAAAGAAAGAAAGAATGCACAACTACAAAGCACATTGTCTATAATTCCTCATTGTCCATAATTCCACAGGAAACGCGGGCAGGTCAACTCAACCTCAGCAGATGATGTCTCAATACATGGGACAAAACTCCCCTACATCTTTCAACCATCTCTTAAATGCATAATTAACAAACTCAAGTCTGGTATTATTGACTCCATGGTGGATGCAGAATCCTGACACACAAGTGGAAACTTTAAACTCCCCAGCAAAACCAAGAGCAAGGTCCACCTATGGCTCTCCCAGGGTTCAGAGAGTGACCATCCCTGGAAAATCTGAAATGGGTAATATAAATGAAAAAATCATCTTTTTTCTTATCTTATTGTTTGCAAAGTCTGAAAGGGTACGATGACCCAAGAAAGGTCTCCTTAGAGCCTAACCGTGATACTCTTGGGAGCCAGAGGTCTGACTTTCTAGTACTCAGAAGAGCAACCGAGAATCTTCTTTCTTCAGATTCTCATCTTTGGCCTGATTTTCTCTTTTTGATGATGGTTGTCTTTTCATTTAATTAATATCTTCTTAAGTTTGCAAGTGGTTGTGACAGGTTAAGTGAAGATACTTTATAAATTTATATACTCGGAGTAACTGCACTACCTTAAAAATACCTGGCCTGTCAGCTTTCCCACATTTCCCTTTCCTTGACTAAATCAAGCAAATTCTTCTCCGTGAAGCAAAAGACTACCAAAGGAAGGCTCTTATCCTTCCACCCTCATAGGAATTTTATATGATCCTTTTTGGAAACATAATACAATCAATTGCCCCATTATTTATTAGAGTCCAATACAATCAATTGCCCCATCATTTATTAGAGTCCATAATGTACCTTAAGTTATCCCAAATATAAGGATTTTTTTCCATCACATATTTTAATTCGAAATTGGCTATGATATTTTGGAAGTCCCTTCAAAAGCATCCCTTTTATCCTTTGGCATGGTTTGGGGGAGGGATAGGGACATTACACTGTAGACAAGTCCCAGTTGCACTGCAGGGGCAGAGCCCATGGGTCTCTTAGGACATCTGTCCACACAGATTGATGTGTGGGTGTACTTTTGTGTCCCTTACCTGAAAGAGGAAGAGGGCCTTGGGGCAAGAAAGAGAAGTGCGGGTGGAGGGGATGCGTGGGCCTTTCTCCCCTGTCCTAGCTGCGGAACTGGTTCCCACCTTCCTGGAGACCAGCCTAACACAGGATGAATCATCTTCCTGAAGCACTTGGTGAGGCTCCATGCCACCCTCAGAGGCCCTGAGCGGCCCTGTGGCAAGGCCCCGCCCTTCCACTGCTCGCAGCGGGGGCTGGGTTCCTGGGAGCATCTCCCGACTCCCAAAAGTAGTGGGGAGATGAGGAAGGAGGTGCTGAGATGCTGGGAGATGCAGGCAGGTTGGAAGCCAGCGGGATGGAGGCAAGATGTGATTGGAACGCCATTTGCGCTCATGGCCAAATCTGGCACCCCGGGGCAGGTTAGCCCCGTATCTCTGCATCTTCCTCTGCCAAGAAATGGGTCCCTTTGTCCCCTATAAGTAGTTGCCACTGCTGGACTCAGGGCCCAGCTGAGTTTGTGGTACTTGCCCTGCGTCCCCTCTTGGGCTGACCTACCTCAAGCCCTAGTCCCTGTGAAATGTGGCTTCATCCTTTTCTTGCTGTCATCGTTCAGAGGTCGAAAATACTGCTCTGCCTACCTGTCAGGGGCCCTGCTAGTGGCTGACAGTCCTCTCTGCTGCCCACCTGCAGAGAACACCAGGATCCCATTCCGCCTGCTCCTCATCACCTCCCACGCCCCTCCACCATGTGATCACACCCTCTGCCACCAGCACTTCTTCTGAGTCCAAGCCCTGCTTGATGTGGCCCTGTGTGCCCCATGATGACTCCACCTCCGTAAGCTGTCAGCAGACATATTTAACTCAAGGGAACGAAATCCTGACAAGTCCTTGACAATCCTATCAGCCACTAATTATAGTTTTATTAACATGAAAATCAATATGCAATCATTGGTAGCCGCCTTCCAGTTATGAAGGCAGATATATTCTATCTTCCCATCACAGGGAGCCTCAGAAAACTCCCAAATGGGACGGCAAGCAGCCTGCAGCATCCACGCATCAGTTGTCCTTCGTGTGGGAACAGAGGGTACAGCTGATTCTGACCATTGGTGGATAGTCCTCTCCCCTGCACGTCCACCCTGAGGGAAGCAGGCTGTGTCCACTCATGCCCTGGGCACAGTCCCCTTTGTGAAACAGTCCTGAGCTCTTCTGAAATGAAAGTCCCTTGGAAAGATCAGGGGAAAGCTCATCCTTTGTCACAAGCATCTGACAAGGCCTCAGATTCTATGCAGGGGACAATAAGAGAAAGGAGCTTTGCTAGGCCAGTCGGGGAGTGTCAAGAGTGAGCTAGGCCTCTAGCATAGACCAAACACGTTGGTGTCTTTCCAGTGTCAAAATTTATTGAATAACAATAAATACTTAAGCTACATCACTTTCATTGGCTTTAATTCACCAAAAATACACATGATTCTTTTGGTGTCATGCCTGAGGTGACCACAAATTCTTTTATTCCATTCCAATCTTCATCTCAATATCAATAACCACTCAAGTCGCATATCGTAGGTCACACAATGAGATACACAGGCAACAGAAAGGGTTCAGGAGACCATGGGGCACAGGCAGAGAGCGGCTAGGAATGCAAAGAGTCACCGCTGTAGGTGATCAGATAAGGGTTTGAAGGAACCAGTTTTGCAGCGTTAACAAAGGGTCTGGACAGACAGATAGCAGTTTCAGAGTGTCAGCTTGAAGTATCAATTTGAAGAGGGCCTCCCGTCCATCCTCACGGGCAGGAGAAACCACACTGGGCTGAACCCAGGGACAGAAAGTCGGAGGTTCACCACTGTGGTGATTTTCCTGGGCAAGGCTGGTGAAAAGGGACCAGGTGAGGAGGTCAGTGGGCCTGTGTCCATTCTCGAGGGGCTCCGTCTTTGGTAGGTCTTAGGTAAGGAGACTTGTCCACTGAGATTGATAACCTCCTTGTGTCTGATGTTTCTGGTATGAGTTGAGATGCCCACATGTCCAAATGCTCCCGTTTGGTAATTTAGCACAAATAAGTTGTTCCTCAGTTTGTGCCTATGGCTGTGCTGGGCAGATGGTGGTTGTTTACTTGCACAAACACGGTGTGGAGTCATTCTGCTTTGGCACTTGTACTCCAAAATGGAGTAACTCGTGGCAGCCTGCTGCTTTAAAAAGTGGCGTAACTCAGTGTTAGGCACAGGCCGAAAACCATAGTCCTGTACGCCAACGAGCAACTCGGAGCAGACCCTGCCTGCAATCGACGGGGAGCGACCATCCTGGTTTGCCTGGACTAAGGAGGTTTCCAGAATGCCAAACTGCAAGTTTCAAAACAGGACAATCTCAGGTAAATTGTCCAGATTGGTCTGGGACTGAGAGGTTTTGGGGGACGTGGAAATTTTAGCACAAAAACTGGGAAAGTCTCAGAAAAACTGGGAAATGTTGGTTACTCCAAGGAACAGTCAGGTAGAGACGGAGGTTGACGGGTCAGAGTTGCTGTAATCCTTCTGTCCAAGGAGCCTGAACCCCAGGGGCTCAGGATATGTGGCTACTGCAGGTTCCACCTGGGTCCAAGACCTGGGAGCACTGAGAATGTCACAGACTAAGTAGATTTGCTATTTGGGCCTGTCTCAATCATTACGTAAACTACAAAGTCTGTGATTTTTTGGGAGGGGAAAAATCAAAATATAGCCTGGCCGTTCCAATGCTGGCAGTTTCTAAAACACTAGTTTCCAAACTTTTTGCATAGCCCACACAGTTGCGTGGCCGCATTAAAATATTTGCATGTCCTATGTCACAGAGGCGGCCAGCTGACAACAAAGACAGGGAAAACTGCAGCTGTGCAGCCATGGGAAAGGGAAGAGAGGGAAATTAAACCTGTCACTTCCAGACCGAACCGTTAAGGAGCTATCACGCTAAATTACCTTTCTGCACCCACTGCCTGAAAGGAGAAGACTCTGAGGACCTGGATGGGCACAAAGATAAGTAGCCTGGGCCTCTGTGACCAGGTAGGACACCAGGGAACTCCCACGGAGGGCAAGACCTTAACACCCATCGTGGTAAACCACCAAGAATCGGGGACATACGACTGGAAAGGCATATGTATATATTATAAAACACACGCTCACACTAGAGGATGGGATTTTAAGAAGGAATAGAAACAGAAGTTCCAATGTTTTTCTCACTTCCTTGGTGGAGTATTTGGTGCCTTCCTTTGGTGGGAGGGAAAACCCTGGCCTCCCACATTTCCAACACATTTCTGAATATTTTTGCTACTTGACAGATTTCCAGCCAACACACAACATGAAACCACTTGCAATAGCCTCATGCAGAAAATCAGAGAGAACGTTCTCCAAAGGAGAAAGCTGGTCCGTCATCTAGAGCGCTCCTAATCCCAATGCTCATAGTAGGACATCTTTTAAAAACATAAAACCGAACCAGGAAATGTCAAGGAGGTTTCCCAGGAATCTTTCCTCCCTCTCCCTGCTCTGGTTTTGCTGAGTCGTTCTGAAGCAGCCACCGCACACGTCCAGGGGCTGTGTGCGACGCTCAGAGAGGGCCCTGGCCGGAGGACTTTGGACCCCAGCAAGTCTTTTGGATTATGACACCATCTGAGGATCGGAGCAACAGGTTAATGTGCTCAGAAAAGACTCCGGGATGAGAGCTTGCTGGAGTCAATCTTTTCACAAGGACTGGTCACTCTCTGAATGACTCCACATCAGGGAACTTGTGTGGGGACACAACATGAAGGGCACATGCAACCACCGTCCACCCACCAGCAGTGGATACGGGTATGTAGGGCTTTCAGTTCGTGTCCAAGATGGTTACACTTTCAAGAAAAATAGGGATGTATAAATATCCTTCCTCTCTCTCTCTCTCTCTCTCTCTCTCTCTCTCTCTCTCTCTGTCTTTTTGCATTCACTACAAAAGTTGATGACCCACACTACTATGATCTTGAAGTTGCAGAAAATTTGAAATATCACTACCTTTCTGTGGAGAGCTGTCCGTACCCTGCTTCACATTTTTCTTTGATGTGTAGAAAGCAGTTTTCAGGCTGTGCCTAAACCCGCTACTTCATTTTGTAAAGCAGTAGTTTGCCATCAGCTACTCCATTTTGAGAACAGGTGCTAAGGTAGAATGACTCCACACCTGATTTGTACAAGTAAACAACCTCACCATCTGCCCAGCACAACCATAAGGCACAAACTGACAAATAACTTACATGTGCCACCTTATCAAATTAAATCAAGAAGTCCCTGGACACGTGGACACCCCAGATCATGTCAAGAACATGGGAGCTTATCAACCTCACCAGATGAGAAACCCTCTCTCAAGACCCATAAAAGGAGGGACACCCCAAGACTGGACACAGCAGCACTCTGACCACATCACCTGGTCACTCATCACGAGCCTTTCCCAGAAAAATAGCCATAGCAATGAACCTCTGAATCTGTCCTTGGGATCTAGCAGAGTGCAGTGGGAAGTCCCACTCCAAGCTGACATGTCAAGTTGACACTGTGAAAGTGCAGCAGTCCAGGCCTTGGACTAGAGTAAGTGCCTGCGTTTTGACAGCTCTGCACCCTGAACAATTTCTTGACTGGTTCTCATAATCTGACCACCCACGGTGACTCTTTGCATCTATATCTGCGCTCTTCCTTTGCTCTCGGCTCAACCTGCTGAACCCCTGGGGTCTTCTTAACCCTTTCTTAGCCTTTCTGCTAAAACTATATATATAGTTTTGTTATGGTTTGGATATGAGGTGCCCTCCAAAAGCTCATGCATAAGACAATGCAAGAAGGTTTAGAGGAGAAATCATGGGGTTATGAAAGCCTTAACCCAATTAGTGAATTCCTCCCCTGATGGGATTAACTGGGTGGTAACTGGAGGCAGGGGGGGTGTGGCTGGAGGAAGGGAGCTCCTGCGAGTGTGGTTTTGGGGTATATAGTTTGTATCTAGAGAGTGGAGTCTCTCTCTGCTTCCTGATCATCACGTGAGCTGCTTCCCTCGGCCACACTCCTCTTCTGCCTTGATGTTCCTTGAGCCCCAAGGAATGGAGCCTGCTATCCATGGACTGAGACTTCTGAAACTGTGAGCCACCAAATAAACTTTTCCTCCTCTACAATTGTTCTGGGTCAGATCTTTTAGTCACAACAGTACAAAAGCTGACTAAAACAGTTGTGTAAAATGTGAGGTGTGACTTGAATGTGACAGCTATTAGAAATGAAGACTGGAATAAAAGAACCTGTGTTTGCCCCACTTATGACGACCAGGTGACCCACCAGTATTCTGTGAACTGCCACCGATGAAAGTAGTGTCGCTTGTGAATTTATTATTATTCAATAAATTCTGACACTGTGGAAAGACACAAACGTGTTCCGTCTATGTTAATGACAGCTCACTCATGACATGTTCCTTTTCTCCACCATTTTTGGATGTGCATTAAGGTTACTGGTTTTAATTTCTAAAATTTCGGGATTAGAATTTGAAAAGACTATAAAAAATTAGTGAACTGGTAAAATACAAAACTGTAGTAGAGGAAGAAGAGGTGAATATTTCTAGCATACCTAGATTCATAACAACAGGGTTTACTTGTGCCTTATAGCAGGTTAATCCGGGGCAGGAACCAAATAATTCAGCATTAAGCAGATAGGGAATGCTTTCACACGACCTAAGTCCGAGGCAATTCTTCTACCTTTCCCAGCCCGATGAAACCATTGTATGATAGTCTATATATACTTCTAAGCCCCAGGTTTATAAATAATACTATAAATTGTAGTCTAAAGGGAACAGTTGAAATATCCAAAAGTGGTTGGGGAATAAAAGATGAAAAATTAGCACTACCCAACCTCAAAATAGAGATGAGAGGAGCTTAATAGTGACCACAAGCATGTGAAAAGAGTGAGTCAGGAGCTTCCTTCCAGTGAAGAGAGAATCAGAGGAAACATATTTAAATAGCAACGAGATCAGTTTGTTACTTGGATTCACCATTTAGATTTAAAGGAATCAAGGTGCTTAAATGAGACAAGATAGAATTTTCTAAGTTCAGCAATAACACAAAGGGATTTTCTTTGGCAAAATTACAGTTATGATCGTCAAGATTAATAAAAATGTATTTTGGCAAAAGGGTGCAAAAAGTCAAGAAGACAGTCATCTCTGTGGTCTCTCCCTGCGGGAGAGGAGGAATCAGCAGTGACTCTGGAGGAGGAGGCCTGGCTGGTAACTCCGGATGCCTGGACTCCAAGCAGCCATCTGTTGGCAGAGGAGTCCCCAGCCCCAGCTGGCCTCGGACAGGAAGCAGGTGCTTGAGGAGCGCTAGGGCACCTTGAGGTGATTGCTGAAGAGGTGGCCAATGCAGCCACAGAAAAGGGTAGGGGAAGGTGGCATTTCTGTGAAAGTCAGTGTCCTGACACCTTCAGGACAGACTAGAGGTATCAAAGCTTTGGTCCCCGAGAACCAGATGGAAGGGTACGTTCCTTCTCCAGGGGCTGCAGAGCTCCAGGGGTTGCTGATCTAGAGAGAAGATGAGTTGCCAAGAAAGTTTCAGAAAGAATTGGTGATCCCAGGGCCCTTGTCCCAACCACCTCAGATAAAGCAATGCATGTAATCTGATTTGGCCAGATTTCTCCTAAACCTTAGAGTCTAAGGCCAGAACTTGACTAGGGCTGTAGAATATCCAAGAAGAAATTCAGGGAAGCAAGTAGAGCCGTCCCCATCCACCCTCACAGAGAAACCAGGGCAGCAACTCAGGTGCCCTTCAAGGAACTTTGTGGCTGCTATGTCCCTGCTATGGGGGAGAGGTGTTTTTATTGGACAGACCCTGACTGTTCCACTGAGATTAATCAAGCCAAACGAAACACTTCGAGCAAAGGAATTGGGTTTGTATACTTATTTTATAAATAGCAACTCAAGAGAAATATTTGGAAACAGTGTCCAGCTTTATTTCTAGGACAAGAGGAGTCCAGATATAGCGAGAGTAACAACTTGAAAGAAAATCAAATGTATGAAAACTGGGGGGATGAAAATAGAACCAGAAGTGGCCCAGGGATTTAGCCTGCTGGAAGCCTAACGCTTCCCAAGAAGTCCTCAGATCATGAGGGACAAAGTGAGGAGACCTGAAATGCCCCCCGTGATGATTTTTATAAATAGTAAGGTATCTCCCAAACTTCCAGCATTAACCCATCCCTGTCAAAATATCCACCTCTCCACCAAGTTTTCTGTGAATCAACTTTTTTTAAACTTAAATTAGGAAAAAAAGGAATTTTACATCACTATCACAAATGAGTATCACATTCCTAAATAAAGGAATAAGTAAAGGAGAAGATAAGTAAATGAAGAGTAATAAATCCCATGAAAACAAAAGGTTCCTGGATTCTGGTTGGTAGCTATGGGTGACTGCAGGCTCTGAGCCCAGGTCCTCTGTCGAGGGGGGAAATGGGTGTTCTGAGGACAGAGAGACCACCCTGAAGGGGCTTCCTGTTGAACATGGCAGGTGGAACCCAAGTTTACTTCTTTTCACTCCTGAAGCCTCACTCAAGTGCTGGTAAAATAATAAAAAAATAGACACAGCCATTTAGAGCAAACTTCTGCAGGGAGGACAGTGTGTGGAGGGACAGCAGCTGAGCAGGTAGAACGTGGGGAGAGAGAACCAGTGAAGACGGGGAGCATCCATGCCCCAGAACCCTGAGAGGCTCAGGGGTGGGAGGCCAGCGCCTCAGGTCAAAGGTTAAAACAGAAGACTGGTTGAAAGTCTGTCCATAAGAAGCAGCAAGCTCCCCGCACCCCACAGGAGCTAGGGGCCACTCTCTGGAGAAATTGAAATCAGAGACTGTCTAGGGGACTCCAGGCACCATGCAGGGTGGGGTAAAATTCTGTCCAGAGGACAAGGAGAAGCTACACGGCGTGCAGAGCAAAACCTTTCCCACCGTGCTCCTGGAAGTCACCCTCGCTCCTGAAAAAGGCTTAGAGAGTTTTCTCTAGAGAAATAAAGTGGTCCCAGAAAGATGACTTCCAGGGCCTATCACCTGAGGATCCCCCAGGACAAAAAAAGGCTGCCTCCAGAAGCTGGGTGTGGTGGGCACCCCTGCAATCCAGCCCCTTGGGAGGCTGAGGCAGGAGGAAAGGCAACTTAGTGAGACTCAGTCTCAAAATAAAAATAAAAAGAAAGCAAACTGCCTCCCAGTCAATCACCTTTGGGAAGCTGACGCCTCAGCAGGCCCCAGTCAGGACTTGGGCTTCCAGTTCACCCTCCAGGGCTGCTGCTCCTGTCGCTCTGGTCTTTTAGTTTGCACACATAACCAATCAGGGTCGCCTGGCGTTGAGTAAGCCTCCGCGACTCCTTGGCTCTGCTGGTGCCGGCGTCATCCCCTATTCCCGGTGCGGGAGAGCTCCGGATTCAGGTCCTGGTCCTCCTTCTCCGGGCCCTCTACCACCGCCTTCCTGATTTCATCCAGTCTCCTGGTTTGGAATGATCATCGTGATGAAGATGAGTTTGTATTTTCAGCTCAGATCTCTCCTACAATGCAGATTTGTATACCCAGTTCCCTACTCGCTATTTGGAGGTGCAAACCACAGTGACTTAGTCAGTTTGGGGTGTCATAATAATGCAAACAGGTCGGGAGATCAGAATGCCTCTCCTTGGCTGCAACACAAGTCACAGCACAGACACAACAGGTTGAAACACAACTTCCTGATTTTCCTAAAAACAGCCTTCCTCCCACAGCTTTCTCCATCTTAGTTCATTTTCTCCATCTTAGTTCATCCCTTTGGGATGCTCGGGCCAAAATCCAAGGGTCAGTTTTTACTTTTCTCATACCCTGCCTTCAATATGGAAAAAGACATGCAGATCTGACCATCCCCCATCATCTGCTGCCCCCCTGGCCCGAGCCACAGCATCTCCTGCTTGGACTATTGCAGTAGCCTCTTCATTGAATTCTCTGCTTCTACTAATTCTTCTGGGCAGACCACTCTCAGCAAGCAGAATGATCCTTTTAAGAGATTAGATCATGCTTCCCTTGTGCTCAAAACCCTACAGTGACTTTCCATTATACTCAGAGAAAAAGCCAGAGTCCTTACAATGGTTATTAGGACCCTAGTGATAGGTGGTCCATTACCATTCCAACTTGACCTCCTACCACTCCCTGCTGGGCTCCCGCCTCTCCAGCCAGCTAAGCCCCTGCTGACAGGCAGGCAGGTTCCCACAGGGAGTCTCTGCCCTGGATATCCCTCTACCCAAGAGCTTCATCTTCTTCACATGACCAGTCCCTCGCTTCAAGCCCTGGCTTAGATGCCACCTTCACAGTGGGGCCTGTGCTGACCTCCTGATCCAAATTACAACCCACCTCAGGATGTCTTTTCCTTTTCCTTTGCACATATCTCCCTTGAACACAATATTTTCTTATAATATTATGTGTTTATTTTTACTCTCCAGCTTCCTCGGTTACAAAGTAAACCCCAGGTGCACAAGGACTTCCGTCCAACTTGTTCACTGATACGGGCCAAGCCACAGCATAGATGGTGCTCAATAAACATTTCATGAGTGTCTTCATTTAATGACTAAAAATGGAATTCAAAGGCGAAAACAGACAATCAGAAGGAACTTGGAAGAACACAGGGATTCAAAGACAAAGGAAATGGGGATGGCTTCCCACGTGGTTCCTGTTACTTAAAGCCAAGTCTACACACCACTGAGAATCACCTCGGGTCCTACCCGAGGCATTCACCCCACACTTGTAACCTTGGGAAGTCTGTAAAAGCCACCTTGGAACAAAAATAAGACATCAATATTGTCAGTTCAAGGATCATGACTTGCCAAAACTAAATCCAGGATGTAAAAAAAGCTTGCATAGTCCAATACTCATTTAAGAAAGGAAATATAATTCAAGGTTTTTCCACGAATATCACGTCCAGATAGTTTTAAGTCAAGTTGTACACAAATCTGAAGGAGCCATACTCTTCAATATAATGAGATTATCTGAGAAAATAGAGCAGGATGATTCTTCGACCTCATCTGAAACTAGCACAATCTTGATATCAAAAGAAGACAAGGACTATACAAGAAAGAAGTATGGGCCTACCTCAGACTGGAGGCAAAGAAAAATCCCAAACATTAACAAAGGAACCCGGCAGGGCGCAAATGGTGATATATGCAATACTTTTAAAAACAATTAGTGTTGGGGAAAAAATATAAAGGGAACCCTAGCATCTTGCAGGAGGCATATCCGTGGTGCTGATGGTAGAACATTCCAGAAGGATCTGCAAAACCAAGGAGCACGAGATGATCAAAAGCATGGTGAACCCACATGACCCAGAAAGCTTTCTCACTCTTGCATGTTCCTGATTTTAGGAAACGATTCTGGAGAAATGGGCAGAGGGTTTACTGATCTGCCTCTGATTTGAAGTAGAGAGAAGGAACAAAGATATAAGAGGTAGAAAATTATAGAATAATTGATTCAACTTAGGCCAACTGCACTCTCACAGGGCTGGAGGGGGCTCTTTGCCCAAGTTGCCCTACTTGAGAGACACAGCAGTTCTTCTGTGATCTCAGCCTTTTTGGTAAACATACCCTGCTGAATTTGAAATAAAGCTGGGTAGACTCCTCGCACGGGACACTTCAAGTTTCATGGTCCACAAGAAGGCTCTTGGCTGTGAAGAGTAGTTTGTTGCGATCAAACTGGTTATTGCAAACATGAACTCAGGACCTTCTTAACTTTTCCCTCATCAGAAATCATGTGTGTGGTGGGCACAGATGACTGACGGGTGGAGACACATTACTCGCTGTGCACAAAATGTTCTCTCAAACTTTGGTGACCCAGTGACTGCTTGGGGGACAATCCTGCATTTAATCTAATCTTTCCAACCTGAAGAGCTAAATAGTCTGCAAGAAAGGGGGATGTTGTGCTAAAGCCATGGCGCATCACCACTTATTGGAGAAATGGAAATCAAACCACACTCAGATGACACCTGGACCTAGGAGACCATCTTAAGTTAAAAAGATAATGCCACTTTACAAGACAGTCAGGGGCTGGGGATATAACTCAGTTGGTAGAGTGCTTGCCTCGCATGCACAAGGCCCTGGGTTCAATCCCCAGCACCGCAAAAAAAAAAAAAAAAAAAAAAAAAAGACAGTCAGGTGAGGGTGTGGAGCAACTAGAACTCTCGAACGCTGTTGGCGGGCATGTGAAATGGTACAACCAAACTGAAAAATAGTTTGGAAGGAAATTTTTAAAGTAAGTGTACAACCAGATGACTCAATCATTCCACTTACAGGTATTTACCCAAGAGAAATGAAATCATCTTTCTGTATAAAGGCCTGTGCACAAATATTCACAGCAGCTTTATTTATTGATTTTTAAATATTTTTTATTTGTTCTAATTAGTTACACATGACAGTAGAATGCACTTTGACACATCATACACAAATGGAGTATAACTTCTCTTTCTTCTGGTTGTACAGGATATAGAGTTACACAGGTCATGTAGTCATGCATGCACATAGAGTAATAATGTCTGATTCATTCTACTGTCCTTCTTACCCCCATCCCCCTCCCATCCCTTCACTCTGTTTAATCCAAAGCATTGCTATTCTTCCCTAGCACCCCACCCACCTTATTGTGAATTAGCATCTGCATATCAGAGAAAACATTCAGCCTTTGGTTCTTAGCATAATATTCTCCAGCTCCATCCATTTTCTGGCAAATGCCATAATTTCAGTCTTCTTTAAGGTTGAGTAATATTCCATTGTGTGTATATACCACATTTTCTTTATCCATTCATCTGTTGAAGGGCATCTAGGTTGGTCCCATAGTTCAGTTATTGTGATTTAAACTGCTATAAACATTGATGTGGCTGCATCACTGTGTATGCTGATTTTAAGTCCTTTGGGTATAAACCGAGGAGTGGGATAACTGGGTCAAAGGTGGGTCCATTCCAAGTTTTCTGAGGAATCTCCATACTGCTTTCCATAGTGGTTGCACCAATTTGCAGTTCCACCAGCAAAACATGAGTGTACCATTTTCCCCACATCCTTGCCAACATTTATTGTTGCTTGTATTCTTGATAATTGCCATTCTGACTGGAATGAGATGAAATCTCAGTGTAGTTTTGATTTGCATTTCTCTAAATGCTAGAGATGTTGCATATTTTTTCATATATTTGTCAATCAATTATATTTCTTCTGTGAAGTGTCTGTTCAGTTCCTTAGCCCATTTATTGATGGGTTATTTGGATTTTTTTGGTGCTAAGTTTTTGAGTTCTTTATGTATCCTGAAGATCAATGCTCTATCTGAGGTGCGTGTGGTGAAGATTTTCTCCCATTCTATGGGCTCTCTCTTTACATTATTGATTGCTTCCTTTGCTGTGAAGAAGCTCTTTTGTTTGATTCCATCCCATTTACTGATTCTTGATTTTACTTCTTGTGCTTTAGGAGTCTTGTTAAATCAGTTCCTAAGCCAACATGGTGGAGATTTGGGGATACTTTTTCTTCTATTAGGCGCAGGGTCTCTGTTCTAGGGTCTAAGTCCTTGATGCACTTAGAGTTGAGTTTTGTGCAGGTGAGAGACAGGGGTTTAGTTTCATTCTGCTGCACGTGGATTTCCAGTTTTCCCAGCACTACTGTTGAAGGGGCTAGCTTTTCTCCAATGTATACTTATGGCACCTTTCACCTTTTGGCTAGAAGCTTCGATTTTATTTCCCTTCTCATGAGTTGATTAAACCAATTGAGAATCATCACTATCTGCTTTGTCTGTCTTTCCTCTTTCCCTGGTTTTCTCCAGGGGATACCTGTGTACTGGGGAGAGTGAATGGAGACGCCCCACCTCCACCAATGCCCACCTGTGGCCACAGCTACACCCCCTCCCCAGGGGCTACCTCTCTATCCAGCAGCTTGTCTCTGCAGCGAAAGAGCTTAGGATGGGAGCCACAGTGCTGAGCACTGTGCTGGCCAAGCACCAAGGCAGGATGGGAGCCACTTCCTGTCCAGGGTCCTGTTTAACCTTTTTAATAGGGACATCACAAGGTGGAGTATCCTGGCCAGGGGCACCTCGCTGGTAAGCGACTGGATCAGACAGATTAGTTCTATCTGTCCAGCCACAGAACTCAGGCTACACATGGTATGGTGGTGCAGGCCTGCAAGCCCAGTTACTCAGGAGACGGAGGCAAGAATGCAAGTTCAAGGCCAGCCTGGGCAACCGTGCAAGACCCTGTCTCAACATTTTTAAAAAAGAGCTGAGGATGTAGCTCCATGACGGAGCACTTGCCTAACATGTGCAGGCCCTGGGTTCAATTCCCAGTACTGCCAAAAATTGAAAAATAAGCAGAGTTGCTTCTATACATGTCACATGGCGTCCAGACTCCATTATTCACCAGACTTTTGCAAAAGTCTGGCAAATTCTGATTCTCAGTGCCAGTTAAACCGTTCTCTACCTCTCTCTCTTCCCCCACAATCATTAAGCATTCCCGTCTCCCCGCCTCTCTTCCCACCCGCCCACCCTGGCCATGGAGTCCCCTGACCTGGTCCCCATTCACACTGTCCCCTGTACCAGCCAGCAAACAGAAACCTCTCTGTGGGGATGCGAGCACCCCTGCCCGTCCTGGGCTTCATGGCCCTGCCCTGAGCTCTCTGCGGGGCGGGATGATCACGTAGGAGGCTTGGAAGAGCCAGTGAGTGGGGTGGGGTGGGTAACCACCCCCAGCCCGGATGCAAATGAACTAAAAAGTCTCACGAGGAGAGTGCCTGGGAAAGTGCCCCTCCCCTTCTAGTCAGGGTCTTCAGGAAAGTCGATCAGCACGGTCCACTCCTACCTTTTAGATCGTAAATGACTTCCCCTAGGATCTAACTACTTTCCTTTGAAGCATAACAACCCCCACGGAGGCTCCAGGCCCAAGGCTGGAGATTTATCTTGGCCTTGTAAAAGGAGCCCGTTCTTCCCCTTATCACACTCTATGCTTCCTGCTTGAAACCCTGTGCACAACCATGTGTCCCTTAGATCAGAAAATTTATGACGCTAGATGGTCTATAAATGTTGTGAAAAACTGGTGCTGGAAGCTCAGAATTTGGAGTCTGATCTCTGGGCCCTCCGGCATTAAGTTTGGAGTTCTCCCCCTCTTGCTACTTGCTGCTTCTCCACGGGTCTGTTTCCCATGACAGGGACAGGTTGCTTCAGGCCCAAGAATTTCTCCAGTCAGTAACTTCCCTCCCTACCCCACAAGAGATGTGAACCAAACAGGGGGGAATGCATCTACACTTCAGATTCTCACATCGCACCGCAGACCGGTGAGCCTGGGCTCCGTCCCTAACTGTGGGTGTGATCTGAACAGCCCAGCTCAGCCCTGCTTCCCGGCACAGGAACCCGTGGAAAATCATCAAGAAATACGCATGCTTGGTGAGAAGGTTTGCTCGCTGTGCTCCAGCCTTCCCCCCGAGCCTCGTAGGTAAAATACCAGGAACTGAGCAAATGTGTCTCCCGTGGAGAAAGTGGCCCTCTATATAACCAAGCAACCAGGATATTGAGTAATCCTAGTGGGAAGGCACTTTCAATATTTAGAATTAATTACTTACTCTAAAGCTCATATTTCTGCAGGAGATTTTTTTTTAACATGATAATCATGCCTGCCATAGGCAGTTTATTGAAGAAAACACATTAATTAAAAGATCAGGTTTCAAGAAATCACAACCAGGTTTAGAAGCAGGAACAATCTGGGCCTCTGGAACTTACATAATTAATGTGTCTGCCCCTCTCCCTGCAGGGGAGCACACTTCCAATGCTCACTGGAGCTGGCCTGTGGCTTGTAACCACAGATGAGGCAGAGCCCTGGGCTCCGCGGGACCACGACATTTCTGTTGGGAGAACTAGTCTCTGAATGTTCCAATCTCTGCCCACCTTGGGGAAGGAGGAGGCAGCAGGAAACCCTGAGCACTCTGCTCTGCTGAGCACCCAGGGCCACAGTCAAGGGCAAATAGAAACCCAAACTGAATCTCTCTCTCTCTCTCTCTCTCTCTCTCTCTCTCTCTCTCTCTCTCTCTGTATGTCTCTCTCTCTCTCTCTCTCTCTCTCTCTCACACACATACACACACACACTCAGCTGGTGACCCTTACTTTGCTGACAGGCAGAGAAAGCAGAGACAGCAGCCAGCAGGATGGTGTTCCCTGCCATCCTTCCCACTGACACCCTGGTTCTGCAGGAAGTAAGGGAAGATCAAAAGCACTTGTGGGCTCTGGGAAGTTTATAAGGTCAACAGAGTTGAGGAAGGGGAAAAAAGCAGATTGAATGGCTGAGCAACCTTTGCACCGGAACAGAAACCCCGCTGGCAAGGTGGGTCTGGAGCGCACAGATCCATAGCTGACTGTGGATACTTCCTGAACTTGCCGTTGTCCTCTCTGGTGACCAGCTGCAGTGTGGCAGCTCCCCCTGTGGGATCGGCCCTGCAGAGCAGTGTCTGCGGATTCACCAACTCCCAGGGGCCCTCGCGCACTCTGCTACAGGCACCCTTCCCCATATGCCCCATACCCACCCTGCCAGGCCTCGCTGCCTGAGATCTGCCTCACCTCCTGTGGAAAACAGCAGGAAGGAAGCTTGCCCTTGACCCCACTCAGATGCCTCAATGCTTATCTGCTCACCCAGTGAAGAGCAGCAGACCCAGGATTTGAACCCAGGTCTAGCAGACTCCAAGTGTGCCCCGTCCCCTGCATTAAGCTGTTCCCACTGTCCCCTCAGTCCTCCTCAGATATCATTACCATACCTTTTAAAAATAAACGTGGAAAAAAAAAATAAACGTGGATATCTGTCCTGAGGAAGAAGGCCCTCGTGGAAACAGGTGAACCAACATTTTAAGTTGGGTGGACTCTAGGGAGGCCCAGCACACATGGCCACCACTCTGGACCAAGCCTCCACACTATCAGAACAGTGCCACTCACACCTCCACAGCCAGGGGCTTCTGCAGAATCCATTCTTCATCACAGCCCCGTCTGCTCTGTCAGTACAGTTTTTACTCTTTAAAGATGTAGCTTCTCCCCCCCAAAAGTTGGGAGTCCTTCCTCAGCCCATCCCTCTGCTCAGCTGGAGGGGGTGTCTGAGTCAGCTCCAGCTGCTATAACGAAGACACCACGACCCCGGGCTTCAGCAATAGATAGTGACTCCTCCCACTTCTGGGGGCTGGGAACTCCCAGATCAAGGCTGGTCACTTCTTGTGCCTGGTGAGGGCCCTCTTTCTGGTTTGCAGAGGAACACTTTTTTTCTTTTCTTTTCTTTCTTTCTTTCTTTCTTTCTTTCTTTCTTTTTTTTTTTTTTTTTTTTTTTTCCATCACTGGGACCTAGGGGCCCTCTACAACTGAGCCACATCCCCAGCCCATTTTATTTTTTTATTTTGAGACAGGATCTCACTACATCTCTCAGGCTGGTCTTGAACTTGTAATCCCCCTGCTTCAGCTTTGAGTCACCCTGGTTACTTCTTAAAAGGGCACTAACCCCATCATGGTGACCCTACTTTCATAACCTCCTCTAAACCTGATTACCTCCTTGACCCCCACACCTGCTACTATCATACTGTGGGGAGTAGGTTCTCAACATGTCATTTGGGGGACACATTTAGCCCACAGTAGGAAACCCCTAGTAACTAGAAAATTCAGTGGCCTCAGACTCACATTCTCACATTTAACGATGACACAAATCCAGGCACGATTCTGAGACTCAGTTTGATAAGATGGGGGTAAGAGTTAAGTGAAAAGTCCTGTTGGAAACGTTGATTTAGTTAACACGTGAAGTACTTAAAACAGCACCCGGCATATAAAAATGTGTTTGTAAAATAAACACAAAAAGCATTCAGAACAGTACTTTGCATATATTGTAGCTAATATTTAAAGATATTTTCAAAAGTAAAAATATGCCTCTTATACAATATAAAGTGAGAACACATAGAAGATTTTATTTAGGGCTGGGGATGCAGCGTGGGGCCAGAGCTCTTGCCTAGCACGCACGAGGCCCTGGGTTCAATCCTCAGCACCCTAAAAAAGATAAAAATTAAAGTTGTATTTAACTAACTCATGAAGAAAGCACTAAAGCAATAAGATAACCAGCTCAAACCACACCCAAGCTAGGCACAGGGACTGCCAAATAGCCATACTCCAGGCCTGCTCGCCAGTGTCTTCAGGTCCCCCTGGAATCCCTGAAGACCGAGATGATGGAAGAAGGCAGATCCGAGAAAACCAGACACCCGGGCCACGCTGAAACTTTCTTGTGTACTCAGTTTCATGGCTCTGTCCCTCAGGACATGGCAGGGACCCTAAGTTGCAAACCAGCTGCCCCAAACCCGCATCACCACCTACTAAAATAACCTCCCAAAATGACAGGCCTGGAAGGAGAGATCTGGGCTGGGCCTGTGGGCAGGAAAGGCTCCAAAGAAAGGACTGCTCAGAGAAAGGCAGGCGGAGCTGAGCCCGCAGATGTGGCCGCGGCTGCTGCTTTGGGTGCACATAACTCCTGATCTGAGCAGCTCCTGGGTACAGCCCGACTCCTTTAAAACAGCAACTCCAGACTGATCTTCTTGGGCTCCCCTCTGGATGACAATTGTACCACTTTCTGGACAGATCTGGAGCTCCCCTACTGACTTCTCCCAGCCCATTCCAGTCAGTCCCCAGTCCCCACTAAGAGCTGGTTAAAGAAACAAAAGCCTCAAGTGTTTTGAATTCCTTTGCACCTGCCTTGAGAGATCTTGATGGTTGACGCTGGCAGTTTCTGTCTAGAAGGAGAAAACAACAGGGTTTTAGATAACGCATTGCGCATCGCGTTCTGCAGTGAGGAACTTGCCAGATGGCCCTGCTGTTGGAATACTACCACGGCGTTAAAAAACACCCACCAAAATTAGAGATTCTCCACATTTCCCCTGGACTGGCTGAAAAGGAAAGGTATTTTCCCTGAACATAGATCATTCTAGTATGTGTTCCCGTTCTTGGGTTTTTTTTTTTGTTTTTTTTTTTTTTTTTTTTTTTTTTTGGTGCTGAGGATTGACCCCAGGGCTTTGTACCTGCTGAATACCTCCTCCACCACAGAGCAACACTGCAGCCATTTCTTACATTTTTAGAAGAAAAAGGAAATAAGAGGGCAAACAGAATATGATTCCAAAGTACCTTTTAATGTTAACCTTATCTGTACAAACAAGAAAGAAATCTATAAAATTTCTGAGAAATAATTTTAGCTTATTGTTTAATCAATTTGTGACCAAAGTTATACTCCGGGTCAGGCAAATCAAAGGCTAAGGTTTGGTGATATAAAAATTACTTTGAACTATGTTAAAGAAGGGCTTCTCTAATATCATTATTTCTGGATCATTTTGGAAATCAGTGAAAATAATGACATGTTGAATCGCAAATGTTTGCCCTCAGAAACATTCTCCATGGCGTCCGGACATTATCCTCCACCCCACCTTCTCTTTCTTCTACCTTTCCCAAAATGACAGCTTGTCAACCTGATTCCAGGGATGTCAGCTGCAGGCCTGTCCCAGCTGCCAACAGGCAGGGCAGTGGAGAGAGGCACAAACAGAAAACACACCTCCTTCTCAGGGATTCCCAGAAATAATGAGGGCCGTGTGGCGAACCAGCACCAGAACACTCTTGATTGAAAACGCACCACGGAAAGCTCTCCAGGAGCCTGGAGTTCCTTACACCTTCTTGCTGAGGTCCTGACCCTTCAGAGAACCCCAGAACAACCCAGCAAGTTTCGCGGAAACTCGCCATCATGCCCCGCTTTGCTATATGTTGCAAACATTTAAGGAAGTGCAGCAATCCTACAGGATGTTTCTGAAGCACTTTCTCTATAACCCTGGGTGCAAAAAAAAAAAAAAAAAACCAAGCTGAAGAAGGCAGCCGGCATTTGATCCTATTGAAGAGGCGTTTGTCCCGGGCACAGGTAGTCCCAGCTGAATCCCAACAAGCTGCTGCAGAAACTGCCTGTCGCCCTACACCAGGCAGGGACCTGCCAAAGCTCAGAGACAGAGACAAAAGAAGAGCAAACTGTAAGGAAAATAAAGATCAGTTGCCAGTGTAGTGTAGAAAGAAAGAGTGTAAGATTGGAGCGGGTGCCCGAGCTCAGAGCAGGGTCTGCAGACGGGGCAGGTGCGGTACTTCTCTGGATATTTCCTTCAAAGGGAAATGATAATCCGATCTCACAGGGATCCTCTGATGAGTGGGTGGAAACCATGAAGGACGCAAACAGCACCAAAATTGGCACATGACAGGCCATCCACCGTGTCACGCTCTCCCTTCTCTCTGCCCTAGACCGGCTTGCCATCGCTGAGTGAGCCCAGCAGAGGCTGCTGACAAGGCCCTGTCACACGGAGGATCCTAGAAGGCCAGGACTGTGCAGATTCTCCAGAAGGAAAGAAACAGCCTTTGATAGCCTCCAGTGGCTTTCGACAGTGCTGGGGTCTCAACCTGGAGCATCTTAAGTTTGCACAAGGGTTAGGAGAAGATGGAACCAAACAGAAACGAGACTGGGGAGGAGAATGGAAGGCCTCCTTCCAGAGAGCTCCCGCAGGCACAGCCCTGCACGCGCACACACGCGCCATTTCATATACCCTTCCACACCCACAGACGCTTTCACACATGCTCACACGTGTGTGGTCATACGCACTCACGCGCACACTCCAAACACACACCCAATGTGTTCCCACACTCACGCTCGACCAACATTCACACTCCAAAAGGGAATTCGTGAGCCAAATGTTTAGGCCATTGGAACACATATTTTCACCAAAGTGATATCGTAAGTGGTGGCCACGTTTCCGGGTTACCACGCATTAAACGAAGTTTTAACCCACAATATAGGTGACAGAGCACGTACTGAAAGTTTGGCAACAATAAAAGGAATTAAAACTCGTGGTCTGTCTCTTTCATGTAATCATGAATGTTTTTAACTGAATAGTATTTTGGATTAAATGTTTTTAAAAAGAGTTGTTGACATGACTCCCTGCCCTGGCCATGCTCAGAGCTGATTCATAAACTTGATGGAACCAGAGCAGCAACAGGCGGGAGAGTTCAGAGCCCAGGGACTGAGGTGCTCAGGGTGGGCCTGGGGCTACTGAAAGGACTCCGTCTGGCAGGGCCTCTGACTCCACTCCCGCCAGCTCCCAAACAGTCACCGAAGGCAACACACAGCATTATCTCAACAGGTCTGCATAATCAGTGAGGTGCCTGTTTTATGCCCATTTTTCAGATGGAGAAACTGAGCCTCAGGTTAATGACTGGCCCGAGGTCAGCCTTACCTAGTCCTGCTACCTCCAAAGCTGCATGCTTAACTTTGCAAAGTCAAAATCACCTGCGGGCTGGGGTGGCATTAAAAACACAGTCGCTTTGCACTCCACACACACACAGAACTTCTGATTCCATTGGCTCGAGTCCTGCCTAGGCACCTGAACATTCTAAAAACTCCCCAGAAGATTCCAACGCATGGCCAGGTGTGAGCCTCCGTCTTCACCAGTGTTCCCCAGTGCCTCCCACACCACCCACCACATCACCTGAAATCACAGGAACATGTAGACCTCTGGCCTCATCCAGGATCCACTACTGGACACTAGCCCAGCACACATAGTGTCACAGAGTGCACACAACACTCCCATAAGGTTGTGGAGTGTCCCCTCTTCACAGGTAAGAACACTGAGGTCCAGAGAGCTTTCAATTGCTTCACTGCAGCCCAAAGACGGAAATTCTGGGCAACGGGGTTGGGGAAGATGGACAGGCAGGTGGAAGCCACAGTGAACATCGGTGGCACCTGGAAGGAGGAAGAAGGGCTTTGGAAGTTTCCACAGTGGCTGAGGGAAGACCTGAGGCCAGGTGGGGCAGATCCCTGGGCCTCAGAAGCACAGCCCAAGAGGAATGCCCAGGTTTCCACTGGGTTTAGAACTTCTGGGGGCCTGGGTGGAGGAGGAAGGAGTGGACAGAATGGGAGGGAAATCTGTGACAAGAACTCTGAGGCTCCAGGGGAGACAAGGGTGACGGGAGCCAGCGTCTTAGCCAAGAGCCCACCAGCACCCCCACCAGCTGACCCGGATGTGCATCTAGATTACTGATTCTCACATGAGAAACAATAAATAAACGCTGATGTGCCTGAGAAATCTCTTGAATTTTATGACCCCAAGATGGCTAGCTACTGCCTCAGAGAACTTCCTGAGATTTCTATTCAGCAGGGGAGAGCTTACTTTCTCCAAACCCAAAAGAGCAATTCTCTTCGGTATGTGCTTAAAGCTTAAATGTCATCTCGTCTCTCATGCCTTGACCCGAATCCTTCATTAGGCATCTTACGGAGACAGTGAAGAAATCTTCCACGTGGTTAGTGCACAGCCATTGGGCTATGTAAGAAGAAAGGGGGTACCGTGACTTCCCTTCACCTAACTCCCAAGACTTGTTAAGGCAAAAGGAAAAGGGCAAGTTATCCCCTTCTGGCTGAGAAAACAGGAAAGGGCAGCAGATTAAGAAGAACTATTAGGAGCAGCTACCTCTCACCCACTCTGAAATGCAGCCCTGAGCCTGCGTCTGGGCTGGTGTGGCTGACACAGTTCATTGCAACATAGCACAAGCCTGCCTCAGGAAAACACCGATGTGACTGGATCCTAGGCCAAGTCCTGGTCTACAGAAAAAGAAACACAACAGCAACACAAGAAGCCTACCAGGAAAGCCCTGGTGTAACCACGGAGGCCTGAAGGTCCACAGGGGGCCCTTGGCCAGCTACTTTAGCAGGACCACAAAGAACTTCAGAGACTGGCTGCCTGCTTTTCTTTTCTTTTTCTTCCTTTCTTTTTGTTCAGAACCAAAATCCTGCTGTCCCTTACATTGTTTTTGATCCTCACTTCTGTTTTTGGACTTTGGCAGCCAAGAATTCTTGGGATCGGGTCTCAGGCAGTTCCCAGCTCACCTATCTGGGACAGGAACTCCAACAAAATAGCTTTCTCTGGCCCGCTATGCCCCACCTCCCATGCTTTTCCCGGAGGACCCGCTGGCTGGTCATCTAATTTCATCCCTAATTTGCAGTAAGAGGATTCTCAACGCCCACACATTCAGAACCGCGAGCTGTGCCTTAAATTCTAATCTCCCTAGATAACCTATATTTTGTCAAGCCACTAGGGGGCGTACACCCCAGGGCCACCAGCCCTCTCAGGTAGCTGAAGCTTTGAGGCAAGTCGCTCTCTGTGTTCAGCCGCAGCTCTCTCCTCCGGCTCCCCAGATCCCTAAGGATGCCCATCAGTAAAATTGGAACAGGTCGGTTAACAGAAACGGACTGCCGGAATCATTTTTAAAGAATGTCCTATAAAAATACAGAGATCCGCAGATCGATCGCTTCCAGTACGAGCCCTGCGACACGAAGGAGCACAGGCGCAGGAATGTGACAATACCAGGCTTTAACCCTGGCCCCACCCACTCTGAGCCTGAGCAGGCCAAACGCGGACTCCGCCACAGAGAACCGCACAACCAGCAAGGACACTTCAGATTTGGCAGCCCCGCCGGGAAGCGCAAGTCTGAAGCAAGGAATGACAGGCCAGAGAAGACAAAGCCGTCCAACCGGCAGACAGCGGCCGAGGGACATCTCACTTCTCCAAAAGCATTTTGAGGAATCCACTACCTGGCCTCAGATGTGCCCCTGGTTTCTGAGCAACTCGGTTCCCAAAAAGCGCTCTGCAAACTACTTTGCATAAATTCAAAGGAGCAGGTCAGAGAGCTGGACGGAGTCTGGAGAGCTTCTCCGGATCAGGCAGACCGTCTGGTTGGTAAAACACAGAGTGGAATGTCCAGCCTCCACTCCCACTGGAATGAGGGTCCTGCTTTGCAGTGACAGGGAAAAATCTTAAGCAAGGGAAAGGAAGGAACCTGAAGACATCTGGAGAATACATACAAGAAGTATTTGTCTGTCCCTCCCCCATCAAATGCTTTGAGTACCCACCAGGCACCAAGCTCAGAGCTGGGACCCAGGGATGAGCAGACACACAGCCCCACTCGGGTGGAGTTCACAGAGGAGGGAGGAGAGCCGACTTTGAGAAGTGAGTTAGTTCCTGATCCTCCTGACACTGCTGCCAGGGAGAAGTCCAGGTGCCACGGAGCCTGTGTCAGGGGTCCAACCAGAGCCTTCCCAGAAGAGGCCTTTCAGCTCAGGACTCGTGTGAGCTAGGCGAAGGCCCATCCGGGGTGTGTGTTGGAGTGGGGACCAGAAGGAGAAAGAGGGATGTTCCGGGCTGAGGAACACAGCAACAGGCCTGAAGAGGGAAGGGACGTGGCACGGCCATGAACCAAGTTCTGAGTCACTGTTGTGTGGAGACGTGGGGAGTGTGGCCTCCCACACAGGGCCATCATGCTGAGCACACTTTATACCAGAGGTGCTCACCCGGGGCCATTTTGCACCCCCACTCCACGCCCCACCAGCAGACACTGGACAATGCTAGGGTCATTTTTACTTACCCAACTGGGGAGCTGGCTGCTACTGGCATCTAGCGAGCAGAGCCCAGGGAGCAGAACCCACCCCACATCACAGGACAACCCACCACCAAGAACCGTCCCACCCGCCATATCAAGAGCACCAAGGTTGAGCAGCCCCGTTTCATAATGAGGATGCGCCATTCAAGGGAAAGTTGGAAGGTTTGGTGACATTCATTTCAAAGATCACGTCTACATCAGTGTGGTCTGATGGGGCAGCATCCCTGGTGCAGACGTGAATGAGTCGGTTGGGAAAGCAGGCGGTGGTCTAGGCAAGAGGAGACCATGCCCCAGCCAAGGGGAGGGTCAGTGTGGACAGGGAAGGTGAATGGATGAGAAAGAGATTTAAAGGAACAAGTCAATTCAATCTGGGGACAGCTGGTGGTGCAGGGTCTCGTCGTCCATGCTTTCTAAACCGCAGCTAGAGGCAACGTGTAGATGCTCAAAAGGGACTGGGATTTGGGTGGGGCAGTGCTGAGGCAGCAGCAGTGAGACAGAGGGACCAGGAGGAGAATGGGGGAAGCAGAGCGTGTCCTCAAGGGTCACTGTTTCAAATGATCTGTGACAAGCACAGCCCATCACTGAGCGGGGACCCCAGCCCGCCTGGGACAGGCTCAGTGGAGAAACAGCCCTCAGAGGGAGGCAAGGAGAGATGAGTTCCCTTCTGTGTCCCGCCGGCCACTGCTCAGCTTTGAAACACACTACGGACTCTGACCTCGCTCCTGATCTGAGGTGGAGACTGTGTCCTCAATTGTGAGTCTGAGCTGGCCTTAATCAGTGGCGTGGGACCAACAGAATATAGCAGAAGTGACGCTGGTTGGCTCCCGGGGCAAGGTCACAGGAGGAAGTGTGGCGTCTGCATGGCTCACTGGCACACTCAAGCCCAGAGCCTCCGCTGCCCTGTGAGACAGCAACCCCTGAGGCCACCACGCTGGGACAAAGCTCAGGCCATGCAGAGAGCCCATGTGCAGGGCCTGCGGTTGATGGCTCTGGCTCTGGTCCCAGCCACCAGCCAGCAAGAACTGCCAGACCTGAGTGAGGGTATTTCCAGAGGATGCTAGCCCATGACCATTAGTCACCCCAGCCACTGAGAGTCCCCAGCTGATGCTGAGGAGCAGACACGAGTCGGTCCCATGGTGCCCTGCTAACCCACATAATTAAACTGTTGGTTTGAAGCCCTGAACTTGGGATAATTTGTCACACCTGAGTAGTCACCAGAACATCCGTGTTACAAGTTAATGACTCACCTCCCAGGCGGCATCGCTGGGCTCCTTCCGCTTCCCCCCACAGCCCTGCATTGTGCAGCTTTGGGCAACAGCCCCAGACACCAGGAATGTGGCTGGTGGTCCCCAGGAGGCAGAAGTGCAGGGACCCCACAGGGAGCCAGTGGGCCACAGTGGGGCCACGGCAGAGCATGCAGCTGAGGGTCAGGACAGAGACGAGGTCAAGAACATTGAAGGGAATGCCCTGGATACGTCTGATCAAGCACATAGGGAGAGGAGGTAAGTATTTCCACATTCCTGCTTACAGACTCATGCAACTGGATGGAGGGATGGTCCTCCAGTTTGCTGAGATGAATTAGACCAAAGGAAGTTGGAAGGGCCCGTGAGTCCATTATAGATGGCAAAAGGGAGCCGAGGAGAATGAAGATGGCCCAGGCCACTGATCTTCAGACTCCAGTGCTCCAAGGAGGCTTAAGAGCCTGCCCTGGTTCTTGCCTGCATGATGAAAATTTTCTACACGTTAGGCTGGGACTTTTCACCAATTACATTGTGTATTTCTAGAAAAGCGTGTTAAAGAAGACAGAAGAGGCCTCAGGAAGGAGCGTGGCTTCCCCATAGGCTGCCATATGCAACCAACACACATCTCAACCCTGGCAGAAGACATGCAATCAGATATACTTAAAAAGGAAAAGAAAAGAAAGAAAGAAAGAAGGAAGGAAGGAAGGAAGGAAGGAAGGAAGGAAGGAAGGAAGGAAGAAAAACTGTGAGGAAAAAATACTTTAGTTATTTTCCAAAAGGCTAGAGCCCTTTCTCAAGATGTAACTCTCCTCTTTTCTCCTTCCTCTCACCTTTAACCTGAATGGTAAATTCTACATGTGCATAATGCTATTCTGTTTTGCATTATTTGATAATTGTTGACTTTGACTCAGTTTAGTTCATTATTTTAGCTCTAGTTGTTCTAGTTCATGTTCTCATAATATTCCCAGGCCTGGAGAGGATCTTAAAAATTAGTAATGCAAAATGATCTCCTATGCCTGGAAGCCTGGGGTGATGGAGAACTCACCACCTCCTGCTCTTGACCATAGGTAGGTAAGTGCCTACCTATGGCACCAAGTCCAGGGCAGGCCTAAGACACTACAGGTGACCAACTAACTGGATTTTTTTTTTTTTTTTTTTTTTTTGGTACTGGGAATTAAACCCAGGGGTACTTAATCACTGAGCCACACCCCCAGCCCTTTTTGATTTTTTTATTTCGAGACGGGGTCTTGCTAAGTTGCTTAGGGCCTTGCTAAGTTGCTGAGGCTGGCTTTGAACTCATGATCCTCCTGCCTCAGGCTCCTGAGCGGCTAGGATTACAGGCCTGGGCCACTGCACCCAGCAGCCCCACACTCTTCTGATCTGCTATGTGAGTTCATCCATCCCCTACCCTCACCCCCAGCTAGTTTCAGCAAGGCCTATAGAAGTAATCATGTGATCAGTTAAAAGCCATGTGAGGGGAAAGAAATACAAGGAGTGAAGAAGAGAGGGAGGGAGGAATCATTTACTGAGACACCACATTCCAAGTACTACAATCTCAATGAAACCTCACAAAACTCTCACGAATGAGCCATATTTTCTACATGAGGAAACTGGGGCACAGCGATAAGTAACTTATCCGAGACTGTGCACACAACAAGATGCAGACTCTGCAGGTCACTCCAGTCGGGTGCTCTTTGCACTATGGCTTTCTTGCCAAGAGTCTATGACCCTAGTAGATCTGGCTGTGTGCGCACGGGAGCCGCTGCACCTCTCCCTGATCGCCACCAGATGGCGCAGTGAGAGGCTAAAAATCCGCCTTCTCTTTTTTCGGCGCAGTTGGCGAGACAGCGGAGCGCGGGGGAGAACAGCTGCCGGAGAACGTCAAAACAGAGTTCTATTTAGGAAAGTGAAGCCTTCTGCCTGCCCCTGTCTCCCGCCGGGATCCTTGGTTGGCTCTCGGCAGGCTATAAATGAATTAGCTGCTTTCTTCCTTCCTTTGCATCCTACTGCTAACCCACATCTCTGGTTCTATTTTCTCTCCATCGCTGACACAGGGCACTAGTCCCACCCACATCAGAGAATAGTGTGTCCTGAAGAGAGAGGGCAGCAGGCAGGCTGGGGGTGGAGAGGAGCGAGGCTGCGGCCCTTTCCTGGAGCTGCAGAGAACCGCTTTCCAAATTGCCCACCTACCCAGCACACACACACACACACACACACACACACACACACACACACCACATGCACAGGACACAAACGTGCTAATCTAAGGGAGCTGTCTGAGCCTGCTCAGGCTGCCATAAAGCACCGCACAGGGGGTGGCTTAAACAGCAGAAATCTATGTTCCCACAGTTCTGGAAGCTGGAAGTCCAAGTTCAAAGTTTGGGCAGTCTGATTGCTCCTGAGGCCTCTCTCCTTGGCTTGTAGTCGGTCCCATTTCTTGCTGTGTCCTGACGGGGTCTTTTCCCTGTGCCTCCCTCGAGTTTCTCTGTCCTGGTCTCCTCTGCTTATAAGGACACCAGGCCCTTTGCATCAGACACCCGCCCCCCAAATTAAGTGTGTCACCTCTTTAAAGACCCTATCTCCAAAGTCTCATTCTGAGGCCCTGGGAGTTAGGGCTCCAACATGTAAATTTGGAGATGTAGGTGAAAGAGTCGATTCTTAACTAGACCCAATCACTTATTTTTTAGAATCCTGAACGGTGGGTTGAATTTTGTGCTTAAGGAGGGTGTGTGGCCCCAGGAGCTCACAGGAGAAGTCTTAGGTTCCAGAACACTCATTACCTGGTGAATTTCATCAAGCATGTGGACGTTCAAGGTAACAAGGCTGAAACAGTTGTGGGCCGGCCTTACCGGGCCTCACCTGGCTGCACCGGGAGATCCAGTTTGAAGGAACTACCTGTCGTCACCAGTGTTCACATGTCTGTGAGAACGCTCTCTCCCGCTCCTTTCCCCCGAGACCCTCCAATGCACCACGGTCCTGGGGGTCATGGAATTCTCGGGGGTCTTCTGCCTGGTGGGTGAGGCTCAGATGGCTCCCCAACCCTAACTGATATACCCTGGGGACCCTGGGGGTGGGCAGAGTTGTCCTCAGACTGAAAGGCCCAGCCAGAGTCTCTCTTCTAAGTAGCACCTTGTTTAGAAGGAAGCCATATAACATTAAGCAATCCTAACGAATTTGTCCCTTCCCAGAAGGAATATTATAGAGGAGAGACAAAGAAAATGTCCAGTGAGAGAATGGATATGGGCTCTCCTGTCCCATGATGGTTGAAGGGCAGAGGACAAAGATCTGGGCCCCTACCTGGGCAGTGGGCACAGGGTCATTTTGATACCTACAGGAACCCCTAGCAAACTAGCACCTGCCTGCTGACCTCAGTAACTCTCAGTCCATTCCCGCACCGCTGGTCAAGGGCAGCTTGCCATCTTTAACACACATGGTGTCTACCCTTCAGCGTTACAGCGTGGTCAAGTTAAGTTAGGAGATGCTGGGATCACCCACGACCCAGAGGAGGCAGGAGCTCTGAGTCCAGCCTCCTGCGATCCGCTGCCCCGGGCAGGGAGGGATGAGCAGCAGGGTCCCTCCAAACTCACCTTAACGGGGAGCAGTTGGCCTCTTTGGAAGTTCTACTGACTCAGGCAGGATGTGGTGAAAAGGGAACACTCATACATTGCTGGTGGGGTTGCAAATTAGTGCAGCCACTCTGGAAAGCAGTGTGGAGATTCCTCAGAAAGCTTGGAATGGAAACACCATTTGACCCAGCTATCCCACTCCTTGGCCTATACCCAAAGGACTTAAAATCAGCATACTACAGAGATACAGCCACATCAATGTTCATTGCTGCTCAATTCACCATAGCCAGATTGTGGAACCAACCTAGATGCCCTTCAGTTGATGAATGGATAAAGAAACTGTGGCATATATATACAATGGAATATTACTCCGCAATGAAGAATGATAAAATTATGGCATTTGCAGGCAAATGGATGAAATTGGAGAATATCATGCTAAGTGAGATAAGCCAATCTCAAAAAACTAAAGGATGAATGATCTCGCTGATAAGCGGATGAGGACATATAATGGGGGGTGGGAGGGGTTAGCATTAGGTTTAGGGTTAGGTTTAGGGTTAGGGATAAGGAGAGCGGTAAGAATGAAGGAAAGAAGGACTGTATAGAGGGAAAAGAGGGGTAGGAGGGGTGGGGGGGAGGAAAAAAAATAATCAAACATCATTGCCCTATGTAAACGTATGATTACACAAATGGTATGCCTTGACTCCATGTACAAATAGATTAACAACATGTATCCCATTTGTATACAATAATAAAAAAAAAAGAAAAAAAAAACTTTAAAAAAAAAACAAATAAACAGTTCAAAACACATATATGGTTTCAGTCCCATCAGGCTCCGTGCTGGATAATAACCGGTTGGAGGAGAAAGGCACGTGATTCAATTCACGGTGGTAACGACACAAATAGGGTACAGAACCTGCCCAAGGGGGAAGGAAGTCGCTCGTTCTCCTTGGGCAGGCCAGAGTGCACTTTACAGAGGAGGTGACCCTTGGATGAGTGGTTTTGAAGGATGAGTAAGAGTTCACTACACAGAAAAGGATGGCACAGAGAAACTTCCAGAAGAAGCATAAGGCATGAAACAAAAGCATGGTGGTGTGGAACAGCGTTGCATGTCTCAAGACTGGGCTAGCATTCGGATAAGGCTGGAGTGTTAAGTGAGAATGTAGGAGGAATGTAGGGTGAGGCTTTGAAGTGCAGGGGACAGGTCACCTACAGGTGTCCCAGGCATGTCACGCAAGGAGGCTGAACATTACTCTAAAGTCTTTGAGTGATTTTAAGCAGGACTGTGGCATGGCCAGGGAGACATATTAGAAGAAGGATGGTGGCTACTGCAATGGTCCTACTAAGATCTGATAAGGCCAGTGGTAATAAGGGTGAAAAAGAGAGATCACATTGAATAAATATCTGGGCAGTCTTAGTGTTTATGGGAGAGAGAGGGTTAGACTTCCATTCTTTTTGCTAGAACAACTGAGAAGAAAAAAGGGTCAGTTTGGAGTGAGATGATGAGTTATGGTTTGACCTATCAAGTGGAAATGTCCCTAGGCCTCTGAAGATGTGCGTGGTCTGGAACTTGGAGGAAATGTCAGGATCAGTAGGAGAGATGCAGGAATCATCAACAAATGAGCAGCGAAGCACAAAGGATGAGGACGTATCCTGGAGGCGGGAGTGAGAAGAAACAGAGGTTAGAACTCTAGAGGGGGCGACACATGAAGGGTTCAGCCCAGAGAACGGGGAGAAGTCCTCGCAAATCACTTATGGGCTGAGGCATCCACATCCAGAGACACGGCCCACCCTGCAGCCCAGCGGCTCAGAAACAGACAGCCCGGTTTAAAGATGGGCACTACTCTGAAGAAAACACATCACCCCTTGGGATCCACAGTGACTTTGTATTGAGCACCCGCCGTGTGCCTAGCACTGTCTGCAGAACTCCGGACACGAGACAGGTGAGTCCTGCATTTTGCTGAGGTGGGCAGGCAGGACGGCACTGCGCTGGAGGCCCTGCTTGGGGGTCGTGTGACCTGTTCATTCCAGACACCGAGGAAGAGACGCTTCCTCAGGGGGGCTTGCAGGGGGCCACACAGAGGGGGGCTCACACCGGGATACGGACTCCGTGTGAAGGTCGGCTAGTATGAGGCATGACGTTGGTTCTAGAAGGAAGACGGAGAAAGGCACAAGGCACCGGTGGCGGGATGCTTTTGGGACAGTCGCTAACTCACTGAAGCATAGGGGGAGTGCTGGAGGATGCTGGGAAAGGACTCTTGCAAGGTAAGCTGAAGTCACAGACAGGGCATGTCGGCAGGGCCGGAGGTCCTAAGGTCACTGGAGGTGCCCTGAGAGGGGCTTTGGGACCCTACCCCATTCATTCTCTTTGCTTCCCAGCTCATGAGGTGAGCAGTTTGCTCTAACACATGCTCCCTGCCACTATCACCCCAAAGCAATGAGTCCACCCAATTTTGGACTGAACCTCCCCAAAACTGTGAGCCAAAATAAACCTTTTCTCTTCCTAAGCTAATTATCTCAGGTATTTTATTATAGTGATGGAAAGCAACTAACACAGCATTATTTTGCTCCTGTCTGTATTTGGAAGCAAATCTAAGTATCCTTGAAAGACATACTCAGATTCCACGCTGACCCGACCTCTGGTAGGCTGGTGTTGCAACAACCTGGCTAAATGAGACCCACTTTCCCCAGAGTTCCCACCCTGAGCTGCTCCGGGTCAGTCTGGACCACAGAGACACTCTGGGATTTGGAAGGTAGCAGGGGTCACATTGCTCTTCTAATCAGAGGGCCAGCGCTCATGCCATGCCCTCGTGTGTGGCCACCTGTCCACCTGGGGCAGGCTGGGCCTGCAGCTCCTCAGCTCCTCAGTGCCACTCAGGGTCCTTGTCTCATCCCATGAGGAAAGGCCCGGATTCCCCTGTGCCTCGCCCTGCGTCAGCCCGGGAGTGGGAGGGATGAGACTGGCAGGCGTTTCGCCCGACCCGCAAGCCCGTACTTGGTGGCTCTAGGCGTCCTGTGTCTTCCCCGCCCAGCTTTGGGGCCTGTCCCACTGACGTCATGCCCCACAGCTGAAGCAACAGCCACGAAGAAACTAGACAGGCAGCCCCCAAACTCCACACGGTCAGGCTGAAGTAACGCCTGCCTCTGTCGAGATCCAGATACGTGTGTGGTTCCACGAGTGTGAGGACGTGTGGGATCTGTGTGCGCCTGTGTGCGAGGCTGTGTCCTTTCTGTTTCTCACACTGAACGCTGACCCAGGGAGGAAGCAGAGCGGAGGCCTGAGGGCAGGGACGGCGCTGGACTTGGTCTGATTTCCCCTGCTTCCGTCCTCCACCCTCTCCTGGTCTCTGTACAGCAAGGACTGACAGCTTGGGTCGTGTGTTCCAGGCCCTGGTGCCGCTGGCTTCCAGTTGAGGGGGCCCCTGGGAAACCCCAAGGACCCAGGGGGGTGGGGGGAAGCCAAGAGCCGTCCTGCACCCCGCTCTGTTTTGGGGCCTTCCAGCTCTGGCTGCGCCTCTCAGTCTCCAGCTCTCTCACCCGGCCACCTGTCACTCTGGGACGAGGCCTGAGGCTGGTGATGCCAGCTCTGTCTTTGTCCCTTCCACCCAGGCCGTAGCAGCTGCCTGCTCTTGTGTCTTCGGGGTGCCTCCCCACCCCGCCTGGCCCCTCAGCCCCGTCAGCCCCCCAGCTCCTGTTAATTGCACGCCCACCACTGGAGACCTGCGCGTGGATTCTCCTCGCCTGGCTGGGCCGCGAGGACTCAGCCCCCTTGAAGTCTGAGTTCATGATTTTAAAGTGAGACTAGTCAGGGTGGTGCAGGACTTGTCCCCGAGGGGGTCAGCTCTGCCCGGGACACAGGTGCAGGGAAGGCAGAGATCCAAACTGACCAGGGCTGGAGTTTCACAAGGAAAATCTAAAGGTGGCGCATGGGCGGGGACTCGTGGCCAAGAGAGAAGACAGCAGCGATGCCCAGGAGGTCCGAGGGTTAAGACCCATGTGTGGGTGACGGTCTTTCGAGATGGGGAGCTGCGAGAGCGGGCAGAGGGGATCTGTGAAGGGGGTCAGGGATGAGGAGGCCAGAAAGCACAATTTGGGAAGAGATTCAGCGATTTGTGTTGAGGAGCTACGCAGTGTGGCCATGGAGGTGGGAGGCTGAGCCAGGCCAGGGGACAAGGCCGGCGGAATGAGACAAGGGACAGAGAGACCTGGTGTCGGGTGCACCTTCCACAGGACTGTGAACGGCTGATGCAGTCCAGAAGCTTCCAAAGGACTGGGGTCTCTCGGCGCTGGTTTCAACACTGGAGAACAGGGGCCCAGCTCCACCTCTGTCCTCCCTGTGGTCTCCTCCCAACCCCTGCCCTCCATCCCCGGCCTCAGTGACTCCTCTGTTCCACAAGCTCCTTAGCACAAAGCTGTCGTGTGTAGTAGATGATGACCAAATATTTGCAGGTAAAAGAGGACAAATGATTGTTGCCCATAATGTCCTAGAGTCCCTCACAGAAACTTCCCAGGGTCACTTTTCCCCTTAGGTGCCGACCTCCACTGGTCTTATCCAGAGCACCTGGTCCCCAAGTCCCCCTTGCCACCTCCAGCATAGTGGTCTCTGTCCCCACACAGGGCTCATGTGCAGCAGTGCTGGGCTCTTTGCACAGTCCCCACCCCAGGGTCTCACTTGATGACAAAAGGCCTTCCAAGGTATTAAAGGAAAGAAGCAGTCTTCGCTAGGATGAATTCCGCACTCTCCCCAAAAGGCAGAGTCAGAACAGCTTTGGAATCATTTTGATAAAGCAACTTCATCACATGTCTGTTACCCAAGGGAAAAAGGACATCATGCAGTTTGAAATCAGAAACACTTGATAGTTCAAGTTTTTTAAAATGAGAAATATATACAACCCCACAACGCAGTCTTGTAAGATGATGCAAGAACCAAAGATTCGTTGGTCTGCAGGACCCAGGTATGCAAAGCTGGGGACACAGGCATGGCTAAAGGGTGCTCGGTCACATGCTTGAACGGAGGAGGGAGGTGTGCACGGGGCACGGGACCTGGAGACGTGAGGGAGGCAGGTTTCAGTCATCCCAAGAAAAGTATTTCACGGGGCTGGAGCTCAGCGGTTCAGCATGTGTGAAGTCCTGGGATCCATCCCCAGCACTGTAGGAAAATCGGAGCGGGAGACGGGCTAAGTCGAGAAGGAATGGGAAGGGAAAATTGGAGAAACCAAGTATGTTTTCTTTTTCTAGAAACTGGGTGTTATTCAAGGAGAAAGACAGTGAGGTAGCTACTGAGCTTCAGCACTCCACGGCTCAATCTACCCCTCAACTCTAGTTTTTAGTGTTTGTTTTGTTTTGTGTGGTACTTGGGGTGGAACCTAGGGGCACTTTACCACTGGATCACATCCCCAGCCCTTCTTTTTTTTTTTTTTTTTTTTTTTTAATTATAAGTCTTTATTTTTAACGTTAGAGTTACAGGTTGTCTTTATAATTTTATTTTTGTATACACATTTACTTAAAATCAGTGAATATCTAGGTCAGGTTCAGGTAACTGAAGGGCCTTTATAAGTACTTTATATTGTCTAGAGCCAAGGTATGCTGCAAACATAGTCTGAAGTAAAATGGGAAATAACATCCTTCTGAAGATAGGCTTAGAAGTTCTAACCCAGTAAGTTAAGGTGTTTCCTTTCTCTGGTAGCAGAGCTGATTGATACCTGGCTGCTAGGCCACCATTTACAGGTATAGCCAAGAAAACAGGGTACAGTCCTCCTAAAACAAAACCAATAAGTCCACTCCATGTCACGATACAGGTTTCACAATGCAGTTCACCTGTACTCAAAGGTAAACTTACAAAACCTTTGAAAGATGCATTTGCTGTCGGAAATGGGAGCACTGCCATTGGTAAGCCAGCAGGTATTCGGGCCTGTGTCACATGTAAGATGCGCCGAAAAAGACTGTTTGCTATTAGGCCACAGAAAGCAGCATTGAGTCCGACATATGTGGATCCGTGTTCAAGTAGATTCCTTTCTGCTTCTGGTAGTAGTTCAATTTTTCTGGCTATGATATCAAAAATTGAGTTTTCCCTGATGGTATTATGTGGTTTATGGTTTTCCATCTTGACCCTGTTGCTCTCCTCCAAACAGCAGCGGGTGACTCTCCAGTTCTTCCTCCAACACGCCGGGGCTTAAGCTACAACCTTTACTCCGCTCTTAGGATCTTGCTAAATTGCCCAGGCTGGCCTGAAACTTGTGATCCTTTTGCCTCAGCCTCCTGAGCCGCTGGGATTACAGGTGTGCACCACGTGCCCAGCTGAAATCTGGTTGGTGGTGTTTTTTTGGTTTTTTTTTTTTTGGTTTTTTTTTTTATCTTTTTAAAAATTTTTTTATTGTAAACAAATGGGGTACAACTTGTTTCTCTGTTTGCACAGTGAAGTAGAGGCATTGGTTGGTGGTGTTTGGTTTGGTTTGGTTTTTTAATAATCATCCTGTCTTCTAGAGGAGACCCTACGAAGGGCGTCTCCAGATCATTCAGCTCTCCCTCCACCCTATGCCTTGGGCAATGCCTGCAATGCCCTTTCCGGTGTGAGCATTTGGATATGGTTCTTGGGAACAGAAGTTAGAAGGACAGGCCCGAAAAGGTGGGGAAAAGAGAGAGGATGTGTGTGGTCTGAACTGTGTTCCCCCGAAATCCCTGGGTTGAAGTTCTCATCCCCCCTGTGACTCTGTTTGGAAACAGGGCTTTTCTGGAGGTTATTAAGGTTCAACGAGGTCACAAGAAGAGGGTCTGTTGTGGTTTAGATATGAGGTGTCCCCAAAAGTTCATGATAAGACAAGGCAAGGAAGTTTAGAGGTGAAATGAGTGGTTGTGAGAGCCTGAACCTGATCAATGCTGAGTCCCCTGGTGGGGATTAACAGGGCACGGGGTGTGGCTGGAGGAGGTGGGTCATGGGGTGTGCCTTTGGGGTACATATTTTGTCCCTAGTGAGCAGACTGCTCTCTCTTCCTCTCTCCTCCCCACCACTGTCCCCACCACACTCTTCCAGGAAGATACCCTGCCTGACCTTGGGCCCCGAGCAACGGAGTCAGCTTCTATGGACCGAGACCTCTGAAACTGAGAGCCAAAATAAACTTTTCCTCCTCTGAATTGTTCTCCTCAGATCTTTTGGTCACAGTACTGAAAATCTGCCCACAACAGGGCCCTAACCCAATAGGACTCGTGTCCTCATCAGAAGAGGAAGAGACAACAAGAGGTCACACGAGGACACCCAAAAAGACACCATCCACAAGCCAGGAAGGGGCTGCCACCCCTGGATCTTGGGCCTCCAGCCTCCAGAACCGTGAGAAACAAAGCCCTGCTGTTGAAGCTACCCAGCCGGTGGCACTTTGTTATGGCAACCAGGCAGACTAACTAGGAAGGGGAAGTGCGTCCAGGACCCCAGGGCCCCAGCCTGCGCTTTCCTGCGCTTTCCTGCGAGGTTTTGCAAGGTCTGCCTCTGGGGGCATTCCTGGAGACGGGAAGGTAAAAGGGGTAAATATGGCCCAAAGGGACAAGGCTCCCCTCTTGCCACCCTCCTGGTCGGCTGCCCCTTTCCCTGGGTTTCTTGGGCTACTGGGCAGACGAGGCAAGCATTTGAGTCAGGAGCTCCCTGCCTTCATCTGGGGTCACTCCGTCATCCTCTTAAAGGTTCGCTTTGTTTTTAAAGATCCCAGCTTAGATTCCTAAAGTTCCATGGCAGGAGGCAAGGAATGTTGTTTCTTATGATTTACGAGAGGATCAAAAGAAGCTTTAGAGTCTTTCCCGTTGTTATCGACCCATTGAGAGCAGCTCTGCAGCCAGAGGCCTCGCTCGCAGTGATCCGAGGACGCAGGGGATTAGGAAGGACGTTGCCAGAGACTCAGAAGAACCACACGCCGCCAGGAGGATACCTGGCGTCTCTCTGTGCAAACATACAATGGACCCGAAGTGGTGTAGCGCTCACAGATTCTTCACCCTCCTTTCTTCTCTAACCTTAGGGGGAGAACTGCATTAATTAAACAGCTGAGCAGCTCAAGGCTTCTTTTCAGCAGCAGCGACTCACGTGGCTGCCTCTCTTCGGGGGCGGGTCACCGCTGCCAAGGGGGGCGAGGGGGGCAGCTTTACAGGGAGTGCCTGTTTAAACAAGGCCAATTTCCAGCCTACTTTGCAATGCAAATGCTTGCAAAAGCCTCCGATGCTCCTTAGAATTAGATGGAATAATGACACTTCAGAGTGAGGTAGCTTGGTTTGTTTCCAGCCTTTTCTTCTAATGGCTAAAACCAATTTCTCCAGATCAGCCTTTGGTTTTCATCTGCTCAGAGTGAATCTGGCTAAGGAAAACTCATTCTATGAGGTGACCCATTTGAAAGGGGAGCTATTTAATGTTGTTTGGCTTTGGTTTTACTTACAACAGTATCTTTTACTGGGTCTCTTATTAAACTGTGTAGCCTGGAAAGGGTTTCATGCACAATTCCAGACTCCCTGGGTTTCGGAAGGGGTCTTGCTGGCAGAGAACTGCAGAAGGTCAGCATGGCCTTAGCAGCCCTGCATCTGGCCAGGTGCCTGCTGACCACACGGTAAACACTCACTAAACAAGATGAATTATTTATGGTGTGGTGGCATTCATCTTTTACCTGGGACTCCAATTTCATACTCTAAAATGTTGGTTTGAACATTTTGTAAATCTTATTCCTCAATGGGCCCTTTCCCTTTATTAGCTGCACTATTAACAGCTTATCCAAAAAGTGTCACCCCCGGCTAGGTGATGTCCTTCTCTGGTCACATCTTATTAAATGACTGTCCACAGTGCTGCCAAGATTGCCAGCTCTCTGCTAGTTCTCCCAGCTGCAACTGTACTGAAGGAAGTACAGTTTTTGTCTCAAGCTTAGAAGTGCCGTTATGGCTACTATTTTTAAAAACAAAACAGAGTTCTGAGGCATTTCATTCATTCTTTCATTCATACATTGATACATGAATTTATGGCACAGACTCAGCCCTGCCTAGGGAAGCCCAGAGTCTAGAGAATCACATAAGCAAATGATTACAAGGTGAAGTTGGTAAGTAACAGACAGACATGAGCAGGGGGAATACAAGGTTATGAGACTAATGCTATAAGCGAACCCACTCTGTTGACCTCCACGGGCTTTCTTTTAAAACAATTTACCTGCAGCCCAGCCTGGCTTAAGTCAATAGGATATGTTACATTCCTCAGCAAACAACCTGTTAAATTCCTCCAGTTGGGCAGGCATGGTGGGCTCACACCTATAATTCCAAGTGGCTCAGGAGGCTGAGGCAGGAGGATTGCAAGTTTGAGGTCAGCCTCAGCAACTTAGTGAGGCCCTGAGCAAATTAGTGAGACCCTGTCTCAAAGTAAAAGAATAAAAAGGGCTTCCTCCAAACCATAAAATCTGTAAGGACAGGGTCCAATTCAAACCGGTCAGCATGGACCAAAGCAATCTAGAGTCATCAGGCACAGTGAGGACTTGAAAGTGCAAGTCATCCTGCTGTCAGTCAAAAGTCAAGAGATACCTGGGCAGGACTCTGGAAACTTCCTTAATGCCCTGAGTTCTGAAACCTGGTCTATGTAAGGGTCACAAAAGCCCCCCACCCTCCAGGGTAACTTGTTTTCTTCCTACCTGCACTTTGGTCTGCACTTCTCCTGCAGAGAACTGATTGTTTGCCAAGGGATGTAACTTATTCTATTGACTTAAGCCAGGCAGGGCTGCAGGTAAATTGCTTTTAACAGAAAGCATGTCGTCCGCACAGTGGGCCCAGCTTTTGAAATTCCCTGGAATCCCCTAATAAAACTGGAAGGCAGGAGGGGGCACTGTCCCTCCCCTTTCTAAGAGGACAGCTCTCTCCCTTGAGAGTGTCCTCTTTCCCCTTTTCCCATCCCTTCAATAAACTCATGCCTGCTACTCTGCATGACATGTCTGACATCTTCCGGGCATGATCACAAGTACCAGTGAGAAAGGACAGTTGAGCTGCCCCAGCCCCTTGGCAGGTCCTTGCCCCTTAACAAAGTGATAATGAGGGTCATTTTCATAGCTCTTTACTTACTGAACTCACTGCTGGGTTGGCTCCCGAGCACCTCCTGTGCCTGATGAGCTGCAGCAGATATTGACTCTCTGATAAGCCAATCTTGAGCACCAGAACCCTGGAGTTCCCTGGGCAGGAGGAGGTGAGCCTGGGCAGAGGGGCCGTAGGAGTATGTGGCAATAGGAACAGGTAACAGGAGCTACTCAGCCTCATGGCACATTAGCCAAGACCCACGCCATGCCTGTGAGCTCCATTTCCTGCAGTAGCTGCCTCCTGCCAGTCCAAGAAAAAGTCTCCCCACACACCCCCCAAGGGGGTGATCAGGTTATGTAAAAAGTCACTAAGCAGATGCCTGTATGTCCCTTGAAACAGATCGACCCTCATCAGTCATCAGCTATGTGGGAAAAGCACAACCAGAACAGATGACAGGGATGGGTCGAAGGCCAACCCTTCTGGAAGGATCCTGATACTCAGGTGTGAGAGAGGCCATAGCCCCAGCACCACCACGGTTGAGAGAATGGGGTGGTCAAGAAAATCCAGGTGCCCTATCCTTTGAGCTCAGGTGAAGCATCTTGGTCAAATCCTCAGGAGGGACAGCACTGTTAGGATAACAGCAAAGATCTGGTTTAAACTGCTTAGGGAACCCCTTGTCTACACTACAGCTGCCTCATCCCAAGAGAATTTACCAGTGTTCAGAAAACCCTTCTAGAGAATCAAGCAAATCAGAGGCCAAGTCGCCCTCCCTCCTGCAGCGCCTGGGTCATTTTCCCACCCAGCAAACAAAACTGAGGGAGGAGGCTCTGAGCTGGTCCTCTGCTTTACTCTCTGGCCACCTTCCCATCTGGCACCCGGAACATGTTCCCTTCTGGAATTAAGGTGTCTGCGTGCCTGCCTGTGGCTCTCTCAGATGCAGTGAGGTGTGGGTTAGATTGCAGAGAAAAGCAGGAAGATTCTTGCAAAGAGGAGACAAGATCTGCTTGACTGTGCCAAGGATCTCTGTCCTCTGACAGGAGGATCTTAGCATCCACTTCAGCTTGACTATCTTTTAAACGGATTCTTCCCGATCTTCCTAGTTCCTGAAGCATTTTCTTTAGAAAATGTTATCATTGTAAATTCTCTCTCTGCCACTTGGAGATGTCTGTAAATCTTTTTAAAAGCCTCTTACCAGTTTTACAATCCAGGAATGTCTGTCTCAGGGACCCGGGAGCCTCCCTTTGAAATGTAATCATCCGAGGAGAGAACTCCCCTCCCGTCCAGGACACCGGGTCCCCACTCCCCACTCCTGAGAAGCAAACACAGATGGCCCGCGACCGCTCCCCTCAATCGGCCAGCGCTTGGACTGGCTCCCTCCTCCCTCCTGTGCTTAGGCCTGCATGCATTCACCCTGAGTTCTGCTCCCAGGCTCCACTGGGGTAGCCTTGAATAGTCTTTTGTGATCACTTATCTTTGCTCTGTGTAATTTTTGCTGGATGCCCTGCTCCCCACACCTCCTAAACAGTCTCGTTCCTTGCAGCAGGTGAGCAGCAAGCTTGAACTTGTTTCTAACTCACCTGGGAGGCCCTTAAAACAGTTTCTGAAGCAGTAGGACCGGGGCGGGCCTTCAGGATTCCAGTTCCAGCAAACTTCCAGGCCAGACCTGGCTGCGCCAGAGCCCACCCTTGAGAAGCACTTTAGCCTGTGCTTTGCAGTCTGCCCTAACCCCCGGAGGCCCCTTCAATTAATGGAGACCCTTCCATCCATCCTGTAACGGGCATTTCCGGAGCTTGATGGAACGGCTCCTTTCCCAACATCTGTTCCCTCTGCCCCCATTTAACGTCCTTCCTCCTCACTCTCTGGCTGCGCCCCTCCCTTCGCTGTCCTTCCACTCCCAAGCCACACAATCCCTTCCAATCAACCTTCCCCTAAAAACAATCCGCTACTCCTTAGGGCGGCACTAGCTCCGGGAGCCCCCTGGCACTCTGCCTCCCTGGGGAGCAGGAAGGGGACTTCCTTCAGTCTCCCTGGTTACCTAGCAACATGTCTCCTTCCTGACAAGTCACCGCCCCTGCCAAGATGCCAGCCAGTGTGCACACAGCAAAGGGGAGTGACCCCTCTGCCCCAGTTGCCCTCTTAGCGGCCTCCCTGAGCATGAGCACTGTGCTGAGGCTGCTACCCAGGGCCTCGGGTCCCCCTCCTCGGCTGCGCCTGCCTCACTGGCCCTCCAGGGACCTGGGGGTGATGGCAGCTTGTGTGTCCCAGAACTTCAGCTGTAATCCCTAATTGCCCCCAGCCCATCACCTTTGGAATGGGAGCCATGATAATCTTTCATTGTCACCTGCAAGCCACCAGGGCTGTGTGGAAAACTGCATCCATATTCATTTGCACGTGTTTTCTGTTTTGCTACTACATCCTCTTCTTCAGACTTCAAAGCAAAGGAGCTTTTCTCTCCTGCCGCAGAAGCCTTTATGAAAGAAGGTGTTTGCCTAACACTTTCAAGCTTCCCACTGACATCCTTTGTTCCTTCTCTACATAGTCGAGGATTAGCTGCTTTGGGCCCAGGTTTGGTAATGACTTTAATTTGTCATAGAAAACAGGGTGCCCCAGGTAGAGCTCACGCAGTGGAAAGAACACGGATACAAACTTCGTTCTTGGACCAACTAGGAAGAAAGAGTTCTCAACATCACTTTCTATAATTCTGAGAGAAACAGTAGAATAGGAGATGAGGAAGTGAGAGATTCAGAAAGAGAAAGAATGAACTTCACTTAAAGAAAAAGGAATTCGAGGCAGTAATACTTAGAACAACATAAGTCGCCCAGGTGCCAAATAGGTGAATTCCCAAGCAGCAAATACAACCAGAAAGTCATCTTATCAGCTTATAAATGGCAAGTCATGTATATGGACCATACCAATCACAAAGAGAAATATATACATAATGCATGTGATATGCAAATGTATGTTAAATATATTTATATAGCAAGAGTAAGTCATGGGGAAAGAATCCAAAAGAGATTGAACTCACCAAAGGATTTGAACACACTGTTTGAATTAGGAGAATATGTGACAAGATGAACAGTATAGATCTTTGCTATCCAATATGGTAGACACTGGCCACATTGGGTTACTGAGTACTTGAAATGTGGCTATCCAAATTGAGATGTGCTATGAATGTAAAATGTATGTCAAAGATTTAGTGTTAAAAATAATTATAAAATACTTTGTGAGTTTTCTTTTAATTGACTACATGTTTAAGTTATTTCCAAATATTTTGGGTTAAGTGATTAGCTTTGCATTTTATTTCTTTTCATGTTTTTAATATGGCTATCAAAATTTTAAATTACACATGACTCAACATTTGTGGTTTGCATTATACTTCTCTTAGATGGTTCTTGTTATGGAGTTTAATGTTTGCTAGGTCCTTTGTTCGCTAAAATTGCTAAACTTTTAATTTTGTTTGTATTTATGAGGTGTATGAGTTCTGGAATACGGAATTATTTGAGAGTAGTATTTCCACACAGACCAGTTCCAGGGTTGGCTTTCTGCATCCTACAGGGAATTCCAGACAAATAATGGGAATCGTGGCTTCCTGGGGAGATGGGAGGGAGTGGAATGTAGGGGAAAGGAAAGGAGGAATGAATGGAGAGGGAAAGAGGAAGACCACCTCCATCAGAGGTGATGGGGTCATTGGGACAGCTAAATGTAAGAATGGCAAAAAGAGCAGGTGGCCTCCTACCACGTCACTGCTCACTCAGGAGAAGACATCCTTCCCAAACCAACTTTTATTTTGGGTTACTCGATCTCTTGGAGTAGAGAAAGGCCCTACTATTAATTGTCCTAGGAAGAAGAACACATTCATAAGCTATAAGTCAATTATATATATATCTTCGGGCAGAATTTATCATTTTTAATTATTAGTGTGTTGCTTCGTTTTTCAAATTCTTTCCTTCAGGATTCTTCACTGACTATAGATTTCAGGGGGTGGGAGAGAGGGCAGCATGCTACAGAAGTCTGGGGGCTGGTAGGGGGGATAGAGTGCCGAGAAGAACCTGCTGGGGCTGAGGCTGGGGACAGAGGTGTGGAGAGTCACAGCGAGCAGGGACATGAGAGCAATGGGCAGACCTTCCTCACCAGTGCTGAACGGAGGACTCATCATGAAACTGTGACCACATGTCCTAGTAACCAGGAGAGCCCAACATGTGCTCTTACAGGTCACGTGAGGGAGGAGTTAATATGGAGCCTAGGCAAGCTCTTCACTTCTGAGACTTCTGAACCTGAGAGCGAATAGTCCTTGAATGAAGGTCTAATCCTGCAGGTGGCTGTCTTGAGGAGCTACTCCATTTGCTGTGTGAGAAATGCACCCCCAATGGTCATGGAAGTCTGTTAAACTTAGAATAACCTCCTGTTCCAAAAGAAAAAATACATGATGAATAATATTTCTCTTTAAGAAATTATTCAACTACCAAGTTCCATTTACCCAATAAACCTTAATTTAAAGTCTTCTGGATAACATTCATTCATTTAACAAATACTGAGGCCCTGCTTACAGGATGTAGTGTAGTTGAGACCCTAGAATCTGAAAGACCCTGAGTTCAAATCTTGGCTCCACTACTTTCTGTCTGGGTGACCTTGAGAAAATGATTTGATTTCTCTGAGCCTCTATCTTCCTCTGTAAAGCGGGGTGTTTTAGTCAGTTTTTTCCACTGCTGTGACTGAAAGTCCTGAGCAGAACAATTGTAGAGGAGGAAAAGTTTATTGGGGGATCACAGTTTCGGAGATCTCAGTCCATAGACAGCCGGTTCCATTCCTCAGGGCTTGAGGTGAGGCTGAACATCACGGCGGAAGATTGCAGCAGAGAGCAGCTACTCACATGATGATCAGAAAGCAGAGAGAGAGATCTCCACTCACCAGATACAAAATATAAACCCAGAAGGCACACCCCCGCCCACCTCCTCCAGTCACACCCTACCCACCTTCAGTTTCCACTCGGTTAATCCCACCAAGGAATTAATTCACTGATTGGGTTAAGGCTCTCATAAACCAATCACTTCTCTAAACCTTCTTGCATTGTCTAACACATGAGCTTTTGGGGTACACCTTACAACCAAGTCATAACAAGAGGTAATAATATAATATTATTGCAAGACTTGAATGAGTTAATAGTTGAAAAACACTGAATACATGAAAAATACTGGCACATAGTAGGTGCTAAGTGAGTGTTTGCTATGTGCTACCCAGTGAGTGATGGGGAAACAGGAGGTGATCAAGCAGTCTTTGTCCTCATGGAGACTGCGTCTGGTGGTCTGTCATGTAGAGTGTTTCATTTCACCTTCACAGTCGGCATTGATAATCCGAGGTCCAGACAGACTAGACTGCTTGCCTGAGATCATGCACATAATAAAAGGCAGGTGTGACTCGCAGCTGGTTGTTCTGAGACTAAGTCCAGGGCTCTTAGTGCAATAGTATTTACCTTTCTAGTCTCCTAGAAGCCAAGACTTAGCTTAGCCCACAAAGTCCACCGACACTCTATCCCCAATTGCACGAACAGAGGTATTTTCCTTGTTGCAGTATTAGTTAGGCTGTCTGGGAAAGGAAGCAACTGAAAGCCCTCACTGCATTTGGCTTACAGGTTAAGATAAATTATCTCACATTAAAAAAAAAATGTCCATGTAGGTTGCTCCAAGATCTGATGATTCAATGACATTAAGAAGAAACCAGATTCATTCTGCTCTACCTGCTCTAATGTGCCAGCTTTGTGCCAGGGTCACAAGAGGGCCACCACCTCTCTGGGTGTTCCATGCAGATAGAGCAACAGCCCCCAAAGAAGAGAGGACAATTTTCCAGAAACTGTCATTTGTGTTTTATTAGGTCAGAGCCCATCCTTACACCAAACCCTGAAAAGATAAATGAAATTATCATGATTGACTCAGCAAAACCTCCATCCAACCCTGAATGGGGAACAGGGTCACCTTCATGAAATAGAGGCCATTGAAGAAAGATGGGTGCAACCATAGAATCAGTGCTCCCACGGCCGGCTGCATGGGTACCCAGCGGTGACTGCTGCAGGAGACGTCCTGTGGCACCCACCAACACCGAGAGGTGGGTCTCAAGCAGCAGTTCAGCAACTGATGGAGTCCTCATCCCCATTTAGTGAAGAATCCTGAATCAACGTAGACCATAGAAAGGGTTAAATGTGAAGCCTGCCGCGCTGTTTGCATGCAGTTCTTACAGTTGGGCCCAAATCCACTTTTATTTTGAGAGCTTGCTTGGAATCATCTAAACTTCCAAGTTGCCCCAACCAGTTTAAATCTTTTTTTTTATTATTAGTGCATTATAATTACACATAATAGTAGAATTCACAAAGTTTTTAAGGCTTTTAAGACGTCTGTGACTGTTTCTCTTTTAAAATCGCAAAAAGAGGAGGGTAAAAGGTAGCCAACAATGCAAAGGGATGTGTGTACCCATCAAAGAGAAAAGGTGTCCTTCCCAGGAGGCAAGATTTGGTGAAATTCCTGGATCTTTTCTGTGCCTGATTGTTAAGGTTTTGACAGCTTTTCAGTTGAGGAATAGGGTCATGCCTGTTAAACTAATTGTAGCTGTTCACTCCACTATATAATTTTACAACATTTCAGCTTCAAACAGAATGACTTCAATAAACATAAAGCAGACTGACACATCCCAGATTTCTGCAGTTTATTTTACACCAAGAAATTACATTTAGAGATTTCTAGACACATGCTATAAATGAAAATTCAACAGGAAGTTTCTTTCACTTCCTCTAGATCTGACCTATATTTCAAAAATATATGAGTGGGCTATAAACAGGAACTTCTTTTGCTGCCATTATTCACACCAAGTTTTCTGAAGATTTTTTTCTCCTCTTTGACTCTCATGGCCATTGAGGGAACTTAGACAATGGAGACTTTATACAACCTTAAGTGAGGTGGCAAATGTTATCAATGGGGCAGCCAATTGTGTAGTTTTAGGCTCCCTGTACTATCAGAAAAGTCAGATCCCTTGCACCTGACACAGAATAGATGAAACCAATTGTTTTCCACCAATGGAATCTTAGACATTTTCTAACGTGAGCAGCCATTTGCTGGCTACATCTTCCCCACATCACAAAACACCAGTCTATCTACTCTAAAAGAAGGATGTGCTTATGAATTAGATCTAGTAGGTGTGTATACACCTTCTGTGGTTTGAATACATGTTGGCATTCAAATCCCAAGGTTACAGTTGGAGCTTTAAGGAGGTGATCAAGTCATGAGGACACTGCCTTTGATAATGGAATCAGTGCCCTTACAAAAGGGCTCAAGGCAACCAGCCAGGGTTTTGCCCTTCTGCTTTCCGCCATGTGAGCAGACAGTGCTCAGCCTTTTCCACCACTCAAAGATTCAGCCACAAGGTGCCATCTTGGAAGCAGAGAACAGCCCTCTCCAGACATGGAATCTGCTGGTGCCTTGATCTTAGACTTCCTACCCTCCAGAGCAGTGAGAAATAATTCTCCGTTCTTTATAAATCACCCAGTCTAAGATTTTTGTTACAGCAGTACAAAAAGATTCAGAGTGTCACTGCTAGCTTTTTGGAGAGCGGTGCCATATATTTTGGAGACAATGCTCTAATGAAGTAAGACCCATAATATACCAGCTCACGTGCTTATTGTACTCTAGGCTACACTACACACATGGAACATTCCCACTTTTCCACCTGGTGTTTTAGTTGCTCTGGAACTCAGAACACAGACCTGATATTGTTCCTAGAGATGTACAAGGATTTGTGCCTGGCAAAATATGTATTTCACAGAAGCTTTTCTTTCCATTTCAGCATGAGTTCCACAAAATAGATGGATAAGGAGCTTCTTCCAGAGCAAATCGTGCCCTCCTCATCACAGGCAAAATGGCAGAGAGCATGAAGGAGGAGGAAGGTCAGTTAAGGAGTTTATGTGTGTTAGGGTTCAATGTCGACCGATCTCCAGAGAGTCAAAGTGCACACACAGTAATGCAAGACACACAACAAAGTTTTATTGCAAGTTCGAGCTTGGACCTCAACCAGCCTCTCAGACCACTACAATGGCTGAGTGGGGGGTGAGAAATCACTCTATTTAAGAGATTTTCTAGCATTCACACACAAAGACCTGTACATAATTGGTTAACATTTGAACAGCTAAACATTTGTCCCCTTTTGGTTGGGTCCCACCGATCTATTTGAATCTCATTGGGTCCCGCCAGAACTGAACTGAACAGAACTGAACGGTCCTGGAGGAAGAAGGGAGGAGGGAAGGGGTGAACTTATGTGAAGCCCCGGGGTCCAGCACGTCCCGTTTGTCCTGTATTGCGGCATCCTGGTGATTAAGACAGTTCTTCATTCCTCAGTGTTTGAGCGCCCCTTTCCTGTGGGGGGGTTTTACAGGCCAGTTCATGAAATGGTCTGTTTACCCAAGATGGCTGCACAGATGTCACCCTGTTCCCAACATGTGTTAGTTTGGTTAAGGGTCAGAAACTGAAGAACAGCTGGGTGCAGAGACTGAGGAAGTTACAGGTAGGTCCTGACACTTCAATCTTTAGCAAGGATTGCAAACTCAATACATCCAGGGGACAGCTGGAATAAATTGTCACATGGCTAAAGTAAGACTAGAGGGAGTGACAAGGTCTGGCCTAAGTAGAAAAGTACAAACCCTGCCAACAGGCATTCAAATTTTAATTTTTTTTTTTAATTTGAAAAGTAGCAGCTATCCAAATAAATGTGGCCTCTGGGTACTAAACATGAACTTATGTAAAAGAATGCCTGCTGTTTAAGGTCTTGGGTGTTTCTGCTTCAAAGGCAACTCACCAGGATGTGCTTGGGATGCAATGCAAAGTGTTGCATGAGTGAAAATTCACACTTGGTCTTGGGTTAAGTGAGACAGGCATGTGAATCTTTCTTTTTTGGGGGGCGGGGTCAGAGATTAAACCCAGGGGCACTTAACCACTGAACCACATCCCCAGTCCTTTTTTATATTTTATCTAGAGACAGGTCTCACTGAGTTGCTTAGGGTCTCGCTAGGTTGCTAAGGCTGCCTTGAACTCACAATCCTCCTACCTCAGCCTCCCAAGCTGCTGGGATTACAGGCAAGCACCCCACCGAGCCTGACTGGCGTATGAATCTTTTTACACAGTTCTTTTTTTTTTTTTTTGGTACCAAGAACTGAACCCAGGGGTGCTTAATCTCTGAGCCACACATCTCCAGCCCTTTTTATATTTTATTTTGAGACAGGGTCTTGCTAAGTTGCTTAGGGCCTTGCTAAGTTGCTGAGGCTGGCTTTGAACCTGTGACCCTCCTGTCTCAGCCTCCCAAGCCGCTGGTTCTTATCACCTGACAACAACAAAATCATCACCAGTATTCCTGGAGTCCTTACTACATAGCGGGCACCCTCCTGAGCACTTCACACATACTAACTCATTTTAAATACTCGAAAGAACTTTATGATGTAGACACTACCACCCTACAGGTCAGGAAACTGAGGCCCAAGGGCCACTGGCAGGAAGTGGCAGAGATTGTGTTTGACCCAGGACAGATACTCACCCAATGCTTCTCCACTAAGCTCAATAGGATTTGAGCTTTAGAAGGATTTCAGTGGCTTAGCAGGATCTGGGATCATAATCACACTAACTCAATCATTTTGTTAATTTGAAGCTTAAATTTAAAACTTTCCCTTAAAACACATTTCCTTGTAATCCCGTGCACACATATACGAGCTTAATACCTCACAGCATGCAAGGCACACTGAACATTTTCTATTCTGTTCTATTCTGGGTCACTTTTTTTCCAGGCCAGTCACAAATAATTAAATTGATTTCTGCAGTTTGGAAATCACTACTAAAAGGATCTTTTCTCAGTCCAAGTGAGCATATGGGCAAATGCTGATTGACAGGATTTACAGGAAAAAAATGTATCTTCATAAAAATGATTTGCCATTGCCTGATTTTTAACTCCCAATGACAGGCATTAGCATACTAGCAAAATAGTGAATTAGAGTCACTCTCTGCCAGCAAAATGCCTCTTTCACAATCATCATAGTCAAGAAACAATTAGCACACAGCACCACCAAAGTTATGTGTTTAGTGGCTGCAGTGAAATCTTCCACTACTGACCTCCATCCAAACATTGCTCCAGACATATAGCTTAAGGCAGCTGAGTAAAGGGAATTCACTTTTTCATTTTCTCTTCTTTTCTCCCCTTCTTTTTATTTTATTTTTTATCTTTTGTTGTTCTTTTTCTTTGTTCTATCTTTCCTTGCTTCCTCTTTTTCTCATTCTTTAATTCAACAACTAGGTATTGGCCATTACTAGCCAGTACCAAGACAGACCCATTCCGAGCCGGTGGTACTTACCATTGTAGTGAAGGAATGAAGTAACGACACTCAGCCCAGTCCTTGACATGGAGACTGTAAGGTATAAAGCTGCCCTTCTCTCCCGTTACAGGAATTTTCCGCCTCCCAACCACTTGTCAATCTGCACTCCACCCTTCTCTTCCATTTCAGGGATTTTCGGCTTACGCTGCCCTCATCTTCCTGCCTCCCACGTTACATCCTAACATGTTATTGGTCCATCAGTCAGTCTGCAAGAATTCTCCTCCCTGATTGGTTCCTCCCAGCCCACGAAATTCCAATATCTGGGAGAAGCCATACGCCATGTTTTCTCTTTTCTTTTTTCCACCCCTAGCGGACTTTGGCCGTCTGCATAAATAAAGTCTTTTGCGTGAGATCTCGTGTCTGCGGAGCGTTTTTTCTGGGAGCTACCTGCGAGCCACAACTGAGCCAGTGACCCCTAACAGAGCCGCCAGTTCATTTCCTTCCCCCACTCTGAGTCACTTATACAGCAAAATACTTCTCAGAAGCAGTTGAAGCTGGGAGTGGTGGCACACGCTTGTCCTCTCAGTGCTAGGGAGGCTGAGGCAGGAGGATCTCAAGTTCAAAGCCAGCCTCAGCAATTTAGCGAGGCCCTAAGCAACTTAGCAAGGCCCTGTCTCTAAATAAAATATAAAAAGGGCCGGGGATGTGGCTCAGTGGTTAAGCGCCCCTGGGTTCAATCCCTGCTACCAAAAAAATAAACAAAATAAATAAAATAAAAAAGCAGTTCAATATTTTTTGTGAACACATCAGGCATCTAAAGTGAAAACAAAATTAAAAACCAATATTTCTCATGTATTATACCTTTTTACTGGAAGATTTTTGTGTGACAGTCAAGACCAGATAAGAAATACGTGTTTGGTTTTATTAGTTCTCCTAATCAGGCACCTGTGATGATTTCTGTCACCCCTGAGTTTGATAGTCATCCTTGGGATCGAGTTCTCAAACACCCCGAAATCAAATATGGGTGGGGCAATCTCTATTTTCACCTAATATTCAAATAATTGAGGCCAGGCTGTGTATTTTCACTTCCAGTTCCAGTAACTTAATCACCTTAGTTTGGATCCTCTGCTTAGTGAAAATCCCGAGGTGTTTCAAGCCGTAGTGTCAGTGCAGTATCACCCTAGAGTTAGCAGGGGACAGATAGCATGCTGCTGTAAATGTCACAGGTGTAGAAAACAGGGAGTTGGATAAGAATCCAAAGAACTCCTTCTGGACCTTGAGTGTCCACTCAGCGGCCACCCCCCCAATGAAGGCCTAATCAGCACGCACATACCCACTCCACCCCTGCTAGCTGTTCTGTTCTTTTTTTTTTCTTTTCAATTGTACTTAACACCTTCCAACATACTTCATGACTGAGTTATAGAAAACATTTGTGTTAAATGTATTAATATCTTTTTTTTTTTTTTTTTTTTGCGGTGCTGGGGATCGAACCCAGGGCCTTGTGCATGCAAGGCAAGCACTCTACCAACTGAGCTGTCTCCCCAGCCCTATTAATATCTTTAGTATGTCGATTGTCGGTTGTTTATGGTACTGACTCTGGCTCCACCCCCATCATAAAATCAACTTCTAACGGGACAGGAAGCTTTTCTGTCTTGCTTATTGACAAATACCAAGGCCTATGAATAAACAGATACTGATTGATGGACTGGCTGTCTCAGCCTGTTTTGTGCTGCTGTAACAGAATACCTAGGAGTGGGTAATGTATGCAAAACAGATTGATTTCTTAGAGTTCTGGAAGCTGGAAAGTTCAAGGTCAAGGGGTCCACTCTAGTGAGTGCTTTCTTGCCGAATCATCCATGGCAGAAGCAAGAGAAAGAAGGAGACAGAAGGAGAGGGAGCTGACCTCGTCCTTACACCTGAACCCATTCCTGCAATGATGGCCTTAGCAGAGCCCGGGGGACTCATCGCCTGTCAAGGTCCCGCCTCTCAAAACTGTTGTGTTGGGGATTGAGTTTCCAACACTTGAGATGTGGGGGACACGTCGGATAAATAAAGGAAGAACGCATCCCCTGGTTCTCTAGTGTAACCCACGGTGACGGGAAAGGCTGTGGGATCAAACTGTCCCGGTTCACCCGCCAGCAGTTCCATTCACTGGCTGACAATCTAAGGCCCTCAGTAGCCCAGTTTCCTCAACAATAAAATAGATACGGTAACAAGATACCAGTTCTCAAAGGTATTTTGAGAGTTAATTGGGACAATTTTCCCAACCCCAGAACGTGCTAAGGCCTGAGTCTGCCTGCTACTATTAGTGTGCGCCTGGTATCTGAACACACACCTTACTCCATTTTAACGCAGGACCCTGACCCTGAGGCAGGGGTGAAGCCTCTCCAGGAATTTGACAAGGACTCTTCCCAAATCTGAATAAGACCATAGTGTTGGTTAGCTTCTCATCGCTGTGACCAAAATACCTGACAGGAACAACTTAGAGATGTATCTTGGCTCACGATTTCAGAGGTTCAGTCCGTGGTCAGCTGGACCCAAGGCAGAAACATCAAGGGGAGGAAAACTGCTCAGCTCAGGACACCAGGGAAGGAGGGAGAGAGAGAGAGAGAAAGAGAGAGAGAGAGAGAGAGAGAGAGGGGGGGGGGGGGGGGGGGAGGAGCCAGGGACACTGTGCAGTCCCTAGTGACCTACTACCTCCAACCACACCCCACCTGCCCAGTTACCAGCCAGTACTTCTTTCAAATTATTAACCCATCAAGTGGGTGAATCTACTGAGGTATTTACAGCCTTCGCAGTCCAATCCTTACCTAAGTAGCCCTGCCTTGGAACCTTGCTACATTGGGGACCCTGTTTTCAGCACAGGAGTTTTGGAACCACGTTGCAGATTTAAACCATAAAAGTCCCCAATTTGGAAATTAAAATAAAGCTCCGTCTTAGAAATACATAGAATTTTTGTGAAAAAAAAAAAAAAAAAGGAGGTACTGACTCTCTTTCCTCTGAAGAGCAAAGAATGAATTCACCAATCATCTTCCCTCGACTCTACTCCACCCCAAAACACAGATTCCAAAATGAAATTCCTGTAGAGGCCAACAGAAACAAGGTGGTAAATACAAGGATAGGCTATCTTATGATTTTTAAAAATTGGGGAAAATACATATTCCAAAATATGGGCCTTTTAATTCTCTCTTTCGACAATTGAGAAAAGCACATGCTCCGTCACACTCCACAGCCAAGTGGCCAATACAAAGAGGACCAGAAGCTAGCACGGTAGCCACCCCCAACACACTCCGTGTAAGAGCGGAGAGCAATGCAAAGGCTGGGATTATTTCTCATCATCTTAAAGTGTTAGAAATATGATTTCGTGTTTTGTTATCAGTTACCAGTATTCAAAATGGCACCCTAAAGAGCCCAGGGGTAATTTTTTAAGACATCTTCCTCAGATCAGTTTTTACCACAGTTTTGGAGGGAAAAATGTTCTCATCCCAGTCTGATTTGTAGACCTCGTCAGCCAGAGGGCTCCATTCCCACCTTCAGGCTGATCCCTTGGAACCAGGACTCCGCTACAGGCCTCAAACCCCACTTCACGAAGCCTCCTGTCCTCCAGGGGAGATCTCAGCTCTCGGCTTGAACACATTTTCTTTTTACATTCTTTTTTTTTTTTTTTTGGGTGCTGGGATCGAACCCAGGGCCTTGTGCTTGCAAGGCAAGCACTCTACCGACTAAGCTATCTCCCCAGTCCCTTGAACACATTTTCTTGATTCCCCTCTACATCCTCAGCATCTACCTGGATGGCCCCAGAGCTCCTGGTTTCTTCCCTTTTCTCTCCCATTCAGCCACCTACAGTCGTGGACATGCCTTGACCTCATGGCCCAGGTCCTGTCCTCTCTGAAATCCTAACACTAGTGTCTCCCCTTCCAGGCAGCTCCCTCGGTGACTGCTCAGACCACGTCTTTCACCTCTGCAGCCCCATCTGGTTTGTGGAGTCACCTCCCTCTTGATCCCCTGCTCCAAGCCCCCTCGTACAATCCTGTCACCTCCACTGTCCCCGTCCCCACTTCATCCAGAAGAAAACGGACTCTTACAGAAGAAAACACTGGAATGTTTGCCACTCAAACTGCAGGCCTGCCTGCTCCCCGCTCATTCCCTTCCCTCCAGGTGTGATGGACAGTGTCACTCTGGCCACGCCCTCCCCCAGCCTCCTGGACTCTGGAGCCTCCTCACCTGTCTTCACAGGGAGGATCAGCTGCTCCAGTTGTCTCAGTCTCCCCCTTCCCTCCTGTGGACTCTTCCTCCAGCATCGGCATGTCCATTCGGACACATCTTAGACGTGAAATCAAAATCCCTGCTCACTCCCAATGGCCAACATGGCTTCCAGCAGAGCCCCCGTGGCCTGGGGAAGTCCTTCACCACCAACGTCCAGGCAGCACTGGCCACCACAGCACCGCTTCCTCTCTGGGACCCTGTCGTGAGCAGTGAGTGAGAGAGGAATCAAGTTTGGTTCCAACAAGTGGATTTTATTCATGCAATGCACACTCAACTTGACATTCCTAATGATAGCAAGTCACAAATACATTGAAGATTCACCCCCTTGTTCACCTAGAGTCCGATCCCCATGGACTTACTCAATGCAACGTCTCTTAGCCAAGACGTCAGTCAGCAAGACCAGGGGGCTTCTTCTCAGCAGTAGACTCTCTCAGCTCCTCGGGTGTCTTTGGATGGCCTTGGGTGTCCAATAAGCCAGAGGCTGGGTGGCAGTCATCACTGTGGGAGAGGTGGTCAGTCGTCCGGCCTCGGTGACCATGGTTGACCGGCAATCAGTGATGGAGTGGACAGCAGCCGGGGCAGTCAAGAGACAGAGTGACGTGGCGTCCTCTGGTCACGGTGCTGCTGACAGTTTGCTCCAAGGGTCCAGGGGTTTGAGTAGTGATCTTCAGCCCAGCCATGCTCGGGTCCTCATTGATAAAGACCAGAACACAACTAGACTAGGAGCCCCACTCAAATCATAGATAAAGGTTCACATGGGCATTGTTCAGGAGTGTCATCCTGCCACACAGCAAGCTTGTCACCAGGCGCCTTTATTTTAGTTTTACAAGTCCATGCAAATACCAAAGACAGCTTAGTATCACTACACGACACACAGCTGTAGCAATTCCTATCATTTCCTTGTCTCATTACAGATCCACACGCACTCTGGGTCTCCTTCCCCTCTCTTCCCCCTGGCTTTCCCGCCTCCCGCCTCCCTCCCTGTCAGCCTCCTTCCTAGCCTCCCCCACCATCCAGTGTGTCTCCTTTCATATCTTCTCCTCAGGCCCTGACCGGCTCTCTCCTCTGTCCACTCTTCCAACCCCCCCGGAGGAGCTTACTGACCGTCGAGGCTTCGTTCACTGGCTAAAGGCTGACCACGCTCAGTCCCTTTCCCCTCCTCTAGATCCCTCTTCTGAGCTGCAGGGAGCCAACTGATCACAGGGTGCCTTCCCAGGAGCTCAGACTCATCCTGTCCCAACCAGCTCACCGCGTCTCCTCCTCCCTTATGCCTAATAACCACCTCATGACTCATCCTGTTGCCCAGCTTTGTTCTAGAACCCAGGAGTGATTCCTGATTCATCTCTCTCTCTCCCCCCCTCTGCCCCCAGATCTGATCAATGGCCAAGTCTTCCAGTTGGCCCTTCTAGATACCAGTCTATCCCGCTGCTTCTCACCTACACTGCCACCTTTGCTCCAGGCCATGAGGCCTCGTTTGGAGATCTGCGAATGCCCCTAAGGTCTTGTTAGCCAGCTTTCTGTCACTCTAGCAAAACACCTGAGATAATCAACTTTCAAGCAGAAAAGGGTTATTTTGACTCATGGTTTCAGACCATGGTCACTTGGCCCTGATGTTTGGGTCCCATGGTGGCACAGTTCATCAAGGCGGGGACACTTGGTAGAGAAGCTACTCGCCTCATGGCAGCTGTGAAGCAAAGACAGAAAGAGAGGAAGGGGCCAGTGTCCCCGAATCCCCTCCAAGGGCCCGACCCCAGAGGCCTCACTCCTTTCCACTGGCCCCACCTTGGAGAGGCTCCGCCACCTCCGCATAGCACCGTGGGCTGGGCACCAAGTCTTCAGCTCGTGCACCTTTGGGCAACATTCTGGGTCCAAACTGCAGCCTGATCTTGCACACGGCTCTCAATGACCTTCGATGCTGATCTGATTGTCCTGCCTTCCCACGGCCTCAGATACCGTCCAGAGGACCTGGGGCCCTGCCCACCCGGCCCATCCCACTCACTCACCGCTGTCTGGGTCCCCTTCTCTGCATGCCCCCGGCGCCCCACACGGCACTCCGGGGCCTGGCTCGCTCTTCCCTCTCTCTGAGCCTGTCCTCCACTCCCCGGTCTGAACCTAGCAGGCTGCCGGCCTCCACTTCAAGACCACGTCCTCCAGCAGCTTCTGCAGAGTCCAGTGAAGCTGCTCCCCAGCAACAGTTAGTCCACCTCCTCACCCCTGTGACTGTCACCGGAATGGCAAAAGACCGGATGAGCTGAAGATCCTGCAGGGAGAAGCCAACCCTGAGCATGTGGTAGCCCCGACTTTGTCTGCCAGGGCCGCTGTTCAGAGTCCGGCATCAAGATGTCCCCCAGGCTGGGTTCTGCTGAGGTCTCTCTTTCTGGCTGCGGACAGCTGCTTCATGTGGCCAAGTCTTGGTGAGCGTGTGTGTGGCGGGGCGTGAGTTCTGGACTCTGTCTTCTTTTTAAAAAATTTTTAAATTTGTTCTTTTTAGATATATATGACAGTAGAATACATTTTACACATTATACATCCACCTCCATATGACTTATTCTAATTAGGATCCCATTCTTGTAGTTGTGCATGATGTGGAGTCACACTGGTTGTGTATTCACATGAGAACATAGGAAAGTGATGTCCAATTCATTCTACTGCCTTTCCCATTCCCATTCCATCCATTTGCCGGCAAATGCCAAAATTTCATTCTTCTTTACGGCTGAGTAATATTCCGTTGTGTATATACATTACATTTTCTTTATCCATTCATCTGTTGAAGGGCACCTGGGCTGGTTTGATAGTTTTGCTATTATAAATTCAGCTGCCATACACTTTGATATGGCTGTGTCACTGTGGTGTGCTTATTTGAAGTCCTTTAGGTATAAACTGAGGAGTGGGATAGCTGAGTCGAACAGTTTCCTGATCTTTTTCTTTCTTAAGGGCACCAATCCTACTGGATTAGGGCCTCATCCTGAGCCCTCGTTTAATCTTAATTACCTCCTAAAGGCCCTGTCACCAAACCCAGTCACATGGAGAGGGCTTGGGCACATGGACAGGCAGGGGAGAGGGACCCTGTTCAGCCCATAAGGAGTCCTAAGGGAAATCTCATGTACCCTTATGATGAAGACACCCAGAGGTCAAAAGGAGGAGGTGATACGACGACAGAGGCAGGCCGTCACCATGCAGTCACACAGAAGGATGGCGGGAGCACGAGGAACAGATCTCCCACAGAGCCTTCTCAGGGAGCTCCGTCCTGCTAACACCTCGTTTCGGATTCTGGCCTCCAGAACCAGGAGAGAGTCACTTGTTGTTTCAAGCCATGCAGTTTGTGACGATGTGCTGCAAAGTCACAGGAAACTGCTACACTCCCGGGACCTCACAGGTAAGGCTAGGGCCCCTCCAGCTGCTTTCCACTGCCCTTCCCAGGATCCACGTCACACTCCACTACAGGGGTTGTTGATGTCCGTCTGCCCCACAGGCTGCAGGTTCATGAGATCTGGGACGTTGCCTTTCTGCCCACTTCTACTTCCCTAGGTACATAGTAGGCACTCCATAAATGCATAGGCACTGGATGAATACAGTCGGTATTGAGAATTGCTCAGAAAGGAGAGTTGTTAAAAATACACTGGGTGGTGCAAACACACCAGGAAATTCTTCCCCGTGGGAAACATTCTCGTCCTCTGAAATAATTAGCTGAGTCCTCATCTGCAGCCCACGGGGATGACCTTTCCGGTTTCTTGTCCTTGTTCTTGTGACCCCATGGTTTGCAGTTTTCCTAGCAACTTGAGCTTTGGTGCCCTCTGGTGACAGGAATGGATCATCTCTTGTTCTAAGTGTTAAGAATGGCACACACCTCGATGGGCCACTGTAATGAGACAAGGAAATGATAGGAATTGCTACAGCTGTGTGTCGTGTAGTGATACTAAGCTGTCTTTGGTATTTGCCTGGACTTGTAAAACTAAAATAAAGGCGCCTGGTGACAAGCTTGCTGTGTGGCAGGATGACACTCCTGAACAATGCCCATGTGAACCTTTATCTATGATTTGAGTGGGGCTCCTAGTCTGGTCGTGTTCTGGTCTTTATCAATGAAGACCCGAGCATGGCTGGGCTGAAGATCACTACTCAAACCCCTGGACCCTTGGAGCAAACTGTCAGCAGCACCGTGACCAGAGGACTCCACGTCACTCTGTCTCTTGACTGCCCTGGCTGCTGTCCACTCCATCACTGATTGCCGGTCAACCATGGTCACCGAGGCCGGACGGCTGACCACCTCTCCCACAGTGATGACTGCCACCCAGCCTCTGGCTTATTGGACACCCAAGGCCGTCCAAAGACACCCGAGGAGCTGAGAGAGGCTACTGCTGAGAAGAAGCCCCCTGGTCTTGCTGACTGACTTCTTGGCTAAGAGATGTTGCATTGAGTAAGTCCATGGGGATCGGACTCTAGGTGAACAACGAGTGAATCTTCAATGTATTTGTGACTTGCTATCATTAGGAATGTCAAGTTGAGTGTGCATTGCATGAATAAAATCCACTGGTTGGAACCAAACTTGATTCCTCTCTCACTCACTGCTCACGACAGCCACTATGTAGGATTTTCTTATGGAGAAATTGAATTTTGTCCTTGCAGTTAAATCTACTCAGATCATGTCATTAACCAAGCCTTTTTTGGGTAGGGAGGGGAGGTACTGGGGATTGAACTCAGGGGCACTGAACCACTGAGTCACATCCCCAGTCCTGTTTTGTATTTTATTTACAGACAGGGTCTCACTGAGTTGCTTAGGACCTCCCTTTTGCTGAGGCTGGCTTTGAACTCTCCATCCTCCTGCCTCAGCCTCCCGAGCTGCTGGGATTACAGGCGCGGGCCACTGCATCCGGCACCAAGTCTTTAAAGTTTCAAAAAGCATGTAACCCCCAAAGACTTTGCTGATACACTTTGGAGTGTTTCGTTTTGAAATTCAATATTTGCGCATGTGTGAAACACTCAATTTCGGGCTACGCTTATTTCTTCAAATAGTCATAGTTTCTAAACATCATTTGGAAAACTGACATTGTAAGGGCCGCTGACATTCACTGAAGACTCACTGTTTTCCCGAAACCCTAAACCTTCACCAATTGAGAAGTAACCTGTTACTTTTTTTAAGGTTTTTTTAGTTGTTGATGGACCTTTATTTGTTTATTTGCAGTGCTGAGGATCAAATCCAGGGCCTCGCACATGCTAGGCAAGCGCTCCACCACTGAGCCACAACCCAGCCCCAAGTTGCTCCTTATACATAAAAACATCTCCTGCCTGCTGTTGAAAATGAGCAGTTAGGGGTCTGCATGCTGCTCTGTAAACAGGCTTTCTCTCCTGAGCAGGTGAAAAGGCTGACCCTGAGCCACAAGCCGCCTGCAGATTTTAATTCTGTTGAGTTGCAGGGCCAGAACTTTCCAGGCGGAGACCGCGTGCATGAGCCTGCTCTGCCTCCCATCAGAGACAGGTGAAATGCACCGAGCTGTTTTCAGATAATTAAGGAGGAGGGAGTAAACAAAATCTCCTTTTCTCACTGATTATGCAACCACTTTAGGGCTGATTTACCATAACTTTCTGATTGATCTTCAAAGAATCCAATTGGTCTGTGAACCTTTTAGTTGGAGGGTTTTCTGACCCCAACCGTCTGTCAAAGAAACAGGCTGCTATTTACAGGAACTCCACGCGGGTTTCTTTTCCAAATCAAAGACTTTTACCGTGTCAGCAGCCGCCCCCTGGTTTTCTTTGTCTCCTTTGCTGAAGGCCTGTAAGTCTGCCTGTTCCCAGGAGACTGACGTCCCCAGTGTGCTCTCACCGTGGGACAGGGGCGTCTCCTGACGCAGCTGCTTTCTGGAAGAGGCATCTGCTGGCAAGATGACTCTGCGCTGGTGAGATGGCCCAGGTTGCTTGTCTCCTGTCGTCCTAGGGAGAGTCGGGTTAGGGAGAGGAGATCTCGGAACAGGCAGGAAAGGGAGGCGCTTACTTCCAAGCCCCGGGAGGCAAGAGTGTAAGAGTTGAATTAGAAAAAATGTCTAGCTGAATTTAGATTCTGGGGCCACACAGACCGCCTGGGGCCTGTGCCCTGGGAGGGTCGCCCACCCGGCGCCTCGTGCTCCTTGTTTGCAAAATGGTGAGGACATTTCCTGTCTTTTAAAGTCGCCATGAGAATAAATGACTTACTGTCATGAAGCCCCTAGAAGAGTGTCTGGCACACAGAAAACGTGTACTCTGTGTGTGAGAGAGAGAGAGAGTGTGTGTGTGTGTGTGTGTGTGTGTGTGTGTGGTGTGTGAGAGTGTGGGGGGTGGAATGTGTGTGTGAGAGTGTGTTTGTGTGAGAGTGGGGTGTGTGTGTGAATGTGTGTGTGTGAGAGTATGTGAAGAGTATATGTGTGTGAGAGTGTATGTATGGTGTGTGGGGGTGTGTGTGAGTGTGGGGTGTGTGGAGTGTGTGTGAGAGTGTAGGGGGGTATGGATGTAAGAGTGTGTGTGGGTTGGGTGTGAATGTGTGTGGGTGTGTGTGTTTGGATGTGGGTGGGTGTGAGTGTGTGTGGGTGTGTGTGAGTGTGTGGGGGTGTGAGTATGTGTTTGGTTGTGGGTGTGTGAGTGTGTGTGTGTGAGTGTGTGTGAGTGTGCGTGGGTATGAGTGTGTGTGAGTGTGTGGGGGTGTGTATGTGAGTGTGTGTGGATGTGTGTGGGTGTATGTGAGTGTGGGGCGTGTGAGTGTGGGGTGTGTGTGTGGGTTTGTGAGTGTGTGTGAGTGTGTTGTGAGTGTGTGAGTGTGTGGGGGTGTATGTGAGTGTGGGGTGTGTGTGTGTGTGTGGGTTTGTGAGTGTGTGAGTGTGTGAGTGTGTGTGGGTGAAACATGCCTGTGCTCCTTCGTCTCCTCCAGTGGTCCAGCACCCTGACCACCATCCTGCGCCCACTTCTCTGCCATTTCCACCCCTGCCTCAGCCGCTTCCCCCGCGGAACAGAGGTTCACTAAAAGGGGCTGTGACTCTGCTGCGACCGACCGTCGCCCGTCTGCAAGGGTTCCGGGGCTCTCTGAGGTAAAGACACAAGGAGGACTTGAACTCCTGAATGGGAGCAGCGGCCAGCTCCTGTAGAAGATGGCCGGGGTGAGCGAGTGGGTGCCGGGTGGAACAGGGAAAGGGCTCGCTCCCACCTGGAGCCCCGGAGTCCCCTCCGTCATCCCCGCAGCGGGTCCCGTCCATGCAGCTCAGCAAAGCCGACTCCGCTGGAGGAAGAGAACCTACCAGGGGCACGTGGCCTTCCACCTCATCACTTCCCAGGGTCCAGTGTGGTTATTTGTCCTGTGCTGCACCAACAGGGGTCACGTGAGGGAGCCCAGGTGGAATTCCAGGTGCTCCTCAAAAGCAGAGCTCCTGGACTTGAAAAGATAAGAACTTTGACACCTGCTGCAACCTGAGTGATCACCAAAGGCACCTTAGGAAGGAAGGTAAGCCAGTCCCCAAAACACCCAGACCAGCTGGGGTGGTGGCTCAGTGGTAGAGTGCTTGCCTGGCATGTGTGAGGCACTGGGTTCGATTCTCAGCACCGCCCAAAAATAAATAAATAAAACAAAGATCCATCAACAACCAAAAAAAAAAAAAAAAATATATATATATATATATATATATATATATATATATATATGACTGATTCCATTCACATGCGGTGAATGCGGTGTCTGGAGGGCTCAGATATACAGAGAACAAACCCAGCAGCCTTGGCAAGGCGTGGGTAAGGGGAACGGGCAGTAGTGTTTAGTGGGCAAAGTTTCAGTTTTGCAAAATGAAAAGGCTCTGTAAGTCTGATTGCACAATCTGTACTTATTACTACTGAACTGCACACTTAAACTGGCAAGGTGGTGAATTTTCTGGTATGTGTGTCTTACAATAACTATTAGTGAGTTAATGAATTCTTTTTTTTTTTTTTTTTTTTTTTAGTTTAACTTTCAATTGCAGAGAACTCTCTCCCTCTCCTTGGTCTCAGGAAAGAAGAGGAAAGCTGACAGCAGATAAGAAGTGCCATCTTATTCCACTGAGGCCAATTTTAAAGTCCCCACTAAATAAATATTTTCTGAGCATTTACTATGTTCCAGGCATCATTCTAGAGGCTGGAGTTTCAGCCATGAGCAAAGATTCCCCAAATTCCCTAGCCTTAGGGATCCCATTTTCCAGATAAATGAAGAAGAAGGATGAATCAATTAAGATACAAGATACTTTGTGGGTAGTAAGAACTATGCAGAAAAAGGGGCTGGAGAGCATTTCAGGGTTGTGATTATAAATAGGGTAGTCAGGGAAGACCTCACTGAGGATGATATTTCAGTACGACTTGAACGAGATTAGGGAGTTAGCTGTGTAGGTATCTGGGGAAGAGTGTTTCAGACAAAGTGAAAAATCAGTGCAAAGGCCCTGAGGCAGAAAAACAGTGGGAGCATAGAAAGGGGCCATTATAGCTAGAGGAGGAAGAAGGGAAGAGAGAGTCTAAGATGAGTTTAGAAGCGGCAGCCCAAGTCACAAAGGTCATGACAGCCCATGACTCTGAGATGGTAGCTACAGTAATGCCATGATCTAACTTTGAGGTTAGGAGGACCATTGAGGTGGAGTCAAGGGCAGAACGATAGAGACTAGTAGGATTACAATAGCCTAGGCAAGAGAGGCTTAGTGCTCAGGGCGGCTGCAGTGCAGGTGGTTAAGAGTGGGCAGATTCCAGGTAGATGTCGATGATCGGGCCAACAAGATTTGCTGAGACTGGAGGTAAGCCCAAAGTGACAGATGGACCTAGCTGCCTCAGAACCTGTCCCCAGGGTTTGCCAGTCCCCCGGGCTTGGGTGGGCACTGTCTGCATTTTCCAGTAATAGTAGGTAGGGATTTCTCCAGCCAACAGAGGGTGGCAACCCCAAGGGGTAAGGATGGGCCCCAGGGCACCTTAACTTAATTACATCTCCAAAGACCCACTTTCTACATAAGGACAAATCACAGGTTCCACCGTTAGGATGCAGACATATCTCTTAGGAGCACCATTTGGTTCACCCGGGAGCTCGAAGTCATTTGAGTCTAAGCACTTGCAAGTCTGAACTTGCCATTATGGCGATGGGGAAGAGTGTGAGTTGGCAGGTCTGGGAGGGAGTCTGTGAGCTTGGCGGGGGACATGCCGGGTTCAAGGTGCTCCTTCCCATCGGCGAGGACTTCAGGCGGGCCGTTGGGTGAATAAGCCTGGAGCTCAGGGCAGAAGCAGTCCCAGTTAGAGACATAAATATGGAGGTACCAGGAGGTGGAGGGCACCAAAAGCCACATCAGGGAGGAGGGCAGAGAGCAGAGGGAAGTACGCAGACCCAGCCCTGCAGCAACAGCATTCAGAGGAGCAGCCACAGGCCTGAGAAACAGCAGCCAGCAGGGAGGAGGGAGGACAGGAGAGCTGAGGTCCTCCAAGCCCAGGGAAGACCAGCCTTCCAGGAGGCAGCGGTGAGCCACGCACCCTCGCAAATTCTCAGTCCAGGGTTTGCGGGTAAAAGTGGAAATTATCTCTGCAGTTTGACTCACAGGGAATAGTCTGGAATATTCTAAAATAAAGAATTGACGATAAGATGATTTCCACTTTTATGGAAATCATCATGGTGTCCTGAAGTTACAATGAGGCCTGCTTTCAAAGTTCTTTAAAACTGTTTTAATTAGCAAAACCTTCTCGTCGGTTTTGTGTGCGGCACCCGTGACTCAGAAGGGCAAGGAGACACGTCTCAACACCATGAAGGGGCAGGAGAAACCATGGAGACGGACACGGGCTGCTGTGGACTGGTCCCATGTTTTCCTAATTTCAAATTCCTGAGGTAAAAAGCTTGTTGTCCTTAATGGTCCCGGTGGCTGTGGGGGAAAACCACTCGGGGGCTGTTCTACAAGGTCCTAAACGACACCAGCAGAGAGGGAAGTCCCCTCAGGCACCAGGCCCACCATTAGACAAGTGAAAAATCCCTGAATTCCACCCTCTTGACTGAGAGCCTGTTACAGGAAGCCCAGCCCCGGGTCCAATCCCTCACGGGGGCTGTTTGTCACCAGTGGAGAGAGCATGCAAGGCGATCGACTGGGCCCTCCGCTGACTGGGCCTCCAGAGGCTATTGCTGAAGTCCCACGTAGTTTGGGGTTTGTTGGATAATGAATGGGTACGTTAGAGAATCGGTGCTAAGTCCTGACAAATGTATCTTGTGGAAATTGTTTCTCTCTGTGGCCAAAGTCTCTCAGGCTTCATCCATTTGTGACCACAGCTGCCATGTCATCTACACCTCAGTGACTTAGCCTCTGCAGCTCCCCACCAACATCACCCACCCCTCAAGTGTATTTGGGAAGCCCCAGGGTACGTGTTTATAGTGTCCCTAATGCTGCATGTTTGGGGAAGGAGGACCTCAACCCTGTCCCAGAGAAGGTTGTCCACCTAGCAGAGCACTGCTCTACCTGGGTGCCCGCAGGGACCAGCTCACGTGTGGCCTGTGGAGCTGACTCCAAAGCCCCGTGTGGAGAAAAACCTTCTTCCCCAGTGAGGTAAAAACATTGCCTGGTTACTCTCAGTTGGGAGGTTGACAATGTAAGGTTTCTTTGCCTCAAATGTCACACGACTTAGTCATAAGCTCTTTCAATTCAGGCACAAAGCTCTTCTCCACCCTGGGCATGGAATCTGCAGCGCGGTTCTGGAAAGGGGCTTCTGTTGGCGCCTTCACTTGAATCTGCCCCACAGTCGGCAGAAGGCTGCTCGCCCCCAGATACACCCGTGGCTGTGGAGAGATCGGAGGGACAAGCGACCGTCACCTAGAATACTTAGCAGATCCATCCAAGTCTCCACTCTGTCTCCCAGCAGAGACGTTTCTTTAGAAAGCTGTGTTTTAAGGATTGGAGACATTCTGTCCTCAGAAACGACAACCCAAGCAACTACTTCCAATTCCAGCAAAAGACAGAAAATGTACTGAAAACAGGAACCGAGAAATCCCAGTGTTCCTCAGGAGACCTCGATGCCCTCAGGCCCAAGAGAAACCACACGGGCTCGCTTGTGGGGGCTCGCTTGTGGCAAGGTTGGCACACCAGTGGGTTTTATTCCCGCTTTGCCCAGCCTCCAGAGCCGAGGAAGGAGGGGATCTCCTTAAGTGAGATCAAATTTTTAATAGTAGTGTTAATAAGAAAAAATTTAATTCCTTTGGATATTTATTTTGGGGTGGGCACCCGACTGAACGTGTTGTACATACATATGTGTGTAGAGTCTCATTTAATCCCTACACCAAGCTTATAAAGTAGAATTATTATCCCAATTTTACAGAAAAGTAAGTTGAACTAAAAAGTAAAGAGTCTTAATCATCCAGGCCCCACAGCTAATACATGTTGAAGCCAGAAACCCAACCCTGAGCCACTCCAAAGCCTGCGCTTCTAATCACACCAAGGCCCTTGACATTCAGACAAAAATGAATCAACCCAAATTCCTTCTGAAAACGGAGAAACCCTTCACAAAACGTTGTTGGTGTTTTGTTGTTGTTGTTGTTGTTGTTTGGGTTTAGTTTCCTTTTTGGTTGTTTGGTTTGGTTTGGTTTCTGATCCTTGGTGCTGGAGATTGCAAGTACTCTACCATCAGGCTACTCCCAGCCCCCGTTGTTTATTTATTTTGAGACAGGGTCTCACTAAATTGTCTAGGCTGGCCTGAAACTTGCACTCCTGCCTCAGCCTCCTGGGTCCTCGGGATTACGAGCAGGGTCACTGTGCCCAACACAAAACACGATTTCATGGAAGGGTTCCTTTGGACGCCATTGCAACTTGGTCTGTGTTGCAGAAAGTCCAGTGTGAGCCAGAGAAAAGAACCGCGCCTGCGCTCCTGGCTCGCAGCGGGCTCCGAGGCCTCAGGAGACTCTCCTCCAAGCCTCCTTATCTCCGCCCACCGGAACAGTGACGTCACGCGTGTGGACTCAGGAGAGCCGCACCCTTGCAGGGTGCTGGCCCTGGGTTCACTTGATCCAGGGGTCGTGTGTCCTCAGAAAAGTCACAGCATCTCCCTGTTCTTCCTCTCTCAGGTCTTGAAGGCCATGACAGGTGGCAGGCGGGTAATGCCCCTACCGCCAGCACCAAGGGACCCTGCAAGAGATCGGATGAGGATCCTTCCAGGGAGCTGCCAGTCCTGGGAAGGATGCTCCATCACCAGAGGATGCGACTTCGTTATCTCAGAAACCACCAAGCCTTGTCTCCCATCCCCTCCGATTCTGTTTACTACCTTGTAATTCCACTAAAAATGAGTTCAGAAATGGAAAGTGAAATGATCATTAAAAGTTTTATTACAGTACCTGCCTAGTGGCGATTTTTAAATAAAATCCCTTTGACGCTTTTTTTTTTTTTTTACATTTTTTTTCATCAAACGGTTGGGACTATTTGATAAATTATGTAAACTTTCACTTTAGAATTAGGTTGCTTTTTAACTGACCCCCAAAATAAGCTATTCCCTTTAACTCTCCTCATCCAAAAGGAACATCAAATTCGAGTTTGGAGAAAAGCAACTGTAACAATTTTCTCCTTTTCTTCATCATGAAAAGTATGAGACTTAAAAAAAAAAAAGAATCAGTTCAGTTAATAACCTTCAAGAAAGGTGACTGATAATGAAAACTGAGTTGGGACCTCAAACTCACAAGCAGGACAGGAATCCTTCAGGAAGTAAATCGAAGTTGTGTGATAAAATGCACCAATAGAACCAATTTATTTGCATCCCATTTTATAGGACACTAAGTGGAAGAACTGGTGTCACGGTTTCATTATCCCTGTCCCTCATGCATATTGCATTATGAATTAATGTAGCAAAGCAAAATCGAAAGCCATCTTAAAGGAGTACTCAGAGCAGCTGACTCTAAGGTGTTTCATTTCTGTCAACTAAAATTTATCATCACTGCGTTATCTCACTCTCTTGCTGAAACCTAATGACATCAGAGGCATTGAATCTGGAAACTGAAGTGACAAGACATGCCTCTGTGCTACATATAATACTTAGAAGAACTAAGCAACTGGAAAGAGAACCCTCCCTTTGGGGAATGGCCAGCCAATGAGAGATGACTTTGATGATGTAATGCCTTTTCCCTGGAGTGCCCTTGGTTAAATAGAAACAAAGATAACAGTAATATGCTCCAGGAGTTGGTGAATGCGTTCCGCCTGAGCAACTCCTAGCAGTGTGCAGCCATCTCGTTGATCTCAGGAGGTGGGAAAAATCTCTACTTAGGGAATAGTCAGGATTTTAAATGTGGCCCCAGGCTGGAGCCCAAAGTGATAGATGGACCTAGTTGCCTCAGAACCTGTCCCCAGGGTTTGCCAGTCCCCCGGGCTTGGGTGGGCACTATCTGTACTTTCCAGTAATAGTAGGTAGGGATTTCTCCAGCCAACAGAGGGTGGCAACCCCATGGGGTAAGGATGGGCCCCAGGGCACCCGCCCAACATGAATCTCTTCACCAGACCCATTTCAGAGTAGTTCCAACAAAGCCCAACTCAGACCACAGCGCTCTTCTGCTCAATTTAAAGTTCTTGTGTTCTGGTATCACTGAAACCTTGTCTTTCCAAATGGATTTCCAACTGCTCTGTACCCTCACCATGGTCCAGCCTAGGCCAAATGATTCCTTCACAGCAAGCTTCCTGTGTGTGTGTGTGTGTGTGTGTGTGTTACAAGGATTGAATCCAGGGACTCTTTACCACCAAGCTACATCCCCAGTCCTTTTCATTTTTTATTTGAGACAAAGTCTTACTAAGTTGCTGAGGAGAAGCTGGCCTTGAACTTGTGATCCTCCTGCCTCAGCCTCCGGAGTCACTAGGGTTACAGTTGTGTGCCACTGTGCCTATCCCAAGGAAGTAATTTTTGATGCAGTAGTTCTCAAACATAAGCACACATCAGAACTACCCCGAGGATGCCAGGCATGGTGCTGCAGGCCTGCAATTCCAGAGACTTGGGAGGCTGAGGCAGAAGAATTGCAAGTTCAAGATCTGCCTGGCAATTTAGCTAGACCCAATCTTAAAAGATAAGAAGGATTGGAGATGTAACTCAGGGTGAGTCGCTCTGCGTTCAATCTCCAGTACCATAAAAAAAAAAAAAATTTAAATATTTATCCAGAGGGCTTGTTGATGGTCAGACTCCCCCCTGTTCCCAGAGGTCCTGGTTCTGTGGGTTTGGAAAGGGATCCGAGGATTTGTGCTTCTGTAAATTCCCAGGTGATGTCGAGGCTGTCGACTCGAGGACCACACCGTGAGACCAGCTTGCCTGATGTTAGGTAAATACTGACGTTTAAAAATAAAACTGCCAATAAATGTATCCAGTAGGAAAAACATTTTTTAAAAAAACAACCATTTGAGAGAAACCATCATCCTTTTTTTTTTTTTTTTTTTTTTTTTTTTTTGGAAAAAATGGCTTATCAATTCCATTTTTGTATAAAACATGTGGGAGAAACCTAGCCAATCAACACACAACTGTCACCACATGAAAAGGTACTTTATCAAACTTGGAGTCTAAGAACATACAAATGTTTCTTTTTTTGGCCTGTCTACAGTAATTGTCTATGCCTTTCCATTTAACTGTTTTTAAAAATTCCACATATTCCCATTGTTACTCTTCGTCTCAGTTACAGCACAATGACGGGGAGGAAGAGGGTTAGTTAAAACAACCCTCTAAGCAGTTTTCTGCTGTCCCTTCTTTTCACGCAGAGATTTATGGATAGGAGGGATCACACCACCCCCAGCAATGGTAGCCTTGATAGGATATCCAGCTCTTCATCACCATGGATTGCGTGCTGCAAGTGACGTGGAGGGATACGCTTTACTTCAAGATCCTTGGAAGCGCTACCTGTCAGCTCCGCACCTCGGCAGTGTGCTCCTCCCCAGCGCAGCACCATGCACAGCAGCAGTGACACCCACGGTCCGTGGCTCGTGGTGCGAGCCTTCAAGTGTGGATACGGCCCACAGGAAACTGTAGCCCAGCTCTTCCTGAGCGGGACACGGCCTTGGCCTTGACCTTCCCACTACCCTTTCCAGCTTTGCCTCCAGCCATGGTCTCGGCCGCCTCTGCCTCCGCTGGGCCCTGGCGACCACCCGCTCTCCCTTCATCCCTTTTTTTAAATACAAAAATAAGCTCTTCTTGACAATCGGAAATTTTGTTCTTCTTTCCTCCTTGAACTTTTATTTCCACTCTATTTCTCCAGCAAAATTTTCTACCAATTAGTTTTATCCTTAATATTATTTTATTGGTCACACTGTCCTATGTCTCTAGCACAATTAGTATAAAAAATAAATTTGAAATGTATTTAAATCTCCTCCAATAGGTTCTTGTCATGATTATTAGTAGCAATAATCTATTGAAAATAATTATTACGTACATATACACATATATCGATATTCTCAAATCATTTTTAAAGACTAAAAGCTAAATTTTGTTGAAAATGTATCTCTTGGGTTGGGGATGTAGCTCAGAGGTAGAGCACTTGCCTAGCAATGCACAAGGCATCCCTAGTACCCAAAAAATGAAAAATAAAAAGGCAATCTCTTACTAAGGACTTTTTCCTTAATTATTTCTTATATTTTTAAATTAATATTACTAATCACTCGAATAAGATGGGCTTCTTTGCAGATTCTATTCCTCTTTATTTTTAGACCCAAGTGAAAAATATCATTGACATAAGAAGGTAGACATGGAATGAATTTTGTAACTGCAATTTTACTTAATTTTCTGAATGCCTTCCAAGTTCTAGATCAACAATCACAGTGATCTGAGAGCCAAAATTATTTTTGTGATCTACCAGCTGAAAAAAACATGATTAGATTCTTTTCAATACAAGGGAAAGCAAAGTAGAGACCACCTGGATTGCAAACAGTTTGTTATCCAAACATTTGAGTCATTCTCTCTTTCCATATCGACATCATTATTTCAAATGGTCCCTTTGTTTGCTGCATTACAGGTTTGGTTGCATTTCTGCTTTTTTAATTATCTAGGACAGGGGGTGGCAAGCCAAGGCTAGCTGGTACTGGCCAAATCCTGCCTGTTCCCTTCTTGTACAGTCCTTGTGTTAAACATGACTTTTACATTTTTTTTTTTTTTTTTTTTTTTTTTTGGGTGCTGGGGATCGAACCCAGAGCCTTGTGCTTGCAAGGCAAGCACTCTACCGACTGAGCTATCTCCCCAGCCCGACTTTTACATTTTTTAAAAAGGCCATTGTAAAATGGCTCTTAAGTGTATGGAGAAATGGACCTTCGAGTCAGCAAGTCAGCATAAGAGGAACACACACACACACACACACACACACACACACAGGCCCATAAATTCTAAAATCTACACTACACTATCTGTCCCCTTCCAGGTAGTTTTCAGATCTCTGACCGAGGCCAGGGAAGTCTACTAAAAGTGTCAGGAGGGTCAAGCACTAGCTGTGCTTTGTCCAGTGAAAGAATGGCCTTTCTGATCTCAGGTTCTCAAGATGATCCCAGGTTCTCAAGATGACCCGTTTTAGGACAGAATATATGAGATGCATCTGTTAGTCATCTTTGCATCCCTGTGATGACATATCTGAGCTAATTAGCTTACAAGGGTCTTAGAGGTTCCACTTCAAGATCAGGTGGACCCATCGCTTTGGGCCCCCAGTGAGGGTATTGGATGGCAATGACTGGGAGCACTGGTGGAGCAAAGAGGAAGAGGAAGAGGCTGAGGTTCCACAATCCCCCTGAATCGCAGGTCACCCAATAACCTGACTTCCTCCACCACTAGGCCCCACCCCTTAAAGGTCCCACCACCTCCCTGGAGCACACCCTGGGGACCAGGCCTTTAATACCTGGACTTTTGGAGGACATTCAACACCTAGACCATAGCAGTTAGAACCTGGAGATGATTCCTTACCTATCACTGCATAATTAACTACCCCAAACTTGTTTTTTTAACTTGTTCTAATTAGTTATACATGACAATAGAATGCATTTTAACACATCATACATGAATGGAGTATAACTTCTCAGGACCCCAAACTTAATAGCTTGAAACAGTAACAGTTATTTGCTCTGTTCACAGATTTGTAATTTGACCAGCCAGGCTTGGTGGGGAAATCATGTCTTCGCCCCATGTGGCCTCAGGACCAGCGAATCAGATTCTGAGACATCTCCGACAAGACAGCACAATTGCTGCTTGCTGTCTGTGGAGATCGCCATTGGAATGGAGGCCAGAGGCTCTGGCCCCTGTGTAGAAAAGAATGAAATAGCAGGTCTGGCCACTGTCTCCTGAGGTTGGGTTTTGGTGGGCATTTGGGATTTGGGATTTGGGGAAGGTGCCAACCACCTTAACCAATAAAAGTGGTTCATGTGCTTAAACTGACATTCTCACAAACAGTGTGGTTTACACTGAAGCTGAACCCCTGCTTTCATCCGGGGGTCTAGAGTCTTGGAGGTGCCAGGCAGAGATACCTACACGACCAGTTCATGACCAAAGCCTCGGGCATCGTCACGGGCACCTCCCTGATGGACAGCATTTCACAGATGTTGTTACAAGTACTGGCAGGAGGAATTAAGTGTGCCTGGTGCGACTCCGCTGGGAGAGGACTGTTTCCTCCTGGCTTCCTCCCGCCTTTCCCTCTGCTGATTTGGCCTTGTATGCGTCCACTGTGATCAGTTTCAGCCCTGAGTACAACCACTGAGGAGTCCCCTGGGTCCTCCTAGTCAATCGTCATAGGCAGCAGTGGTCTTGGGTCCCCAGCACAGTGCCTTGCCACGTGGGCTTCCTCACAGCTGGCTGGATTCCAAAAGCAAGCATCCCTAGAGACTGCCAGGTGGCAGGCATGCTGCCCTTTAGGACCCGGCCACCAAGTCAGAGAGCATCTCTTCTGCCACCTCTCAGTCCAGGCGTTCACAAAGGACTCAGGATCAAGGGGGAGAGACAGACTCCACCTCGTGATGGGGGTGTGGCAAGGTCCCAGAAGAGCCTGTGGTGGAAAAACAGCTTAAACCATATTTAGAAGATAAAACCTACCATATCCTTAAAGCTCTCTGTGCCCACGTACCCCTTGATGTAGCTTTGACTCCCTCTGGCTTAGGTTCCCTCAGTTGAGACCACCATGCAGTGCACATGACCTTGGCTTTGGAGTCAGACTGGATTTGAATCCTGGCTCTATTGCTCCCTGCCTATGTGATCTGAGAAGGGACGCCTGGGATCCTGCTGTATATAAATATCTCAGTAAAGTTGATCGTAAAAAATAAAGTAAGCTCACGCCTTCCCTCTCCTGTTTCCCTCCTAAAACGGCTCCCGGGCTTATGGGAATAGACCTTTGTATCCTGGTTAGTCTGGAACGGAGTGTATCCAGTTCTCCAAATAAAGAGGAACAGCAGACGACGAAAAGCAGGGGAGTGGGTAAGATTCCTGTTTGCCTCCCCAGGGGATTGGGGTTCTGCTTGCTGTGACCCAAGTCACAAAATCTGGTATTTCCCCTCAAGTTGCCCCAGTGGTGCCGTAGACAGACAGATGTTTCTTTTCTTTTCTTTTTGCTTTCTTTTTTTTTTTTTGGTACTGCAGGATTGAACCCAGGGGTGCTTAATCCCGAGCCACATCCCCAGCCCTTGTTATTTTCTTATTTTGAGACAGAATCTTGCTAAGTTGCTTGGGGCCTTGCTAAGTTGCTGAGGCTGGCTTTGAACTTGAGATCCTCCTGCCTCAGCCTCCCAAGCCACTGGGATTCCAGGCATGCCACCACACACCACTGGAGATCTTTCTATGTTGTCATTCATTCCCTTACTAATGAACATCTTCACCTGCGCCATGGCAGGGGAACCAGTCAGTCTAGGGACTTGTCTGGGCGCCTCTGATGTTCTTGATTGGCACATGCGCATGTGCTTGACTGGGGGAGGGTATGATCCTGGCACTGGGCTTGTCTCCGGGTGTCTCCTGGCTGCATTCTGCTGATCTCTAAGCCAAGTTTCTCTTCCCCATGGTGCTGAAATTGGCAACTGCTAGTTCAGCAACTCTGGAACAGACAATACAGGCCTAGCAAGGGCTGGGGCAGGGCAGCTCCTTCCCTACCAACTCCCCCTTGTCCTGTGGAAGCCTGCGCTCCTTCCCATGATCTCCAGCTGGTAACTCATCCAGTGCTCCTAGAGGGTTCTGTTGTAAGACCACAGCTCCTGACTGGGCTTCCACATAGTGTGGGAACGAGGGGCAGCTCAGGAAAGCTAGACTATAGGCTTCCCTTTTCTGATCAGGTTGTCTTACTGTTCTATGGCCAAGACAAGACTGGAGGGGACAAAGACCTTGTTCCAAGAGAGAAATTCCCATTAGTAATTTCTAAGCACGTATACCTTTAATAGGTTCTAAGGGTTTAGGTTCAGCTGCTTGAGATCCAGAGTCATGTTCTGAAGCATTGGGAATTAACTAATTTATTCGTTCATCAAATACTTGCGTGCCTTTTATGAGCTGAATCCACAATGGTTAGCAAAACAGACCCATCCTCATGGATCTTATGTAAAAGGAAGAAATTGACAATCAAATAATCATGCTTGGTACCTAATTAATGTGTACAATTTTATGTTTTCATGTATCAGTTTTAAAATAACTTGAAAAATGACACAAATGAATAATAACCTGTGCAAAGTTCTAAGACATGGTCTCCACTAAAATATAAGAACCGCATAAGTATTTATTTTGTTCCATGATGTATCTAGAATGCGACCTTGCACATATTTGGTGCTAAATAAATATTTGTTGAGTGAATGAGTGAATGATGCTATGAGATTTCTTCTCAGAGGTTAGAGATAAATTTCCTGAAGAAGTGCTATTTGGGTCACTGTTATAAAGATAAATTCAATTTTCTTAGTTCAAATTCTACTGAATGAATTTATATTAACCAAATTCTCAGGAGACTAATATATACATTAGGAAACACTCATTATTTTGCAGCAGGAGACATACCTGATTTAGTATTTCCCTGGAAACAGCCAAAAAATGCCAAAAGGAATGATCTTCAGTATTACTGAAATTCTGTTGAGATGAACAGTACTTAGAAATGTCTCAGTGATTCAAATTAATTATCAAAAGACATATTCAGAGCCGGGCACAGTGATGTACACCTGCAATTCCAAAGACTCAGGAGACTGAGGCAGGAGGATTAAAAGTTAGAGGCCAGACTCAGCAATGTAGCAAGGCCTTTGTGTCCCAAGTCTCAAAATAAAAACAACAAAGGGCTGGGGATGTAGCTCAGTGGTAAAGCACCCCTGAGTTCAGACCCTAGAACACAAAAATAAATAAAGAAGAATTAAAAATGACTAATTTGTAAAAACCTAGAATCAGTAAAATGGTAAATAAAAATAGATTTAAGGGACAGTCACACAACTGACATAAAACCACTTTTCTGCTTGGGGACACTCTTATGCAGATCAAATTGTCCCCATTTGGGTTGTCCTGGGGTATCAAAAAAAGCCTCACTCTTGCAATGACTCCTTTTTATAAGTTCTAAACTGGGAGGTGCATTTGTATGAAATTCCATTGCTTTTAACCATCCACAAACTAGTTCCCTTCAGGTGGTTATCTTCCACATGAACTTGGGCCTATATGTCCTTTCTCCTTGTTTCTGACATCTTCTCAACTCAGACCTTTATGAAGGCTTTTTCACACCTGGGCCAGGAAGGCCTCTATGCATCCACCTGCTTCCTCTGAGTATTTCTGTATGGCTGTGCCCAGACACCCATGCTTCCCTTTGTCCCTCACCTGCTTGACTAAGTGCACAGGTGTATGGGTTTGTAGTGCTCCCACAGAGTCTTGGACCCACCTTCACAAGCCCATATGAACATTCGTCTCACTGTTGAGACTAATGAATCTGCCCTGCTGTGGATTCAGACACGTATCCACGTTGGGGTGTTGGACGTGTTTATACGTGTCTTCGCCACCACAGGTCTTCTGGGGATAAAGGGCTGCCTGAAGTGATCATGTTTAAGCTGACTGAAAGCTGAGTCAAGGGAGAATCTAGAAGGCCAGGCCCGACCTGAACCCCAGAGAATACATCATCGACTGGGTTATGGAGAAAAGAAGGGAATGAGTTAATATGAGTGCTGGCAGATCTCAGAAGAGTATTTTGCTCACAAAAACTGAAAATAGCATATGGAAGTAGGACATATGAGCCTTATGGAAAAAGAGTTAAAGGATATTTTGTAACAAAATACTGCCAGAAAGGTAGGGGATCTCCACAGCCCCATCTGGGTCTGATGCACTGTGAATCCCAAGGGTCATTTTTAGCTCATGAAACAGTAAAGTCAATGTCTTAAAAATGAAGATTTCCCTCATCTGTCTTTAAAAAGCAGATGTTCCTAATCAGGAGTGTCCATATCAGCACTTCATTCAAGCAACAGTGCTGGGAAACTCCTCTACACACCTTGCTTCCCAATAATTGCCCTTTGAGACCAGGGAAATTAGTATCAACAGAGCAATAGGGACAGATGGCTCAGGTTACCCAGAATGCTCCACAGGAAGACCTCCAAGGTCACATAGGGGCCTCCAGGAACTGCCACCTCTTCTGTCCTCTCCTCTGAGACTGGTCTTTGCCTCCCCATGGGTACTGGATGAGTCTTGGATTAAACATCTTAAAAAAATATGTTTTGTCACATGTATTAATTGCCTCCTGTGACACAGTCATTGCATAAGGTTCGCCACAGGTACATATGAGTACTTTTGGACAAATTAGAAGCAGTGTCCTTTATACTTTACCTTCTACTGAAAAATAGAAACCATCCCAGTATACTGATTCTGTTTGAATCAGACCCCTTAGCATCATCGACAGGAAAATTTTCTATGACATCTGACACGGGAATGATGCCCGCACAAAAATCAAATCAAAGGCCCAGAAACCAAGCAATCTGCCTCTGCCAGCAGTGTGACCTTTGGGCACTTCGCCTAAGTTTTCTGAGCACCAGGTTTCTCCCATTTGCAAAGTGACGACAGTTTATATAACGATCAGCCTTGCCATGGGGATGAAATGAGATCATGTATGTAAAGCATTATGTTCATCAAACAGAGTGCCTTGTGCACAAAGGACAGGAAGGTACCATAATGGTGGTCCTGGTGAAAAGTTAAAATAGAATTTATTGAGGAAAACGATTTGCAAAGAAGTAGTAGTATTCTTTAGACTCTGAGGTCTCATTATTCCCCAAAAAAGTCCCCCAGCATAGGATGACAGACAAGCACAACTGGGAAAGATCCCAGGAGTGGGCCCTGGTCCCATAGTGCAGTACATACATATGGAGAAAGAGGCACAGGGACATCCGGGTACCTCTGCTGTGTGGCCTTCCTGACAGAAAACAGACCAGTGAGAAAGGGAAGCTCCAGAGCGCCCCCTCTGGCATCGGCCGGTCATCCCTTCAAGCTCAGAGCTCCCAGAAGATGAGCTCCCGGGGCCACGCGGATGGTCTCTGTGTCGCAGAAGATGTGTAAGGAAACTGAGGTATTTGCTTGCCCATAACAAGGACTGTACTCAGCTTCTCCAGTCTCCATGGCCAAGCTGCTTCGACTAACAAGTTACCCCAGAAATCATTAAAGCAGTTTAATTGAAACTAATTTCAAATCCCTTTGAGTCCTAAGTTGCAAAGAACCTTGGAGATAATGCAACGGGATCCTGCACTTGTAGGAAAGTGAGACTTAAAGTGGGTTATTTATTTGGTTACAGATAAAAAGTGGCAGAGTCAGGAATTGAACCTCCATCTTCCAAATTCCATTTCCTCCTAAATTGCAATGAAGAGCAATTTAACCTTATTTAGCACACAAATCACAGGGATCCTGTTAAAAGGGTTTTATAGCTTTGATCTACGGGGGTCTGAGGGAAAAAAGGAAATCGCTTCCAGAGCAAACCAAGAAAACAAGTAAACCTAAAGATATTGATTACTTTTATTAAAAGCATTTGGCTTCCATAAATAAGAGAAAAGGCTAGATAACTTAACAAATAGTGATAAGAAAAACACTGTTTAAGACTTATGAGATACAGTCAAATATTTGTTCAAAGGAAAATTTTAGTAATTTTAAAATCATTCAAAAAAGTGAAGGAAAAAATTAATCACCTCAAAGAGATTTTTTAAAAAGAACTTTTTTAAATAGAAAGAATTAAAAATGAAAAAAAAAAAAAAAAAACAGTTGGTCTTCTATATTCATGGGTTCCACATCTGGAGATTCAACCACCAACTGAAAAGATTTTCCTTTTTGTTTTTGGTTCTGGGGATTGAACACAGGGGTGCTTAACCACTGACTCATATCCCCAGCCCTTTTTATTTTTTATTTTGAGATAGCATCTAGCTAAGTTGCTTAGAGCCCAGCTAAATTGCTGAGGCTGGCTTTATCTTTTTTTTTTTTTTAATATTTTTTTAGTCAATGAACCTTTATTTTATTTATTTATATGCGGTGCTGAGGATCGAACCCAGTGCCTCACACATGCTAGGGCAAGTGCTCTACCACTGAGCCACAACCCCAGACTGAGGCTGGCTTTAAATCTGTGATCCTCTTGCCTCAGCCCCTGAGCAGCTGGGATTACAGATGTGCACCACTGCACCCACCCCTCAAAAAGGTTCGATAGAAAAGAAATGTACTTGAGCCAGACGCAGTGGCACATGCCTGTAATCCCAGCAACTCAGGAAGCTGAGACAGGAAGATCTTAAGTTCAAATCCAACCTCAGCAACTTAGTGAGACCCTGAGCAACTCAGCCACATCTTGTCTCTAATAAAATATAAAAAATGGCTGGGGGTGTGGCTCATGGTTAAGCAGCCCTGGGTTCAATCTCTAGTACCAAAGAGAGAGAGATCGAGAGAAATGTATTTGTATTGAACATTCTCTCTCTCTCTCTCTCTCTCTCTCTCTCTCTCTCTCTCTCTCTCTCTCTCTCTCTCTGTCTTTTGTAGGGGATCATTATTCCCTAAACAATACAGTATAAAAACAATTTATATGGTATTAACATTGCATTGGGTATCACAATAACTGAGAGATGACTTAAAGTATAGAAGAGAATGTGCATAGGTTATATGTAAATAATATACCATTTTATATAAGGGCCTTAAGCATCTGCAGATTTTGGTGTCTGGGGTTTGGAGGAAGATCCTGGAACCAGTCCTCCTGAGGACACTGAGATGACGGTATAATGAATTTGAAAACAGGAACAGAGGCATCAGCTGTCTTTGTCTCGGATGACTTTTCTAGGAGGTTTGTGTATCAGACAGTTTTGGAAGACAAAGAACGTGCCTCTATCCAGAACCAAGAGCCAGCCTCCTTACTGTCCATTATAAAAGAGTCAGGTTCCCTCAGCTCAGGACTTGGATTCCCTGCCTTTACCCCACTATGCATATAGGTACACATGTGGCCTTTGTGGTGACAACCTGTGGAAACTGGGTTTTAAGACCTAGTATAAATGCTGATACTATAGTAATCTCTGACCTAGGAGTCTCATGAGTTCTGCCTGCAGATTAACTTGTTTGCTTGCAAGTAGGAAAAAATTTCATGCCATTTGCAGTTGTTCATATCAATAAAGAAGTCCAAGAGCTAGTTCATTGAAAAACCAAAACAAAAAAGAGCAATAACAATAAATAATCCAGTATCTAGCCTAATCAAAAAAAAAGAAAAAATAATAGCTAGTGAAAAATGAATTAGGGCCTATGCATATATAGGAAACTATAATCCCTATAAAAGACTCATTTGTGCAAATATATGCTAATATTTTGAAAATCTGAGTGAAATGAACGATTTTCAAGGAAAACGTACAATGTCAAAAAGAAAAAGAAATAATGAACAGGTTCATCTCATGCAAGAAATGAAAGGCCAAAGCCCAAGGTGTGGTCTACTCCGTAATCAAGCACATTCTTCCTGGGCCTGCCCTGTGGCTTGTCCTGGCTCTCAATCAAAGATGGACAGGAGTTCATCCACCACCACAGTATGTATTTGGCTCTGCTGGAGTTGAAAGTGGTGGTCAAATCTGGCAACCTTCATTCCAAACACTGTTCTATGATCAAATTACCAAAATGCAATTAGCATTTTTCCCCTGAAGAAAAAAAGAGAGAGAAAGAGACGAAGAAAATTTTTTGCTCAATGGTGCCTATCCATATTTCTTATGAGTCCTAGTCTTTGCAATTTATGAAGTGTCTTTTTTTTCCAAATAAAATGACACCTTTGCCCTGGAAGTGTTGGCTAAGAAATAACTTTTTTTCCTTAATTTGACAAGGACAAGAAAGGCTCTAGGAGTCTTTTGGTGCTGGTCAGTGCATTTCTGTGGTTCAATCTGCTGTCACATATGGTGATCCCTCCCTGTCCACCCCACCCATTAAAATACAGCAATGGTTCCCAAAGTGTGGTCTCCGAGCCAGCAGCAGAAGCATTATCTGTGAAATAGTTAAAAATGCTAATTTCCACTGTTGTGAACTAAATGTTTGCTTCCCCCTCTCCAAATTGGTATGTTGAAATCCTATTCCCAAGGTGATTAGGAACCAGGGCCTTCAGGAGGCAACAAGGCCCTGAAGGTGAGGCCCTCATAGGTGGGATCAATGCCTTTCTAGACAGACCTCAGAGGGCTGCCTTCCCTTTCACTATGTGAGGACATAGGCAGAAGAAAGCAGTTTGTAAACCAGAAGCAGAACCTCCCCAGACACCAGATCTGCCAGCGCCTTGACCTTGGACTCCCAGACTCCAGAACTGCAGGAAGGTCGCATTTGTTGTTTAAGCTGTCCAACCTCTGGTACTTTGGTACAGCAGCCCAAACTGACTCAGACACCCACTGAGTCAGACACTCTGGGGTTGGGGCCCAGGAACCTGTGATTTTAAAAGCCCCTGTGAGTGGTTCTGAGCATGCTCAAGGTACACAAGAGACTCCATTCCTGTGATCACATTTAGTACCCATCAGAGCCCACTTCCTGTTGGCTGCATCAACACTACTCAGAGGGAAAAAATTCCATTCCTTGCAGCCCCCCTCCCGCTATAAATAGCAAACACGTGCTCACTGGCAGCTGGAGTTCCAACCCACCCCGGCTCCATGACACAGCCACTGCAGAATACCAAGAGCTGAAACACCAAGGAGCTGTCTATGTGCCCAGAGGGAAATCCAACCATCTTTTAGACCTTGCTCAGGGAAAGTATGAAGTAGTTTGGCAGTAAAATATTAGGAAAGCAAGGGTCGCCCACCTCTTTTTTTTTTTTTTTTTTTTTTAAGAGCAAAGTTAAGAGGGAACCCTTCATAGCCTGGCAACCCCCCCACCCCCATTCTAACTAGATTTGAGACTTAAAGAGGCAGCAAGTTCTGAGTGAGAGAACAAAACTGGAAGGACCAGAAACCTGAATCCTATCCCTGTCTCTGTCACTAGTTCGCCTGTGACCTTGGGAACATTACTAAAGCTTTCACGTGTCTAAAATTCCTGTGTGTACATTGTGAGAGAAAGCAGCCCCTCCTCCTGTTGCAAGACTGTCAGGTGGAGTCATGATGTGGTCTAGAAGACAGGTTATAAAGAAAGAGCGCAGACAGCTGGCACTAAGTACCTTGGTCTGATCTCTACCCACCTGCTCCCAAACTCAGAAAGACTGGAGTGGGCTAGGATTTTAAAGACCTTCTGGCTCATACGTATGTACAACACAGCTGTCAACATGGCACCTACATCGCCAGCATCCAGGCAAACTGGGCCAAGTTGGTGCTTGACTTGTCACTCTGGGGATGCTGAGGGAGGTGATCCCCAGTCAAGGTCAAGGTTTTGGAACCCCAAATGGGAGTACATAGACTAACAAGTGAAGGGATCCTAGGGGAAACCAGGCACAGATTAAAACGTAAGGGCACAGATTGCAATCCTTCACCCCCTGGGCAATGTCACTCCCGGCTCTCGCCCGTCCAAGGGGTCTTCTGGTCTGTCCCCTCCTCCTGGCTTTGGGAGCTCCTTGAGAACCCTCTCTTTCCTTCCCTATTCTTTCCTGCATCTGAGTGCTCAATTTGTTGAATGAAAAATAAGGGGGTGAATGGATTAATTCCTCCTCTTTGGGGGAGAGCTTGAGGCAGTTTTAGCCTGCTTCTGCCTGCTGGTTGCTGCTCACTGAAGCTGCCCTGTGTTGATTGCCACCAGGCCCTGAGGGCATGGCTTCTGGGGACAGAGGATTTGATCCAATCAGGAGCCCATCCTGCTCTTCCGACCTTCTTTGACATAGTACCCCAAGGCTCCGAAAGCAGAAATGACCTAGATTTATACTTGGTCTAGAAAATTCGTTGCTAATATATTAAGTGATTGAGTGACAACTGCTCTTTCAAAGAAGCTAGAAACCTTTGGAAGCAAATAGTGGATTTGGGATATAAATACATCCGGGCATTGTCTTCAGGGAGGTACTCACAGGCAGTCCTCCCCGACCCCTCCACTCGGCTCACTCAGCTGCAATCCCAAAGAGCTGAGAGAGAGCTTTCTGAAGCAGGCCTCGAGCAGTCGGCTCCCACGGACCTTCTGAGTTCTCTCCAGGATTACCGACAGCCCCTTCCAAAGGGGAGGGAAGATGGGGCCTCCAGGGTCTCTTCATGTGTCTCTCAAGGAACCCAGTCAAGACTTTTATAGCTACTCTTGATCTATTGCTCACTTGTTCCAATCAATTTATGAGCAAGGCCTTGGGTTTTGCCCATCTTAGAAATGATGGAGCTGGCATCAGAGAGCACCAAGCAGACAGTCATGGTCAGGAAACACACTCACAGCTTCACATTGTAGTGAGACATCACAAGGCACCCCATAAATACATACAATGTGTGTGTGTGTGTGTGTGTGTGTGTGTGTGTGTGTGTGTATGTGTGTTTAAAATTACACCTACCTGGCAGGCCAGGCCTGGGCAGAAATCTGAGTCAGGTGGCTGTCCCCTCTTTTCCTCTGCTCCTCCTTCCCTGCTTCCTTTGCAGAGGCTCTCCCACATCCATCCCAGTGTCTGGGGCTCACTCTCTCTGGACTGGCACCAAGGTCCCCTCCAGACTCACCCCAGCTTTGCACCCCAGGCCCTCTACCTCACCATCCTTCCCAACTGAAACTTTCTTCCCTTACGCTGACTTCTTTATTCAAAGTAAAGTGATGCTATTTCAGACCCACCAGTGGTAGATAGAGGGGGGTCTAGATGACAGTGACACCTCTTTCCTTTGAAAGTGATGTCTCTGATACTAGAGCTTTGGGGCCACTCTGAAATCACAGCTCTTACTCTGCTAACGTGGAATGCCAGTGCATTGTTCTGCCCTTGGAGAGATAAGTGCAAATCTCAAGTAAGTGACAGAGAGGGTCCCCCAAGTCCCCCATATATAATAGCTAATAGCTTGCTAATAGCTCTACTTGGAGACTGCCTACCAGGCAATTGGTGCTCCAGATCTTGCCACTAGCCCATCAGGAATCATTACTCTCGTGTCACAGGTGGGAAGAGGGAAGTTCAGAGATGTCAGTAACTGGCTCATTGGTGCACAGCCTGAATTGGAAACCAGGTCAGCTGACTTCAGTTAAAACAAGGGACATTGCTATCTACTGCAGAACAGATATCTTTGGGGTGAATTTTTTTTTTTTTTTTTTTTTTTTTTTTTTGTGGTGCTGGGGATCGAACCCAGGGCCTTGTGCTTGCAAGGCAAGCACTCTACCAACTGAGCTACATCCCCAGCCCCTTTGGGGTGAATTTTAATGACCATTTCAAATGTATGTCCAGTGAGGGGCTTGGCTGTCCCACAAGAGAGAATGGGGATTTAGTTGATGCTCACATGGCATGCATATCCCTCTTTTAAATGAATCAAATTCTTTGCTTTCAAGTTTATTGGCAGGCGGAACCAACCAATTTATGTTTTTGTATCTGAAGCGTGTGTGTGTGTGTGTGTGTGTGTGTGTGTGTTACTGGGGATTGAACTTGGGGTGCTCTACTGTGGCCAAATTAGGGAAATTTAGACAAAGTCAGACATTCACAAGATGATGTTTAGACACACGCAACTGAGCTATACCCCCAGCCCAGTTTATTTTTTATTTCAAGACAGGATCTGTCTAAGTTTATGAGGCTGACCTCTAATTTGTGATACTCCTGCCTCAGCCTCCCAAGAAGCTGGGATTACAAGTGTGCACCACCGTGCCCAGCTCTGAATGCCCTTGATGAGCAAGCAATCTTGTGATGATAATCTTCTCTCAGGGAAGAGGCTTTAGACAGCATAATGTAGAACATTCTTACTATTTTTACTTTGGAGAATTTTGGGGGGTAAAAAAAAATAATGTTATGAATTGAATTGTATCTACCTAAAAAGATATGATCAAGCCCTAAACCCCAGCATCTCAGAATAAGACCTCACTTAGCAACAGGGTCATTGCAGGGGTGATCAGTTGAAATCAGGTGATTAGGGTGAGCCCTGATCCAATATGACTGAGCCCGTATTGGGGAAATTTAGATGCAGACACGCCCAGGAAAAGATGACACGAAGACACACAAGAAGAAGATGACCATGTGGCTTGAGCGATGCGTCCACAGCCAAAGGACTCCAAAGCCTTCTGGCAAACAGCAGAAGCGAGGCAGAGGCAAGCAACACTTCCCTCGCTGAGGAAATCTGAGAGAGCCAGGTGCTGCTGACACCTTGATTTCTGACTTCTGGTCTAAAACTGTGAGATAATAAACGCTGTGTTTTTAAGCTACTTGGTTTGTGGTCTTTGTTACAGCAGCCCTAGGAAACTGATACAATTACCAATCTGAACTTTTAAATAATAGTAACAATAATGATGGCCGCCATTTATTGCTGGGTTTACTGGCTGAATCTCATTTAATCTTCTCCATTTCCCAGTGAAGTGGGTCTTATTATCATCCCTATTTTAGAACAAGGCAGGCATGGCTAAGATGAACAAATTTGCTTAAGATCAGACAGCTAAAAAGGGATGGGACTTGGATTTGATCCCAGGCCACCTGGCCCCAAAGCTGCTGACACTGTGGAGAAGGTTCCATGGAAGAAATGAGCAACCACTCAGTCGGCACTGACAGTGTGCACAGCCTGGTCTTACTACTGTGTTTAAAGTATAACTACAGGTAGATACAAAATGTAAATACCAAAACAGAAGTAAAATGTAAAGTGGTTTTAAATTAATAGCCACCTGGGATTATCCAGACCCGCTTCCCATTATTAATATAAGTTAATAATTGAGATGGTATATTTGTAATCAAGATGATTTTATAAGTGATGTGTGACTGTTTCTATATTTTTTCCAGTTGATAAAGCTGAGAAACATACAGGTGACTTTCCAGAGGACACAGTTTTGGTAATAAGTTCAGAACTAAACCCTGAATCTTTGATCTCCTTTCTCTTAGTCCAGTATGTCCTTCCTTCTTCAGAAACAAACTGTATCGACACATGGCATGTGTGCCTGAAAGCAAAGAGGTGACATATAAGGTAATCCTGATTTTCCAAGAGTTCATGCCCCTTCATTAGCCCAGATAGATATATTAACTATTCGAGATGTAGACAAAAGAGTCAAATGTCAGTGATATTTAATATATTAATGTAGGTGCATGCATATTTAAATTACACATTATATAAAATAATGCCTTAAGAAATACTGCCACTTTCAATCCTACATTTCATGAAACGATTTTATTCAAACTCTTCACATACATCTGTGATATGAGCATCTTCATCATGATTACAGCCATTTTTAGAATCATCTAACATAGTTTTCAGGAGCATATTATTTCTCCTGACTAAGCATTTAAAATTCCAGATAAGATACTATCATTGAAATTGTTATCTTATTTTTGTATTTGTCCTTTAAACTTATTTATTCATTTATTTATTTATTCATTCATTCATTTATTTATTTAGCAGCACTGGGGATGGAACCCAGTGCCTCATACATGATAAGCAGATCTTCTGCCACTGAGCTACATCCCCAGCCCTGTCCTCTGAATTTACATCTATCATTGTTACAAGTACAATTATTTATCAATATCCTAAAGTTTGTCTATAAAATTTAAATGTGAGGTCTACTTTTTAAGAATAATTACTAACTGTGTTAAATGTCTTTGCCTTTTTGACCAATTATACCAAAAGGACCCTTTCGACAAGCATCCAAAAGGGTGGGTTGGAATTGTTTCAGATTCATGGGTCTTTGCAAAATGGAACAATTTCTTTTTCAAAATGACATGACAATTTTTATAAGACCTTCCATATTAGGACACTGCCCCTCTTTCTGAGGACTAGCTTTCAGGAGACAAAACCTCTTGTCTCAAAGTAGCAGCACAAAACTCAGCTCTAGAAAGAAAAGAAAGCCTGAAATTACCCGGTGGTAAACAAGGATGAAACCAAAATGGAACCTATTATTTTTTGGAATACATTACCAGGCCTGTACTTAGATAACTCAGGCAGAAATTCCCTGAGAAAACTCAAGAGCCACCCAGAGTACATACTCAAATCTCAGTTTTCTGGAAGAATTCTCCTGTGTTGATTCCAGCCTCCAGAATTCAATGGGTGGAAGCATCGGCCAGCTCCTGCCTGCCTCTGTGGCCTGTGGATCTGCAGAAATGCTCCCTCAAGCAGGCTCAGACCTGCCCATGACATGTTTTCTCCACAGCCTCCGCCGCGTCAAATGCAGGATAGAAGTTCCACCACGACAGCTGGGGGTCCAAGGCCCTCCAAATCCTCCAGGCCCCCAGCCTCGCTGCTATCTTTCTGCTTTGCTAGAAGCTGCTTTTCCTTGAGCACCAGCCTTCAAGATGAACGTTTAAATTCTATTTCTTATTCATTTCCCCTGTTGTGTTTCCTAGAATTTCACCGTCTTTTTTTTTTTTTTTTTTCTTTTTAGCTTTGTGGATTAAGTAGGCTTTTGTGGGCTTGTCTGGGAACATTGTTTTCAGTGAAAAGTGCATTCTGTGTTGGAAACAAATAACATACACAAAGAAACTCCGGGAACATGACCTCTTTGTAGAGCAGCAACTGCCTGCCCAGCCTCATGTATCAGAGCTAAAGCCCACAAAGGAGGTTCTTTTCAAATCTGAACAACCTTGATAAATAATAATGATAATAAATCTCAATCTGAGATGGAAAGCTAGGAATGCAGCCTCGCCTGGGAGGTCCTGAGAAAAGCGTGGGAACAGGGGTGTTGAGAAGAAAATGATCTAATGACCCTGTTCCTCCTTAGGGAAACAGGAGCCCCCGAGAAGGTGGCAAGAGGTGATTAAACTGTTCAATCTTTTGACAAAGATCACCTACTTTATTAATTAAAGTAGTTAGCCATCATATACCCAGCACCTGAATGTGCTGGACACCATCCCAGTTGTTCCAGGGACAGCTCTGATGCAGCAAGGTCTTTAGGGACACTGGCACTAGGGACAGAATAGAACAAATCAATAAGAATATGCAAGGTAATGGCCAACCCTGGACTGAAAATTCAACACGGGACGTGCTGACCAGTGGGCCAGGACACTGCTCTTGTCTGGGTGGTGACGGAGACCCCTCTGAAGAGGTGACTTTAATGCTAAGATCCAAAATCCACTGCGAGAAGACGTGGGAAGAGAATCGCAGTAGAGGAAAGAGTGAGTCCACAGTCCCTGCTGGAGCTTGACCTGAATCCAGGAAGAGAGGGGATGGCGTGGCCGGGGTGCACCCTGGGCAGGAGGCGAATGACAGGACATGCCCGCATAGGCTGCTGGGACCTGGTCCTGTATGCCAGGTATTGGGAGTCCTGACCTGTGTGAGCTGACTTCAAAGGCTACCTTCCTACTCCATGAAGAGTGGCAGGGGAAGAAGCAGAAGTACAAAAAATATGACGAGTCAGGGTGATGGCGGCCACTGGGTCCTGTGCCAGGTTCCTGGAACTGTGAGGAGTTGCACCTGCGTTGTGCAGATTTACCCTCAGGACTTCTCTATGGAGGAGAAATGGCTGAAATTTCCATCTGACACATAACGAAAAGAAAGCTCAGAAAAGTGAAGGAACTCGCCTTCATCTGGGAGGGTTTTGAAAACAATAGCGCCCTTTAATAGTAAGTCACTAAGGGCCACCATAAGAAAAATTTTAAATGAGCAGAATGAACAAATCAATTAATTAAACCATCTGACATCATCTCACCCAGACATAACCCTCATTAATATATTAGCTTATATTTTTCCAGATGCGCCATATAAATATAGTAGCTACTATTTTCAAAAGCATATGATTGGTTCAATCCTAGATTAATTCCTATATTATAGATATTTTTGTATTTTATGAATATTGCCCACAAACCCATCTTAAATGATGCTATGGGAAAAAAATGCTAGGTTGTAATACGTAGAACTAAGTGTATTATTGGAAAGTTAATTAATATAAAATATTATTTAGGGATGGAGTTCATTTTAAAAATACAGAATATTATGTGTTCTATGAGCACATAATAATATAGAATATTATGTTTACCTATGTCTTATGACTTCAGGGAGTGTCTGAGAAGACATACCACATTGCTGCTCATAGTGGTTAGATTTTGGGACAATATTTTACTTTCTTCTTTTTAATAGTTTTTGTGGTTTTTTGTTTGTTGGTTTTTGTACTGTAGGATTGAACCCAGGGGCACTCAACCCCTGAACCACATTTCCAGCCCTTTTTATTTTTTATTTGGAGACAAAGTCTGACTAAGTTGCTTAGGGCTTGCTAAGTTGCTGAGGCTGGTTTTGAACTTGCGATCCTCCTACCTCAGCCTCCTAGGTGCTGGGATTACAGGCATGCGCCACTACTGAGCTTGATAGCCCATCTTTCTAATATCTCTTCAATGGGCATGTTCTTCTAAAAGTAATAAAACAAACTGTGGTTTAAAATTGTATATTAACACTGGATTTTTTAAAAATTAATGAAGGTCTCCAAAAAGCAATTCTACTTCCACAGTCAAGTTATCTGTCAGCCTAAGTTGCTCCTAAGATGCCCATGCTTAGCCATGGCTCCAGTCTGCTTCTGGTGGGCTTGTGGACTGGCCCCTCACTGGAAGAATGGTTCCTCCTGGCAATACTCTTGCCCAAATCTCCTGGACATCCACACGTCCAGCATTATGATAGGCACCGTGAACAGTAACACACCTCCAGCAGACAGAATTTCTGCCTTCATGATCAGAAAAACAAACCGAGCAACAAGAAGTGTGTGATCTCCAATAAGCAAGGGTCATCTAAAATGACAGAGGGTCACTGGGGACGCCTCCATGAAGGCACACCCCACAGACAAATCCAAATCTCTCCTCTGTCATCTGAGGCCAACCATATGTATGATTTTGTGAATTTGCCTTCCCCCTAAGTCCATCTTCTAAGGCACCCTGAAAATTGATGTGGAACTTCTAGAACCTTCCCTTTTACCCAACCATCCTCTGGGCTCTTACTTCCCTCTTCTCTGTACGCGCATGTCCATAGTTTGGACCGCTATGGCTCCAAGCCCACTCCTACTAGTTGTGTGACCCCAGACAAGTCATTTAAACAGAGTCTCAGATTTCCTCAACTATAAACAAAGCTAATGCTCCATAAGGTCATCCACAGGATTAAATAAAATCTCATGAATCAAACTCCTGTGACACAATAGGCTGCCTCTAAATGTCTCTCTTCTCACTTCTCTCCTGCTCTCCTAGCCACGCCCAAATGTTCTCAGTGCTCTGCGCCAGGGGCCAGGCGTGACTGAAGACTGAACGAGATCCATTTAAACCTCACTTGGCCACGTTTTAGTTGTGAAATCCTGGGCAAGTCCTTAAACCCCTCATCTTGGAGATTATTACGAGGCACGAATTAAATCAGAAATGACAAATTACTTTCTATTCAAGATAAATCTCTCCACATACTTGAAAAGGGCATGGCAACAACAGATAAAAATGGATAAAAATGAGCCTATAGATAAGATGAGTCCACTGTTTGGCCCCCAAATTCTCAAGACACGTTTTTCAGAGGGACTAGTTTGAAATATAAAGGAAATTTAGTTGCAGATACTCGAACCTAGAGGATTGGTGGGAGGGGAAGGCTCACTGACTGTCCTTCTCTCTTATCTCATCCACAGCTGTGAATGAACCTAGCCCATGCAAAGCCCAACCATTTAGCACACCTTTGAAGACAGGAAAGGTGGAGGAGGGTGGGGAGCTAGCAAGGGGGAGCTCGGGAGGGTGGAGGAGGAGACTTCACAGCCCAGCAGTGACCAGGCGCCCCTCTCTGCTGGAGAGCTCATGTTGGTCTCAGGCCAAGGAATTCCTCAGATGCCAGTTTGGAGGAGATGTTTGTGACTGGCAGACCTCTTCCCACAGCAGACCTGCCCAACCCACACCTCTCCAAGGAGGCAACGTGAAGCCTGGTGCAGGGCAGCTCTCTTCGTGTCCCTCTATCTTGAGCACAGGAGCATTTGAGCTGAGCTCTTTAAATCTGTCTGAAAGATATTCCAAAAGGTTGGCCACAGCCTCTTTTCCTGGGAATTGATCTACGGACTCAGCAAGGAAGTTCAATAGGACCATAAATGGCTTGAAAGGACACTCTAGATGCAAGAGACTGAAAGGCAGGTCCCTAGCAAAGTACATCTCAGGGAGGGACAGCCTAGCATCCAGGCCCTCTGGGTGTGTGCTGCCCTTTATGGCTTGGGTATGAGGTGTCCCCAAAAGTTCCTGTGTTAATGCAGGAATATTCAGAGGTGATCAGATTGTGAGAGCTGTAACCTAATCAGTCCATCCTAGTTTGAATAAACCAACTGGGTGGTAACTGTAGGCAGGTGGGGCATAGCTGGAAGGGCTGGATCACTGGGGATGTGCCCCAGGAAGGGTTCACCTTCCCTGGGGCCACCCACCTCTGCTTTCTGTCCATCATGAAATGAGCAGTGCTCCTCTGCCACACCCTTCCGCCATGACACTGTGGTTCACCTTGGGCCCAGAACAATAGACTCAGCCGACCACACACTAAACCTCTGAAACCATGAGCCAAAATAAACTTTCCTTCCCCTAAGTTGTTCTTGTCAGGTATTTTGTTGTGTCAGTGCAAAGCTGACTCCCACACTGCCACAGATCAAGGTTGTTATTTCCATGTCAGAGGCCCCAGAAACACTTCATCAACCTGTACTTATTTATGACTTAACTAATGGGATCATGTGGATATTTTCATTTCTGGGTTTCAGAATCCCATTTGGACATGAAGAAGACACCACACCCTCCATCTGTGTTATGGTAGCTGGCATCTGCATATGTAGGTGACAAATCCCTACATCATCACAACGAAGGGCCAACCTCTACTCTCACACAGAAGAGGACAAATAGCCTTGAGCAGGAACATCTCACACAGGACAGGTCACGTGGGTCTAACATCTGGTCTATGGATCTAAAACCTGTGGTGGCCTAAGGAAGATTAGTCCATTATTGTTGTCTCATGAAGCAAAAAGGAGATGCTTGCCGATGACCTTGAGACCGACTGCCCTCAGGAAATTAGACTAACAGAATCTGCACATAAAATGGAGATGACCAGAAACCACTGGGAATAAACCAAGACAGTGACTGAATTTGTGACTGAAGAATTTAGGGGAACCTCCAATTCCCATTAAAGTGACATGATTATAATATCAGGAAGATAGAAAGAATGTGATTGTCACGGTTGAAGGCTCGTTCCCCACTGCAGTCACGATCAAAGATGGGACTTAGACCATGAGGGACCTGACCTCATTATTCCATGATAGATTAATAATTTGATGGCATTATGGACGGTGGTAGATATTTTAGGAGGTGGAGCCTAGCTGGAGGAAGTAGGTCATTTGGGAGTGTGCCCTTGGGGACTATATCTTGTCCCTGGCCTCCCTTCCTCACCTTCTCCCTCTCCCTCTCCCTCGCCCTCTCCCTCTCCCCCTCCCCCTCCCCCTCTCCCTCTCCCTCCCTGGCTGGCATGAGCTGAGCAGTGTTCCTCTACCACACCACACCCTTCCACCACCATCTGCCTCACCCCGTGCCCAGAGCAATGGACCCAGCTAACCATGGACTGAACCTCTGAAACCGTGCAACTGTGAATCAAAAGAAATCTTTCCTCCTCTAAGTCGTTTGTGTCAGGTATTTGTCACAGCAACGAAAAGCTAACCAACAGAGTGATTGTGATTTGAAAAGTTAAAATCTGAGCTGGGATTATAACACAATAGAATAAATATTTAGTATGGGCCCTGGGTTTGAAACCTAGAACCACCAAAAAAAAAAAAATTAAAAATAAAAAAGTGAGGGGCTGGGGAGATAGCTCAGTTGGTAGAGTGCTTGTCTTATATGCCCAAGGCCCTGGGTTTGATCCCCAGCACCGCAAAAAAAAAAAAAATAAAATAAAAAATAAAAAATAAAAAAGTGAAAATCTGTCAAATTGGCTTCATGATGCTTCATAGAAAAAAATCATTTTGAAGAGACTGGATCGTGGAAAGAAGCTCAGCATCTCAGAAGCTGGCAGGTCACCCATGCAGGACAGGAAGGATAGGTGGACAGTCTCATTCTTTCAAGACATTGTGTCAGGAGTATTTCTCTTGTGGATCACACTAATCTCATTTATTCTAACTCTAAGCTAGCTAAGCAAACTTCCAGATGGAATTTTTCTCCTCAAGTGCATTTATCTACAGAGAGAGGTTGAGCTTACCATGACAACGGGAGCATTCTAGTCTGTCAGTCATTATTCAGGTATGAATATCAGTCTCTGGGGTCTGGTATTAACATGAGTCCACCTGATGAATGTTTTGACATTTGTGGTAAATAAGTCAGGCAGAAATAGCCTTCTATTCATCCCGTGTAGGATAGTGTCAAAAGAATATACGCAGTACCCACCTCCTACCCAAAAGGCTCTGTTTGCCCAGGACCCAATCATCCTAATGACAGCCTGCAAAGTAATTTTGAAAAAGCAATAAAGCAAAATAATATTTTAGAAAACACATTTAGTTTCAATGCTGATGGTATTTATTGTTCAAGTTTCTGCATCCTATTGATTTTTTCTGAAGTAATATCTAAAGCAGTTGCCTCTGCAAACTATTTCTGACTTTTCTTTTCTTTTTCTTTTTTCTTTTTTTCCCCCAAGTTAGGTCACTTGGCAGTTTCACAAGACCCAATTCTGACAGGGGTTTTCACATCTTATGTGACAAGGAGCCAAAGACCCGAACACACTGTAGGGGGAGAATGTTGGCCCAGAGCTGACCCAAACAGAGAGATCTGGGCCACATCGTCCCTTCCCCCAGGCCCCAGAGGGTCTAATTTTAGTTTACTGCATATACTGCAATGACAGGAACGTGCTGCAAGAAGAGGAATCAAGCAAAAGAGAAAAAAGAAGCCTAACGTGGCACGAGGCATTTTAATGCCATGGTAACTGTGGTGCCTTCTCTCTTATTTAATTCACTTCCTCGGGTCAGGTTATTCTGCCCTCTCTCTCCTGCACTTCCTGTTGCCATAATCAAATCAGGTCACCCTGGAATCGTGAGCCCTCTCCCGACTGCAGTCGTCTATTTCCAGAACGAATTTCCCCCCTCTCTTCCTTTGCTCCCGGACCTTTCTGTGGCGCCCTTGATGTCCCTGCTTTTTACTGCGCTCTCAGCTGCTGCGGGGCCTCCCTTTCATCCAGCCTCCTCCCCCACACCCTTCTCCCCTTGCTGCTCCTCTCCCTGCCCCTCCCCCCAGCTTCTGCAGCTGTCACTAAGTCTGTTAGCCACTTGATGAGTGACTCAGTGATTCAGAGTCCAAGAACCTTGGTTGTCCTGAAACCCCCACGCCTCCCTCGGGTCATGGTAAAGATCCAGGACCCCATCTCAGTGCCATAAGAAATGACTGGAAACTTGAACGCTGTCAGAGTTGCCCTGGCTCCTTCCCCTTTCCTTTTTCTGTCCCCTCCCTGGGCTTCCATGCTCTACTTAGCTTTCCCTGAGGAAAGCAGCAGAAAACATTTGAGCTTAGAATTTATGTAGCCCAACATCCTCATTTGCAGATGGAAAGACTAAGGCTTAGGGAGCTTAATGGCCCAGTTGCTCAGTGAGCTCTTGGCAGAACCAAAATACATAAGGTGCAAATTCGATCGAACTAGCAATTGGTGGGAAATAAATTTTTGTTAAGGAGTGAACAGTGCCAGAATGGGCCTTGGCGACTGCTTGAGAGTTCCTTCGCTGTCCTTGTCTCCTTATTGGTAATATGGGCAAATGGTGCAAACCAGAGCCAGAGTACCAACCACAAATTTACCAGGGCACCTGGAAAGGCCCTGATGAGTCTCCCTCAAGCAGAGTCTTGGAGGGTCCTGCCTGCCAGGAACATGGAGACATGGGAGACTCCATGCTTGGGGTCCTCCAGGATTTACCCACGGGGCAGGATTAGCAGTCACAAGAGCCAATTCCAATGAATCCACCTTTACCAAGTTTTCCAATGTGCTCAGCTGCACAGCAGTAAATAGACAGACTTACTTCCCCTATATGTAGAAAGGTGCATAAAGTACAAAAATCTCATAAAAATATACTTATTGCAAGTTACACCAGTCTCTTAAGTAAATGAATCGTGTAAGTTCTCTATGGAAAGACATGGGTGGTAAAATGAATCAAATTAACTCAGTATCCTGATTGCTTGCTGCAGTAGCAGAGAAACTTCCATTTCCCAAACTGAATATGAAGGGAGAGGACATATGATTGGATACAATGATCATCGGATATTGTGGAAGCTAAGCCAGGGCAGCTCAGGAAAGTTACTCCTGAGTGTGAGTCTGCAAGCAAGTCACCCCCCCACCCTGGGTAGGGCCCAGATGCTGGAGTCTTGTGCAGTGCATTTTGTCCCTGGCTGGGCTTGCCCTGGCATGCTGGGATCTGTGAGTTAGGAGCTCAGTCACACTGCTGCCAGCTGCAGTCTCTACCGAGGCTGCACATTGTTTGTGATTAAGAGCTTTATTGATTTTCTAGCCCATGACCACGTTGGTCAGGCCAGAGGACAACAGGAGAAACTGGTGGGAAGCCAAGTAGAAAGAAGGTTCATGAAATGAACCCTCAATGAAGAAAATTGTGGGAAAGGATATGATAGAAGCAGATCTGGGGCCAGTAAAGGTGGAAGAGTAGAACAACTCGAAATTGCTCCCCAGTCTTGAGCCGAAACAAAGCACTTTGCCAAAACACAGGCAGAGGAGCTAGTCTGTGAGAGAGACTCAGTGCTGTTTATATAAAACAGGATATTCCTATCTGCAAAATCATCGCTGACAATGCTTAACCCACATTCCCTAACAGCCACTGTGTTGGGTTCTGGGCCTATAAATAAGAATCAGTCCACCTAGAGAAGGAGACTCAGAACATACGAAAAATGACTTGTAACGATGCTAGTATTCTTTAAGGGAGTCATAAAACATTTTGCCTAAACTTTGGGCCCAGAGCCAACAGAGATGACTGGTGAGGGATGAGAGGTGGGACTGTCTGACTGCTGCCTGCCTCAGCAGCAGATCTGGTGAAGGTCCTCAAGTGGCTTTTCTCCCTTCGCTGCCCACTCTGCCTGGAAGGCCCTCGCTCCTTCCCAGCCCAGCCCCTTGCGTAGAGGAGGCCTGCTTCCCTGTTGGGGCTCTATGCTGGGTTCCAGGTGTTCTCAAAGCACCAGATGGAAAGGCCCTTGACAGTACCACACCAAGGGGACAACGGTTGTACATTCTCCTATGAACCTAAAGACAGAGGCAGGACACTAGACAGATTCCGCACCACACAGATACCCTCCCATTATGAACCTGTATTTCTGGGAGATTTCCTCCCATCTACCCTCCCCCATCTCGTGCCCTTTTTCATAAGGGGATGAATTATTTTTGCTTCTTTCTTTAGCTTTCAGTATCATTTTTGCCCCCTGAAAATAAACGGGGAACTGGGAAAGACGAGACTCTGGTGTGTTTTTGTGCATCAGTACAATAAGAAAAGCAGTGATATGTTAAAAAGGAAAAATGAGAAAAAAAGGTAACTCAAAACCAGGGAGTGACCAAACTCAGTAAATGCCAACTTAAAAAAAAAAAAAAAAAAATCAGTGAGCTGGGGTTGTGGCTCAATGGTAGAGCACTTGCCTAGCACATGTGAGGCGCTGGGTTCACTCCCCAGCACCACATAAAAATAAATCAATAAAATAAAGGTATTGCATCCATCTACAACTAAAAAATAAAAATAAAAATTGGAAAAAAATCCTGTTCTTGTGGTTCACATTTGTACATGACATGACCTGGGGTGGACTTTTCATCTTCCTCTGCAGGAACAACCTCTCTGTGGAGGTATGGGGGCCAGGTATCCCACTGGAGGACAGTTATAGAAGTCAACCCTAAGCAGAAAGATTTCAGGGAGGTCTAACTAAGCTGGAAAACCTCAGAATGGTGTAGCCTGAGCCAGAGGACTGCGAAGTAGTCCAGCCTAAGATAAAGGTCTTCAGAGTAAACAAGCCTACATCCCAGGACGCTTTAAACAGTACAGTCTGAGCCTCTAGTGTCAGGAGGAGGAATTCAGGTTGGCAGGGGTGGCAGGCTGGCTTTGCGTGTGAGTGGTACTAGGGCCCCCGCGTCTCCTAACTCCTGCATCAGCGTCCACCCTTGTCTTTCTAAACAGTCAAAGAGGACTGAGAAGCCTGAGGCAGTGACACGGGCCTAGAATCCCAGCTTCTATGGAGCCTGAAGCAGGAGGTTCATAAGTTTGAGGCCAGTCTTGGGAAACTTAGTGGAGCCCTGTCTCAAAATTTAAAAAACAAGCAAAAGCAAACAAACACTTTTTTAAGGGCTGGGGGCATAGCTCAGTGGTAGAGCACCTGACACACCTGCGGTCCTGGTTTGGGCCTCCACTACGCAGAAAAAAGGCCAAGGTGGGGACTGGGAGTCCCTAAAATTCCCGGCAGTGTATGGGGTTAATGTCCCTAGCATTGTTCTCTTTTTCACTGAGGGAAGATTTTTTTTTTTTTTTTTAAGCCAGCAATACTCATTTAAAAACAAAAACAAAAACCTGGCATTTCAAACACAGAGGAAAAAAAAAAAAAGGAGTGGTCTCCTGGGTGATGGAAATACTTTGAAATCTCCAAAGCCTCGCTCATTGTTCAGAAAACAAAATGGAACAAGTTTCCTCGCTCCCCGCCTCACCCCCCTCCTCTCCGTGCAGTAGCTGTTCTTGGCAGATGCCCAAAGCGGCACCCGGTAATTCCACGGTACATTGTGTACATTTGCATCCATTTAACCCGCTATTTACTGCCGCCCTTTACCGCCACCTGTAAGAGGCAGCAACATAATGACACTGTCGATAAGTGGCTGGGCCGGGAAGTGGGTGCCCAGTGGTTTTTCTCCTCTCGAAGGCGCCTGAATCTGTGAAGTAGTTGGCACTTGGAGAAACAGGGGCAGCTGGGGACAGCACACGTACAGGACGGGAGGCGCGAGGAGGCGCGCCAGACGGAGGGTCCTTCCTCGTTAGCTCCACTCGGTGGCTCCTTTTCCATGACTACAACCGCGAGCAGCAATCTGCCAAGTCCTCGGTGCGGCTAGTTTCCTGCCTGATAAAGAGCCTGCTGCCCTTTGTGTCTGATGAGTTTCTGAATCACCCGAGGGCTTGGCGCTCCGAAGGAAGGTGGATCCTGGGGGCCCTGGGGTGGGACCCGCAGTCCGGCGGAATCCAGGCGGGGTGACACCCCCTCGAGTCTTGGAAACGGGCTTATGGGTGTAACGCGGGGCCGTGCGGGCACCTGCGCTCCTGTGCGTGCCGCACTGTGCAGCTCCGGGTGGCACACCGGGTGAAGCGGGGGGCGAGGGCGAGAGGAAGTCGAGGCGTCCGGGCGGCAGAAAGGTTTGCTTGGCTTCCCTTGAGCTTTGGAGGTGGTCGCGAGGTGCGGGGAGGGAGGGGACACTGCACCGCGGAGTTCCAAGTTGCGGGAGACCCCCCAGAGGGCGGGTACCCTGTGGTCCCAAGTGCCCGTTAGAAGCCCAGGGCTGCCAGGACCGCGTGGCAAGCTCGGAGCGCTCAAAGTCGCGCAGAAGCAAAAGATCAACGCCGATGGGCCCAGGGACTGGTTGGCTGGGGCACAGAGTTAGCGCGGCCCCCGGAGCGCCTTTCGTTTTAAGGAGCCTTACTTCTGGGAAGGGACAGGGAACTGTCAATCAGCGAGGGAGGGAGCGCACCGGCGCTGGGTGATGTCAGCGGATCAGCTGCTCGATAACAAAGAGGGGGTATCACAGGAGAAAGTTGCAGCGGCGGCGGCCACCGCGGCACCCCAGAGCCTCGGAGGCCAGGGGCAAGTGGGCGAAGGGAGGGGGGACGGCTGCTGCGGCAGCAGCTGAAGGCCGAGGAATTGAAAGGGCTGTAGGGGGAGGCAGTGCGAGCCAGCCCCGGCTGCTCCTCCTCTTCCTCCTCCTCCTCCAAACTCGCAGGGCTCAGCCCCAGCGCTCGCTCAGCCGCCGGGAGCACCCGGAGGGACGGGAGGCAGCCGCGCGGCCCCGAGCCGGGCAGGGTCCCCGGCCGCCATGGATAGCGACGACGAGATGGTGGAGGAGGCAGTGGAAGGTACAAGCATTTCTCCGGGACCGGGGAGGACGCGCCTAGGGCCCGGAGCGCCGCAGGAGTAGCGGGCTGCCACCCGCGCGGTGCCGGGCCCCGCGGCGGCCGCTGTCCCCTACGCGGGTGGCCGACTGCTCTAATCGGGCGGGGGCCGGACAGCTACGGCCACGCTGCCGGGAGCGCGCGGTGCGCGGCGGGGCTCAGGCCAGGAATGGGGCTCACTGGGCCGGGGGCCCTGGGAATGCGCGGCGGCTCCAGCGCCCGGCCAGCCTCCATCCTCCCTCGGAGTTGCTAACCTGCCCTGCACTCTGGCCTTGCCCCTTCGGGGATGGAAGGTGGGGTGCCCTGGGGGTCGGCGCCCTGGCTGCCCCCACGGAGCAACCCCCCAGCGCAGTTTGAGCAACCTTGGTTGCTTCTCCGGCCGCCAGCCCTTTCCTTCCGCTCGCCGCTGCGACCCGAGGCCACCGCGGCCGCCGCCGGGTGGGTGCCCCAGCGCGGCGCACGGGGCCGAACCAGGCACGTGGCGGCCGCGGCGGCTCCTCCGAAAGGATGAAATCATTGCAGGGCACTGGACGGCGCTGCCGACCGGGCTCGGACGCGCGAGGTCTGGGAGCGGTGGCCTCCCTTCTGCTCCCCGGAGCGAACTCTGTCAAGCCCCCCTCCCCCTTCCTGCTTCCGAGTCGGGCTGTCGCCGCCGCCGCCACGCTGTGCGGGCGCGCCGCAAACCCCGACCGAAATTACTGGGTGACACTTAACTTTCTGAATTCCTTGCAGTTGGCTGCGGGTGATATCACCACCGCGGTGTCGTGTTTCTCCGCCCCTTCTCTCCTGGCGCCCCTCCCCCGACTTTCCTTGCCACTTTGTTTTGCTGAGTTTCTCCACCTCTTTTTTGCTAGTTCTGAAAAACGCTGTGGGGACGTTATACAATCTCGTTGTTTGTGTCATCAGATGTTATGATTTTGTAACACTGAATACTGGAAAATATTCTTTAGCGTATTTATTTGACTCTACTCTAGACAGTGCGTCGTGATGTTTTGCAATGTTGTGTGTGGTATTATTCCAGAATATTTTAAACAGCATCCCAGCAAATAATTTTTAGCTGTTGGTTGAAGCTCTTTTCTATCTAATTTGTATAAAAAAATAATAATAAAGGGGCAACGCTTTACAAATGCATAAGGGTGCATGGTTAGTGCTACTTTAGAAAAAATCAAATGTTATGATTTCATAAACATAATTCCTTTTGCAGTGCTCTTGGAGATAAATTAAGAGTGGTATTTATGAATTTTCCAAAAGGTATTTAATCTAATGTAAATATTAAAGCTTCTTATTTTTTCACCTAGATTCAAAGCCAATTAGTATGCTTTTAACTTTAGAAATAAAATTTTCACAATGTTGTGAACTCAGAGTGGCCTGTACCCTTTAAGTAAACCTAATGTTAGAACTTAGTGGGACTCAAAAACATTGATTGAGTTGGCCCACAAGACATCTCTGAATGAAGTTATGAACTTCTTCTGCCTCTGTGTTGTGAAAAAAAAAAAATGCTCTTCTCAAATTAGGGCTCATTAGGGTTTGCTCTTATTCCTCAAAGTTTACTTTTTTACTTGATTACAAGTAGTGATCACAGATTAAGCCTCCTTCCCCTGTGGTCTGGAGGCCCCTTTACAAAATGTGAAGGAGGCTTTCAAAATGTATTTATGTTGTTTTTGTGATAATCCCCTAGATTAGCAGCAGGGAAGTTTCCTTTTATCAACAAGGAAGGTAGCTACACAGGTTGAGCATATACATTACTGTCCTAAATCATAAGACTCCTGAGAGCAAGAGGGGGCACTATTAACAATTATGCTGGGACAATTGGCTTAAACCTTGAATGTCTTGGCAATCTGGGACACATACTCACTCAGTGGCACCTAGCACTAGACAATTTGAATTACTTTTAATTTTTTAACTTTAAATTAATTTATTTTTTCTTAGTGCTAAGCATCAAACCCAACACCTGCTATGTAAGTGCTCTGTCACTGAGCTACACTCCCAGACCTAGAGTAACTTAATCTTTAAAAGTCCTTAGAAAAACCAGGTACAGTGATGTATGCCTGAAGTCCCAGCTACTCTGGGAACTGAGGCAGGATCACTTGACAGTTCTAGGCCAGCCTGAGCAACATGGCGAATCCCTGTCTCAGGAAAATAAAATAAATAAGTAAATAAATAATAAGTCCTTAGGCTCAAATTTGCTCAATGTCTAAAGCTGTCTGTGTGCTCCCAGTAAATTGCAGCTTTGGGCCTTTCTCAGCAATTGTTGGCCTTTGTAGTGTTTGTACAGTGGTCTCTGCTTAATATCTAACACAGGTATAAACTGTTTATGACCTTTTCCCAAAGAGAAACTAGTTTGAATATCTTAGTGTTTTAAGTGCCAACTAATCACCTCTCTCCATAAACACAGCCTCTCTGCTCAGAAGTTCATTGTCATAGCTGTTATTATCATTGCTTATAATTGTTTAGTTCTTATGATGTGCAGGTTCTGTGCTTAGTGTTTTGCACATATTATCCATTTAGTCTTATGAGACGGGTACAAATATTCTAATTTTACTGAGGAGAGAACTGAGACATAGAGAACTAATTCAAGGACACTTAGCAAGGAGGGGAGACAGACTGGACTTCCACTCCACCATACCAAACTGTCTGCCTACCTTTTTTAAAATTTTTGATCAGTCAGCCAAGTATATGAAATACTTGCATGACTGAGTTATGAAACATAGCTAAAAATTATGTCAACATCATTCTTTATTAGAGTAACTCTTCAGAGGTTTTTCTGACAGAGTTCAGTGTCTCAGAAAAATGTATTTGGGGAAGAGAAATTAATTTCGGCCTCTGCCACAGGTATCCTTTTTCCTCTCCCCTCCAGCAATAGAAATTTACACTGAGGGAGAAATTATCTCTTGAGGACTTGAGTTTAAATGTCTTGTGCATCATCTACATTCTGGATCTCTATCGGGGCAGCATTGTAACCTGGTGAAGTTCTAAACTCAGAGTGAATGAACTCCCAGAGGGGAAGTGGGGGTGGCAGAGGATGTGTCAGGAGGGAGAGTTCTTTGCACCTGGGTCTTCCCTTCTCCTTTTAGTAACCAACAAGCTCTGGGCCTCAGAGGATGCGAGGGCTGCACCTGAGCTCTCTCTGTGGCTTTTTATTTTCATCTTAAATTTTTTATTATTTTGACTTTTGAGACAGGGGTCTTTATGTCGCCCAGGCTGGCATCGATCTCTGGGGCTCAAGTGATTCACTTGCTGCAGGCTCCAGATTAGCGGAGACGAGGTGTGTGTCGCTGCTCTTTGTTCTCACTGTGGCTTTTAAAAGCACTTTGAGGCTCATTGGTTCAGTGGAGTGATGTTTAGTTTTCCCGTGATTCACTGGGGGCTTTGGAAACATATTTATTACTTCTATCTATTTCTTTGTCCACCCATAGATAAGAAAAGAAATACAGTGCAGTCCCTATTAGCAGTTCAAACAAATGTAGCACGTCTCCATCGATACTGGAGGGGGCAAGATTTCCCCAAAGAGGTGGCCCAGAGTTGAGCTGAGAGGGAAATTTTGAGAGTGAAGACTTCCAGCGTGGAAGTACTGGCGCGCATCGGGAGGATAATCTGTCAGTTTTGCTGTAACGCGGGGCTTAGAAGGCAGAGAAGCGGAGGGTGCCAGAGAGAAGGGAGGCTGGCTCCCAGGACCAGAGGACAGCAGGAGGCCACAGGAGCGGTGGGCACCCTTTGGAGCTCTGCTCCTGGCAGTGGTGAGCAGGGGCAGTGGGAGGGGCTGAACTGGCAGCTGAGGCGTCACCTCATAGGCCCTTTGCAATGCTCCAGATGTGCAGTTATGAAGGCAGGAAAAAAACAGGAAGGCCGGGAAGCGCCTAGGGGGCCGAGGAAAGTTGCTCAAAAGGGGGCCACAGCAGACTCCCCAGAACGAGGCCGGCATGAAAACAAGCCACTCAGTGTTCCCCTACCCAGCTCCCTCAAAGTAGTAATATTTCTATCAACAGGCCACCCAATATCCTGTCCTGGCTTCTGTAATTAGACTGCCCACACTGTGTTCCTAGGACGAACGCATGCGCAGTGTACTGGGAGCGCCCTCTCAGTGTGGGCCATGTGCTGAAATTATGACCCTCGCAACAAACCGTTGAGCTCTTGCAGTGAATTGCCCTTGAAAATCAAATTATGTTTTTAACAGCCTGTGTGAGTGTATCATCAGGAAGGCATTTTTTTGTTGTTGTTTTGTTTTGCATTCATCAGAATAAGCTTGGCTTTTATTATTATTACTTTGGGGGGTTGCGTTCTGGTATGCAAAACCAACAGTGTGTGTAAGGGTCTCTTGTTTTGAGGAAACACACACAGCACTCTCAGATCCCTTGTGAGCCTGAGGCAGTCAGCGGTGCTGTCTGATCTGGAGGGAATTTCCTTTGCTGAGGCAAACATTGCTGGCAGAATACAGGCCTGGCTCCTATCAGGTTCAGGAAAAATCTCACTCAAAAGTAACTCAAGGGGAAATATTTAACTTTCTATCCATTCAGTAGATAATGATCTTTAGAACAAAATGAAAAAATAGACTTCTGAAATTGTTGCTTTTTCTTTCCCTTTCTCTAATGCCCATAAATATTTAAAATCCTGCTGCACATGGATATACAGTGGATTAGCTGGGACAGCATTAAAAACACAGCAGTCATTCAAGTTAATTTCCCTGTCCTTTGGGCCTGGTGCTCACCCTCTGTGTAGTGGGAACTGGCCTGGAAGGCTGTTGGCTGACCTGGCACATTCTGCAGACTGACCTCAATCAGGGCTGGGGGACAGGGCTTCTCTCTGAGTTTAGGTAACACGGGAAAGGGATAGGAAATGACAACTTGGACATGCTGTTGAAAGTCTTGGCAGTTCTAGGAAGATTACCTTAGCCACAGTCTTCTCCCTCTTCTCTGCCAGGTCCTTGGGCACTCTTGTCTTTCTTAGTGGCCCCTTGTTCTATAGCATCAAAGAAGAAAGAGTGCTCAGTGCCCCTCCCCAGAGAAGGGGAATTGATGGCCTTGGGGCAGGGGCTTGCAGCATTCATCAGCTCCTTCCCTGAAGTTAACTGGGCAAGTCATGTGTCATTGGTATCCTCAGTGTAATAGGTGACAACCTGGGACATTGTTTTGAGGTTTAAAGTGATAACAGGAAAGCACTTGACCCAGTGGGTTCTTCTGCATATCAACATCCCTCTTCACTAAATTGACTCTTAGCAGGGCTAGAGGTGTGGTAAGCACAGGCCCTGGGTTCCATCCCCCACATTGCAAAAGTTAACTAAATAAATAAGTAAAGACTATCACTGACATGGCCAAATATGATATCATAAGATCCTGTTGTCTAAAGGGCATTTGAACATGAAACTATACCAGAATCTCTCATAGAACTAATGCTGAAAGGAAATGGAGGAGCATAACCAGCCAATTTCTTCTGTTCTCTCTGTTTATTTGTTTGGAAAATCTTTGTTTTGGTTGCAGCTATTTTTCTAGATATAACCTTCTACTGCTCAGAAAACTCATCTGGGCTATTAAATATTCAGGGTGGAAGTCTTGAATGATCGTAACCTCTAATTCCTAATGCTAGTAACTGATCACATCCTGAGGCTATGAATAAAACCCTAGCACGTCAAGAGGGGCTTCCCTGAGCAGGGTATGTGGTGCACACCTGTCATCCGGGCTACTCCAGAGGGCCAGGCAGAAGGATTCCAAGTTCCAAGTCAGCCTCAGCACCTTAGGGAGACCCTGTCTCAAAAAGGGCTGGGGATGTAGCTCAGTGGTACAGCTCTTGCCTAGCACCTCACCTAAATACCTAGCGGTATATCTAGCTATACACTGGTTTCATCCCTAGAACTACCAAAAAAAGGAGGAGGAGGAAGAGGAAGGAAGGAAGGGGTGGAGGAAGGAGGAGGAGAAGGAGGAGAAAGGGGCCCCACTCTGCTCTGAGAGATTTCAGAATTCCCTCACAAGCCATGTAAAAACCTCGAGAATGACAGGGTAGGGTCAGACATCCATGCACCTTCTTCTAGACACATAAGGTCACCTGAGAAATGGCCATCATTCAGTAGGTCTCTCTCTGTCTCTCTCATGCAGCAGGGTTGAACTTCTTGTCGTCTCAGCTGGGGTGAGCACTGACCTCCGCATGCTCTCAGTGTGTTATGTGACACTTCCATTTTCTCCAATATCTCCATTCCATTGCTGAGCACTTTACTCAGAAATAGGACAGGATGGAGGGAAAGTGAGATGAATTTACGTTGGAATTAGTGTTCATGTTTATCATAATATTTCCCTTGATCTAAAGTGGAATAACAAATTTATCATCATTGACTGTTTAAAGTGTGAAATGTGTGAACCGTTTTCTATGAAGAAAGCATTTTCAACAAATTAGTTAATACTCTCATATGAGGCTAACCTCATTATTCTGATATTTATGCCCAAATCAAAGTAGGACGTTAAATTTATAGGAACATTAAGTGGCTAAATTTAATTTGATCCCAACAACATTTTCATAAAAGAAAGCTTTTAGCTATTATACACTGAGTGTTTTTTTTTTTTTTATGAAAAGAAAAAAAAAAAGTAAATGAATCTGTTTCAGTGAGAAAAATGTCATCAGTAGATATTTAGAAAACACCTGTCCACATATTTCATATGACTCAAGGGTCAGGTACCATTGGTTTTTATATGAAAAGAAAGCAATTTTGACCTAGTTCCCTCCTGACAATTAATTTCCTGGCCCTGGTGGGAACAGTGTGTGTTAAGCGGAAAGGGACTATCCTGATTGTCATGTATTTAAGTGCCGTGTCTTACTATACATGTTCAAGGAAACCCATTCTCTGTGGAGTCAGATGTACCAATACATATTGATCTGTTTGCTGCTATTTTATCTATCTATAATCAGTAATACAACTAAAGAGCATTTTAATTCTTCCTAAGAGTACTTACCATCTCCTCTAAGGGATAATATTCTTGGAATTTTTTTTTTTCTTTTGGGATACTGGGAATCAAGTCCAGGGCCTCACACATGCTAGACCAGCGCTCTACCACCAAGCTACACCCCAGCCTGATAATATTCTTTTATCATGCTAGAAGAAATTATTTTAGGAGATGAAAACATTCCTAGTGGTGGTTTGGTGTGTTTTCTCTTATGTCTGTGAGCCATCTGGAAGCCACATTTTAGTATTTAATGTCCTCCATTGCGCACAATGTATAATGTTTCCCTTCTTTTTTCATCGTGACCCAGATTGTTAACCCAGGAAAAAGCCAGTAGAGTAGAGCCACCCACCTCTACAAAATCAATTTGCCAGAATGAGGAGACCCCGGTGAGGTGATCCCTGGGATTTGTGAAATATGTAGATAGTAATAAAGAACTGAAACATGAACTGAGAGCATTAGAATAGACCGCCTGTGATCCAGGAAGAGCCAGCAATTGAAAGATCTGGGTAATGACCACTGCTGAGGTTCAAGATCACTACTGAATAGGCTTTGTGGACACTTCTGCCTCCATTTAGAATACAAACCCTCTGACACACAGTGGTGGGGGGCACACGACAAGGTTATTGCTAAACATTCAAAGTTGAATGATTTTGCAAAATAAAACAGTAAGGTTATGCTCAAGTTTGAGCTTAGAAAGACGTTAGCCAGTCATGTGCAGTAGCACATCCCAGCGACTGAGGAGGCTAAGGCAGGAGGATTGCAAGTTCAAGGCCAGCCTTAGCAAGATCCTCGGCAACTTAGCAAGACTCTATCTCAAAATTAAAAATAAAAAGTGCTGGGGATGTGGATCAATGGTAGACACCTCTGGGTTCAATCCTCAGTACCAAAAAATAAAATAAAATACAAAAGACTCTCAGCCAATGAGATACATAAATATTAGGACAATTTTAGAGACATGGCTCTATCCCTTGTTATCTGAATACACCATATAAACTTGGAGGTCTCAGAATGGCTATAGTCGTCATCACACCCATCATACAACAGAATGATATATAAAATCATTGAATTCTTGCAAAACTCAAGAATTAGAATTAGATAATTTATTGCAAAGACAATGTATCCAGCAATAGACTCTAACAATGAATCTGAATCACATTTCAGTTAAGCAAAGAGATCCTTTTAAAACATGAGAAGTACTGGTTGGGGAAGTAGATGGCAAATTGTAACCAGCACTGCAGATCTTATTGATAATAACCCTCAGTCCCACATAAGATGCAGGCCTGTTTAAATTTCATATTCTGAAACAAGTCCAAGTCCCTCTGTAAACCTGTGAGTTCACAAAGTGTCCATGATCCGGGGTACTGCCAGTGTGGGTGAGATGAGAAAACTTTGCATGTTTGACCACCTGGTGCCAAAGAAGGGGTCCTTTGGCAGCTCTGGGACTTGACTGGCAGCATCTGGGCTGACGGTGGGTGGGGAGCCCAGACCATGTTAAGCTTTGCTTTGTGGTTCTGTTCCCCAGGACACCTGGATGATGATGGACTGCCACATGGGTTCTGCACGGTCACCTACTCCTCCACTGACAGATTTGAGGGCAACTTTGTTCATGGAGAAAAGAACGGACGTGGGAAGTTCTTCTTCTTTGATGGCAGGTAGCACTCACTGTTGTGTTCTGTTCTGTTTGGGTGGTACCGAACTACTTTATGTGAAGGAATGGTACAAATGAAAGAATTCCATGGAAATTTTTGTACAACTTATACAAAAGGTAAAAAAATGCAACTCCAACATGTACATACTGCTCGGTGACTGGAATGTGACCCGGTGGCAGTGGAGAGGCCAGCCTGAGGTGTGCGAAGCCCACGGTGATACTCTGCCTTGTCAGATTCTGGGGCCCCCATCTTGCACAAGTTCATTCATTACACGGTCACCCAGTTCTTTGATGATCTCACCTGATCATTCAAGTACCGCGATACCTCTCAGTGAGGTCACACACCTGTGGGTCATTTCTGTTGGTGGCCGGTTTGGGCAGTTCCAGCAGTGACTGATTCAGCTTTTCCCCATCGTAATGCACACTCCTGTGTTCAGCCTACTCTGCCGGTAGTCGTGGTTTCTCCATTCGACTCCTGGGTGCTTCCCCAACTTGGTCCCTTCCTCTCGTCCCCTCTCCTTATGAGACTGCGAAGAAGATATCTGGCAAAGCCCACCCAAGCCACATCATCGCAGTCCAAGGAGTAAGACACGGTCAGATAGACGGAGGAGTGCAGGGCTCTAGACTGGGTGATAAGTGAGGGGCCTGCCTTTGGGATAATCAGTCCTTTTGTGTGATTCCATCACAATGGCGTCTGCACTAGTATTTCCTGGGTAGTTAACCTGTCGTTACACATTTTCGCTTGCACCCCCTGTACAAGGACGCCACGTGGCAGAGGCTCCTGGCCCTCCTATAATGGGCAGGAATGACTGGAGGGCTTTCCTCTTTCAAGGAGAGATAAGGTTACATGGAGCTCACTTTTGAGCAATGTCTTAATCCCTGTCAACTTCAGAAGCAGAGTGACCTGTGCATTTTTCAAGCAGTTAAAGGAATCTGGAGCCGTAGAAGGACCGGCCATCATCAGACCAGACGAGTGGGACATACAGGCAGGACTTGGCTCGGGTTGTAGGCGCATGGGGGAGACGGCGCCCTTCACTACACCCCTGGCTTTGGTCATGCGCCAGCACTTCCTGAACTTGGGAAGCTGTCTAGGCTGGCAGCTGAAGGTGATTCCCGAGACTGGCGTGCCACCCACAAACCTTTTTCCGAGATGCAGTGGGTTGATTTCAGAGATGACAAGAGTTCCTCAACTCTCTGATATAAGGAAGTGAGGGAAGCAATAAAGACTCACCACAGGGTTTGTGTGAAGTTTTATTTTAGGGGATTTAGCTCAGTGACTAGCAAGTGCAAGGCCCTGGGTTCCATCCTTAGCACCGGGAAAAAAAGTTTTATTTTAATGACTAATGCCAACCTTTCCTTTCCTGTGGTCCCCAGCCCCCCACCCACGCGAGGTTTAGCCGAACTCTGCTTACACACTGTCAGTGTAGGCCTGGCCAGTGTTTCTCCTCTCTTCCTCCCCGCTGCTCCAGGTGCAGGCCTCCCACGCCCCGCAACCTGTCTGGGGGCAGCTTTCCCCACCGTTTCCCCCGCAGCCTGGGTGAAGCGCCTTTTCTGGCGAGAGTCACTTTTCACCCTGCACTGCAGGCGTCCTCCTCCCGACGCATACAACAGCACACACGCGAGTGTCGCACTTCCACTGCTCCACATCCAAGGACAGAGGTGTCCTTGGGGCAGATTCTGTGTCTATGACATCTCTTATGCTTCAAAGCACTTTCCCTTGATTTGAAACTAAAATCATAATCGTAATAGATTATGAGTAGGTGTGGGAGCTGAAAGAAGAGCACGCAATTCACCCAAAACACCACCACACACACACACACACACACACACACACACTACCACACACACACACATGCACACACCACCACAAGCACACACACACATACCACCACACACACCACCACGCGCACACACACACACAGACACACACACCACCACGCACACACACGCACACACACCACCACAAGCACACACACGCACACACACCACCACACACACACACATGCACACACACCACCACACACACACACCACCACCACAAGCACACACGCACACACACCACCACAAGCACACACACACAGACACACACACCACCACGCACACATACCACCACACACACACAGGCACACACACCACCACACACACACACACACACACCACCACCACCACAAGCACACACACACACACCACCACAAGCACACACACACCACCACAAGCACACACACACACACACACCACCACGCACACATACCACCACACACCCACACACGCACACACACCACCACAAGCACACACACGCACACACACACACACCCACACACACACACCACCACCACAAGCACACACACACACACACACACACACACAGGCTTCAAATCTGGTAGTTTGATGATTCTGACCAGTAACTGATGGAAAACAGTCCAGCAGGTTTGGTTAAATTTGGTGTGGGTTACCTTCTTGCTTCACAGACCTGATAAACAAAAGGACTGACAGTCCAGACCCTGTTTCAGATCCAGAATGCCAAGAGCAAGCATGAGGGAGCCCCACGAGCAGCCGAGCAAGACCTGAGCCTTCCTGAGGGCCAGGCCCCATGAGCTTCAGCCACTGGCCCCGTGTGCCACACACATGCAGAAATTTGTGTGGGCGTCATGACATGAAAACTTCAAAGCATTGGGTCAGGTGGAAGCACAGGCCCGGTAGCCATCCCCCAGCTAGAAATATATTCATTGACTCTTTTTTTCTTTTCAAGGAACCCATTCACTAATTTTCATACTCACTACTCAAAATCTGTAGGGACATAGGTCAAAGATGAACCAGCTAGTCAGGTGGCACACACCTGCAATCCCAGCGACTCAGGAGGCTGAAGCAGGAGGATACCAAGTTCAAAGCCAGCCTCAGCAACTTAGCAAGGCCCTAAGCAACTCAGCAAGACCCTGTCTCTAAATGAAAAAATTTTGAAGGACTGGGAGGTGTGACTCCGTGGTTAAGTGCCCCTGGGTTTAATCCCCAGTACCTAAAAAAAGGATAGGAGAACCAAAGGATATTGTTGGTGGGGACCTCAAGGGGTGGCCCTGATTGGACTTCAGAGAGGCCGGGACTGATACCTCGGGTAAGAAGATGGTTATTGCATATGAGAAGCAGTGCAGAGACAGGACCTCAGAAGGTCATTGTCATCCTTCATAATCCCAATACAGATCTTAATGTGGGAGGTCTGCTGAGAGAATTTGCTGCCAAAATTAGTGAGTATCTTATGACTGAAACAAAGGCTGTGGAATCCATTGTGTCTTTTAAAGGGTTGTCATTTTGGTGGGGTGTGTCACACGGAGGAGCCATTTGTTTCTACAGGGACAGCATCTCTGTTTACATTTGTCTATTGATATTTCCTCCCTGTTACCCCTCCTGATTGTTAGGGTCCATGCGTTGGCTAAAATTAAGAGGGAACTATATGCCTTTACTGCCAGTCAAGACCTTTGGTCTTGAAAATTCCCTCCAAAAGCCTAAAATCAGGGTTTTGAAATAAAAGTTGGGAAACAAACACTTATGTCAAAGAAACTTGCTTAAACCTCTAGTGCTGATCTATGGCCCCATTGAAGGGTTTCTTTGCAATTGTGGGAAACTGTGTTTGGAAAGAGAGAAGGAAAATCACAAAATGTAGTAACAGAAGGTGCATTTTAGTCTTATACGAAACCTGAACCCCGGTGTGTGATCATGAGAAGGGTTCAAACAAATGTGATTTCATCAAGAAAATTCTAGAATCAACTTTGCCCTTGATAAAGAATATAATTATCCTGATTAAGAATCTTAAGCATCCGGATTTACAGGAGAAATTTTTAACCAAGTTTCTAGAGAGAAGCAGTTATTTTATTTTGAAATTTAAAATGTAGCAAATGCTTGGTGGATCAAAACTCTTCAAGAAACACAGAAATGTGACAGAGGGTTCCTTTTTTTTTTTTTTTTTAATTCCCCCCTCATGTCACAGAGGTGACCACTGTTGACTGAAAAGGTGAGCGTCTTAAGTGTACTCAAGGTAAACACAGAAATAGCCAGTTACTGCTAAATCAGCGGAAAGAGCCAGAATGGTCATTGTTTACTCTGCCCTACTATCTCAGCTGCAGAAAGCCTGCAGGTTTGTAGATCATAACCAAGACTTGGTCATCCCTTTACGTGTGACCAAATGTGCAACAGGAAGGCTAAGTTACTGTAGCTGGCTTACTACTTTGGAAACTTAAGTCAGACCATTCATTCTTCACCTGACAGTTTACCCCCAAAATGAGGACGGAAGGGGAAGATGAACTTGAGTTTTTAAATTGGCTTTTCAAGCAACTATTGTTTTCCATTTTACTCTCTTTTTAAAGGAAAGAAGAAGCCTGGTACAGTGGCACACACCTGTAATCCCAGCAACTCAGGAGGCTAAGGCAGGAGGATCACAAGTTTGAGGCCAGCCTCAGCAATTTAGGGAGATCCTGTCTCAAAATAAAAAATAAAGAGGGTTGGGGAAGTAGCTCAGTGGTAAAGCACCCCTGGGTTCAATCCCAGAACCACACACAAAAAAAGGAATGAAGGAAGGAAGGAAGGAAGGAAGGAAGGAAGGAAGGAAGGAAGGAAGGAAGGAAGGAGAGAGAAAAGAAGAAATTTTTCCTAAGATTAAGTAATTGGAACTTCTTATATCCACTCTGGTTCTAGGTAGAGGTATGTATGGGACGGTGAATGGAATCTTGAGGCATTGTGCATGTGGATCTGGAAACTGGCATGAGAGGATCTACAGGAGTGCTGAGGGATATTATGAAAATGTCTAATACTTTGATATGTACATCTCTAATTTTTATGGTAATCCCCTAATTCTGGATGTTTATTTTCATGTATTTTTCTTTAATTTTTCTCACTTCAACCAAGATTTGTGGACCTAAAAGCAGAATTTGTCACTGTTCTAGATTGGTAAGAAGATAGAGGTTTCAGTTTAGATTGACTTTCCTCTGGGCTGTGGAATATTAAGGAATTATGCACTTCTTGGCCTGAGAAAAAGATGAGTTAATTCATTTGTTTATACTTATATATGCTCACATGCATATGCAGATATAGAAGTAATATGTAAAATAGTAACACATCTGTAATACATTATATGTTGTTTGCTCTGTATACAGGATGCTTCTCCTTGACATGCCAGTTTGATTTCAAAGTATTTATTATCCCATGACTTTATTCTTGTGCCCGGGGCATTTTCTGATGTTGCTCGGCTACACTGTGTCCAGCCAAGACAGGTCCTTGTAGTTTATCTCTGGCCCAGTAACCTCAACAGGACATCTGGTGAGCCCTGGAGGTGACACGTCTATGCGGATTTCTCACGCTGGGTTTTCAGAGAGTGTTTGGAGTGGACCCCTGAAGTCGTGTCTCCCAGCCGCCCATAAAGTCCTTGGTGTTCCTGAGCGCCACCCAGCTCTTGCGGGACCAGGCCTGGCAGATGTATTCATCTGTATTCTAAAGAACAGTTCAGGACTGGGGTGGTGGCTCAGTGGTGGAGCATTCGCCTGGCATGTGTGAGGCACTGGGTTCAATTCTCAGCACTGCATATAAGTAAATGAATAAAATAAAGTCCATCAGCCACTTAAAAGTTTTAAAAAAGAACAATTCAGATTGAGGCAAGAGATCCTATAACACACAGCAAGAAAGGGAGTAGAAAAGACATGGAGAAAGCTGAATATCTACCTATCTGTTAGCACTGGGCTCTCTGCCTTCACAACAATCTGCCACCTCGGTTTCATGATCTCATTTTACTTATGAAGAAACTAAGGCTCAGTAACTCGACCATGGCCACCTCGTCAGTGGGAGCCGGCGCTGAGATTCAAGCCAAGTTGAGGCCCTCTGTTCACTGCAGCTGCCGCCTCCTCCTACTGCAAGCAGGGAAATAGTTAGTCCCCACGCCTGCCCGCAATGATGTCATGGTGCTCCAGGTCACTCATTAGCTATGATTGTGAAAAAGTCAAAGGATACAGATGTGCTCCTCAGTGTTGTCGTGATCAAATAGGAAACCTGGAGAGACCCTATAGAACGTAGGGCCCCCATGGGAGCTCAGAGGAAAGGATGGATGGAGACGATGATGATCTTCTGTCATTGTCGTTACTGTTAGTTGACAGAGTGACTGGGAGAATGTGTTAGGAAAAGCCCAGGGGACCTGGTGTCTCCTCATCCAGTGTCACTCGACAGACAACAAGCAGACTTCTGTGACCTCAAGAGGTGTAGAGATTTCTCCCCACCAGCAAGCAAACAATTCTGAGGCCAGTGTCCTCTAATCCAGTTCTGTCCTGACACTGTCTACCCAAGACAGCGTCAGACTCCACAGGCAGAGGGCTCAGTGCCCAAGACTGCCCCCGCCACCCAGCTCCAGGAGCTGCTTCTGACTGACCAGCTGAAAATCATGGCTCCCACGAGCCTATTCTCATGTTCTGTTAGTCAGCGTGCGCGGCTCACAGAACTCCAGGAAACGCTTGTGCTCCTGGTTTGTTATGAAAGATCCTGCAGAGGGCACCCGTGCAGAAACGCAAGGCGAGGCCTGGGAGAAGGGGTCCCAGCGGAACCACCAAGCCACCCTCCCTGCTCCACATCTGGAAGCTCTTGGAACCCTGTCCTTTGGGGTCTGCCTGGAGACTTCATTGTGGTGGCATGATTGCTAATGGACGGTGGGAGCCCAGCAAGCCTGTCTCTTCAGATCCTTCTTGGGTCCCTGTGCAGCCCTCCTCCCTCAGGGTCTGAACAGGACCCCTCTGCAATGAGGGGATCTTAGGACCTACTCTCAGACAATGGCAGGTCAGAGATTTTCTCTATAGCCAGCCCCTGCCCAGAAAGGCAGGGGAAAGTTAGAGTTTCTGTGACCTGCCTTGGAGAATAGAAATTCTAGTTTCTATGCCCCGCCTGGAAGAGTGAGTTATGGATCAGGAACCATGGCTGAAAACCAAACTGTAAATATATCATCATATCTCAATGTCTTAATCAGTTTGGGACTGCTGTCACAAATGCTGTTCAAGTGTTTTAAACAACATTCACCAGCCGGGTGCAGTGGTGTACACGTGTCATCCCAGCGGTTCAGGAGGCTGAGGCAGGAGGATCAAGAGTTCAAAGCCAGCCTCAGCAAAAGTGAGGCCCTCAGCAACTCAGCAAGACCCTGTCTCTAAATAAAATACAAAAAAGGGCTGAGGATGTGGCTCAGTGGTTAAGCACCCTGAGTTCAATCCCCAGTACCAATAAATAAATAAATAAATAAACAAACAACATTCACTCCTCACAGTTCTGGAGGCTGGAAGTCCAAGATCAGGATGCTGGGAAGTACATGTCTGGTGTTGGCAGCTTCCTGGTTTAGATGGCCATCTTCTCCTTGTGCTTTCTCCTCATGGTGCAGAGGAGGGAGAGAGGCAGTGGGCTCTCTAATGGCTTTTTGTAAGGGCATTAAACCCATTCTGGAAGGCTCTGCCCTCGTGACCTAATTGTCTCCCAAAGCCCCACCTCCTGAGCCCATCTCCCTGGGGGTTAGGATTTCGACACACAAATATTGGAGAGTCAGAACTTTTCTTAGGTTTTTGTTTTCTGGTTTTTTATTTGTTTGATTTTGTTGTTGTTTGTTTTTGTTTTTGTTTTTTAAAGTAAAGCTAAATTTCACTAAATGCTCTTCAAATATTGTATTGCTCTTTTGAGCTCTTATGATAATCAGATCTTATAGACTCAGAGATCTTCAATATGTTTTTACAGGATTAAAGACAAAAACCCACAAACATAAGATAGCACATATCTGGAAGCCCTACGGTGCTCCATTCAGCTTGCTTATCATACTTGTGAAGCGTGAAGTTGTTGGTTGTATATTGCTTGGGCAGAGTTGGGTTTTATTGTTCCTCATTACTTTGCAGTATTTTGAGATAATGCATAATGTCATGTAAAATACTTCCTAAAACATGTTTTAATATTAAGAGTCACAATTTAATTTGGTTAGGGATGGGAATTTAAAGTAGAATTATGATTCATTTTAATATTTCCCTTTTGGTTCTTATATGCTGTAGCTGACACGAAGAAGCCACTAGAATGTAAGCCCATGCGGGGGAAAGCAGCAAACCTTCTAGAGCCTCAGACGGTGAAGAAAAGCCTACACTGCTTAGTCCCTAAAAACATTTATGAATTCAGACACTGAAGGTGATTTTTAAATGAAAATGCAGTAATGTTGGAATAAGATGCAAAGAATCAGTTTAGATAAACTATTATAAAACCTCTTTTTTTCTTAAGTTAGATTTCCTAATTTATTACTGAAAACTTCACTGGAAGTATCAGAGCTTTGATACAACAGACATGGTCCAAGTGCATGCAGAGAAAGAAATTTAATTAAAATTGATGTTTTCATTTCCTCTAAACTTTCCTGTTGTTTAAGTCAGAGGCTGGTGCCAGAAAAATTGAAAGACCTTTTTTTTTTTGAAATTTCATAACATACTGAAGAATTTGCCAAGATGTTGAAAAAGACTTCGAGAAAATACAAGTTAAGAACATTGTGTGCTATGATCCCATTTTTGTTAAAAACAACAAAAACAAAAGGTGAGGGACATCCATGCCGCAGACATGTAGTCTCGGAGGCTGTGGGCGCAGGTCCTGGGTTTCTGCCTTCCACAGCTCCTGGGTGCTTGTGTGTGTTTTCTTTGACACTGAATACGTGTTACCTTTTTAACATAAAGAGCCATTTAGTCCACCCTTTCCTCTTTCAATTGAGTCACTCATAATTTATTGCAAAAAGAGAGGACTCTTTCTTGCTTTAAAAAAAAAAAAGTAGAATTGAAGCACTTTTTAAATTTGACCATCCCAGTGTTTTATAACTGTCTCCTTGTTTGAAACCCAGTTTCTTGGTAGAAAGCTCACCATCATAGCCTTGAATGTTCTTGCTTGAAGATCTGCGATGTTTATATGTTAGGGGAGAGAGACAGGTAAGTTCCTTAAAGGACTTACAACCTAGAGAGAAATAAGACACATTATTATTTATTTACTTTTGTATACTGGGAACCAAACCCAGGACCTTGCACATGCCAAGCAAGCACTCTGCCACTGGGCTACATCCCAGCCCGGGACATAGAATTATCCTCAGGAAAGCTGTGGAATGTTCTGGAATAGTGCCTGACTAAGCTGCAATGAGTAATGGTCTGACCAGGGCAGACTTTGAGGGAAATTAGGGCTCCGTCAGGAAGCTGAGGAATCTATGTACAGCGATGAGCAGATGCTCTAAAACACAACTCTCAGTCCAGTTTCTGCAAGAAAGATTAGAAAGCTACTTCTATGTACCTACTTTTCAAATATAACCACATTGACATTTTAGCAGCTACAAAATAGCACCATTTTCTCTCAGTTTCTTTCTTTGTTTGAATGGGAAAATGCCAGAGGATCGAAAATATTCATTATTATCCCAAGGTATTTTTTTGAATGAAGAAAAAAGGAAGGAAGGAAGGAAGAAAGGAAGGAAGGTGACAGAAAATTTAACTCCTAATTTTTTCCTGAACGTGTCCTCAGAGATGAGGAGCTAAAAAGTTAGCTCACTTATATTTCAAGGAGGATGAAAGAAAAAACACAGTATGGAAGCTAATATACACAGAAGTCAGTGAATAAACTAATGTTAAGCAGAAGATTCTAGAACAGGCAAACAGTGATTTTGTTTGGGGTGAGAGAGAAATAGGCTTCCTGGACTGCAAACAGTCTCTGTTGCAACAAGTCAAATCTTCCAGCAGAGTCTGAAAGCAGCCACAAGAGGCATGTGCATGGCTGTGTTCAAATAAAACTTTATTTACAAAAACAGGCCATGGGCTATGATTTGCCAGCCTTCTCTGGAAGAAGCAGCTAGAAAGAAAGCCTGGCTTTGAATGCCAGTCTAAGGAACTTTTCTTTCCTTTGCTCAGTGACAGATGATTTTGAAAAGATATTTATTTCCTTGGAGAACCCAGTTTGAGTGTGTGACATGCCCCTTTCATCTTCAGATTCCACCCAAGTTATCATAAGAAATTGCCAAGAAAGCTAAGCTTAGGCAGATGCTAAAAGAATAATGCGGTAAGATTTATTCTTCGGCGCCTTAAGACTTTGCACTCATGGGACTAAAGTCAGGGGGACTAAGAGAGAAACAGCATTTTCTGCACTGACCATTGGTGAGAACTAGGACAAGCCACTGGACATGGTTTCCGGAAAATATGTGCAAGTCTATATTTCTCTAACTGATTCGCAAGATCTGTGCCTGTAGATTTGGTCCTGAACCTGAGGAATACTGGCAGACTAGTCCATCAGGGGATAATTGTACCCAAACATACACAGGAACATTTTGAATGTTGCTGCGAATCCAAAGTCAACATGCTTGCCAAGATTAACAAATAAAAATCCAGGACACAGTTAAATTGGAATTTCAGATAAACAACAAAAAAAATTTTTAGTATAATTATGTACTATTTAGTATCTGGGCTGGGCACCGTGACACATGCTTATAGTCCTAGCTACTCAGGAAGCTGAGGCAACAAGATTGCTTGAGCCCAGGCGTTCCAGACAAGAGTGGGCAACATGGTGAGACTTTCTAAAAGAAATGTTTTAATTAAAAATAAAGTAATTAATTAATTAAATTTAAAATTGGAGGTCCTTACTTAAAGAGTTATTTGTTGTTTTTCTGAAATTCAAACCTTACTGGGCATTTATATTTTATCTGACAATCCAAAAAACGAAGATGGATGATTAGACAGGTTTTTGTACTGTATATTGCATCAATATGTCAGTTGATTAGTAATCGTTCTCCGAGGTTTGTTTTTTTTTTAATTGTGGGAGTCTAATGTTGGTTGAATCTCATTAATTTCGGCCTCACTGATTTGGAATTTTGATGATTTATGCAAGGGCTCTGCTAAGTGCAACTTTCTTCATGAATTTAGTAAGCCTATTTGTCATTGATAGTGCAAACAAAGCTGAAAGAGAACTATTTATCTCCTTGGGAGGCTACAAATAGTGTAATTACAATGTCATCAGGGGCGATCGCCTGTTAGGCTGTGCTTTTCATTTAATAATTATAGATCATTCTCAGTCATTCATTAAAATGAGACAAGTCTCCAGCAGGCAGTCAGCGACAGCCACCTCAGTCCCTGTGGCCACTTTGCATCCATATGCCCCAGCATCCTGTGTGGGCTCGTCCTGCCTGGCACAGGACAGTGTGTGCCCACCAGGCCGTCCAGGCCAGTTGTTGCTTCCCTGCTTCATGTTCTCTAGAGCCCCACACAGTGCTTGCTACTTAGGAGGCACACTCTAAATGCTCACTAGTTGAATGAATGAATGAGTGAATGAATGAATGAATGTAGTTGCATATGTTAAAATAATCAATGAATGAATGTTAGCTGCATATATATATTAAAACAATCAAGATGTTTTTGTTTCTAAATTTCTTATATTTTAAATTTTAGAAATAATTTGAGCTGCTTTTATTCCCAATTTTAGTACGTAAAGGAAATGTTTGGTAGCATTAGTGTCACCGCATAATAGCCTCTGAGAGGACATGCAGCCGTGTTTCTGAACTTCCAAGGGTGTTTTCTGAGGAGAGAGATAAAGGGGTACTGGATGTCACCATGAGCACTACTGGGCGCTCTCCTGCCTACACCAGGACTCAGACGTCATCAGAGACATGACATCAGCAGGGCTGAGCCACAGGCTTGCCCCCACTGGCCCTGATGGTGCGGGTGTACAGCCCCACACCACCTAAGAATGGCATGACAGACAGAATGTACGACGATGAGTCCCATATGGTCCTACTGTGGCCTGGGTGTGTTGTAGGCTACACCGTGTGGGTTGTATAGGTGCATTTGCGATGTTCACACAACAGCAAAAATACATGTGCCTAATAACATATTCCTTAGGAGCTGTTCTCATGGCAAGTGATGCATGACTTATATCTGTGTGTCACATAAACATACACACATATCCATACACTTAAATAAATCTCTAGTACCTTCCAAAGAGATAAAAGGGGATTACTTGACTGGATGCCTAGGAAGGCGATCACCAGTGAGTTACACATCAGTGACTTGAATCTTACATATGTAGACAGACACACACATATGTAGACACTCATTCTTAAAAAAAATACAAAACACATTCTAAACTGCATGTGTCTTATTGGAGATCCCTATAGCCATCTGAAAGCACTTGAGAACTCCCAGTGAATTCCGGCCCCCTCTCGAGGGAGATAAATGTGAGTGGTTTATAAGTGGCAAAGGTAATGCCAGAAGTTCTACAGCCCAGTGAAGCTTGGCCTCTAGCCTCAGAAACATATGTAGGTGAGTTCTGTCCTGAGTTCCACCTGTAGCTTTCTTCTCTTTCCTCCTGCAGAGAGAAAGGATTAATGGGGATCAGGAGACTCAGAGTTAAATCTGTCTTCCCTCCTCATCTTACCCACCTCTGGAGTATTTTCCTAGCAATGAATCTGAGAATTCAGGAAGATACCCTGAACTGGGGTTGGGGCTAAACAGAGCTGGACGTGCAGATCCTTGGACGGGACCCCTTCTTGGAAGAGAGTCGAGTCTGGTCTGACTGTTCCTCTCCGTTCTCCCTCCTCACAGCACCCTGGAGGGGTATTACGTGGACGACGCCCTGCAGGGCCAGGGCGTCTACACTTACGAGGACGGAGGAGTTCTGCAGGGCACATACGTAGACGGGGAGCTGAACGGCCCCGCCCAGGAGTACGACACAGACGGACGACTGATCTTCAAGGGGCAGTACAAAGACAACATTCGGCATGGAGTGTGCTGGATCTATTACCCAGTAAGCCTACGGCTGCTCACTTTGCGGGAAAGTGTCGTGCTGTAAGACAAGGCTTGGACCCCTTATCAGAAAGAGTACAAGGCATGCTCTCTGCTCAGGCTCGTGACTGAAACCTGAGCATCCAGTAGCTGAAGCCGAGATCCAGCAGGCCCAGTACTGCTATCTGCTGCTGACTTGGGCTGTCAGTCCTTGGATTTACTGCTCATTATTTTTCAGGGTCATTTTGGGCAAGAATGATTAACTGGGACAAATCAATTTTATCATATCCCTCACCAAGTAAAAAAAAATATTGCTTTTAATTCCTTTTGGCATATAGAAAGAGGTGGTGGGAGATTTCATTGTTGCTCTTGTGTTCTCTTTCTTCATATATAAGACTGAATCCAGATATTTCCTTTCCTTTTTTTTTTAAGTAACTATACCATTGTTTACTTTTGTAATGTCACTCACTGCTTTTGAAGGTGCTTTATAGTTTATGTGGCTTAAGTTAAGGTAATTTAAACTAACTCATCTTTGAGTATTTGATAATAATGATATTTCTGGAATTTATCAGAGCAAATAGACATGGCAAAACCCCTAGTTCAGAATTAGTGCTCTAATTTTTGTTCGCATTTCAAATATCCCATCTGTTCTTAGTGATTTTCCAGAAAATGTTTCAGAAAATAAAACTTAGGAAATATTTTATTTAATATTTTATCATATCCAGATGCTTACTCTGAAACCTATCTTCTTATGATTAAAAACTATTAATAAAAACAAATTATTACATATGTAGCAAGAAAAATAGCTTTCATTAAATCTATTTACACACTCTCGTTCTTAAAAATTTAGTTACACTGAGTGCAGTTGTGCATGCCTGTAGTCCCAAGAACTCAAGAGGCTGAGGCAAGAGAACTGCTTGAACCAGGAGTTCAAGAGCAACCTGGGCAACCTAGCAAGACCGCATCTGAAAGGAAGGAAGGAACATATACTCTAGGAAAAGAACGTGTAAAAACTAAGAATTACAAAAGCATTTTCATATCCTCTTGGTGGTATCTGTGATTGATCATAAGTCATTTCAGTTACTGCCTAGAAGAAGGACGCAGGACAGGAAGTGGGAAGCACACACCACTTTAGGGAGACAGACTGGGCTTCCTAGGCCGCCAGGTGAGCGTCTTGCTGCCCACTGCTGGGCAGTTGCTGATATGACAGTGAAACTCAAAGTCACCGAAGTAAGTGGAACTCTGTAGGCGGAGGGAGGCAAAACAGAGATCCCAGACTCTCCCCCTACCTGTCATTTTACTCGTGACTAGGATCAACTGCAGCCCCTATGAGCTCAAAGACGCACTAAGATTGTTGCTTGGGTTCACCTCTCTCAATGTCATTGTACTTCGAAACCTACAAATGCAGCTACATTTCAATATGTAGCCTTAATTGTTATCTTATTAAATGCCAAGAGAAGCTGCCTTCAGAAGGAAGGTATTGAGAGTTCTTAGCTTTCAAAATTGGTTGTTAGGGGCTGGGGTTGTAGCGCAGTGGTAGAGCGCTTGCCTAGCACGCGTGAGGCACTGGGTTCGAGCCTCAGCACCACATAAAAACAAATAAATAAAACAAAATTGGTTGATAATGCCTGTTTTAAGTGTGGTATCCGTGGACAGTTGAGGAGGGCTGTTCACACCCCTTTGCTGTCTGGAGTTCGAAAGGTTAAGAAATAGACGCAGATGTCAGAGGTCAGACTGTCAGTTTGTATTGTGGCAGGATTGGGTTGGAGATGTGGTGTGGACCCAGAGCCCCTGTGGGCTTCTGCTCCTTCCCCTCTGAACTGAACAGATGGGCCAGCTGTAGACAGAGTGGCTGGAAGGCTGCAGGTTTTCCTTGAGGTTGTGCCTACCTGGAGGAACTTCCATGGAGAGGGGAAGCATTCCAGGCAGCATACCAGGGCCCAGGAGAGCAGGGGGGGGGGGGGGGGGGGGGGGGGAGATGAGGCAGAATGCATGGGAGAGGCCTTTATCTTGATAATCCTCACCCAACAGAGAAAAGAGTTGGCCCCAGGGGACTTGCCCTCTAGCCCATGGTGTGAATGACACCTCGTTCCACCAGGGGGAGCCAGCGAGTAGAGGCCAGAATCCACAGCTTCCTACCCAGCATTCCCCAGAGAGTAGACAAGGACGTTTCTGTGCGAAGGAATCAAAACAGGAAAGGAAGAAATTATTCTTCCCGCAGTGCGTAGAGGCTCACTCTAAGAAGAGTTCATTTCTTTCAAGAAATTCCCTCAAACTGTAAAACAAAGTTTTCAACTAAAAATGCAGGGCTGTGGTTGTGGCTCAGTGGTGGAGCGCTTGCCTAGCATGTGTGAGGCACTGGGTTCGATTCTCAGCACCACATATAAGTAAATAAATAAAGGTCCATCAACAACCAAAAAAAATATTTAAAAATAAATTAAAATGCATAACTCCCCGGGCATGGTGGCACATGGCTATCATCCCAGCTACCTGGGTGACTTAGGCAGGAGGATTGCAAGTTCAAGGCCAGCCTGGGCAATTTAGCAAGACCCTGTCTCAAAATAAAAATTAAAAACAAAAAAGGCTGGGAGGTAACTGGGTAGTAGAGTGCCCATGACTTCAATCCCCAGGATTCAAAAAAAAAAAAAAAAAAAAATACATAATTCCTTTTGGAAATAAAAACATTCACTTCTTCCAAAGCCAGAAATTTAAAGCATTTAAGGGAAAAGGTATAACATGTAGGAAGAAAAACTTCTGTTTTAAATTAATAGTAATGTTGGTGGTTTATGTTAGGACATTTTCACACACTCAGGCTCAGTAGTCATCACAGAGAGCCTGAAAGCACCATGCACATACGCCGGGTTAGTAAGAATTCATTCGGGGAGGAGAAAGCAATAAACAGAGTACTAGTGCACTTTCTATCTATGAAAAATGCTTCCAAGTATTTTTCTTCCTATGGGAGTACTAGGATTCATTTTAATTTATAAACTTTTTCCCACCAAAGAACAGTTACACTATGGTGAGGCAGAGAAATCAAGTACACAGTGTTACTTATTTCTGTTGTTTCTCGATAAGCAGCAAAAATCACCCATATCCCTGACTTTGAGTTGCTGTTTCTAGATTCTTGAATCAGGGAAAGTAACCAAGCTTTTAGCAATGTGTGACATTTACATTGTATCAAACCCGTAAAGATCTTAGATTTCAAAGTTAGACCATAAGGACCTTCAGGGCAGGGAGTAGAGGGAAGGTACTATTTCTGGTACCCTAGATTAAATTATTCATTGCTTCTTGGAACCCTAGGTCAATTAAAACAGTATTTACAGGTCACCTACTTTAGCCCTGGAACCTACTAGGATACAGAATTCTATCATAGCCTCCATGCTAAAGTGCACAGTGATCCTTAGGAATGAAGCAAAACCAGCTCCTCTTTCAGAAGGAGGCAGAAGGAAGCAGTAAATAGAGTGTGAAGCAATTGAGTAGAGAGAATTGAGTCTATCGTTTTTCACTTTGCCTTCTAGCTCCAAAAGAGGTAATGGTTTGGGAGGTTGAGGCAGGAGGATAGCAAGTTCAAAGCCACTCTCGGTAATTTAGCAAGGTCCTAAACAACTTAGCAAGACCCTGTCTCTAAATAAAATATAAAAAGGGCTGGGGATATGGCTCAGTGGTTAAGTGCCATTGCATTCAATCCCCAGTCAAAAAAAAAAAAAAAAAAAGATAATGGTATAGGATTCTCAGAAAGACAGGTTCTGAAAGTTCTTTTGTTTCTCTCTTAGAAAATGCAGACAACTCTATCTTTGCTCTTGTACTTAATTCTTAGATACATTTAAGCCAAAGATTTTCTTAACAGACTAGAAATCCAAAATCTAACATTGAGAAGGAGCTAATATGAATGGCAGGTAGGATTGCCCTGATATTGGCCAGAAGTAACAGTTATATTTTCTTTAAATGTTTGCAACTAATGTTCCAAATGTAACATGTTTGCTTCTTAAATAACAAACCAAGATAGAGACTCTGCAGCTAGTCTGGCCCGGTCTCCCACTCTTTACAAGCCCCTGTGTATATAACAGCAGTGTTTTTGTAAGGGGCTAGAAAGTCACATGCACCAGGGAACATGAACTTGAGGAGATAGTTTCATGTTCTCATTCTTGCCAAAAGCTCTAGGTTCTTAATCTGTCATCCACATTAGGGCTACTAATAGTGGGAGTGCAGAATGGAACTTTCTTGAACTCGTGCCCTATAGATAAATACTATATATAATATTTTCTGGGTTTTGGTTTCTCCCATCAGGACGGAGGCAGCCTTGTAGGGGATGTCAACGAAGATGGGGAGATGACTGGAGAGAAGATAGCCTACGTGTACCCTGATGAGAGGACTGCACTTTATGGGAAATTCATTGATGGAGAGATGATCGAAGGAAAACTGGCCACCCTCATGGCCACTGAAGAAGGGAAGCCTCACTTTGAACTGATGCCTGGAAGTAAGTTGAACATGTTCAGATGGGCGGCAAGCTGAGAGAAGTCTCTCGTTCTCTCTGCGGAGCTCACTGTGATGGTGCATTAGTCAAGTTTTGCTGCAGAACAGACACTCTACCAACCTGATGGTTTACAGCAGCTAAAGTAGGTCTGCTGACTGGCTGTGCTTTTTTTTTCTTTTGCAGTACTGAGCTACATCCCCGACCCTTATTTTTTATTTTGAGACAGGGTCTCACTAAGTTGTCTAGACTCACCTCAAACTTGGCAATCCTCCTGCCTCTGCCTCCCGAGTCACTGGAATTACAGACATGTGCCACCATGCCCTACTTCTCTGTGTGTCTTAATGATGGGACCCAGGCTGAAGGGACAATGGCAACTTTGGGCAAGATTTTCTCATGGGATCATACACATGTGACAACATAAGCAGACACCTCTGATGTCCCTTAAAGCCTCACCTCGGAACTGATACGGTGACCAGTTTTCTCTGGCCAGAACAAGTCACATGGCCAAACCGAATAGGAAAAAGACAGAAATTACATCATGTACTTTAGTGGGAGATGCTGCAAAGTCATGTGACAAAGGGCACAGATAGATGACTCTATAATACAGTGCAGGAGCTAAGAAATGACAGCTGTAATTCAATCAATGTCAAATGATTATAGCTCCAAAACACAGAACCATGATTTGATGATATTAAAGAACCAGATCAGATGGACCTCGGAACCTGTATGTACTGGAAGTCTGATTCAGCCTGAGAGCTGACTGGAAAAGATGAATGCATAGTGACATTCCCTTGCCCTCTACAGAACCCAGCATCTTGCATGGAGTACACACTCAATATACGTGTGAACCCAAGAGGACACATATGAGAAAAAACTGATTTCCTTTGCATGTGCAATATGCCATACTAAAATATTTTTTTTCTGGGTATAAAATTACTTATTGTAGAAAATTGAGAAAACACAAAGAAAACAATCAAAATTTTGTGTTTTGAGTGGTACAGCATAAGAAAGCTGTTTGAATTAGTCTGACCCCTTGAAAACTATATATGCCTGTATCTCTGGTCCAGGTTAGGCTTTAAGAAGAAAAAATTAAAAGGGTGACAAACCTATGCATTAGTAGGCCCAAATAATACTTAGCTGTTTGGGATCTGCAGGAGAATCTGCAAAGGAAGGTTCTCCAAAAATAGGAAATCTCACATTTACATTTAGGTCTAACTTTGGTTGCTTTAAATGTCTCCATTTTCATTTTTTAAGTTAAAAATTGAAGCAATCCAAATGCAATGTGAGGTTCTGGATTGGATCCTGGAACAGAAAAAGGACATTAGTGGAAAAACTGGTGGAATCTGAATAAAGTCTGGAGTTTTGTTCCTAGTAATATATCTATGTTGGTTTCCTAATTTTGACAAATGGACCATGTAATGTAAGAAGTTAACATTAGGAGAGGCGGCAAGAGCTCTCTGTGCTATCTTTGCAACTTTTCTCTATAATTAAAACTATTCCAAGATGAAAGTTTCTTTTTAAAAAAGGAAGCAGCCATCTTTAGCTACAAACTGTAGTATTTCTGCTCTTGACATATGTTCTGGAAAGAAGTAATGTTATAATATTGAGGAATCAGGAGACCTGAGGCAGGGGAGAATCCCAACTGATGATGCAAATTTTTTAATTTTTAATTTTTGTTTATCAGGGTGCTGGAGTTCAAACCCAATGTCCTGCACCTGCCAGGCGAGCCCTCTTTCCCTGAGCTACAGCCCCAGCCTGGTGATGCAAAGTTTAAAACTTCAGCAATGGCAGCATTGTTGGTAGCCAGAGTCACCTGGTTTAAGTCTGGATTCTGACATTCACCATACCATGGTCCTGAGCAAGTTATTTGTCTTTCAGAACCTGTCTCCTCATTTTTGAATATGGGTGTCAGTAGCTACTATAAAACGCTATAATGGAAGTTACTCTTGTAACTTTCATTCTTCTTGGTATGAATAAGAAACAGATTTTGAGAGTGATATTTCTCCAGGGGATGATTGTTTTTCTTGTAATTCCTAGTTGCAAATAGCAAACACCCTTCTCAAATCCATTTAGGGTAAAAGAGAAACTTGTTGGCAAGTTTCTGGCAGGCCTCTGGCATTTTAAGGAAATGGTCCTCAAAAGTTTCAGGAAATAGCTCAGCTGGGAAAGTGCTAAACTGTGAAGCGTCAGGAACCATGACACTGGTTGTTCCAGGCACCCAGTGATCTAGTTCCTGATGCTTTGGCATCTCTCGGCTCCTGTCCTCCTGTTAGTTAGAATTCTTGAACTGCTGACTGATGAGTATTAGGTGGTCCAGGGTCATGTGACCATCTGCTCCATTGGATGGGGAGATAACATAAACATGTCTCCTAAAGTGCCCCCCAACCTGCCACCTCACTGACTTCCTCTCCCACCAACCCTTTCTCTTGGTGCTTTTGTGACCCTGAACTGCTTCTGGTTCTCCACTCGCTTTATGCTGATTTTCTCATCCTGCCTCTGACTGGAATTTCTTCTGGCCTCTGAATCCTTCTGGGTAGACTTCTTTCCCTGACCAGTTCCTTCTGTCTCTGGCTCACTGTTATAATTAATGCTTATTGAGCAAGTGAATACGTTCTAATCAAAGGTCATAGTGCAAACTAGGAAGGAAAGCAGCAGAAAAAGGGAGTGTCCTGCTTGCCTGGAGCCCCGCGTGTCTAAGGGAATGGGGGAAGGTGTTCTGCCCACCTGGAATTCACAATAGATGTAACTCTAGTTTGTATCTGCAGCGTCCCTAAGGTAGCGTGTAACATGTAGCTGGCACTCCATGTACATTGGGCATGAAAGCTTTAGTCTAAGGAAGGAGATGGAAGTTCACAGAATTTTCACACCAAAGTTTGATTTAGGGCTGGGGGACACTGCTCAGTGGTAGAGTACTTGCTTAGCATGTGTGAGGCTCTGGGTTGGACACCACACACACACACACACACACACATACACACACACACACACACAAGACTTGGTTTAAGAACAAATCATGTGGGTTTTGTTTTTTTCTTTTTTGAACTAAATGTCTTTCGTGGATTGTCTACTGGTCCATTACTTACTGATCCTTTACTTAGATCTATTTCTCATTCTTTCTCACCTGCCTCTGTTGCTAGGGGATTCTACATTGCCCAGGCTCCTATACATCTGTCTTCTGGAGGAGGCTACTGGCTGGGGGGCAGACAGGGAGCAGGACTTGGAGAAGCTCTGTCTATGTGGACATCTCCCACCAGGAAAGTCCACCACAGCTCTGGCCACCCCAACTCTAGAGCCCCAGGCGCACCACCTCCCTCTTAGACCCCTTGACTTAGAGTGGCAACTTCCTGTTCTGGTTGCACAACTCCATCTCCAGCTTCTCAGTTCTCCTATCTCCAACATACCTAATTACCCGAGTTAAATTGAATACTTAAATGGTCTGTTTCCTAGTTAGTCCTGGACTGATTTGGATTGTTTTTTAACTTTTAGTTTGAGGCATTAGTTTGGGCTTGGGTTGTACGGGGAAAAAAAAAAAATAGAGAACCTGGTAACCATTGGTAACCACTGAAGGATGGCTTAATGGATTATTAGTGATGTCTCAGTGCCTAAAATAATTTACTTTGCAAGAGTAAGCCCTCCGGTTCTAAATTTTTTTTCTTTACTTATTAGCCTTCAGAACATCCTATGTCTTCATTATGGTTTGTGAGAATTCTCTAAGCCTTATCCTTTGCAGAGAGTCAATGGTAATTCTCAAATGATTGTACACCTTAGTTTCTGGAATAAATTACTGATTGGGTTCTGAACCACATCAACAGAAATAAGATGATTTTGTTAATGCTTTATCAAAAGCAGTGCTGTTCTCCTGAATTCTGCGGAGACTGAATGTTTATTCTTAGTCAAGGAACCAACAGCCAGGGCTCAGTTGTTAGATTTTACAGACTGTCTGGTATGAAGAAAACCACAAGAAAATTTTAAACCACTATCCAATTTGATCTGACCAGAGATCTGAAAATTCCATGACAAAGCATTTTCTTGATTTAAAAAAAAAAAAAAAAATTAAGTACCCAAGTATCTTTTAAATCATTTAAATGAAAAAAATTCAAGAACAGAATAGGGATTTTAAGATGTACTTCTAATGGCTGTTCATTAAGACTTAAAAATACAACTGAAGAATAAATCTATTCCTACAGAAAAATTGCATTCTAATAGGTATAACCAGAGTAATCTCTGTGGTTTTTAACTCTGTCTCATCCCTTAAATAGAAATAAATGCTGCAAATGCTCCTCCCTGACTCTCCACCTGCGCTGATGTTTATGTTTGTTTGTTTGTTTGTTTTTGCTTTTTAGGCACCGTGTACCATTTTGATAAGTCGACTTCATCTTGCATTTCGACCAATGCGCTTCTTCCAGATCCTTATGAGTCGGACCGGTAACTTTTTCCTTGTGGTTTAAATTGCACTGATAATGTAAAAATCCTAGGGTTGGGCCAGGGCACCTGTAATCTCAATGCCCCAGAGGCTGAGGCAGAGGATTGCCAGTTCAAAGCAACTTAGAGGGGCCATAAACAACTCAGTGGGATCCTGTCTCTAAATTTAAAGTAATAAAAAGAGTTGGGGATGTGGCTCAGTGGTTAAGCACCTCAGTGTTCAATCCCTGGTACCAAAAAAAAAATCCTAGTGATTGGAATTCACGTGCCTCTCACTCTGCTGAGGCTGGGCTCCTTCTGCTGGGTGGAAGCCCCTCATTAAAGTGTCCCTTTTCCTTTGTAAACTTTCCAAATAAATATTTACACATTCTGAGGATGAGTGTTTTTATTCTCAGACAGAATCTGCCTCTAAAGAGGGTTTCTTATGGATCAAGCAGGGAGGATGGCTCATGTGTTTCCTAGCATGGAAGCTCCAGGGGACCCCCTGCCCGGGGGCTCCCTTTCTTAAAGCTCTGGTGGCACAATTTGTGCTGCACACACGCCGTCCTCTGGGGACACTTCACATTCTTTAAAGCCCTAGCCTTCACCCCCAGAACGTTGCCTTTCTAGCCCAGCAGACAGGTCTGGAACGCAAAGCAATTTCTTTATTCAATCAGCGAGGAGAGGATGGGAGCAGAGTATATGGAGCAGAAAAACCTGCCAGCTTGTCAACGACAAGTCTCTGGCTCTGTGAGCTCCCTCCCGAGTGAGTGTCAAGTCCTGTTCCATCCTACCTCTTGTGTCTGAGGATGGCGGCACTGTACCCTTTGTTCTCAGGGTGGCTTGGCTGATACCCTGCTTGGGATCCTTGTTCCCCAGCAGCTGGTGTTTCTGTGCAAGGACACCTCTGAGCTTGGTTTTCTCTTTGCCTCACTCTGATTCAGTCTCTGTCCCCTGACCCCGCGATGTCACAAGGAATGAATGGCCTCTTTTTGACAAGAGGCTCTGGCCCAGTTATAAAGGGGACGGTTGTATCTCTGTTGGCCCCAAAACAACACAGCACCATAACTGTATATATTCATATCAGTCTTATCCCTTACCGTTGGGGTGATTCTTCTTGACACTCTCAAAACAATGAGCACTTTACAAAAGCAAACATTTTATTTGACACGGTTCTGCAGGTTGGCTGAGGTTCAGCCCCTTTGGACCGGAATCAACTAGTTCAGCTGGACTAGGCTGGACTCCAGGCTTCAAGTGGGGTTCAGGTCTGTTTCGTGTGCCTTCATTCCAAGATTTGGGCTACAGGAGAAACAGCCCCTGGGGCATATTCTTCTCATTGAAATGCTAGAGGAGGCTGGCAGACCTCTACCATGGCTCTTACACCCGACACGCAGCATGCAATCGCCTCTATCCGTCCTGATCATGTAGCCAAGTGCTGAGTCAGCAGGGCAGAAGTGTGTGATCCACCACTTGGGAAGCACCTCGAGGTCACCTGGCAAAGTGGCCAGATGTATACTTCTGTCACAGAGCAGAATTGGAAGCAGTGACTCAGTCTTCCAGTCCATGAAATGAGCACAAATTCCATGTAACAAAAATTACCAGTTCCTGCAGCATCATTCCATCATGGTGTCCAAAGAACTGAAAGAGTTATTGATGGAACAAATATTCTGTTTTAAAATTCAAATCCAACCAGGAGTGGTAATGCACACCTATAATCCCAGCAACTTGAAGGCTAAGGCAGAAGGATCACAAATTTGAGGCCAGCCTTGGCAACCTAGTGAGATCCTGTCTCAAAATATCAATAAAAAACATTAGGGTTGTAGCTCCGTAGTAGAGGGGCCCTGTGTTCCATTCCCAGGAGCGCACACACACACACACACACACACACACACACACACACACACGGCTTGCTCACCAATAGGAACGGAGGGCTTTCCTAGACGGCACACTGCCCAAGGTCACTAGCTAATCATTGACAGAGTCTGATGGATTTCAGTTTTCAGACATTGGGTGTGACTTGTACAAAGCAAATCCATTTCTGTTGTCAGAATGCTGTCTTCGCTTCTTAAAAACCAATGCTTGGCAAACTGTTTCTATAAAAGGCCATAGAGTAAATATTTCAGGCTCTATAGGCCGTATGAGCTCCGTTACAAGTACTCAGCTAAAAGCTACACAGTCAAGAAGATGCTGAGCCAATAGGGATGGCTGTGTTCCAATGATACTTTACTTACAAAAATGAGCAGCAGCCACTTTTGATCCTTGGGCTTTAGTTAGCTAGTATCTGCTATAAACCCCTCTGTTGGGAAGTGCTTTTGGAGATATCCTATTAACTATCATGTTCCTCTATGTAAAAGATTCATCTTGGGGTTTAACTAAAACAGTCTTCCCCTCCTATCTGACATGGACAAACTTGGGTATAGTTTTAATTAACTTTGGAGACTGACTGACTTGTACAATAAGACTGAAAATTATCACTAACTATCCACAGACTTCAACCAAAAGGAAAACACTGCTATAGCAAGTACCAAGCAGCTTTATACTGCTCTTTCTTCCATTCCCGATATTAAAATATTGTGGTTTAACATTTTCCTCCTTCCTTCTTGTTGGGTTATGAGGAACTGATATTTGGGATCCAGTAGCCATAATGATATTTCGGTGGTTGATGTAAGGAGTGACGTATCACATTTTTAAAGTCATTCTTTTTTTTCCCTGTAGGGTGTATGTTGCTGAGTCCCTCATTTCCAGTGCAGGAGAAGGACTATTTTCCAAGGTAGCTGTGGGACCTAATACTGTTATGGCTTTTTATAATGGAGTCCGCATCACACACCAAGAGGTGAGTGGGGAGAAGTGACAATCTGCAATTGGGAAAAGGGTTTGTTTCCAACCGGGTCCCTTTAAAGTTCCACAGCTAATTCATAGAAAGGGGGACGGTGCCATCCCTGAGACACTACCTGCATTGTACAAGAAACACCCAATGTCTGGAAAACTGAGATCTGTAGGACTCTGTCAATGATTAGCTAATGACCTTGGTTGGGCAGGGTGCCTTCTAGGAAAGCCCCCGCTGTTGGTACGCAAGCCATGCATAACCTGGATCTTGGGAAGAGTCCTAGTGCCGACAGAAAGTTTGAGTTGATCCCCTCTAGTTTTTTTTTTTTTTTTTTTTTTTTTTGCGGAGCTGGGGATTGATCCCAGGGCCTTGTGTTTGTAAGGCAGGCACTCTACCCACAGGGGCTATATCCCCAGCCCCTGCTCTAGTCTTTAAGACACAAATTTTGATATATTTCCAAAGCTTTGTTCATGTTCTTTGATTTTTTTCCCTTCATTTCACAGCTAACCCCTAAGAGTTTGCTGAAGGGCAGCATCTGAAGCCTTCAGCCCTGTGAGCGAGCTCCATCCCCAACTCGCTTGACTATGTGGGGCAGAGGCTACGGCTGATCTCCACTTTTTCACTTATCCCCGCTAAATAGTAAGGGGCAAGATACCATGAGATATTCCATTTATCACACATTCAGAGCAGGTGCACCAGCTAAGGTTGAAAATACACTCCGACTGAGCAGGGTCCCCATGACCTTGGGAGGCACTCCCGAAAGCCCAGGCAGGTCAGCATATGGAAGGTGGCTTCAGGAGAATGACACATTACAGGTTGAGTTGTTCCTTATCTGCAGTGCTCGGGACCAGAAATGTTTGGGATCTGGGATTTCCTCAGATTTTGGAATATTTGCATATCCATGATGAGATCTCTTGGGGAGGGGACCCAGGACCTGGCACCTGCTAAGCTAGTGCTCCACCCCTGAGCTACAGCCCCAGCCCCAGCATGCATTCCTGCGTCAGTTCCATCTCTGATTCCATTTGATGTTCCCACTTCATTTATTTATTTGCCTCATCTTCATCTACTTTCTGCCCCCCGCCCCCCAAACTGGGAGTTTGAACCCAGGGTCACTTAACCACTGAGTCACATCCCCAGTCTCTTTTCCATTTTTTATTTAGAGACAGAGTCTCACTGAGTTGCTTAAGGCCTTGCTAGGTTGCTAAGGCTGGCTTTGAACTCATGATCCTCCTGCCCCAGCCTCCTAAATTGCTGGGATTATAGGCGTGAATCAGCTCACCTGGCTTTCATCTATTTTTTTTAATATTTTTATTTAAGTTATAGACATGATATCTTTATTTTATTTTTATGCAGTGCTAAGAATCTAACCCTGTGCCTCACACATGCTAGGCAAGCGCTCTACCACTGAGCCACAACCACAGCCCTTTCATCTACTTTGAATTCATGTTATCTACTTACATTTTTGCATGTCTTAACAAGGGAAGGGAATCCATTTTTCTACATGAAATAAGGGAAAAAATCAATAAATAAGGGGAAAAAATCAATAAGTAGTAAATTGAGCTGTCTGCTTGCCCTGTCTGTATGTGGAGAGATGTTATTTGTTTTTTCATGTCCATAATTCTCAAATTAAGACATTTAAGGAGAAATGAGTTCATATCTCTGACATCTTATGAGCTTTTGAGAGAAAGGTGCCCTCCGACACCGGCTGTCTTACTTCCTGCAGGTTGATAGCAGGGACTGGGCCCTAAATGGAAACACCCTCTCCCTTGATGAGGACACAGTCATTGATGTGCCTGAACCCTACAACCATGTATCCAAGTACTGTGCCTCCTTGGGACACAAGGCGAACCATTCCTTCACTCCAAACTGCATCTACGATATGTAAGTGTGACCCTGAGCTGCTGGGGGCATCTATGCCTGGGGCCCTGGGACTGAGGCATCCCTACACCTCAGATAAAGGATGCCCCACCGGAATATCCAAAGGGCCTCTGTCGCAGGCCTGTGTTATGACTTGAAACTCAAAATCCGAGCATCCCCATTGGACTAGACAAAGGGGAATGAAAGGAAGGGAGGAGAATGGGAATGGGAAGGACAATAGAATGAGCCAGACACAACTTCCCTATGTTCATATATGAATATACAACCAGTAACCACGTCAGGTACGACCACAAGAATGGGAAGTTACACTCCATGTATGTACGGTATGTCCGAATACACTCTGCTGCCATGTATATCTATAAAGGACAAACAAACAAAAAACAACCTGAACGTCCCCACCCCGTGACCTTGGCGAGCCAGGAGATGGAAAAGTGCCACAGGTAGAGTGTACTTAGTGGTGGTTGTTGGCTGCCATTTTGTCCCTCAGTTTTCTCATTTAAAGATCCCATTGGGCCTGGGGCGTAACTCAGTGGTTGAGCACCTGCCTAGCATGCACACAGCCCTGGGTTTGATCCCCAGCAATGCACAAAAATAAAATAAAAAATGTGATATTATTTGAAATCACTCTGCACAATGGAGAAAGTTAGCAGACCCTTTTTATGGGGTGAAAGGAAAAGGAAAATAAAATCCTAAGCCAAGGCCATGAATTTTCAGCATTAGAAGAGACCTATAAAATCAGAGCCCCAATTATCTGATAATAAAAAGGAATGAAACCTGACCCCCACTACAGTGTGGGGGGAGTTAGCTACATTCTGCTAAATGGGAGAATCAGGTCGCAAAGGCCGCATAGCTGGTAATTCCATTTATATGAAATGTCCAAAGTGGGAAATCCATAGAGACAGAATAGATGGGGGTTACCTCGGGCTGGGAGGGGACCTGAGGGGGTGACTGCTAATGGGGATTGGGTTTCATTTGGGGGTGATTAAATTTCTAAAATTAGATGATGATGATTGATTCACAACTTTGTAAATATTTAAATACCACAGAATTGTCTGCTTTAAAAGGGCGAGTTTTATGGTGTGTGAATTATAGCTTAACAAAGCTGTATTTTAAAAAATCCAACAGTTCTACCCCCTTGAGGCTCAAGCCTTCCCCTTCCATCTGCTCATTGAACCTTTCTTGGAAACCTCCGTTGGTGGGCAGCTTACTGTTATCCGCAAAGGCAATTGAAAGAGACTGCATGAAATTTGCCTTTGGTTTCTGAGGACTAGCAAGTTTCTTTTCTTGAGCCTAAATGGGTTTTCCTGTAACACCCAGCCCTCAGTCCTAATCATCTCTTTCCTGTGTACTCTGTCAATCTCTCTTCCACAGGGTTGTGCTGCAAATGTTTTAACAGCTTTCACGAGCCCCCAAATGTCCTCTTCCCAAAGCCAAGCATCCCTGACTGTTCTCTAAAGGATACAGCTGGGCTTCTCTGTTGCCCTCCTTAGCTTGGCCTGAGCCTGCCAGCTCTTCCTGGGAGCCAGCGAGCTGTGCATGACCTTTTGTGCTTAGTTATAACTGCAGCCCCTCAGGTCACGCGGGTTATTAGCATAAGCAAGAGCAGATTGTGTGTAGTTCATGTGCAGGAAAATTGCCAGAATTTGAAGATTCCTCAGGAATGTCTCCTCTTGCATCCCCACGATGACTTAAAAAATCATTCTGGCAGTGATCTGCTCTCTTTGGCAACCAATAACAAGCACTGGAGCTACAACGTGTGTTCAGAGAGCGGCAGAAATGGCAAAGGACATGTGTCATGTGAAATGAAACTGACACTGTTATTAACAGCAAGGTTTTCATGGCCAGTGAATTAGGCCAAAGCATCATTCCAAGCTGCACACAGTGTAGCAACAACCCCCCTAAAGCAGTGGTAACTAACCCTCATAAATGCCACCGAGACCCCTCCTTTAAAAATAAACGAGCTCTATGATTTTATTGCAAGGACATGATTTTCTCACCAAAAGAGGGAGAGTATAGGAGACAAGAGAAAGTTCTATTTGTACAAATGCAAAAAATACAAGTCTCTTTACTCTGCAGGGCTTTTTTCTTTTTCTTTCTTTTTTTTCCCCCTGGTGGTGGTACTGGAGATGGAACTCAGGGGCTTACGTACCTAATGGGCGAACTCTCTACCACTGAGTCACGTCCCCAACCCATTCTGCAGGTTTTGCTTTTGTTGTTGGTGGTGTTTTTTTTTTTTTTGGTCCTGGGGATTGAACTCAGGGCCTTGTGCTTGCAAGGCAAGCACTCTACCAACTGAACTATATCCCCAGTCCTTGTTTTGTGAATTCGGTGTGATCAAACCGTAGTTATCTGGGGTAATGGGAGGACTACTGGAATGATAATCAAATATAAAATTCAGATTGCAATTCATGGCATTCATTTATTTCCCAAAACACTGGTATTGTCACATACACTTTAATATAAGTAAAAGAACACTTCCCTAAGCTGTTTTAACCGTAATCAGGCACAAAATGCCAAATGGACGCAGACAAGATTTCTCCTAGCTGTAAATGTAGGTAACATGTGGACAGGGGCCAAACTGCTTGGCACAAAGGTCCAGCTGGGTAGCTGATCCTGATCGTGCAGCTGAAAATGGTCAGAGCCTACTCTGGGCACTTTTTTTTTTTTTTTTTTTTTTTTTTGGTGGTGCTGGCAATCAAACCCGGGGACTCACGTGCTGAGCTCATGCTGCACCACTGAGCCACCCTACAGCCTTCACTCTGGGTACTTTTCATGCATTATCTCATTTGATCCACCCAGGAATTCAAGAGCCCACTTGTATTCCTTCCCAGATTGCAGAGCAGGAAGCACAGATCAAGAAGGCACAGGGGTTAAGCATGCCCTCTCCAAGAACCAACACCAGAAATTAAGTGCTTTCTTTTCAATCTGCCCATTATCTACTCCAAAAACAATGACGAAGAGCAGGAGAATTGGAATACAAGAGGATCATAAAGAAACCTCTAGACCCAGAAAGGCAACACGGGATTGTTTCAGTGGGTCAGAAGGTTAATCAGAGCTCCATTTCAGGAGTCCGTTTTTTTTTTTTTATATACTGAAAGAACATGATGGAAATTATGATGAACCATTTTAATTTACAAAGTTGTGATTTTAACAAGGAATTCCTGAATCGCTAGTGCAGGCATCTCCTTTGTGATGGGCATAATCTGATACTGCTGTGCACTTACATGCCTACACATGCACACACACGTTCATGCACATGCATGCTCACACACACACAGTAACTAATATTAGTCAAGGCCTCTGTTGTACCAGGATTTGTGTGGGGTGCTTTGTACATGTGACCCCATTTTGTCATCACGAAGACCCCATAGGGTAAGTCTTACTAGTATCATCACGATTTTATAGATTAGGAGAGTGGGATTTAGAAATACAAGGTGGAGTTTCCAAGAGGACACCGTGATATTTGTGGACCCAGGACCAAGCCAGTGTCTCCTGACCCCAAATTAGGTGTCCTTTTCATGAAAGAGTATTTTTTTATGGAAGAAACTTTCATGATGTTTCATGAAAGGGACGCTTAACTTGGGGTCAAAAGACTCTGGCATTAGTCCCAGGTGGACTTTGAGGGCACCTTTGGTGTGAGGTAGAGGTTGCTCCTTTTCACACCACATGGAAGATAGCCCAAAACCTCAGATGCTCCTGTCTCCACTGCCAACAGAGGGAGCCAGCCATGCTATCACATGCACCCCCACTCAGGGCCTGGAGCCTTCCCTCTGGTGTCTCACTGACCTTTGTTTAACACGTGACTGTAAATGAATGAGAATGACTTGACCAAATGCATATAAAAGCAAAGCGCATTGCTTCCTGGCCATGTTTGATTCAGACCCCTTTCAGTGACTGTCAGGGAAGCTAAGTCCATTACTTATTTATGCACTTGTTGTGTGGGGTGCTGGGCAGGTGAACAGTGTTGGGAACCGGTAGCAAATGAATATAGAGTGTTACCCCACTTCTGGTTCTGAGAGGATTTTACTAGGAGATATTGGTCCCTTCCTAGGATGCTTCCCACCTAGGGAAATGCGGAAGAAGCCGGTAGGCAGAAAGGTCTAGACTTCCCTCTGGGAAAGAAATCTTCATCTAATGTTAGAAAATAATACTTCCTCTCTATGGATAGGGTGCAATACAAATGGCTTTTTTGCTTTTGAAAAACCGCAAAGCTCTCCTTGCAATTCCAGAAAGCACTCTGGTCAAGCCTTCTTTCCCCTTGAGAAATAGCCAGCTAGCCGGGTGCTACCAGCCAGGTGAACTGAACTGTGGGAAACTGCACAGGATCTAACTTCTCATTAAGGACAGGGTTTTGTTGTTGACCCTGATTGTTGCTTTAGAAATACAGAGCACCATAGCCCGGTGCAGTGGCTCACAAGTTCGAGGCCAACCTCAGGAACGTAGCAACGCCCTAAGCAACTTAGCAAGACCCTGCCTCAAAATAAAATAAAAAGGATGGGGGATGTGGCTCAGTAATTAAGCACCCCTGGGTTCCATCCCTAGTACCAAAAAAAAAAAAAAAAAACAAAGTGCCCAGTATGCTTTTCAAACTTGAACACGCCAGTGCATCTCTGGAGTGTTGTTAAATGCAGATCCCCACCTGGGTCTAGGCATGGCTGAAGTGCTCGAGGCTCATGAGAGCCCAGGTGCAGCTGAAGCTGGCTGACCTGTGCTTGCACTTCCAGTGGTGCCCAGGCAAGAGCACATGGGCTCATCTGCACTGGCCCCCCACTGGCCTTTGCCTCTCCCTTCCAGCTCTGGCCCTGGAATGACCATGTGCATCTTGATGTCTAGGTTTGTCCACCCCCGCTTCGGGCCCATCAAATGCATCCGCACCCTGCGAGCAGTGGAGGTCGATGAGGAGCTCACGGTTGCCTACGGCTATGACCACACCCCTCCAGGGAAGAGTGCGCCCGAAGCCCCTGAGTGGTACCAGGTGGAGCTGAAGGCCTTCCAGGCCACCCAGCAAAAGTGAAAGGCCTGGCTGCAGAGTCCAGAGACCTGGAATAGAAACTTGGATCTATGCACTACGTTTTCCGACAATGGGACAACCAGGGACTGCTCATGCTGTGACATCACATCCTCTCACCCCGCGTTAGCAACGACTTTCTCGCATACTAACTAGGTTTGACTGTATTACTCATACCAGATTTAAAATTAGCTAGCCTTGCAGCAACATCTTACTGAGAGGTATTGTCGAGCACTGACACGGACAGCACCATGTACTTTGGTGGTTCAAGTCTAAATCTGTACCACGTTCAGAGATGCCAAATGATTAGACTGAAAAAGGGAAAGGGGTTTTTCCGGTCATTTTTTTCTTCGGTGGTTTTTCCATGATGTTTTTCCTACGGCCAATGCGGATTGTGACATTGCACTGGCATTTGTGCTGTATTGGGAGTAGAGAACCACAACATCTTTATTCTCTCGATGTAGTATAATTTGCCTTTTAACCTTTGATCTGTATCTTGCAATAGAATGGCTTTGTTTTTTTTTTTTTGTTGTTTTTTTTTTTTTTTTCCTAGTGAACAGAAGCCTACTTGAGTTACTCCTCTCATTCTCTATCTTAGGTACCCTTCACAAGAAAAACTTCCAAATGGATTTTGCATCAGTAGCAATGTGTACATCTCTCTGGTTCTTTCTATATCATTATTTCATTATTATGTCCTAATATAAGTACTGGCTCGTAAGGCCAGGATATTATTATAGAATTATTATTCTCGCATGTAAACAAAGATATCTTTGCTTTCAGATGTGAGAAGAAATGAATTTACTTTGTTTGCATTAGGTTAGGGAAGAGTTGTAATATATACCTTAAGAAAGAAGAGAGGAAAATTATTTCCAAGCAGTAACTGTGGCAATTTTGCAATATCTTTAATAGTGCTAGTGATTTTTTTCTCCCTGGGTACACATTACATGTACATAACCTAGCACAGACTGGCTTGTGGTGCACGGTGCATTGAATTCAGAAGTCAAACAGAAAACTTGAGTTCTAATGCAGAATTCAAAACTTTATTTTAAATCAGTACTCTGAAAGCAAACATACTGATCACTAGGTACAAATGAAACCTTAATACTAAAACTCTTCCTCTTTGTAATTTCAAAGCACTTACCTGCTTCAAAGCATTGTAAGCTACGAGTTCACACCTGCATAGTTTAAAAGCAACATCAATAGCATTTCATCCATTTCGCAAGCCATGTATAATCACAACTACAGAAATAAGGAGAAACCCCCTGTTTTTTAGTTTAGCATTTTAGATCTGTAACATAACTGGGATTGCTCTGAGTGAATTCTGAGAGGCGTCCTTTTTCATAAGCCCTCTCGCCACACACTATGGCTCTGTCTTCTTTAGCCGCCTGGACAGATGAGGTGGCTGGAAGGCCTGGGAGCAGCCGTTGTGCTGGTCTGCAGCTGTCAACGGTGCCACCTGTCGCCTATGACAGTTTGGTCTTGAAAGCTAATGCCTCCCAAGTTGTGCGGAGAGCTCTGACTGATGGGAGATGCTTGTGGAGTGGGAGAAGAGGGAGGAACCAGGCAGAAGTTTGCTGTTTCTTGTCAGTGACGCGTTGTTCTCACCAAGCCTTTGACGAAAGGGCTCGATTCAGGGCTGCTCCCGACTGGTCTAAGGCCACCTCTGGGCACAGGATTCAACCCTCAGTTCAATGAATGACCCGGCTGCTTCTCCGGTCTTTGCAAGGACAGGCTTCCTGGAACATCCAGCTGCCTCCTCTGCAGCTAGATGGCAGTGGTTTCTGGAAAATCCAGTTGGATCCCTGTTAGTGAGCTTAAGCTGCCAGTTCCCACAGGAGAGGAAATTGTCAGTTGATCTCCCACCAAAGGAACCTAATAGTATTTTTAGATGAAAAGGCACCAGGATAGGATTGCTTCTATTCTGTTGAAAGAGACCAATCTGTAAACTGCGACAGGTGGGCGAAGGCTCTGGATTTGTATTTTGATTGGTGCTTTAATTTAAATGTGTACCAAAGTGAATGACTGTCTTTGGGAGGAAGATGGTTTTCATCCACCCCTGCCAGTTGGGCAGTGGAACCTGGGCCCGGAAGGGAGAAGGCAGGCCAGGCCTCCGCACAGCTGGCTCAGTGGCTTCAGGACTGAGGATGGGTGGCCTGTGGGCAGCTTCAGTGGGCTATTGTTTCTGTTCTAAAGGGCTATTCTTATCCCATTCAAATGGGAAGTTTTTTTTATTTTTTTGGATAAATGGGTTTGGAGAGTTGTAAGTTAATTGATTAATCAGCTAATCAATTCTTCACATTAGTGAATGCTCATAGTCTGGGTTCAAAACCTAGCAGTTGTCTGTGACCTTGCAACAAATCAGAGGAAACAATACACCAAGCTGAGCCCCTCTGTCTTTCTCCCTCTTTTCCTACTCGCCCTGTCTTCTGGCTCGTGTGTCTTCTGCGCGTCTCCTTCCAATTCTCTCTTCATGTGTGAGAACTGCCTGGGCATCTATGTGGAATGCTGAGTTCCTCTCCTCTTTTCCTAGTCCCCCCCACCCCTCACGTTCTCTCTCTCTCTCTCTCTCTCTCTCTCTCTCTCTCTCTCTCTCTCTCTTTCTCTCTCTCTCTCTTTCACACACACACACACACATACACACACACACACACACACACACACACACTCCCAAACTGAGATCACAGTTGGCACTTGGGGCTGGAGATTCACTGTGTTGGTAGGTAGGTGAAGAAGTTGGTGGGGTGGGGTTTCCATGAAGATTTAACTGTTGAGGAAGTAGGGTTTGTTCCTTGGTCGAACCAAAGGGGAAAAGCCTCAGAATGGACTTTTCTACTTTACATCCTTTACAGAAGAAAATAGCCAGGAAGCAGCTGAATCGGGTCGCCTCAGCATGGTCTCTCCCACGTGGACTCTTCCACATGTGGTGCAGAATGAGAAGTTACACTCTCCCAAGACAGCCAGAGCCTGTGTGTGCGTGACTCCGTGGGGCCAAGGGAATTCACTCGGAGCCCTCAGGCCAACCCCTGCATGACTAGATCTTTCCTTAGCATCTTTTCTATGATGAAATATTATCTTGTGTTAGAGTTAGGAATAGGAACTAATCTGCAAGAGCATGTCCCCAAATGGGCATTCGTGAGGACTAACAAGAGCAACTGTAAGGACTGAATTTCTGACACGAAGGAATGATAAAATTAAAAAGCAACTGCTGAGGAGGACTTGAGTTTTGTAGTACCTATTCTTATTTTAACCAGCTTCACCCCTGGTCTCCCCGAGCACCTGAGAAGGGAACTCGTTTTTCAAGATCTCTTTGGACCTGTCTGGGAATAGAGTTCAACCTCTTTGCCCTCCAGGTTGATCAAACTTGAAAAACAATTTCCTAATCATGAACAACCTAAAACAGCCAACAAGGCCAAATATAACCATTTGCAACATTTAATTGTAACTATTAAGATTTCACTGGGCTGGGGACAAGCTCAGAGTCTTAGAGCATTTGCCTAGCAAATCTGAGGCCCTGAGTTTCATCCCCCAGCTGAGCCAAAAAATAAAATTGCATTAATCGTGAACAGTGAAGTAAAGGGTTGTCTTAGTGAGACAGTATGTGGCACTTTTAGTAATTTTCAACTAATGTGTAAAAACAAATCACTCAGTGCAAAATGCATTTAGAATCCTCCGAGAAGATAGAGTTCTCTGTTTTATTTTTGAACAGTTGCCTCAAGTTCTGTCTTAAGAGTAGTGATTTAGAATCCAGACATCTTTCGTTGTAGAAAAACAAGCAAAACTATGTTGCAAGATGGATAGTTGTAATGTTAATTTGCCACAGATCAAAGGTTCGCAAAATCTATTAAATTTACATGTACTTGAGGTACCTCAATAGATTGTTTCTTTTCTTGGATTTTTCCTTGAGGAATTTGGAGCTTTGGTGTCAGGTTTTTTTTTGTTTTTTGTTTTTAAATACTAAATTTAATTTTTTTTTTCTTTTGCCAAATGTGTGCATACATATTCAAAGCAATGAAACGATTTCAAGCCATACAACCACAGGGGTGGAAACCCTTTTCACAAATTTTAATGTGTTTGTATGTAAATAGATGTTTGTATGAAATATTTTCATGGTAGAATGAATATATTTAAATGAAGTTGAATTATTCCAGTGCTATTTAAACACATGACAAAAATTTTTGGTGAGAATTATCTGAGTCTATTGAGATATAATGCAGATCAATTTTGATTTTTAAAAATCAAAAGCCTACGCACGACTCGGACCCGAGGCAGCTCCCCTGGCGGCGTTGCGTCTGTCGGTCTGTCCGGAGAGAGCCGTAGGCTTCGCCAGTGCCTCCGCCGCTTCCTGGTGGTTAGTTTGGTGCTAATGAAGGTGTGTTCGCCTTTTAGTGACTTCACTGTGGGCCGCGGGCCCGGGAGTGAAGCAGAGGCATTAGAGACACCGGTGCAGTTATCCGGAGCACAATTTCTTTGCAGGGCGGCAGAATCAGAAGCCAGACTTGGCCGGGTGAAGCTCGGCCGCCACCAACCGCCACCCTTACTGCCTAGTCACAATGTCAGGGAGGCTGCCCTCAGTGGAGTTGGGGCTCAGACCCCAGGGTGGGACTTCACGGTTTTGCCAGCGATCGCTGCCTTCTGACCTCCACTCCCAGAGAGGGAGGGGAAGGCAGCCGCCGGCTGGGGCCCTTTACTCAGCACAGCCCATTCCCTCTGTCTCAGCTCTGGAAGACTATGCAGCCCGGCACCAAACTTCCAACCAGAGAGAGAGACGGCCTCGGATCCCGGGAATCCTGCTTCCTCTGTCTGTGACTTGGCTCACAGTTGTTAGAACCATCCAAATATCAAGGTCACTCACATCCCTAAGCATACCTCCCAGCTCCCCTGACTTTGCGTTACTGGGGGGGGGGGGGGATCCTTTATAGTGATACTGGACTTGAGTGGGTTGTTTTGTTCTTGTTCATTTTGGTCCTGGATAGAATGAAATGATAAAGATGACAAATTTTCACTGTGTATACTAGCAATATGAACACACCTGCCAATGTATCCTAACAGACCTACTTGGTTACATTTGGGGGTTGCTCTACTTCATCTTGATTCATGGATGGAGAAGTGACAGGGATCCATAAATACCTGCTGACCATAGAAGAAAGTTCTGTCCATGATTCTGAGCTCCCTACTTTAAAAGTTTTTCCTCCTGGGTTCTCTGTGTTCTCTTTTTATCCTGAAATGCATCATTAGGTCGTGAGGTATGTTTAAGGAGTGGCAGCCAGGGGTGTGCTTCCGGCATTTACCGCCACCAAAAGTCAACCCCATCGCAGTCAACGAGCATCTTTGGTCTTTCGTGGAATTTGAACTAAATCTATGAGCCTTATTCAATATCTATAATTCTATGATTTTTTTAAATTATGGGAAATTAATGGAAGATGTTTACATGAGTAATGTTTGCCCTTACTGTGTTATGAATGAATTTTTTGTAGCGTGTCTGGGTGCATGTGCAAGAGAGTAGGAAAAATGTTTCTGAAACAAAACTTGACAAATATTTGTAATGAAAAGTAAATTTAAAGACTGCTATAATTGCGCTATATAAACAATGCAAGTATTAAACAAAATATACAATCATCTGTCCTTGTCTTTCTTTGGTGGTCTCTGGAGCAAAAAGCAGTACTGTTATTATCATGTATTTAAATTACTAAAAAAAAACCTTTACATTATAAATTGTTTAAAAATGCTCTTTAGTGTTTCCCACTTTCCAGAAAGGGAAGGCACTGGCTGAGGCCAAACGTCCATGAATCCTGAACCATTAGCCACAGCACCAAAAGTGAATGCCTAAGTGTTAAGGAAACTACAGAAAACCTCAGCTTATGGTTTAAGGAAAATATAGGAAACGGGTTAGACGTTGCGGTAGAGTTTGGCAGTCTTAGGAGGCATCTGGGCCGAGGAACCCCGGAACTTATTCCTGCCCAGTCACAACCCACATCCTCAAACCATCCCCTCCGCCATTCCCAAAACACAAAAGCCAGCCACACAGGGAGCTAAAACAGTGCTCCGCTCTTACTGGGTCACCAGGACCCCAAAGCACTTAACTCCAGGGAGTTGGGCCAGGTAGGTCTCACCTGGAAGCAGGACGCGACCTGCTGTCCCATCTCCTTCCATTGATCAGCTCTTGATCTCATCACTCTTCTACCAAAGAGAGGAAGCAAACCAGGGTGACGACCTGAGTCTGAACCGGACAGTTCCTCAGCTTGCACAGGGACACTCCCAGGCTTGATCTTAAGGCAGGGCTGTCCCCACGACACTCATGGCTTAGACCACAACGGTGACAGCCTTCCTCGTGGGGAGGAGGGGTGCGGAATTAAAAACTTAATACAAACTAGGTAATTCTAAGAAGCCAAACTTTCAAAAGTGAATCAGGCAGTGTTATGGTTTGGATGTGAGGTGTCCCCCAAAGCTGCCATGTGAGACACTGCAGGAAGGTTCAGAGGAGAAATGATTGGGAGGTGAGAGTCTTAACCCAGTCAGTGAATTACTCCCTGATGGGATTAACTGAAGTGGTAGGTGTGGCTGGAGGAGGTGGGAATTGGGGTGTGGCTATGGGGTGTATATTTTGTATCTGGAGAGTGGAGGGTCTCTCTCCCTCCCCCCCTCTCCCTCCCTGCCTCCCTCTCCCCCTCTCCCTCTCCCCCTCCCTCCCTTCCTCTCTCTCTCTCTGTCTCTCTCTCTCTCTCTCACTAAGCTACATCCCAGCTTTTTATCTTCTTATTTTGAGACAGTCTTGCTAAGTTGCTGAGGCTAGCCTTAAACTTGTGAACCTCCTACCTCAGCCTCCTGACTCACTAGGATTAGAGTTGCGCGCTGTCATGACCAGCTCTAACACAACATTTGAACCATAGCATACACACCTAGTTTCAACTCAGCATCTGACTGATTTGGGTTGCTCAATAAGAAGATTCTGACCCCAAAATATTACAGAAAAATAACTTTTGTCTTTAATATAAAAAAAGCTAACTCCCCTAAAACATGTTGATATGCTCAGTGTGTTTTTCCTAATGTTTTGTTTGCTGTGAAAAAATTTTAAAAAGCCAATTTTTGAATTCAGACCTTCACCTCTTATAGTGTACAGTATAGAAAAAGGAATTAATGGAGCCATCTCAATTGCTACCAGATTTTTACATACTTTTTTTCTACAAGTATGAGAATGCTTCCAGCTTCAAGAAATAAAAATCCAAGCTGGGCCCAGTGGCACACGCCTGTAATCCCAGTGACTTGGGAGGCTGAGGCAGGAGGATGGCCAGTTTGAGGTCAGCCTCAGCAATCTAACTAGGCCCAAAGTAACTTAGCAAGACCCTGTCTCAAAATTTAAAATATAAAAAGAGCTGGGGATGTGGCTCAGTGTTAAAGTGCCCCTTGGTTCAATCCCTGCTTAAAAAGCAAAACGAAGGAAGGAAGGAAGGAAGGAAGAAAGGGAGGGAGGGAGGGAGGGAGGAAGGAAGGAAGGGGAAGAATCCAACTCAGTTGGCTTCCGTAATCGCCACACGGGAGCTGTGATTACCTGTCCTTTCCCTCCGCACTCTTCCCCTGATCTTGGTCTCAACACACCTCAATAAGACCTACATCTAAGAATGTCTGACCCCACATCTCAGCAAACTCTACTGCCTCTGCCTTTAAGAAGCACCCAAATTCAGCCACTTCTCACCATGGCCCTTGTCCTGCCGGCCATCATCTTGCACCCTGCTTCCACCTGGGTCCTCTGCCCCACTCCATCACTCAGCACCGCCGGGGCATCCTTCAGCATGTGAGGAAGGCCTGTCACTCTTGTGCCCACATCCCTCCAACTCAGGGGCCCAATGCACATTTGTCAGGTGGCTTCCTTTGCCCTGAGGTAGCCTCTATAAAATGGTTCTGGGGTCCAGTGGAACCTCACTCCCTTCTCCCCCTTTGGACACATCACCCCATCCTTCCTCTCACCAGCCACCCTGGCCTCCCCTGGTTCCTTGGACATCCATGCACACGTCTCCCCAGGTCTGCTCTACTTACTGGCCCCTCCCACCTGCCCCCAGCCTGGGATCTTCCTCCGGAGTCCCCATGACTTGCTCTCTTCCTCAGGAAGTGAGGTCTGCCCTGGCCCCCTCAAACAGCGCCTCTCTCCCCATACTCCTTATTCCCCTGTATTCGTCCCATCCCACTGATCCTGCACCCTGCAGTCGTCACTGGATTGTTATCGGTTGCACCCACTAAAAGGTAAGCTCCTCAGGCGGTGAAAGCACTCAAGCCAGCAACCCCAGTCCGCAACCCCGCCTTGTGACTCTTCCCGGAAACCGCAATCGAGGCTCTTGCTGCTCTGCCTCCCGATGGGCCTGGTGCTTCTCCAGTTCCTTCTCACCGGCTGCAAGTGATGGGACTGTCTTCATGGTTTTTAGTCCTGGCTCTGGGGTGACAGTGGTGGCCGTGTAAGGGGACTGTAGGAGGTAGTTGCTGCTATGTACTCTGCAAAGGCCAGTTTGCAGATGAAAAACACCAGCCTAGTGTTTGCTGTTGCTAGGACTTAGCCACGAGAGGGGCAGTGCCTCCAAAGTCACCCCATCCCCAGATGTCAAAGCTTCCTGGATAAGAAGACGTGGTTCAAGATCAGGGTGGTGCATGCCTGTAATTGCAGCAACTGGGAAGTCAGGCAGGAAGATCTCAAGGTTGAGGCCAGCCTCAGCAACTAAGCCTAACTTAGTTTAGCAAGGTTCTGTCTCGAAATAAAAAGGACGGGTACATAACTCAGTGGTAGGGCAACCTTTGGTCCAATCCTCAGTACCACAAAAAAAGGAAAAAGAAAGGCTCAGGGCTGGTGGTGCGGCTCCATGGTGGAACAGCCCCTGCCTGGCCTTGCCCAAAGCCCTGGATTTGATCCCCGGCTCCAACATAGAAAAAAGACATGCCTCCTACACTAGGAAGGAAGGAATCAATGTAAGATCTATGGTTTGGGGTCTGAGCAACTAAAAGACAGGAATGATCAATTAGTGAAAACAACGGTCACCCCTGCTAACCTAAATCTCCCACACTGTCCAATTTTTGTTTCGGAAACAATCCATGAATTTCTTCATGGTCCAGCTCCCTCTTGTGGTGAGAATTTATCATACCGCTTCTCACAAGAAGATAGAAAACAGAGCTATAGGGAGAGGATGATTTAAAAGCAAATGTGAAAACTTGACCAGGGGTTTGGCAGTGTAGCATGCATGAGGTCCTGGATGCAGTCCCCAGCGCTGCTGAACGAGAAACCCAAAATAAAAAATTTCTTGGCTACCCTGGTGCAGTGGTGCACACCTATCATCCCAGCAGCTCAGGAGGCTGAGGCAGGAGGATCATGAGTTCAAAGCCAGCCTCAGCAACTTAGTGAGGCCCTAAGCAACTCAGTGAGACCCTGTCTCTAAATAAAATACAAAAAGGGCTGGGGATGTGGCTCAGTGGTTAAGTACTGTTGGGTTCAATCCCCGGCACCCAAAAAAAAAAAAAAAAAAAAAATTCTTGGCTAATGCTCTTTCCTATCATCAGGGTGAACTTTGAGTAGCTGACCAAAGATACCATTTTCAGGACTTTTTAAACAAGTTCCAATTCAAAAGGGCTAAGTAGCATGTTTGGAGCCTGCAGTAAAGTAAACGGAACAAAGCTGGTTTACCTTTTAAAACAAAAACATTTTTTATGTCATGTGGCTCTTTAAATTCTGTCTGGCTAGAGCACAGTTATTTGCCAAAATATGGGTTATGGGTTCAAGAGTCTTAAAGTAACACAGTTCCTCACTTTCTTGACCCATCACTTCCTTTTTTTTTTTTTTTTTTTTAATGAGTCAGCGTGGTATGGAGAATGAGTCTTGATTCACCAGCGGAAGTTGCCCTCTAGTTAATCACAGGCACAAAATCATCTGGAATTAAATCAAGTGTGTAGCTATGTGTCTAAGTTCACCCATCAACTGCTTCCTGAGGTTCTTCTAGATTCTAGAATTTAGCTCCTATCTGGGACAGAAGGAGAAAATGTCTTCCAAACAGGGAAGGTTTGAGGACCTTTAAAGGGAGACTGAAATGAGAAGAAAGTCAGACTGGAGCGTGCCATGTGAGTGGGTTGTATGCTGGAGACTTGTGCCTCTCCCACGGGACTGAAATTGACTTCTAACAGAGCCCAGTGGACCTGAGACAATAAAGAAATTCCTTTACAGGGGAGGATTCTGGGCCTGTGAGATGTGTGCATCGGTGTGTGTGGAAACACACAGCTACAGGCACAGCCAGAAGCCTGGAACCCAGGGGCCTCTGGGCAGTCAGAGGCCAGTTCAGAGCTCACGCACTTTCCCCTGGCACAGCCACCGTGGGACAGCGGAGAGCAGCCTAGAGCCTCTGGCCCAGGGAGAAGGAAGACCAAGAGCCAGAGGAGGGAGAAGGGTTAGAACAATGCGCTTGGTTTTCCAAAGTCTCCTTTCCGGTTTTTCCACACTAGCTTGCGACCTATGTACCATAATCTCTGAAAATGTCCTCAGCCAGTTGCTCCTCTCACGCCAGCCGAGAGGAGTCACCTGGGAGTTGTTAAGTGCACAGGTTCTTGAGTTTCACTCCCAGGGAGCCCACAGATCTGGACGGGCCCCTGGGCGGAACACAGAAACGCTGGCATCCTTGCTTCACAGTGCAGACCCGTACCTGATGCTCCTACCGATGGTCCCCAGTAATTATGAAAATATAAGGGGAGAGGAAGTAGCCCACCTAATGACGATGTCATCGCTGGCAGAACGCAGGGCTCCTCCCAAGAACTCAAAGATGACTCTCGGAGCCGCTTTAAGATCTGAGCAGAGATATCTAAAGTCACCAAAGAAAGAAAATAAACCACTCTCAAACCTGCAAGTCGGGGTAAATAGCTGTGAAAACATGAGAATGTTTGGAATTTTCTTCACAGTTGTGCAGGAAGTGAGGGAAGTGGCCAGGTTTGCGGATAAACGGGACTGGCCATGTGCGGATCATGGTTGGAGCTGGGGTGGGCACCAAGCCCAGCACCAGAGGTGTCCTTGTGAAGTACACAATAAAAAATGAAGAAAAGAGAATTTAGGGGCTGGGGTTGTGGCTCAGTGGTAGAGAACTTGCCTAGCATGTGTGAGGCCCTGGGTTTGATTCTCAGCACCACATAACGAGTAAATAAAAATAGAGGTATTGTGTCCATCCACAACTAACAATACTTTAAAAAAGAGAGAGAGAATTTAAAAACCCAAAAGGTTATGAGCTACAAATATATCAAAATACAGGAGTCTCTGAGGCAAGCATTACCTGTTCTAATCCCATCCACGCAGTTGCCTTCCTTGAATTTTCTGGGCCCCCTGGCAACTAATCCCTGTTGTGAAATGGATACATCAGATATTATTAAACATGACATTTACATGGGTGAAAACGCCCCTTTTCTGAGCCCCTGGTCAACAAGCAATTCTCTGGTTGACAATCTGCCCCCAGGGAGAAAATACTGGCTCATGCCAGTCAGCACAGCTCCTCAATCCATGGGACAGTCACATCCTTCTATTTGTGAATACACTGGGTTCTGGTTCTAATCATTGGTCTCATGAGTTTGGTTAGTGATCCTGTCCCAAAAGGCAGGGCTGTTCAGAGTGTGCCGAAAACCGTCCAGGTTGGGAGCCTTTAAGGACCAGGAGAGGGATTAAGTCAAGGAAGATTTCTCAAGGAATGAACATCCCCGAGTGACCCCAAGCAAGCAGCCACCTAGGTGTAGAAACACCAGCTTATGGTTCCTTAAACAGTCACATTCTAAGAAGCTCCTGCTGCTAGGCTAGTCCACCAGCTCCAGTTCTGTCCTATGAGACACTGGGGTTGGGAGGCAGGTCTCTGGGGAAGCCTCCAGAAAAGCTGTGGAAAGGAAGTAGACTCCGCTGGCTTGCTGCTTTGTCTTCCACCTCTAGCTAATTTTTCTCACAGCAACTGCACTGATGTGTAAAAACAGTGAAACAGATCATGCCACTGCCCCGCTGAGTCCCTTCGATGACTTTCCATCACAGAGTTAGATCCAGATTCCCTCGACCTCTGCAGTCTAGTTCGGTCCCCTCCCCCACCCCCTCACTGTGCTTCAGCCAAACCTTCTGTCCTCAAATTTGCCAAGTGAGCTCCTGGCTCCTTGGCCAGGATATCAGCTGGCTCCTCTGCCCAGATTCTCTTCCAGCCTTTTGCCTGGTTTCTCCCTCCCCACCTTCAGCACCCAACTCACAGGTCCCCATTGGAGATGGCTTCTGTGACCTTCCCGTCTTAGATGTCTCTTCCACTTGCCCTCTGCATATCTCCAGGTTGTTTCATGTGCTATCGCTTACCCCGAGCCACAGTTATGGTGTGTATTTGTGTACCCGTTAGCTGTCCGTCTTTTACCACTGGAATAGACATACGCATCATTGTGGTATGGCATTTGTCTGTCTTGTCCATTGCTGCCCTGTTAGTCCTTTGCACAGTGCCTGAAACATGGAGACACTCATTCAATACTTATTAAATAAATGGACGAGTCTCCTCAAGAATCTCCACTTTCTATTGATTCATCAAAGGAAATGGGACACCAAACAAGTGTGCGGTGAGTGCCAACACCAGGCACGCATGATGGTCAGACATCTTTCAGGAAGAGGTACTGAGGAGGGCCAACTTAGTGGGGAGAAATAAAAAATGGGAGAGCAATTCTGATTGGACGAGAGCAGAATAGAGTGGAGACAGCTGGGTCACCATTCCACTAAATGGTATGCTGGACGTCTGGCCCAGCACAGTAGAACAAGGTAAGGGAAAAAACGTATAGGAATTGGAAAGAACTTTTTAAAAACTGGTTGTAATTTGCAGATGATATTACTTAGGTAGAACATCAAAAGAAATCTGCATACAAATTTTTAGAATTAATAAATATTTCATAGCTACAGGTGTGATGGTACACACCTGTAATCTCAGCTACTAGGATGCTGAGGGAGGATCATGTGAGCCCAAGAGATAAAGATCAGCCTGGGCAACATATTGAGATCTAGCCTCTAAAAAATTAAAAATGATTAAAAAAAACTTAAAAAATGTGTCATTTGTCTCCTCAATACTCTATCAATATACTAAAATCAATTGTATATCCATACATCAGCAACAAGAAATTAGAAAATGAAAAAACTAAAAGATGCCTTTAAAAAGCAACAAAAAAGACTTTAGAAAAAATTAAATAAAATATTTTTAGAAGAAAATTATAAACTTCACTGAAAGACATTAAAGAAAACCCGAATAAATGGAGAGACCATATTCCTGGGCAGAAAGACTCCACATTATCAAAATGTACTCCTATTGTTATAGTTTTTCTGAAAAAAATTTTAGATAATTTTGCCTCTGAAAATTCTTAATATTAGCAAACCGCATTCAAAACACACATCAAGAAGATAATATGGGCTGGGGTTGTGGCTTGGACTGGGATTGTGGCTCAGTGGTAGAGTGCTCGCCCACCACTGGGTTCGATCCTCAGCACCACATAAAAAAATAAGTAAATAAAATAAAGGTACATGTCCATCTACAACTAAAAATATATATATTAAAAAAGAAGAAGATAATATCCCATGATCAAGTAGGTTTCATCCCGGATGCCAGGTTTTTTCAACATACACAAATCAATAAATGTAATCCACCACTGAAACAGAATTAAGGACAAGAATCCTATGATCATCTCAGTAGATGCAGAAAAGGCCTTTGATAAAGTCCAGCACCCATTCATGTTAAAAATGCTGGAGAAGCTAGGGATGGAAGGAACTTATCTCAGCATTATAAAGGTTGTATAAAACAAACCCAAAGCCAACATCATAGTGAACAAAGGAAAATCTGCAAGTATTTCCTCTAAAATCAGGCACGAGACATGCATGTGCACTCTCACACTTCTATTCAATATAGTCCTTGAAACACTAGCCAAAAACAATCAGGCAAGAGAAGGAAATTAGAGTTACAAAGAGGAAAAGAAGTCCAAATGTCTCCATGACATACTCTGATATCTGGAAGTCTCAAAAAACTCCACCAGAAGACTTCTAGAGATGATAAATGAATTCAGCAAAGTAACAGGACACAAGATCAACACTCATAAATCAATAGCTTTCCCATACAGTGATTCAACCAAGGAAGAAATCAGGAAAACCAACCCATTCACAATGACCTAAAAAAAAAAAAAACTTGGAACTTTACTACTCAAGGAGTTGAAAGATTTCTACAATGAAAATTATAGAAGACTGAAGAAAGAAATTGAATAAGACCCTAGAAGATGGAAAGACCTCCCATGTTCTTGAATAGACAATCAATATTGTCAAAATGGCCATACTACCAAAAGCAATATACAAATTCAGTGCAATCCCCATCAAAATACCAATGACGTTCTTCACAGAACTATGAAAAATAGTCTTAAAAATTCATTTGGAAGAATAAGAAACTAAGAATGACCACAGCAATCCTGAGCAAAAAGAACGATGTAGGCAGCACCACAATACCCGATCTCAAATTGTGCTACAGAGCTACAGTAATGGTATTGCTATAGAGCATGGCATTGGCATCAAAGTAGACATGAAGACCAAAGGAACAGAGAGGACCACACAGAGGCAACCCCCAGCCTTCTGATACTTGACAAAGTTGCCAGAAATACAAATGGCCAAGAAAGGGTGCTAGGAAAACTGGATGTCCATATGTAAAAGAATGAAACTAGACCCCTAGCTCTCACCCTGCACGAAAGTCAAATGTCCATCAATAGATGAATAGATTAAGAAACTGTGGTGTGTGTACACACATACACACACACACACACACACACACACACATATACACATACACAATGGAGACTGAAATGGAGTGAATCAAATTCCATGCATGTATGACTTACTCAAAATGAACCCAACTTCTGTGTATAACTCTAATGACCTAATAAAAAAATAAAATAAAAATAAATGATTTAACTATAAGTAAACCATTTGATCTGTAATCAAAGTTTCTAACCAGTCGTGGTCTATACTTGGGAATCTTTTGAATGGAAATAATCTAACCTACCACCAATTGTTTCCAAGTGTAATTACTTCTACGAATAATGACCTTTTATCGATTAATAATGTCAGCATAATTTTCAATTTGTTAGCTTAACCCAAGGCTGCTTAATTTTGTTTTATTTGTTTTCATATTTTTAGGTCCATCCTTTCTTCTTTTTCCCATCTTAAAGTTTTTCACTGGTCATCTGACAGTTCCTCAGCCCCGGGAGAAGTCACCTAACAGATAAAAGTACTTGCAGAGGGCAAGAGGCAAAACAAGTGAGCACCGTGCAACCGCAGAAGCCCCCTTAAAGCCCTGAGCTCCTGGGCTCTCAGGCAGCTGCCATTGCTGAAGTGCCGGAGCCTGAACCCAGGTGGGAAGGGGAAGTCCTGAGGCTCTGAGGGAAGGGAAGAGAGGAGGAAAGGGCGAGAGGCAAAATCTACTTCAAGGACACATCAGTGTCCTGCCTGTGTGGTGGCAGAGGGTCCCTTGTGAGGGAAAGGCCAGGGAGAAGCTGCCAGCCCCTCCAGGCTGCTCAAAACCTGCAGGCTGTGCCCTGGCCTTCTGCGTGTTCTGTTTATGCTACAATGTGTGTCTAATTCAAAGTCAACTCATAAGGCCATGAAGGATTCTGGCTCTACTGAATTTGGGGTTGATGGGAGACCACACAAAATGCAATCATACCAAGTAGAGAAGTTCGTATTAGAAACTAGGTTGTCAATTGCAGAAGAATGGAATCCTACTTATGCCTTCTCAGAGGATTTAATTAATAAAAGTCATTTGATGGAGGTACCAGGAATTGAACTCAGGGGCCTTAATCACTGAGATGCATCCCCAGCACTTTTTAAGTTTTATTTTGAGACAGGCTTTCACAGAGTTGCTTAGGGCCTCATTAAATGGCTGAGGCTGGCTTTGAACTCTCCACTCCTCCTGCCTCAGCCTCCCGGGCTGCTGGGATTACAAGCATGCACCACCGCGCTTGAACAATAAGTCAATTTAATAATAAATGTCTTAAGACTTAAAAATGGCAGGCATTATTATTGTCCTTACCTTACAGATGGGGAAAATGAGTCCGACAGAGAATCGTAACATGGTTTGTAGGGGAGATTCAACTAGAAGGACTGGACGTTCTTACCATCATGAGACAAGAGGAAAAAATGAGGAATTCAGTATTTTAAGTTCATTGTCTTTTTTAATGAAGACTTTTTTGTTAAGCTTAGCCAAGAAGTTAAAAGTAGAGTGACTTTATTTTTACTCTCCTGTAAGAAAATTCTCAATAGACACATGTTCTCTGCAAAGCCTTAATGCAATATTGCCGTAGCATCATGCTGGGTATAAATTGCTCATTTTCACAAAGCATGACTCAACCGGCACAACAAGATTTTTTTTTTCCTCTTGTAAAGTCCTTGGAGCTTTAAAGAATCAAGAGGAATCACTCAAAGAAGAAGTGATTTTCAGAGGGCAAATTCTTTGGGGAAGAGGATGGCTGTGTAGGACACAAGTGAAGATCCAATCCAAGACACAGACCACAGAGATGTGAAGACTGTTCACACCATCAAGGCTGCTACCAGCCTTCCCTGGTGATACTCTAGAGACACCTGGAGCAGGTCGACGATGCCTAACATAGATCCTCAAGACCAGGCCCTTGGCTCTGCCCCTTCCCACACAGCCAGGAGGCATGTGGCCACAAGGCCACGAAGAGGACTCACCTGCCATCTGCCAATGCTGGTGCACAGCCCACTGGCAAAGGTAGTGGTGTCAGTAGCCTTCACACCCTCGTCAGAAAAGTGTGTGAGCCAACACTGCTGTCGCACCTCCGACAGGTTCATCTAAAACGACAATCACAAACTGCTAATCACATTAAGTAGATCAAGCACTGTTCACAAAATTGAAATTTTCAAAAGATGAAATAAAGAATTCTTTAAAGAATTTTTATTTTTTTCACTTCGTCCTAAAAACCCTGTGGATCACACACACACATGCCAAAACTATTTTGCTGATATTTTAAAATCAAAGTCATGAGATTAGACATGTTTCATTATTTTGAACATCGATTTAACACCTCATAATAAAACAAGGTGAAGTTCTGTTCTAAATGGTGTTTATTTGTTGCTTGCATTTAATATCTATCAAAGTTGAAAAAGAAATGACCTTAGAAAGATCCTTAGATCCAAAGAGAAGAAGGAAAAAGGAGGAGGAAAGAGGAAAGAGGAAGGGGAGGTGAAGGAAGAAGAAGAAGAAAGGATTGCCCAAGCTTATTAAAACCAACTCCTGGTTAGGCATGGTGGCACACACCTGTAATCCCAGTGGCTCCCAAGGCTGAGGAAGAAAATCGCAAATTCAAGGCCAGTCAATAAAAAATAAAGAGGACTCAGTGATTAAGTGCCCCTGGGTTCAATAACTGGTATCAAAAAAAAAAAAAAAAAAAAAAGACCCACTCCTGAGTTTTCAATTGCACCCACCAGTTTTGCAGAAGTTTGTTCTTGATTGGCATCTCCCCAAATTGTTCTTAAAAACCAATTAGGAGTCATATTTATATTTGCAACAGTTGGGTTCAAACTGTAGTTTAAATCTTAGTTTGGAAGAGTTCTAAACAGCATGGAAATTTCAACCTTTTAAAATGTTGGAATAAGAGAATTTTTATAGGCGACATAGCTTTAGAAGCAAAATCACATCAGATGGAAACATTTCCAGACATCCACCAGGAAGAGGTAGATTAAGTATGTTTGTTTTTCTGAAAATAACTATTAAGGTAGTATCCTCCTCTGTGTACATTTCGGACATCTGTCATTATAAATGTCATTGACAGCTGGCTTAGTAGCACACCCCTGTAATTCAGCTCGCTACTTGGAAGGTTGAGGCAGGAGGATGGCAAGTTCAAGTCCAGCCTGGGCGATTTAGCAAGGCCCTGTCTCAAAATGAAAGATAGAAAGGGCTGGAGCTGGTGCTCAGCAGGAAAGCATGCCCGGGTTCAATCCCCAGTTGTGAAAAAACAAAACGAAATGAGGTCTGTGATTTGAATCAGGTCTCTGTGAAAGAAGTGTGTGCCTATCTTTAAATGTATTTAAATGCTTTTAGTTATTCTACCAGAGATAAACGGTAGACTATGTGAATGGTACAAAACATCTTCACGGTCACTCTGTGATGGCTTTTAAAAAGGTGCCTAAGTTTTCTGGGGTCTCCCAGCCACCAACAGAATTTATGTCTCCTCCCCTTTAGCCCAAGGAGGTTTGGGGACTGCCGCTGTGGGTAGGTAGAGTGACTTTTGCGCTAAAAGAGGAAAGGCCCTAGAGCTGTGCAGTTTTATCTTGGGCCACTTGCTCTGGTATCTCCAGCCACCACGTAGGAAGTTCGGCTGCTGGGTAGAGACAGCACATGGAGGCAGAGGCCAGAGGAGCGCCACGTGCTCCACCAGCCGTCACCGAGACCACGTCAGAAGGCCCCGCTGGTCCGCTCCCACATCCTCGCCTGCCACAACAGCAAGAGACCCTGAGTGATGGTTGTTATCTACTGAACTTTGGGGAAATTGGTCCTGCCCGGGGGACTCCGCACACATAAAAATTCATTTAATCCCACAATAACCTACCATCGTTTTTTGAAATGAGGAGACTGGAAACTGCACATGCACAAGGCAAAGAGCTGGGCATAGTCCCAGGAGTAAGGCCAGCAGGAGGCAGGGCCAGCAGCCAGGGGTCTCTCAGGTCACCCATGCCAGGCTGAGACCCATCTGGCCTCCTCAGCAAAACAAGCCTGTCTGATGAACATTTGCACATTTACATATGCATATATATGTATATGGGTGGGACCACTAGAAGTCTGCACATAACTGTATGAAGATGTTTGCAATAAAATACAGAAATTTATCCACATACATATGCAGCTAGCTGCCTGCCTGTGTGCGTCACCAGCCTCAGGAAGAATAAAACCCACGTGTACAGTGTTCGATTCAATGTCTATGTACACAAATAAAAAAAGTGTATACATATATATATAATAAGTAATACAGTTTATAAAATATATTAATATATGAATAAATGTAAATATTTTCCAAACAATAAAAATTAAGAGAATTTATTAATTAATAAAAATAAGGAAACTGGAGTATTGAGAGGCTTGGCTGTCAGAAGTTCCGACAAGATGCCAGGTGCCTGTGGCGCCCACGTCCTTCGGAAAGAAGGGGATGAAGGCCGGTGTTGGACGCAGCAGAAGTGCTAGGATCAGGAGGGACACTTGATGTGGGAGATGGAGGAGAGAGAAACTGCAGAGAGAAGCTGGAGGTTTCTAGAAAACATAGGAGGAAAAGTAAGTTGAAGCAGGAAGGCTGTGTGTTTGGACGTTGTCATGTTTTTCTGAATGTTCCTCTGATGCCTCAAAAAGAGATGGCTCACACGCAGCTGCAAATTCAGAAAGTCAAGGGCCAAAGTCAAGCTCGGGCATCAGGGGCTTTCTGAGGATGAGACCATAAAGGAAAAGTGTACTCAGCCAGGAGACAAGCAGCTGGACAGGGCCTGGGAGGGCCTCCTGGTCCAGTATATGAGGCACATTGCCCTCTCCATCAGTTCCAGTGCTGCCAGAATTTTTATTTTTACTCATTTTGTGGTCCTGGGGATTGGACCCAGGGATGCTCTACCACTGAGCTAGATCCCCAAATTCCCTCCCGCCTTTTTTGAGAAAGGTCTGGCTAAGGCTGGCCTCAAACTTATGATCCTCCTGCCTCAGCCTCCTGACTCTCTGCAATTACAGGGGTGCACTGCTGCAGCCAGCCTGTGTCTGGAGTTTGAAAATGCATGCTAAATAGCATGTGTGGGATAATAGCCTCCAAGAAGCAAGCAACAGTACTCATTTTACATTGGCATGAGAAGGTTTTGAAAATATAACGAACCCCCAATCGGCAAGGATTTCCAATTCCGAAGTGATTCTGAAGTGCACAGAAATACGCAGTGCGCTGTGCTGGCCAGTGCAGGGCCCTGGCAGGCATGAGCCGGTGTCATCTTCTGCAGCAGATGCTCTGATGGGCCCAGCCATGCCTCTTGGTTCTCTTCTCGTTGGCTTTCTGTTGCAGAGACTGGAACGTTAGACACTATTCCTGAGACTTGACGGCTTGAGTGCGAGGGGTGGTCTAGTTCCACCAGCAAGCCTGTCATTTGGACAGGAGTGAGCACGGGGAAGGGCTCTTCATGGCGGCATGATGCCAGAGGTCTTCGGTTATTCTGGGGCAGCTCTGGGGACTCGTCAGTCCCGAGTGTCGCAGGCACTGAGGAGATGCGGAGGTGACTGCACCTGTGACTGCTAACTCACCTGGGCATTTCTCCTGGCTGGTTTTGTTTCTGTCTCTGTAGCACCTAAATCTTGGCCCAGGTCCTCCTAAAGATCATGCAAGCTACCCACAACCTCTTGGTTCTTTTCTTCTGAAACAAACCAGAAGAAATCCCTGATCGAGATCCACTCCATCTCAGACTTCACACAAACACTGCTGCGCATTCAGTGTTAAAATTCTACACCTTCGGTTTTATCTTGGACAGACAAATTGGAACAATTTGAAGCCAGATGTACTTTCCTAAGGTAACTTAGATAAGGTGTTCATTAGACCTAAATATCAGTGGCTTCAACAAGATGGAAGCCTTGTACTTGACTTTCATTCACGGTTCTGGTCATAGCAGCCCAGGGCTACGATGGCTGTCGCTGGACACCTGGGAATGGGTTGCGTCTCTCCTGCTCCTCTGTGACTCTTAGTTCGTTGCCTAGGAGTGATGTCTGCGTGCCTCCCATGTCCTTCACCAAGACCCTAAAAGGCATTCCCCCATATTTAGAAGATGAGGGGAAGGCACTGATTTAGGGTCTCCCAGAAATTTGCTCCCCATGGACTGGCTCCCTGACCACACAGAAGCCTCTAGACAGGATTAGCGCCATCTTTGTTCAAAAATTTGAGGCACAATATTCCCAGGTCTCCTAAAGTAGTGTTCTGGTCTGGATGGAGCTCAGCTGCAGGTCTTCACTCCTCCCCACCCAACGATGGGGATTATTTTGCTCACCAAAAGTCATGAGGTGAGTGGCCCCAGCTGGTGCAGTGGCCATAGGATGCTATGGTAACCATAAGGCAACTCCAGCCTCCCTCCTCCATGACAGGAACAGGAAAGAGGGAAGCAGCCAGAGGAGAGGGCCATCCTCTTTACAAGAAAGAAAAATTCCCCAGGAAATCCCTCGCAGGCACCTGCTTACGTATCTTTGGTCAGATCATGACAAATGGCCATACCTCACTGTAAGGGAGTCTCAGAAATGGTTGTCTAGTGGGCTGCATGGCCATGCCAGTCACACTCAGGGTTCTGCTAATACGAAAGAAGGATTCTGCTGCCATATATAACTAAAAAGGACCAATAAATAAAAAGGTGTCATGGGCTGAATTGTAGCCCTCCCAAAAAATATATTGGAGACCTATTCCTGGGTACCTCAGAGTGGGACTTGATTTGGCAATAGGATCTTTATGGAGGTTATTGAGTTAAAGTGAAGTCACTAGGGTGAGCCTTGATCCAACAGGACTAAGGAAATCAGAACCCAGCAACAGACGCACAGAAAGGAACTCTGTCCACAAGCCAAGAACACTCAAGTCTGTGAAGCTGGGAGGGCAGGTTGGAACAGAGTCTCTCTCAGTCCTCAGAAGACACTGACGCTGGGGACATGCCCAGCCTCCAGAACTGGAGACCATATGTTTTTGTTATTTATGTCGCCCCGTTTGTGGTACTTAGTGGTTGCAGCACCAGGACTAACATAAGAGGAAAGATAAATTGGGTAGGCAACCTGCAGTCTCTGAAATATTTTTTAAATATACTATTTTTAGAGCAGGTTTAAGTTTGCAGCAAAATTAAACAGAAACCAGGGTTCCCACATAACCCCTCCCTTCACACACACACACACACACACACACACACACACATACACATCCTCCCCCACCAAGTGTGGTCTATAGCATAGTGTCTACTTTGACACTCACAATCATCCAGAGTCTATTAGAGTCTATGTTAGGGTTCACCCCTGGTGTGCCTTGTATGGGTTTTGACAAATGCAGGAAGACATGCATCCATCCGTGGAGCGTCATACTGAATTAGTTTTTCTTTTTTTTCCCCTAACAATCCTCTGTGATCCACTATTCATACATCCCTCCCCCTTACTCCTGGCAGCCACTAATCTTTTCCCTGCCTCCACAGTTCGACCCTGTCTAGATTGTTATAAAGTTCAAGGGAAACAGTATTTTGTCTTTTCAGATTGGCTTCTGACTGGTAGCATGCATTCTTTTCATGGCTCAGGAGCTTGTTTCTTTTTAGCACCATAGAAGTCAGATTTGTGTGAGGTACGGTGGTGCGTGCCTGTAATCCCAGCGGCTCAGGAGGCTGAAGTAGGAGAATTGCAAGTTCAAGGCCAGCCTCAGCAATTTATTGAAGCCCTAAGCAACTCAGTGAAACTCTGTCTCAAAATTTTAAAAAAATATTTTAAAAAGGGCTGGGGATGTGGCTCAGTGTTTAAGCACCCCTGGGTTCAATCCCTGGTACAAAAAAAGAAGAAGAAAGAAGAAGGAAGAAGAAGAAGGAGGAGAAGGAGAAGGAGGAGAAAGAGAAGGAGAAGGAGAAGGAGAAGGAGAAGATTTAGTCCTTTTATATTTTCTGTTTCTTTCCTCATCGTGCTCATGATTTTCTTAACCAAATGGAGCACATTTTTAACTGCTTTAGTGCTTCGCGAGTTCCATCATCCCTATCACTTCTGAGTCTTTTTCTATGGACTGTTTCTTCTCCTGATTGTAGGTCAAGTTTTCCTGCTTCATTGCAGGCTTGTTAAGTTTTCAATGGGTGTTGTCATTTTTAATTTTATATTACTGAGTGCTGGGGGGGGGTTGTGTGTGTGTGTGTGTGTGTGTGTGTGTGTGTGTGTGTGTGTGTTTGTATTCCTATAAATAACATTGGGGTTTTGTTCTGGCACAGATAAGCTATTTGGAATTAGTTAAGAGTCTCTCAAGGTTTGCTTTTAAATTCCAGTAGGGCAGGTCCTAAATTAACTCCTCTATTAAGTTAATATCCTCTGAGGATTCTAGCTGATGCCCCAAGAACAAAGTCTTTCACTCTGGTTGGTGGGAATGCAAACTATTGCCAGCACCATGTGAGATCGGAATAGTATCCTTCAGCTCTTTCTGGTGGTTCTGGACTGAGCCCTGGGTAGGTCCCACATGCACAAGTCCACACCCAGCAAAGATGGGGTCTTTCTGCAATTATCTGGTGCTCCCTCTGTATACAACTCCCTCCTCTTCACCACTCCACCCTCGGTTTCCCTAAACTCCAGTCTTATCTTTTCGACTCAGTAAGACACCAAGGGTCTGACGAATTTCTGCCTTCCTGTACCATGGGCCAGCAACTGCTCCGTTACAGAACTCTCCTTTGACCTTCTTTCTGGATTTCAAGTCTCGTGATGCCTTCTGTCCAGTGTCTAAAAACTGGTGTTTCATACATTTTATCCAAAATCCTACCTGTTTAAGGCTAGGGTATCTGGTCTAATTTCTCCATCTTGACCAAAATGTATAGATTTGAGATCCATTCTCAAATCACTTAATAGTCCCCCAAACACAAAAGGACACTAAAAGATAAAATATAAAAAATAAACCTCTCAGGAAATGAGCAATATTTATATGGAAATAATATCTAAATGCTCTCGAGGGATACAAAAGAATACTGGAACAATTGGGAAGAGCGGTCATGATTTTCTTCCTTCCCCTCCCCCTCCCCACCTTCCCTCCTCCTCCCCCCTTCCTTCCCCTCCCCTTCCCTCCCTTCTCTTTTTTTCTCTTCTCTTCTCTTTTCTTTTCTTGCAGTGTTGGGCATCAAATCCAAGCCTTCCTGCATACTAAGTAAATTCTCTTCCACTGAGCTACATCCTCAGCCTGGGCCATTATGCATCATGGTTTTGAACAGGAAGTCTTAACAACATACAATTATTGTCTTTAATCTCAAAATTGATCATTAGCCTAATGAAAATACAGGATCATTCTATACTAGACTTCGGATCCTAAACTGATTTTAAAGTGCCAATGGAGGACAGTGGAGTTTAGTGCCAGAGCACTGGCCTAGCATGTAACTTTAAAAGCATTAAAGTTATAATGGAAAAATGGGCAAAAAATCAAGAAAAATTTGAAAAAGGAGAGTAAAAACTGGGAATGAACCTTACTAGATATTAAAGCAATAAACTGTAACTATTAAAACATAATGACAGGGCTAGGGTTGTGGCTCTGTGGTAGCACGCTTGCCTAGCGTCCATGAGGCCCTGGGTTCGATCCTCAGCACCACATAAAACTAAAATAAAGGTGTTGTGTCCACCTACAACAACAACGACAACAAATAATGACATATGACTAGCATAGAAAATTCAGAAGTCTCCAAACATTTAGTAAATGATCAAGTTGCAATCTCAAACTCAAGGTTATTACAAATAATGGACCTCGGGCTGAGGCTGTGGTTCAGTGGTAGAGCACTTGCCTCTAACGTGTGAGGCACTGCCAGGGTTCGATCCTCAGCACCATATAAAAAAAAAATAAAGATATTGTGTCCGTCTACAACTAAAAAAATTTTTTTAAATAATAATAGACCAAGTGGTAGGCTAAGTAGCTGTCTCCTGAAAAAAGTTGGATATATAACTTATACCTTTCATTAAAACCAACTTTAGATAAAGACCAATATTATAAGAAAATTGATAGGTGCACATCTATAATCCCAGTGACGTGGGAGGCTGAGGCAGGAGGATTATAAATTTGAAGCCAGCCTCAGCAGCTTAGTGAGGCCCTATGAAACTTAGAGAGACCCTGTCTAAAAATTTTTAGAAGGGCTGGAGATGTAGTTCAGTGGTTAAGTGCTCCTGGGTTCAGTCTTTGGTACCAAAGAGAGAGGGTTGAGGGGAGAGAAAGAAATTGCTGGGTGTGTAGCATATGCTGGTACTGCAATCCCAGAAACAGAGGCTGAAGCAGGAAGATAGCAAGTTTGAGGCCAGCCTCAGCAACTTAGCAAGATATTGTCTCAAAATAAATAAAAACGGAGTGGCTCAGTGATAAAATGCCCCTAGGTTCAATTCCCAGACTGCAAAAACAGATAATAATAACAAGAACAAAACCTAATGTCATAAAAACAACTACTAGGTTTCACTGCATTAAAATCATTTCCACGCCCAAAACCATGATAATCTAGAGCCAGGAAGTAGCTCAATGATGGAATGTTTGTCTGGCACATGCAAGGCCCTGGGTTCAATCCCCAGTACCACACACACACACACACACACACACACACACACGCACACACACACACACACAGATAAATTTTAAAAAATAAGTCCTATCACTGGTCACATTTTAGGGAACGTGAAGTTCTTAAATTTATGGCAGGAAGGATTAATAATGAGGAGCTAAGAAGTCATGAAATGCCTTCATATACTCTTGCTAATTCCATGGAATGAATGATCAAAAATCAAATGTAATTCAAAGAATGTTGTGGAATTCCAAGGAAAATATAAAAAATATAAAAAATCTTCTATAATTAAATTACTTTTAAAAATAATAAAAACCCCTTAAAAAGCATTAGAATCCTAAAGTTAGATCATTTTAAATGAGTAGTTTCATCTGGGTTCAATCTGGTACCAAAGATGGGGTGGATAGAGAGAAATTTTTTAAAATATGGCAATTACAAATAATAGGAACCAAACTTTTGATAAAGGCAAACTAAAACAATATAAAGATCCAAAAAGTAAAACGAAAATCAGACGTTATTAAGATATCTGACCTCAGATGTGTGCAGTGTGGCTAGCTCTGGGAAAGAACACTAACTGGTTCGTGAAAGTAAATTCTTGACCTTGGTCTTATCAATTTAATCCATCTTCAACTGCTGGGGAATTCTTTTTATTATTTTTTATATTTCTTTGTATGTGTGCTGGGGATTGAGCACAGGTCCTCACACCTGCTGAACAAGTGCTCCACCACTGAGCAACACCCCCAGCTGGGATTTTAGCAGAAACCTCTCAGCTCTGTGTTCTTTTGTGTGTGTCCCAGTTAAAGCTCTTTCTTCCAGGCTATCACAGTAAGCTGTCACCATGCCTTCATCCCATGTCCTTCCCACTGCTGCTGGAATTCCCAGCATAAATCTGATGATCTCACTCCCTTGCTGAATGTCTTCATTTTGTACTCATTAAAGGATTAAAAGTATTAAAGTTCAAATGCTTTTGTGTGGCTAGAGTGGCTATCTTTATTTTTCACTTCCTTTCCCCAAAATTTCTTTTCCCCCCAAATAGGGAAATTACGTATCCTCTTCAGCTGTTGCTCCTACACCCAGCTCTAGCTGAGCACATGGAGTTCATCCTAGATATTTCAACTTGGGCTGGCCATCAGTACATTGCTCTTGGGACAGCTGCAGCACGCAGAGGTTCAGACACCATCCGTGGCCGTATCATTGGCCAATTAACGAGAAACATGCAGAAATCAGTTGTAAGAAAGAAGGAACATGCACAGAGACGCTGGGTTCAAATTAGGAACCCAAGTGCTGGACCCTGGCTCTCCTGAATCCAGGGAAACACTTATTAGACGTGTTACAATATATTCTACCCTGTAGGCTGACATAAACTGTTTCTGATACCTGCACCAAAGTCAGCTCTAAACCCACTGCATATGGCGACTTGGCAGTTGAACCACATCCTATCAGCCAGTTTCATTTCCCAGTGTCCTGACCACACCACCACACCACCTGCTCAACATTAGCTATTCTCTCCAAGTTCAGTTCCAAGAGTCTTCTGGTGCACCCACCTGGGACGCTGCTTTCTCCTCTGTTACAAGAATACATGACATCTACCTGAAGGCAGTCTTATTGGTCTATGTAACTCCACCTTTTACCACAACTGGTACACACAGGGCAAATGGCTGATTAAACATTTCAGACAATCAGCTTATTCCAAGTGAGTCAACCCTTGCCCCTCAGGCTCCCCAGAGGTGCTTCAAAAAGACATGACCAACTAATCGACTCAATAGACGACTGAGAAAGCAGTTTTTCACTAGTGCACTTGTTTGGACATAGAGGAAGTATCAATTAAACTGACCAGCAGGCAGCAGTATCAACTTCAGAGGCCAAAGCCCCAGGCTCACTCTCCTCAAGGGCCTGAATTAGTCTTATACCTGGGACAGCTGCTGTCTGTCCACTTTAATAGCTGCATCCATTCATTCTGCTAGATTCTTTCATGTCAAAATAGATGTCAACCGCTTTTACAGTATTTGCTGCTTACAATTAAGTATTTATGAGTATCCCTAGCCAGAATGCTTAGAACCAGAAGTATTTCAGATTTTGGAGGGTTTTTGTTTGTTTGTTTTCTTTTAGAATATCTGTGTAGACTTTACTAGTTGAGTACCTATAATCTGAAAATTCAAAATGCTCCAAAACCCAACCATTTTTGAGTCGGAAAAGTTTTGGATTTTGGATTTGCAGATTAAGGATTTTCAACCGGTTACATATATCATCTGGAAACTGAGTTGGGGGAGAGGGACTCCTTTTAAAAATTTTATATTCAACCCAGTAAACAAAGAAAACAGAACACCAGTTCTTCATAGCAAAGATGATTTATTGAACTTCATGGAGAAATGTAACATACTTTTCTACAACAAAACTATTTAACTTTAGATCTCATGAGGAAATATGTTATTAGCAATGTATTTTCACTAAAGCATTGTTAACTACAAATTACATTAGATTCTGGGGTAGTTTCCTTTGGTGTTCTCAAAAAATTTTCTAAAACATATTTGATATTTCAATTAAAGGTGAAAGTTAAAATAAATTCACAGACTTACAAAATGTGTGATTTGTGCTTAAAAAAATTTATAACTAGTTGTTAGATAGTCACCATTTCAGAAGTGATTTCAACAGTCAATGAGATGTTTTATAAATATTCTGGAATATCTAAAAGCTTTATCCCCATTCAACTGATAACATACCAAAAATTAAAATGTAAGTTGGTGCAAATAATACGAATATTTTAAAATTAATAAATATTACAGTGAAAAAATAAGTCCTTTCACAGAACTGTAAAGGACACTTACTACTAACTTCTTACAAAAAAGAAAGTTAAATTACTTCTTTTTAAAATCATAAAACAGTACTGAAAAAACAGATGTGCTTTGAAAGTCTATAAATTTTCTTCCCCCACTTTAGAAAATGTTTTGAAAAGCAACAGATTCCCTTCTTTAAAAAACTATTACACGCATCACAACTACTCCAGCTGTCATTTTACTATAAAAAATAGTTACAAATCAATGTTAATTTAGATAAAAGTAAAATGATTTTTTAATTTTAGCATGATTAAGAAAAATGGATTAATCTTTAAATGCAAATAAAGCCAATTTGACCTCTAATACTTAAAACCGAATATTATAATTATTACTTTCATTTAGTTTATTTATAGAATGATTTTGTTTTTGTAACTAAATTATCCAGTTAGGATCACCCTAATGATTAAACAGAAAATCCTAAACTAGATCAGAGTACATGTTTAATTGGTTTCCCACATTCTGAAAATATTTTAAGTACAATCATCTTTTGGCTTAATTTCATCTAAAATTATCAAGGGCAGCAAAGTGTCAGAATTAGTTAACGTGCACACTGCAGTTCAAGTCCATGGCTTATATTCCATAATGTAAATAGCTTCAGAGGCAAGCGTGCTATTTTCTATGTGCAAAGTCGTAAGTTCAAAATAAAAGTATTTAGGGCAAAATATTTTTGAAAATATTCTTTCCATCACTCAGACAGACAAGATCCTTTTCAATATCTAACTTTTTTTTTTTTCACATTGAGGAATAACTGTTTATAGTGACCATAAATTTTAAACATTTTAAAAATTGATAACACAATACTATTACAGAAATACACAGACTCAAAGCAATTAGAGTAATGCCCTCAGAGCTACAATCCAAACGCAAGCTGAGTTCACCCATCACTTAGTCACTAAATTGCTCAAGGTGACAGGGGAGCAAGAGATAACCGGAACCCTGTCACCAACAGTCCCCTCCCCCAAATTACAACTCTTCAGATGCTTTCAATTAGTTTTTTGCTGCTTAAAGATAACAAAATAAAATATAAAGCACCTTGTGAAGTCACTGCATTTGCCCTCAGTTGGACTTACATCAGGAAGCGCATCCTAAACAGAATTTCTTCTTCAGTCCCAGGAGCCTGGGACTGAAGGGTTCCTGACTGACAGTCCAGCATGCTCTCCCAGGAGGCCTCCTTCATGGGGTTCCCAGTGGAAAGAGGTGGTGATTCATCCTACCCTTGCTTCACTTTCAATCTCACTTCAAAACCAACTCTTCCCTTGTGTTGTCACAGTGACAAACTCAATTAAGTAGATATACAATACAAAAGCAAGCATGACAATGGTAACCGTGAGGTGTCAGGATGATCCATTATATTTGAGATTAAATCTTAAGACTTATCACTCTCATTCTTCAAAAGCATTTCTAGTCAAAATGAGATACAATAAAGCTGTTATTTAGCACCAGCACGTCACTGCAGGTTTTGCTTCAGGTTTCAGGATGATTCCGTTATCAGGGGGTTGACTAAGCATTAATGGTTTGTGGCTTTTAAGCTTATGAGCCAAGGTCATAAATATAGCTTCCACATGGTCATTATCATTGGGGTTTTTGGCAGAGGTTTCAAACAAAGGCATACTGTGTGTGTCAGCAAATTTTTGTGCCAAGTCTGTGGGTACCTGAATGGCACTTCTCAAGTCACATTTATTCCCAACGAGAATCCGTGGTATATCATTTGCTAGCAAATGTTGTTTACATTCCTCGATCCAAGATGGCAGGCTGTGGAAACTAGCCATGTTGGTCATGTCGTACACGAAGACAACAGCGTGCACGTTTCTGTAGTAGTGCTGCACCATGCTCTTCCTGAACCGTTCCTGTCCTGCCGTGTCCCACAATTGGATCTGAAAATGAAAAAAGGAAAACTGAAAATCTGTCAAGAAATGTCCTCATTTCTTCGTGGTCTCTGGGAACACCCCACTGGCAATGCCTGACTGCTCCCTCCTGGAGGCATCCAGCGTGGCCTCCGGGATCGACTGCACGACACTAGCTAAGTACCTCACAATTAAATCCTACTACAAGCGGCAGGACAAATATTTCAATTTGGTATTTCCTAAATTTCTTTTTTTTCTTTTTTCTTTTGGTGCTGGGGATTGAACCCAGGGCCTTGTGCCTGCGAGGCAAGCACTCTACCAACTGAGCTATATCCCCAGCCCCATTTTCTAAATTTCATTACATCAAATTTGTTCTGATAAAAATCACACCTCAAAAATTTATTTTAAAAATGTTAAGAGAAAAATATATCAGTTTTTAACAAACATTCCATTCCTATAAATTTGGTTATTATATGCTCCTCTCTACCTTTCCTAGTCTAACTTAAAATATTTAGACTTAGGAAACATGGTGATAGGAGGTTCAGCCCTCAGACCAGCACACCCACACACTCTGTGAGGTGTGAGTCACTTCAAATTGCTAAAAACTCACTTATGTAATCCTAAACATTTCTACCAACAAAACTATTTCAATATCTCCTAAGGGGAACATGGAAGGAATTCAGGGAAATGATGTCCAAGGCTGAATATAAGCCATGTTATGATTCACACTGAATTATGCATAAAACAAAGTTAAATGACGAGGGTACCAATCACCGCAGAAAGGACTAGAGGCAGATTTGCTTAGATAACTTTATACTGAAAGATGTGCACGATGTTTAGACATTCAGAGAAGCGCTGAAGCCTGCACTACTACCTCCTCACGTGATGATGTGAAAGTAGAGGGTAACTGCATGAGGGGACATGTACATGGCCAAACCCCAGATCAGAAGGTGTGAACTCCTCAGAACCAGCTGGGTGGTATGAATGTAAGTCCTCACCTACTTTTGTTGCCGGCAAAAATAAAAGATACTACACAATCTGGATTCCTTGGGCTCTCCTAGCACTGGGAGGTATTCTAGCCATACGTAGACATTATGGGTTTCCAGGAAACTATTGCTTTTATGACTTACAAAAAAAAAAGACCATTTGGGTCAGGCATGGTGGTGCACACCTATGATTCTAGCAGCTTGGGAGGAGGCAGGGAATCTCAAGTTTGAGGCCAGCCTCAGCAAATTAGTGAGGCCATCTCAAAATAAAAAAAATAAAAAGGACTGGGGGTGTGACTCAGTGGCTAAGTGCCCCTGGGTTCAAACCCCAGTACTCCCTGCCAAAAAAAAAAAGGAAGACCTCTGGCCATGTCCCCTGCTCCTCTCTTACCCTCTCCCTTTCTGCCTAGAATGGGATTCAATGCCTGGAGATACAGCAGTCATCCTAAGAGCATGAAGCCAGGCCCACAAGAAAGGCAGAGCAGAATGGCTGCCATCAGACGGACTGCTACCTCTGATCTCCCAGGTGTATGGCAAGCAACACCGCAGACGGCTAAACTGCACAGCTGAGTCTCTCTTACCTGTGGCTGAACGCGATCTTGGTCCTTCTTCCTCGCAGACCACTTAAAACCCACATTCCTTATACTCACATAACTCAGAAAGCACGAGGTTTCTTGAGGACTCCACTAGACCTTGTTGCAAGGTAAATCATTATAAAATACCCATTTTGTGATATAAACAACATAATTAGCAGATGGGCCATAAAGACTCAGTGTCACATAAATCAGCTGTTTGCAAAATACACTAACATCAACAAATACTTACTCAACACCTAGACAAAACTATAGGTTATGGTTATATTTTTAGGCCTTAGTTCTCTCAATGGTAAAAGTAAAACCAGTTCCAGGTCTTATAAATGAATACTAAATACTAGTTACAGTGACTCTGCAGAGAGCCAACAGAGCAAACAAAAAATTCTTTTAAAATACAACTCATTTCTTTTCCTTCCTTCCTTCTCTCCTTCCCTCCCTCCTTTCAGGGCCTTGCACATGCTGGGCAAGTGCTTTACCAGCAAACTACAATTCCAGCCTTTTTAATTTTGAAAAGGTCCCAATAAGTTTCTGAGGCTGGCCTTGAACTTGCATTCCTCCTCCCTCAGGCTCCAAAGTAGCTAGGATTACAGGTGCATACCCTACACCCAGCTACGACTTTCCTCTTCTAAAAAAAATACACTTTTTTTCACCCCAGCTAGCATAATAAGAATAAAAACACTCTACATACAATTAAACATGTTTCAAACTATAGACATCAGAGCTTCCTTTGGCCAACTGATTTTCAACAAGAGGGCCAAAACAAATCAATGGGGGGTAGACTAGCTATTTGAATACATAGGACAACGTATTAAAATATGAAGTTGGATCTCTACCTCTTACCACATGCAAAACCTTTCTCAAAATGGTTCAAATCCTAAATTTAACAGCTAAAGCTTTAAAGGTATAAGAAGAAAACATAGGGATAAATCTTTGTGACCCTGGATTAATGGTTTCTTAATATGATACATAAAGCATACACTGACAAAGTAAAAGATAAAGGGGGCATGGGGGTAGGAATGATAGTGGGATCAATCAGACATTATTCCCCTACGTGCATATATGATGACGTGACCTGTGTGTAACTCCACATCATGAACAAGAAGTTATACTCCATTTATGTATGATGTGTCAAAATGTATTCTACTGTCACATATAATTAGAAAAAAAATCAAAAATTATTTAAAAAATAAAATTTCACCAGTCCCCCAAAAAATCAGATTTCATCAAAATTAAAAATGTGCTTCAAGTCACTATCAAGCAAGTGAAAAGACAATTCACAGAATGGGAGAAAATATCTACAAATAAAATCTACCTCAAAAGGGTCAAGTAGATCACCCCTAAATAAATAAAAATTTTAAAATTGAGACATTACTCCAAAAATATGCAAATGGCCAACAAGTACTCAACATCATCAGGTGTCAGGGAAATGTAAACCAAAACCACGATGGGGACTGAGGGTGCAGCTCAGTGACTGGTCCTTGCCTGGCCTGCACGAGGCCCTGGGTTCAACCAGCACCAAACCATCTACAATTTCAAAAGTTAAAATCACAATGAAATACTACTTTACCATACAAGGACGGACCTAACAAAAAGACGATAACCAGTGTTGACAATGATGTAGAAAAAGTGGAACCTTCACACTTTGATGAGGAGGATATAAAAGAGCACAGTCATTTTGGAAAGGAGTTTGGCAGATCCTCAGGAAAGTAAAACAGTATATTATCCAGCCACAAAAAGCAAGGGGTACTGACACGCGCCACAGTGAGGGCGAACTCCCAAACAGGCTAAGTGAAAACTCAAGACCTTCAGTTTCTGTGAACTATATATAATAGACACATTCATGAAGACAGCACAGAGGGTGGTTGCCTGGGGCTGGAGAAGGAAGGACCATCTACTGAGCGAGGGGTTTCACTCCGGAGGAAGGGAAATATTTTCTCACTCTACAGAGGAGGTGCCTACACATCGTGCGCAGTCTAAGTGTCTCTGAATTGTTCACCTGCAAATTGTTTCTTTTGGGGCTGGGGAGATAGCTCAGTGGTAGAGTGCTTGCTTTGCAAGCACAAGGCCCTGGGTTCAATCCCCAGCACCACAAAAAAAAAAAAAAAAAAAAAAAAAAAAAAAAGGTTTCTTTTACGTTATTTGGATTTCACCTCAATAAATCAGGAGGAAAAACACTAAACAGACGTGACATATGATCCAACTATTTGACTTCAGGTTTATACCCAAGAGAACTGGTTCACACAAAAATGTGAACAGAAATGTTCCCAGCAGCATTATTCATAATAACCAAGAGGCGGAAAATAACCCAAATATCCACCACTGATGAAGAAACAAAATGTGGTGCATCCTCACTGTGGGACATTATCTGGCCATTAACAAGAATAAGTACTGGTACATGTGCCATGGATGAATCTGGAAGATTTGGAAAGCAGTTAGATATAAAGGGCATCAGATTCTAAGATTCCATTCACGTGAAGTCTAGGCAAACCTTTGGGATCAAGTGGGTTTATGGTTGCCAGAGTTTGAAGGAAAAGGAACAGGGAGGGACTGTCAATGGGATGGGATTTCTTTCTCTAGTGAAATGTTCTGATATTAGACACTGAAAATGATCGTAGCCTTGTAAATATACTAAAAACACCAAACTGCATATTTTTAAGTACTAGGGATTTTTTTCGGTTCTGGGGATTGAAACTAGAGGTGCTCTACACCTGAGCTACATCAACAACCCTTTTTATTTTGAGATAGGATCTCACTCAGTTGCTCAGATTGGTCTTGAACTTGTGAGCCTCCTATCTCAGCCTCCACAGTAGCTGGGATTACAGGCATACACCACCACTAAAGCGTGAATTTTGTGGTATGTCAATTATAGCTCAAGTTTTAATGATAAAAGAAACTTCAAGCTCTTTATTTAGCATTTAGAAGGACATTGATTTTGGTAATAAATTCAATGACCACATAAAAGCTATCCAAAGAAACTGGAGCTAATTTTTCTCCTTAAATAATGTTTCCTGGTGTTCGGGTGTTCAAAATCACTCAAATGATGAAGGACAATTTGCAATGTTTTAAGTACACTCACGGGCTAGGATGGTACTCAGTGACAGAGTGCCTGCCTGGCATGAGCGAGGACCCAGGTTCCATCCCCAGCACCACACCCACAAAAGTACACTCAGGTTAAAAACAAACAAGTAGATAAAAAGAAAATACACCCAAACATGAACAATGGCTGTCTTTGCAACTGCCCCTTTAATCCTACCTTTCTGAGCACGCATTTCTTTTATAAAAACAAACTCAAACTTGAGAATTTTCACCCATGCAAACCCCTTTTTTTGGGGTACTGACTGGGCAGTTTTGCACCTCTGCCATGGATCCTGCTGGAAACCCTATGCATCCTAATCCTACCAAGACTTCCAGGAAAGAAAAGTATGAGTAAAAACTTCAGGTGGTGCATCGCTCGGCCTTTTAAGAGGCTATTCAATCTTAAAACCAGGGCTAACTGTGCTACATTATGCCCCCCACCCATGTGGCTATTGCCTTAGAGCAAAAAATCTCTCTCCCCCTCTCAGGACTAGGGAAGGAACCCAGGCCTCATGTGTGCTAGGCAAGTGCTCTACTACTGAGCTAGCTACACACTCAGCCCTTTCTAAAAATTTTTTGTATTTTGAGACAGGGTCTCAGTAAATTATCCAGGCTGGCCTTGAACTTTCGTTCTTCTGCCTGACTGGGATAACAGGTGTGGCTGCATTCAGCTGAAAAGAGAAGTCTTAACTGTCCTTCTCCACCCTGTCCCACCCAGTTATTACCCCTCCTGAAGGAAGGAGCATTGTTAATCTACTAATTATTTCTTTGGGGCTTCACATATCACAGGTACATTCCAGAAACTAGGCTAGATCCTTTACATGCATTATCTTCCTATGTTCAGTGCCATGGAGTAACTAGCCATCTTGCAGCAAAGTTGAGGAAGCCAAGGTCTACCAAAGTTAAGAATTCACCCAAGGTCACAGAACTACTTCTAAGTCTTAAGACTGAGATTCGAACCTGGGCTGCCTGATTCTACAGTGTGCACACTGTTGCCCCAAGTCTAATGTCCATTCCCACTTCTGTTAAAAGCACCTCATTTTCCTTGGGGAACCATCCCTCTGCTGCTTTCAATTCATATGAACCCCTGGCTCTTAGGCTGGGCATGTGACCTAGACCTGACCAGTCAGCACTGAACCCCACCCCATCACTGCCCAAGTATAGGGCACCTAACTTCTGGCACGATGCAGGCCTCAGCACCAAACTCCAGCGATTCCTGATCTGTCAGATGACCAGTTTCTGAGCCAAGGAGTCGCAAGATTCATGAGTATTCTTCATAGGGTACCCCAGCTGCTAATGTTCCAATTCACTGAATTCCAATGCAATCAAACCAAACCATGAGAACCAAGTAGATCTTTAACCACCAACACATTTTAAGAGATGAAGCATTAATTCTTTTTTTTTTTTTTTTTTTGGTACCAGGGATTGAACCCAGGGGGCACTTAACCACTGAACCACATCCCCTACCCTTTTTTGATTTTATTCGAGACAGGGTTTTGTTGAGTTATTTAGGGCCTCATTAAGTTGCTGAGGTTGGCTTTGAACTCGCAATCCTCCTGTCTCAGCCTCCTGAATCTTAATTCTTTTAAAGTACAAGTTGACTTCAAATTCTATTCTCTACAGCTACACCGTGTGTTTCGTTCTCATCTTTGCTTCCACACTTCACCTTCATATCCATAACGATCTCCCCTGTGCTCCAACCCCACAGTCAACCAATATGCCTCAAACACATGACCAAAATGGGCTTTTAAAATTCAAAGTTCCAGAGAGCACCCTTGGTCTCCAACTGTGCCATCCTCATCTCCAAGTCATCACCAAAAGCTAGCTGGTAAAACCTCGGGCTTCCTCTTCAAACTACCTTTCCTTAAACTACCCCTGTCTTTTCATAAGCTTCCCTTACCAGTTTGATTCTGCGTTTCCAGAGCAGCCTGCCAGTGGGTCTCTTGTCTCCCTACACTCAACACTGATCCCGGGAACCTACCTACTGCATGGTTCAGGACCTAGGCTAGACACTGGAAGTGCACAGGATTGCCAGAAAAGGATTCCGCTTTGAGTACGACCAAGTCTGACTTATCAGGAGAGCACGACACACACACGCAGTGAGATGGAGGTCACTTGCAGGGTCTACAGGGAGTGCGCAGGAGAAGAGTGGAGAGGTGTCCTTGGTGGAGATCACAAAGTTAAATGAAGAAGAATGACATGTGACGAAATATGGGAAGGGGGATATTCCAAGCAAAGAACTGGGGAAAGAGGGGAAAACGGTCCAGCACACATTTTGCTTGACCAGAGCATCCGTGAAGGAAATAAATGGGAAATAACGTTAGAAAAAGCAGCCTGGAAGCCAGGTACCACTGCGGCGCCACCTATAATCCCAGCTGCAGTGGAGACTGAGCAGGACGATCTCAAGTTCAAGGCCATCTGGGCAATTTACCAAGACCCTGTTTCAAAAAAAGCAAAAGAAAACAACAACAAACAGATCAGAAGAGCAGTCTAGAGCACAATGAAGGAAGACTTGTGCTATTATTTTATTTTTTTGGTACCAGGGATTGAACTCAGGGGCACTTGACAACTGAGCCACATCCCCAGCCCTATTTTGTGTTTTATTTAGAGACAGGGTCTCACTGAGTGGCTTAGCGCCTCACTTTTGCAGAGGCTGGCTTTGAACTCACAATCCTCCTGCCTCAGCCTCCTGAGCTGCTGGGATTGCAGGCATGCACCACCACGCCCAGCCGGCTTGTGCTGTTTTAATAATTGGAATTTAATGAACACAATTTTAGAACCATCCAGGGTGTCTATGGCAGGGGAGATTTATCTCCCTGAATCACACTAGTCTGGCATCTTGGGCAATAATGAACAAAATAGATGAAGACTAGGTGTAGGAGCTCAGCTGGCTTGCAATGACAGTTCAAAGAGAGATGTGAAAAAACTAGAGGAGCTAGGGTTTTGAAGACAGGAGAAATTATGCAGATAGAAGACCAAGCGGCTTTAGAAAGCAAAGGAGAGGAGAAAGGGGCTGGGCCTCGCAACAAGGAGGATGACACCGGGACAGCCTGGGTGAACTCTGAGTTTCCTAAGTTTCATCTGTCAGGAGATCTCACGCTCTTTCCCAACCAGATACCTAACCCTCAGGCTGGGTGTGCTCAGTGGCAGAGCACTGTGTAGCACGCTTGAGGCCTTGGGTTTGACCCCCCAATTGTAAAAAGCAGTAACATTTGAAAATCTTTCTTAGATTACAGGCCACATAAAAACTGGAAGCAGACCTTTTTCGCCCCTCAAGCACAGTTCAGCAACCTTGGCAACATTGTGTAATTCCTTTGACTAACAAAATGTCTTTTTTTTTTTTTTGGACAACAATTACTCATCAAATATTTGATTCACCAACAAGGGCAGAGGAGCCCCTGGTTATTCCCCTTCGGTTGATATTAACATCTTATATTTAATATGGCAAAATTTCCTTCCTACTTCTGCAAATGAGGAAGCTATTGAAATGTTCAAGCAGGAGTTACTGACCCCAAATGGGAGGATGAATTAAACGGAAAGACACGAGGCTTTTATGATGTGTCTATCATAGATGGGAGAAAGGAATATTGCTAGTCACGATGGGGACAAATGTAGGCAAGGAGCATATGGCTTAGAGTCAGGAGATGAGATTTAAAAGTCAAATGCACCTCTATTTAAGGGATTACTTCTATAAATTCTATTCAACTCCCAAAATTCTGCAAACAAGTCTTTCTACTTTCAGTTTTACATACACAGTGCCTTGAATTAGCTTAGTGAATAGCATTTCATTTCGTGAAGCATTTTAACAGCTCCTGAAAGGGTACTGCTTTAAATCATGGACTCTGAAAATTTTCTAGCCCACAATTATAAAAACACTTAACACAATATCTCACTTTAACCAAACAAAAAACACGTGGAATGTCATTGTACTAGTAAAGTAATATAGCATTTTCCACATTTAAGACCAAAAAATTTTAAGCAGTGCCAGTTTGATCTGCCTTATGATATTCCAAGGAGACATGAACACAACATGAACATTTCATCAGCACTTAGGCTGAATCAAGGGTTAGCAAAACCAGGGCGATAGTAGCAAATGGGATAAAGATTTTCTCCATCATTTTTCAGTTAAAAAAAAAAAAAAGACTCTAAAACAGTTTTGTTCTTTCCAACATAGCTGTATCTCTTTCATGGCTGACTTCTCTACAGAAGTCTCAGAATATTTCTGTGACTCAATAAATCACAAAAATTCACCCATAAAATCTCAAGTCTTACTGGGCACAGGAGCACATGCCTAAATCCCAGCAACTCAGGAGGCTGAGGAAGGAGGATCCCAAGTTTGAGACCAGCCTCAGCAAATTAGCAAGGCCCGAAGCAACGTAGTGAGATCCTGTTTCAAAATATAAATATAAAAAGGGATGAGGATTCCACTCAGTGGTAAATTATGTCTGGGTTCAATCCCCAGTACCAGAAAAAAAAAAAAAAAACCTTCAAGTCTTACAGATGAAGGCAAAAGACAATGCCTAGGGTGCCTCAAAAAGAATCAACACACAAAACAAAGTTCTCAGCTCCATCCTGCCTGTGGGTCTGGCCTACAGATCCCTGCCAGCCCTGACGCCTGTAGTTAAAAATCCTGACAATGAATAATTTCAAAGTATAGAGATTTATACAGCTACTACTTCTGGAGACTGGGAAGTACTCACATATGGAGCCCAGATCTGATGGGGGCCTTTTGCTGCATTATAACAACGGGGAGGGCATGGCATGGTTGAGGCGGACCAAGCGTGTTTTCACAACAAAGCCACTCCATGATAACTCACTAATCCGAGAACGGACAAACCTCTACCTCCGTCAATCCATGAACAATTCATGAACATATCATGAGGACAGAGCCTTCATTACCCAATCACCTCCCAAAGGACCCATACCCACATACATTAACATATGAATTTGGGGATAAAGTTCCCAACACATGAATTTGGGGGACACACTCAAACCATACCAGTTCTTAACCTTTCTTTTCTTTCTTTCTTTCCACTTTTTGTAATGGGGATTTAACCCAGAGGTACTTTACCACTAAGCTACATTCCCAATCCTTTTTATTTTTTATTTTGAGACAGGGTTTCATAAGCTACTGAGGCCCTCATTAATTTGCTAAGGCTGGCCTCAAACTTGTGAACCTCCTGTCTCAGTCTCTAAAATCACTGGGATTACAGGTGTATGCCACCTTGTCCAATTCTTAATCTTTCATAGGTTCAAATTTGAACCTAGGTTGGCTGAGCTCCAAAGTCTGAGAACTTTCTCCTAGAACTCCTGTTTCTTGCATTATAAACTCTCAAACATCAGAAGCCACATTTTCTTCCCTGGTAGGTTTCTGGGCTTACTCTAATTTTGGTAAATGTTCATTCTCTCCTTATTTTGTTTTCCTCTACAATGTTCACCTTTCCCCCCTCCCCTAGTGCTGGGAATTAAACCCAGGGCTTCACGTGTGCTGTGAAAGCACTATTGGATAATAAAAAATTATTGTACATATAAAAGGCAAAAGGGAGCCAGGAGGGCTAGGGATATAGCTCAGTCGGAAGAGTGCTTGCCAAGCATGCAAACAGCCCTGGGTTCAATCCCCAGCACCAAAACAAAAAGGCAGTGATGCCTGCCTGTAATCCCAGCTGCTCTGAGCCTGAGGCAGGAGGATCACAGGTTCAAAGCCAGCCTCAGCAACTTAGCAAGACCCTAAACAACTTAGCAAGACCCTAAGCAACTTAATTTAGAGACCCTGTCTCTAAATAAAAAATAAAAAGGGCTGGGGATGTGGTTCAGTGGTTGAGCACCTCTGAGTTCAGTTCCTGGTTTAAAAAAAAAAAAAAAGCAAAGGGGCCTAGAGATTTCTTTTACCTCAGCCTTTCTCCTTTACCATTATTAACAATAAAAGTCCTGTGTGGGTGGGGTAGGGCAGTAATTGGGGAACTGAAAAATGAATTGTGCTTGCTTCAAGGATACAAGGATAAGATGACCCAAGCAAGCCTGTCCCACCCATCTCCAAGTGGCCTGAGGTAAAGATGACCACAACTTAAAACAGAAAGTAAATGTGTAGAGTAAGGAAAACAGGGCAGTTCCTGGGCTCCCTATGCACTAAGGAGAGATATGGGGTGACGTTTAATGGGTGTTTGAAAGGAAGTATGTCTAAGGTGTACACTATCAGGACTCAGCCTTGTCACTGATCCTCAGTCTCCACGGCCTTCATTCCAACCCCTCAGAACCCCAGCCCTGTCCTCCTCAGGCCTAAGACAATCTCTAATATTACTCAGAGTCCCAGTCTCAGAAGCCACCAATAAGGACTTAAAGGCAAAAAAGTACTGGGAGAGGATCTGGGTTGGCACTGAGATATGCTTTTGAGCAGGGCACGGAGGCACAGGCCTCTAATCAATCCCTGCTACCCAGCAGGCTGAGGCAGGAGGATCACAACTTCCGGCTGGTCTGAACAACTTAATGTAACCCTATCTCTCCATAAAAAGTGCTGGAGATGTAACTCGGTAGTAGTAGGGTGCTTGCCTAGCATGCACCAGGCCCTGGGTTCCATCTCCAGCACTGTCAAAAAAACAAACAAAAATAAAAAAGCAAAACAAAACAAAAACCTTTTGGCACCCAAGTAGGAATTATCGTACACAAAATGTTTTTGTGGGAAAATGGATTATTCCAAACAAATCGATGTTATACAGAAACTCCTGTAGCACAACTGTATGTAATTACCTAAGTACTTCCTCAAAGGCAACAAGCTTTACTTCCAAAATACTTTGGGCAGTGCTCAAATGAATGCTTAATAAGTAACATTTACTAAACAAATTTGCTCTGCTTGATAAATTTCACTGTTTTCCTTTCGGTCATATTCCACTGACTCCCAACCAGCATATGAGACACAGTCAATGAGTCAGTGAATACCCTCCACATTCTTGATACTCAGAGAGTGGTCCACGGACTCGCTGCATCCGCATCACTTGAGGGGCTTATCAAACCAGAATCTGCATTTTTAAGAGAAAAGATCCCCAGGCGAAGCGCACGCACGTTAAAGTTGGAGAAACATGCCTTAGAATTTTGCTCTCTATAAATTCTTCCCATCCCCACATCTGCGTGAGAAAAAAAGAAAAAATAGAGCATGCCCCGCAAAGGGCCAGAAATCAGCCCACGGAGGAGTTGGGACACTTGTCATGCGGGGTGTTCTTCTCCCTGACAGCCCCCCACCCGCTCACCTTGATGCGCTCCCCATCTATCTCCACCGCTCGCTCTCGGAAATCCACCCCAATAGTGGCCTCGGTGCGGTCGGGGAAGCGGCCGGCGCAGAAGCGGTAGGTCAGGCAGGTCTTGCCCACATTGGAGTCGCCGATCACGATGATCTTGAAGATGCGGGAGCGGGCCGGAGGCAGGCACCCCGAGGCCCCGGACACCGTGCAGCTGGAGGAGAAGCTTGCCTCGAGCGACGACTCCATCTCCGAAGCCATTCTCCCGGCCCGCCCCAAGCTGAGGCGGAGGAGAGGAGAAGCAGGGAAGGTGAGGAATTACGCCACCGCCACCAGCGCGCCCAGCCCGCTGCCTCCACTGCGCAACGTCCCGGGAGCCGCCACCCGCCGGCCGCGCAGCACGCGTGCGCACCGCCCGCCCCGCCCCGCACAGGTGTGGCGCCCGCCGCCGCCCCCACCGCACTCGCGCGGGAGCCCGTGCCGGCTAGGCGGCGCCGGGCCGGGGAGCGGGGCAGGCCCCGTCCTTGGGTACTGCGGAGCACAGCGCCCCCGGCCCCGCGCCCTGGCTGACCCGGACCCGCCACGTCCGAGGTTGCCGCCCTCCGAAGGAAGCCGCGCGCGTCCTCCGGGGCGGGGAGAGGAGGACCGCTGAGAGGAGGGAGGCGCCGCCGGGCTCTCTCGCGAGAGGGCCGAAGAGCCGCCTTGGCGAGGGCGCGCGCCCGCCCAGCGACGGTGGGGACGTCCGCAGGCTCGGCCGTCCGCCTCGGCTCCACCTCCCGCCTGGGTTGCGCTGCCCTAGCCGCGAGCTGGCGCGGGCTCCGTGGCTTGCAGATCGGGCCGCGCGGAGCCTCGCAGTCCTCAGCCTCGCGGGCGCGTTTTTGGCCGTCAGCCGGCGGGGGTGGCGCGGAGCAGGTCCCTGGGCGTCGTCCCAGGGCCACGTGCAGGTATCCGCGAGATGCTGGCGCCCGGGGCTCGGCCGGCCAGTACCCCAGGCCCATAGGGTAGAGCAAATCACATGTGGGCCACTCGGGGGCCTGTGATCCTGGCCTGTCTGGTGAAAATAAAACCCATTATGCCCCAGTTAAGTGTTAGCGTCTGGCTGGCGATGATGTAGCGGTTAAATAGCAGGCACCCGGGTTGCCTTTGTCTACCTAAGGAAGGTGTTAGTAGACGGGACCGCGCAGCCTTAAGGGATGTCTTGGAATTCTTCCAAGGAAACCTACTACACGTTATCATACCAAAGGTCCCAAACTGCAGACATGCAGCTTTCTGTTAAGAGTATTGTCTTGTTTTGCAACCACAAGACTATTTTACTTTCTGTTTTGAGCAGATGGTGATGTCATTTTGAAAGTCAAGGACTAGGAAAAGGTAGATCTTAAAAAGAGTGAGAGGACGACAGAACTCTAGAAGTTGTAGGAAAGGAGATAAGCAGTTTGTCCCATGAAGTGAAAATGTAGAACAAATGAGTGGTAAAATCTAAACATGCCTAGAGTTGCCAGAAATTTACAAAAGCCTTAATATAATTTCTGTTTCTGAAGAAAAAATACAGTCACGAGTATACCAAGTTATGTTATCCAGAAAAAATGCTTACGTCGTTTAACAAGTATACCAATTGTGCTCACCTACTTTCCTGTCAAAGAAACTAGATTATGGGCTGGAATATCAAAATTGTTATTGTTCAACAACAACAAAAAAAATTGTTATTGTTCCTCTCTAAGGTTATTTCCACAAAGATGAATCGTCTAGCTAGGCGTGGTGGTGCACACCTGTAAACCCAGCTACTTGGGAGGCTGAAGCAGGAGGATCTCAAGTTCCAGGCCAGCAGGCCAGCCTCAGCAATTTAGCAAGACCCTGTCTCAAAGTAAATAAAGGACTGAGGATATATTTTAGTGGTAAAGCACCCCTGTGTTTAATCCCGAGCACCCAAAAAAAAAAAAAAATCATCTAGAAGGCCTTGGAATATATTATTCCCCCAATCTACTCTATTCCTGTCAAAGGACAAAGTCCAAAGACTTAAGGAAAAAGAACAGTTAAAGTATTCAAAGCTGTGGATAATCGGACTTTCAAAGGATGGTGCATGAACATCATTGCACCCCAAGACCACCTCTCCTCTCTTTTTTGTATTCTAACTTTCACTTTAGCTCTTAATAAACTGTAACCCAAAATCCTTTCCATGATTATGGTCACATTTAAAAAACACTTTATTAGACAAGTTTAGTGATTCATATATCATTTTGTATTTATCTGGAAATACATAGAAAGTTTTCACTGATGGAATGATGTGATTTGTGGTATTTTTTTTTTCAAAACAACCCTGGGGAGAATGGATAAGGTAGTGATGTGGGTGAAACAAATGATTGTGTTAAGTGATTTGTTAAGAAGAGGAGGAAGAGGGGCTGGGGATATAGCTCAGTTGGTAGAGTGCTTGCCTCACAGGTTCAGGCCCTTTTTTGGGAAAAAAAAAAGGGAAAAGGAGAGGGCAACAACAGCAAAGAAAATCTGTGAGATGGGCCATCATGGGAAGTTCCTCCAAGGAAGTGATGTTCAGAAGAGTCATTACACTAGTCTTGTTTGTTTATGATTAAATTTCTTCATAATAAAAGTTGTCTAAATAGAAAGAAAATCCTTATCATGTTTTTCCAAATCTTATTTATTCTTCACATCCATCTTTGTACATCTCCCACTCGTTATTCCAAGTTGAACATTCTCTTCTTTATTCTAACCCTAACACACTTTTGGAGATATTGCTCATTTGGCCTTAGAATACACCTTTGCTAAGTTTCATTATACTGTATTAGATTGTCAACTCTTGATAATGATTGGAAGTACATTATTTAGCAAATGATAAATGAGCTAAGTGGGAATTTCTTGTGTAAGAATCCAGTTTGACCACTTTACCAATTGTACACAGTTCAGCACCATTTAGACCAAAAAAATTATTGTTGACACTTGACATTATGACACTGCAATTTAAGAGTGTCCACATGTGACTACAGCATATGCTACTCTTCTTAAGTGATTAACCCCAGAGGCCCCAGAATTGATCCAAGAGGAGATTCTACTGTTGGGAAGAGTGGATGGTTATGTTGTCCTACTTCCTGAGAGTTTGTTTTGTCCTTAGAGTCTTTCACTAGCACTTGACCTTAAAGTATTAACACTTTCTCTAATACTTCGCTACATAGCTGGGGAGAAATTAAATTTGGATCCTTTATCAATAGCTTAAACTAGAACATTATAATGGTTTAGGGTAAAGTGAGTATGTACTTTTCTAATAGAAAAATATTGTATATTTAAAATAGAATAACAAGGTTAAGCTTATGATCATAACAAGACTATTTGAGCTGCTTTTCTAGAGATGCTGCCTCCCTATGGTAGAGGCCATTTTTTTAAAGGTCTCACTCAGCAATAACTTTTAGACAACTTCACTCTTTTGGTTCTGGTCTACACAGTACAAGGGAAAATTCCCTTAACTGTCTACCTAAGGGTTTTTCGATGGAATTAACATTTTAAGCCTTGTTTTAGGTTCCTTCCTGTGCATCATAGGATGTGTATCAATTCCTTTGACTTCTATCCAGTAAATACCAGTAATACCCCACACCCAGCTATACAACCAAAACTCTCCTCTCTACTGCCAAATGGCTCTGGGGCAGACAAACCCCTACTTCTGAGCCACTGGTCTACATAAGATCTCTTCTCACAATTCTGATTTCCTGTCCATCCCAGGTGATGGTAAGAATTCTCCCTTAAAAACAGAACTTCAGTTACCCAGAGAAGTATGGCACTGGTCTTGTTGACCTACCAGATTACCGTATCACTATGTTTAATAACCTAAACATCATGGAAGAGTTTTAAGTTTAGCACAGTAAATACTATCATTTTATAGAATAGCTCACAGAGTTTTAGAATTCTTTAAGGCCTATCTTCATAAGAAGGGTCACTGAAAAGTTAGTGGAATTTGTATACTCCACACTATGCTAGTGATTGGGGGAAGGGAAAGATGAAAAATAAAATGTGATTTTAGCTCACGAGGAATTTATAATCTAACTGCAGAAGCAAGTTATATGCAAACACTAGTAAATATCAGAACAAACAGAATGCTGAATTCTACCCTAGAGGTGCTTGGCCTGGACTTGAAGAATTCTAGACAGGTGAAGAAGCGTACAGTAAGAAGGGTTGGAAATGACTCCTTTCACCTGGAGGCAGACGAGGAGTTCAGATGGCAGACCTCCCATAGAGGACTGTGTGCTGGAGATGCCTGTGCCTATGGAGGAGCCATTCCTCAAACAAACCCAAACTCTCCATAAGCAAGCCTTGCAAATATTTGATGTATGTGAAAAATTCAATTGTGATGGCCTCTGTTGTTTGCTCCTCTCTCATTTTTATTTCTGCCTTTAAAGTGTTTCATTATTTAATATTTCTGTATTTGAAACCTCAGCAGGCAAGCAATGGACAAATTTTAGAAGGACTTAAATAACAATAAGATTTAGCAAATATATTAAACTATAACTTGCAGATGGAGAAGACATGTTAATGTCCATGAAACAGTTGTAAAAACTGATTTTTAAAATTAAGCTCCACAGAAGAATATCAATGCCAAGTAACACTTTCTGATACCAGACCACAAAATACCACCAAGAAAAAAAAAAAAAAATCCTAAGGTGGGGAGAGGAAATCCATCTAATTGGAAGCTAAAAAAAGAATGTCCTAAATAATTCCAAGTCAGGGAGAAAATCACAACCATAATTGCAAATGCACAAACTATTTAGAAATTAGTAACTATAAGAACAAAACAACAACTAAAGTAAAAATGCAACACAATTCAGCCAAAGGATACTAGATACTAGCTTGATCCTGTATAAAAAAAAATAAAGATCTTGAGCTGGAGATATAGCTCAGTTGGTACAGTGCTTGCCTAGCATGTGTAAGACCCTGGGTTCAATCCCCAGCATAAATAAAGGTCAATCTCAATAAAGGTAAGTGTGTGGGTAATTATAAAAGCTAGTATTATTATAATGACAGTGAAAATCTCTACCTTTTGTTTTATACATGTATGATTTAAGAGACAAAGTACAATTGACCTTTCAAATTATTATTCCATTCAATGGATTGATCCACTGATTAAGTTATGGCTCTTATAATTGAATGATTTCACCTCAACATTTTGCATTAACACAGGAACTTTTGGGGGACACCTCATATCCAAAGCACAGTATTCTTCCCCAACCCCCAAAACCTCACGTCCATCTCCCAAGAGTCCCATAGTCTTTAACAGTTTCAGTATTTAAGTCCAAAGTGTCCTCTGAGACTCAAGGTAACCTCTGGGCTTTGAGCCCCTGTAAGATCAAAAGCAAGTTATTTATATCCAATATATAATGGCATAAAGTAAACATTTCCATTACAAAAGGGAGAAATCAGGGTATAGAAGAGATGGAACCAAAACTGGGCAAATATTAGGTCCTGTAGCTCCACGTCTGGCATCTGGGGACACATAGTGGTGTGATGTTATTTCGAAAGGGACTGGGCTGCCCTGTTCCTATGGCTTGCCTGTTGCAGTGTGCATGGCCTCCCCCTTAGGCTGTGTGTGTCCACAACCAGTAGCTTTCTTGGACAAATGTGCCACTGCACTGTCATCTCTTAATCCCAGGGATCTCTGTTCCAGTTTTGGCTTCACCTTCACAGGTTCATGCATCTCCTTCTTAGGGGCATCCTGCAGGGATTCTAATCCTGCTATACTTTTCCTGGCCTCCCAGACTGTCCTTTGAAATCAGCAGAAGTCACCATGACCCCTTAACTCCAGCATCCTGCATTCCTGCAGAACCATGTGGATGATGCCAAGGTCTGCTGCCAGCTTGAGCAGTAGCTGGGCCCACTTCAACATTGCTACAGCAGCCTCTGAGTGCCTGGGCTGCTAAGCACAATGAACCAAATGAACCAATGAAACAATTTCTTAAGCACCCCATGTAACCACATCTTCCTTGACTCCAGTTTTACACCCACTCCTCTGGTCAAACTTCAAGTTTTCCTCACTGCTTTCTGCTCCTGATTAACACACTAAAATTGGCTAAAAACTGCCAGTAAAATGCATGCTATCCCCTGAATGCTATGCTGCCTTGAAATTTCCTCCACCCTATTAGTCCATGAGCTTTAAATTCAGCCTCACAAAAAGTCTGAGAACATGAGCAAAAAGCAGACAAGTTCTTTGCCAGATTGTAACATGAATGGCCTTTAGTCCAATTTCTAATAGACTCCCACTTCCTCTCTGAAACCTCATGAGCACAGTCTTTACTATCTGCATTCCCTCTGGCATTCTGGTCTTCTGAGTTCACACCAGAATCACCCATTAAGCTCTGCTTACAACATTGTAAGGCTTCACTAGCCTGCATCATCTAACTTCCAAATTCTTCCTGCAAACCAGACTTCTGAACCACATGGTGAGGCTAGTCACAGCAACAATCCCACTTCGTGGTGCCAATTTCTACATTAGTGCCAGGTTTTCATCATTGTGACAAAAATACCTGACAATAACAACTTTGAGGAGGATAAGCTTATTTTGGTTCATGGTTTCAGAGGTCTCAATCCATGATCGGCCAACTCTATTACTCTGGACCCAAGGTGCAGCAGCACATCATGGTGGAAAGCCATGGCAGAGAAAAGTTACTCAACTCTTGGTGGCTGGGAAGCAGAAAGAAGGAAGGACTAAGGGACAAGACATAACACCCAAGGCATGACCCCAGCAACCCACTTCCTCCAGCCCAGCCACACCCCATCTTTCTACAGTTACCATCCAATACAGTAGTCCTCTCCAAGTATCAATCCATCAAATGGGTCAATCCACCTAATAGGTTACAACTCTCATAATCCAGCCATTTCACCTCTGAACATCCCTGCATTAACACAGGAACTTTGGGGGGACACCTCATATCCAAAACACAACAGATATAATAATTCTAATTTTTTTGTAACTAATAAAACTGGACTTTGAATATAAAGAGCAAGAAAAACAGTAGAATTTTCCACACAATTCTCAGTTGTTGAAAGTTTTAGCAAATAAAAATCAATGCATTGATCTAGACCCTGGAAATAGAGAGTAAACAGGCAAACGATTGCCTTCATGGAATGTCTACATGGTAGTGAAGAGATAAAGAAATTACCAAAATTATAAGTTTTGGGCAATAATAAATGAAAGAAAACAAAGCAGGATATAAAGTTAAAACATGATGGAAAAACTGTGAGTAATAAGGGAAGGATTCCTAAGGATCTTGCATTTATGTAGGGATATGAAAGAAATGAGGAAGCATATATATATGTGTGTGTGTGTGTGTGTGTGTACACATATATATATATACACACACACACACACACACACACACAGGAAAATGGCTTTTAAGAAAAAGGGAAAGGGAATTGCAAAGACCTTGAGGAAAAAAATAGTTTCAAATAATTCAATTATACATATTTATTACTATCATTATTGTTATTGCTACTGGGGATTGAACCCAGTAGTGCTTTAACACTAAGCTACATTCCCAGTCCTTTTTATTTTTTATTTAGAAAAAGTATTTAAATTGTTGAGGTCTCACTAAGTTGCTGAGGTTGACTTTAAATTTGTGATACTCCTGCCTTAACCTCCTGAGTCACTGGGGATTTCAGGCGTGCACCACTATGCCCAACTATTATTATTATTAAAGTGCTTGGTGTGGAACACAGAGTATTGTACATACTTGGCAAGTACTCTTACCACTAAGTTATGCCCCCAGCTCCATCCTTAATTTTTTAAAATTGACTTAGAATAATTTCTTCCTATTCTAAGTAGAATGTAGAAAATTTACCTTTGTATAGGTGAAATTACCTCCCTCCTTATGTTATAGTTGTTATCAGTTAAGTCTACCCATGTTGAAAACCTCATAGAACAATGCTATCACTTTTGCTTTCATCTATTTTAAAGAACTCAAGAAGAATTTATTGCATTTACAAAAGTATTTGCCATTTCTGATGGTCTTCCTTTATTCCTGAAGTTTCAGCTTTCCTTTTGGTATCATTTCCCCCAATCCAAAGAATTTTCTTTAGCAATATTTCAGAACAGATCTACTGGAAACAAATTCTTTCAATTTTCTTCATCTGAGAATGCCATTATTTCACCTTAATTCCTGATGCATATTTTCAATGGATATAGTATTTTGTGTTGATGGTTCCTCTCAGAACTTTAAAAATGTTGTGACGCTTCCTTCTGGCTCATATGGTTGTTTTTTTTGTTTTTTTGTTTTTTTTTTTTTTTTTTTTTTTTTTGCGGTGCTAGGGATTAGAACCCAGGGCCTTGTGTTTGTGAGGCAAACACTCTACCAACTGAGCTATATCCCCAGCCCTCATATGGTTTCTAATGAGAGTTCTGTAGTGATTCAAATTGTTCTTTTCCTATAGATAATAGATAATATATTTCATTTCTCTGGCTGCTTTCAAGGTATTTTATTTTTTAGCATTTTGATTATGATAATGTTTGGGCAAAAATTTATATGTGTTCATCCTATTTGGGGTTAATTGAGTTTCTTATGTCTATAGCTTGTTTTCCAAATTTGAGACCTTCTCATCCATCATTTATTTTGAAATTTTTTCTCTAGCAACATTTTTTTTAATACCATGAATTGAATCCAGGGGTTCAACATCCCTATTTATTTATTTATTTATTGTGCTGGGGATTAAACCCAGGGGTACTCTACCACTGAGTTATATCCTCAAGTTTGCAATCCTCCTGCCTTAGCCTCCCAAGTAGCTGGGATTATAATTTGCTCTGTCAACCTCTTGTTATGTCCTGCAGATCCTGGAACTTCTATTCGTTGGCTTTTAAATTCTCTTTTTTTTTCTCTATTGTTCAGATTGGTTGATTTTTATTGACCTCCTCTCACGTTCATTGTGTTAAGTTCACTCTGCGATTGAGACCATTCAGTGAGTTTTTAAAAATTCCTTTGATTCTTTTTATCTTCTATTTCTTTACTGATAATTTCTATTTTTCCACTGTTTTCAAAAGTGCTTATGAGGGGCTGGGCACAGTGGTGCACGCCTGTAATCCCAGCGGTGAGGAGACTGAGGCAGGAAAACTCCAAGTTCAAAGCCAGTCTCAGCAACAGCGAGGTGCTAAGCAACTCAGTGAGACTCTGTCTCTAAATAAAATACAAAACAGGACTGGGGATGTGGCTCAGTGGTTGAGTGCCCCTGAGTTCAATCCCCAGTGCTTTTAATTGCTGTGGGAGAGCTAAGGAAGTCAGGAACTTGGACAGGTCTGCCATTTTAATAAATTAGGTTGCCACAATTCCATAAGTAGAGGCAGAAGGCATGAGACTCCTGGATCAGGGATAAAGGACAGTTTATTACTCATCCTAATAGAAGGAGGAAGGGTTTTAGCATTTATACCAGTTTTCTGAGTCCTGGTTCCCAGAGAGTGATGCAAGTAGAGCCCAGTGACACCTATGTATGTAGTGGGCTTTTATAGGAAAATAACTGTGGGAAACTCTTAGCTTTATAAAGGGCCTGCAAACCTACCCAGCCTCATCTGGGAGCGAGACATCACTTTTTCAATTTTTAAAATCCTAAACAGCAAATAAATCTTGAGCCCAGAGAAAAACATTATGTCTATCTCCAAGGTTAGTTGTTATACAAATCTTCCTGAAAAAGACAGTCAAAAAAAAAAAAAACCCAGCTAATGCTTTTGCCTAAAAGATATATAGAAACACAAGGGACAAATAAAGAATTTTCTCCCAACAACCCAACAAATGGTTGATTTAAAGCCTTCATCATCTGGGTTCTCTCCGTGTTGGTATCTTTTTTCCCTAGGTGAAGTGAGATTTTCCTGGTTCTCAGTATGCTTCATAATTTGGGGTTATATTCTGGACATTTTAAGTATTCTAAGACTTCAGTTTTTGTTTAAATTCTGTTGAGAATGTTGATATTTTTGTTCTGGCAGGCAATTAACCTGGACAGCCAGGCTACAGGTTCCATCTAGTCTTCTTTGGATAAGAAGAGGCACAATGGTATTATGACCTTCCAAAAAAGAAAATACAAAACAATGTCTATTAAATTCCAGGAAATAAACTAGAGAATAAACCAAAAGAGGCCTTCCTTCTCCCGCTAAAGGAACTTTGCTTACCTTTCAAGATAATGAGTAATCTTGCCAGGCACGGTGGTTTACGCTTATAATCCCAGCAGCTTGGGAGGCTGAGGCAGAAGGATTGGGAGTTCAAAGCCAGCCTTAGCAACATTGTGAGACCCTAAGCAACTTGGCAAGACCCTGTCTCTAAATATAAAATATAAAAAGGACTGAGGATGTGGCTCAGTGGTAAAGCATCCCTGAGTTAAATCCCCAGTACTCCCCAACACCCACAAAAAAAAAGAATAATTTCTTTCCTGAGTGGGGAATGGGTAGTTTGCCAGCAACTTTTACAAAAACTTAGAGCTTATTAAATTCAGGATCCTTCTGTGATAATGGCCCTCTGCAGTTGAAGGAAGTACCTGGTCCCCACCCAGTCACAACATAGGAATTAGGGCACAGGGACTGACCCCAGATATCACTGTAAATGCTTTTTGTTTTCAATAACTAAAATTTTATGGCCCTACCCCAGAGGTCTGGCGTCTTTGTCAAGCTGTTTATGCAAAACCGTGGCAGGCTGTTAGCTTTCAAGAAGGGTAGTCTCAAATATGTCACAGTTTATGACTTAAAAGGGAGAATGTGGCAGGACATGAAGGTGAAGAAGTGGCAGAAGCAAGTCCCTCGGGACCACAGCTAAGGTAACAGAGGGACTGCTGGTGTCAACAATACTGACAGCAGCACCCTTAGAGAGGAGGACAGGACCAAACATGCTGAGCTTTTTTGTGATAAGTGACCAGAAGGACAGCAGATGACGGTCAGAAGAAAGAATGATATAGTCTAAAAGTCTAACAACATGCACCTCAAGGGAACTAGAATTTTGTAAGGAAGAAAACGTGTTCTGAAATTGGCAACGGGGAGTAAGCAGCACACCCACTTCATGTGGAGGTCTTGTACGTGGGGTGAGTGTTGCATCAGAAGCAATATTATGAAATGACTAGGTTTTGATTAGATCACAAAGATGAAAGGAATGTTTAGAAAAGCGGTTAGCATAGAGGGGATTTGACTGAGGATGGTGCAGTGGAAGGATCAAAACAGGTGAAGAGGAGTGAAAGGCTAGATTAAAGCATTATGGTGCTCAGATTCTACATAATGAACTTGAGCTGGTGAGAGGTAAAGAGGCAAAAGGTATGATGCATGAAGTTATTTCTAATTTTTTAAAAGTAAGTTCTCATAGTCCTCTGGGATTGTTCTCTTAAAAGAGTTTATAAGCTTTTTTGTTTTCCTTAGAAAAAAGGGAAGGAAGGCCTTTGAGTCTCCCTTTAAGTTACATCCCCAGTCCTTCATATTTTTTAATTTGAGACTGGGTCTAAGGTGCTGAGACCAGCCTTGAACCTGGAATCCTCCTGCCTCAGCATCCAAGTATCTGGGGTTACAGGCATGGGCCACCATGCCTGGTAAGTTTATAGATTTTAATTCTGTCTCTCAGAACTGTTCTGTTAGGTAGTTTGCAAAGGTGAAGCAGGTGGATATTGTGATTTGGGAGGGCGAAGCAGGAGCACAGTGAATTCTGTGGACCTGTCAAATCATCTAGGGTTGGGGCTGGGAGAACTCTGTGTGGCTTATTTAAATCTAAGAACATTGGGAATTGTGGAGGCTTCCTCTGCAGATTAAATCTTGGGTGTTGCTGCAGCTGGACAGGCAGTCTTCCAGGAGCATGGAAGTCTCAATGGGAGAGGGAAAGGACTTGGTGATACAAACATCTACCTGGGAAACCCAAGAACAGCAAAAACCATTTGAGGTCTCTTCTCAAACTTCATCTTATCAAAAGGGGATTATCTGAATACATTACCTGAAATTACATTTTGCCTGGTCACTTGCCATCCTCTTCCAAAGCTCCTCCCAGCCTCCATCTTCTCAGCACTAATCACCACCTGTTAGGTGTTTGTCCCTTTAGGATTTCCTTTCAGTGGAGTATAAAGACCTTGAAAACAGGACCCAGAATAGTACCTGGCACATTGTACTCACTACTCACTCAATAAATATTTATAGAATGAATAAATTTATAGATAAACTGAAGAATATTAGAACCATTAAACACCTTCAGTAAAAATTCAGTAACTTTAAAATTAATAGTTTCTATATACTAACAAAGACCACTAGAAAAATACAGGAAAAAATAGTAACAAAACTTTAAAATAACCAGAAATAACTAATTAGAAACTAAATAGCATTCAAATATTACTGACAGAAGAAGTGAATGAATGCAGAAGAATACCATATTGCTTGATGGAAAAACAATGCTGCATAATTCTGTAATGATGCAAATTCCCTCCAAGCTAATCTATAAATATAATAGGATAGCAATCAAAATTCCAGTGGAATTTACAGAGGAAAGAGTGGGCAAATTTGACAAAATGATTTTTTTTTTTTTTATTTATTTTTTTTTTTTTTATTTTTTTTACGTTTACATAGGGTAATGATGTTTATTATATTTTTCCCCCCCCCCCCACCCCTCCCACGACAAAATGATTTTAAATGTACATAGAATTTGCCGAGACATTCTGCTTCCCTGAGAAACAGGTAGGAAAGGCTGTTTATTGAACCACAGTGCGTAATGCCAAAACAAGGGGAACAGTCACTACTTGACAATTAGGGGGTGGTTTAAACAGATTACGATTTAGACACATACCTGTGGAATATCATGGAGCTTTTAAGAATGATTTTAGGGGACTGGAGTACAGCTCTGTGGTGGAGCACATGCTAAGTATGTGCAAGACACTACGTTCAATCCCCAGCATTAAAAAACATACGTGAAGGAAAAAAAAAAAACCTGGACGATCAGGTTCTGTTGAACGAAGGAAATGAACGAAGGGCCCCACACATGGTGGGCAAGTGCTTTAACACTTTAAGACTGAGCTAACTCGTTTTTTTCCCGAAAGTGGGATGGCAGTTAAGCTCTTCACTCCTGCCATCTGGTGGCTGTCACAGGAAGGTGTCATATTTTTTTCTATCACCTTAAGTAATAACACACATAATATCATAATTAATAAGTTATATTGGGCTGGGAGAGTAGCTTAGAGGTGGAACATGTATTTAACATGCAGGGGCTGGGTTTGTGGCTCAGTGGTAGAGTGCTTGCCTAGCATTTGAGAGACCACATATAAATAAATAAAGGTCCATTAACAACTAAAAAAATATTTAAAAAAAAATCTTCAGACTGGGCACAGTGGCACATGCCTATAAACTTGGGAGGCTGAGACGAGAGGATTGCAATTTTGAGGCCAGCCTCACAATCTTAGCCAGGCCCTCAGAAACTTAGTGATATCCTATCTCAAAATAAAATGTTAAAAAAAAGGGCTGGGGATGTGGCTCAGTGGTAAAGCACTCCTGGGTTAAATCCCTAGTACCAAATAAAATAGTCTTCAGTATCTCCTTGTTCTAGCCATCATTTTATAGTTGAAGAATAAAAGAACAAAAAAAGTTTAGCCACTTGTCTAAAGTTCACACTGCTAGTAGAGCTTAATAGTAGCACACATTGGTTGAACCCTTTTTTCTGTGGGGCAGACAGTACTGGGGATTGAACTCAGGGGCATTTCACCACTGCGCTATAGTCCCGGTCCATTTTATTTTTTGAGATCCAGGTTGGCCTTGAACTTGCAACCCTCCTGCCTCAACCTTCTGCGTCACTGATTACAGGTGTGTGCCACCATACCCTGCTGGTTGAGCCCTTTTGCTCAGTACTTTGTATGGATAGTCTCAGTTGATCCTCACAGGAGCCTATGAGGTAGGCTTGATTTTTACCCCTATTAGCCAGGCTAATAAGGCTCAGTGAAAGGAAGACACTTATGCAAAGTTGCATACTTGGGTAGATCAGGCATTCAGAACTCTGCTTCCTCTCTGGCACCTCCTCTGCTGTGTTGTACTAAGCCGGCCTCTGAATTGCCCTTGCCGCTCACCCCATCGCCTCTTCCCACAGTGTGTTGCTGACAACTCACCATATATGCCCTGCCTTCGTGTTATGCTCTTCATGGTTGAAAAGAGAGCATAAACATTTACTGCAGGAAACAAATAACCTCACCCTGCTCCCTGTAAGACCTTGTTAAAATAGAAACTTCAACTTACATTTAATTGGTCAAGTATCCAAGCTACTAAGAACCTTTATAGATAGTCTTCCTTGGGTCCCGGCTCTAGCTTACCTGTGCTGTGTCCCCACCCATGAATCTTCATACATCAGAGCTTGGAGCTGATATCACCATGTGCAGTTCTCTCTCCTAACTAGGGGGAAAAGGGAAAAGGGTCTCCAGATATGGATCTTTCCCTCTTTGTATATCACAGGGGGGTTGAAGGTAAGCTCAGAAATAGAGTGAATGTTCAGCATTCACAAGGCCCTAGGTTCCATCCCTACTACCAAAAAAAAAAAAAAAAAAAAAAAAAAAAGTGCATCTATGCTACTGAAGCCAGAATTGGGGACAGGCAGTTAGTGTAGAAATAGGGATGGGGTCAAATCGAGGGAACGAAGGCCATGAAAGCCATCTACCTCTGGAAGTTGGAGACTGCCCCTGGGAGAATGGAATGTCAAGGATCTCAGGAGCCCACTGATTACCAAATTTACCTGCCTTTATCAAGGACTGCAAGCAAGGAGCTGCTGATTAATGCCCCCTGGGTCCTTGCCTGGCTGAATCACTTTGGCCCTCCCGCTGCCCCATCCACTTCTTACTTTCTACATCTCACTGCAAAACCAGGCCTAGTCAAGTAGGCAGGAAGGGGAGATAAGAGGGGAGAGAACTGGAGAACAAAAGAGACCTTAACCTATAAAAGATGTAGGGTGCACTCACTTCTTGGGACTTTAGAACATCAGTCATGGACCCCTTCTGGGAGAAGTCTGTATTATTACCTTTAAATAAAACCTGCTTAACATGCTTGCCTTGGCATGCTTCTCTAGTGTTCAAACTTCAACATTAGAGGGAGCAGAACTCCTCACCGGTAAACGGCGGTATCAATACTAATTGTAAAAGTTGTGCAAAAGATAAATCTTTTATTTAAAAGCAAAATTAGAAATCTTAATTACTGCCAGTAGCCTCTGAAGCCCTTGAAAACCCCAAAAGTATCTTTTAGAACTGGCCCTAAAAATAATACACATCTTTACATAATCTAATTAAAACTGCTGGGCTGGGGAGATAGCTCAGTCGGTAGAGAGCTTGCCTTGCAAGCACAAGGCCCTGGGTTTGATCCCCAGCACCCAAAAACAAAACAAAACAAAAAAAACAAAAAAAGCTGCTTTTCCTCAAGAACAATTCAAAATACATTTTTAAAAATTTTGTAATTAGTGTTATTTCCTTTGTTTTTCAGTCATATTTTTTGGTGGACTGGGTAAATTAGAGTTCAATTGTTACTCAAGCCAAAATGTCAAATTCTGACTGCAACTGGTCTAAAGTGGATTAGTCACCCTATATGAAGATAATTCTGCAATAAGTTAATATATTGAAGCTGGAAGTCTAATTTAGTCTGTGTGAAATGATCTCCCAGAACTTGACCACCAGTGTATAAACTTTAAAAATGGAGTTTCTGACCTAAGCTACAAAGCAGGCCCCAACCCTGTTGTCTGCTATAATATACAATTATATGAAGCAATCTATTAGTCATATACAAAATCATAACTACTATGGGTCACAAGGAAATACAACTGTGTTTGGTCTACATCTTTGCAGGTTGATTTGTTGATGGAAATTGTCTACATTTTTTGCTAATCAATGTAAGGGCATGTATGTCTTCACAGTGCATTTTCCATGTAAGACAAAACTTACCCATTTAATACTCAGTAAGCATTACCTTTGTAGAAAGCCTTATGATAGGGATAGCATGGGACATAAAGCGAAATTCATTGGATACACTGGTAAACACCTGTAATCCCAGCTTTGTGGGAAGTTGAGGCAGGAGGATTTGCAAGCCAGTTTGAATGTCTCAAAATTAAAAGGGCTTGGATGTGGCTCAGCAGCAGATCACTTGTCTGGCATATGCAAGGTCCTGGATTCATTCCCAGTACAGAAAAAAGGAAGAAAGAAAGTAAAACACATGGGTCTCTGGTCCTAATCTAGTTTGGAGAAAAGATCTCTACAAATAAAATGATAAGTCATCAAGAACAATATGAGCTTTCACAAACATCAGGTATTCTGAAGTTATGTGAGTAGTAAGGATAGAGAAGCTGAATTTCCAGGAGGGGAAGCATTTCTATGGGTTAAAATGCTTACATTTGGTTCTCAAAGAAAGAAACATGTTGGGACTTAGAAAGGAATAAGAATTGCATAGCGAATTCCTCACTGGAGGAGGGATGCCTAGAAGCTCAGACTTTAAAGGTTGGTGGGTAGGTTGTTTGGCTGGAAGGGGGTCTATTCTACATCTGCGAGAAATCAGATCCCAAAGGTGGTGAAGCCAGACTGGGCTTGTTGCCTGTAGGGTCAGATCCTGTGTGCAACTATGAAGATTCACTTTAGTTTGGATGACTTTTTTTTTCATCTTGGATGCTCTGACCACATTAAGAGTACTCATTCCGATGCTTAGACCAGAAACCTGAAATGGAGGAGCACAACATCATGGTAAAAATCCTACTTTTAATGTTGGTACAGGGTTTTACATAAAGTTAACATGATTCCAAATATATTTAAAGTGTTCAGTGAATGTATTTCCTTTGAAACCTTAGTACTGTTCTGTTATAGGTTAATAATAGAAATGCATATAATTTTCTGCTCCTTTAAGTTTATTCACTCAGCAACAAATACTTACCAGGGTACCTACTATGTATTTGGGAGGTTCTTTCCTATCAAGAGTCCATAATAGTCTAAAAATAAGATAAATGCTCAAAAAAAGTTGTATTATCAATACAATGATAAAATAACTAATTTATCAATTTAGTTATTGATAAATTGTATTATCAATAACTAAAAGATGGAATGTCTTATGAAAGATCACAGATAGAATGATTTACATCTAGTTGAAGAAATCCTTAAAAATGGAATTTGCTTAGTGGCAAAAGAGGAAAGGTGACTCCCGCCAGAGTGAGAAGCTTGAGCAAAGACCCAGCATGGAGAGCAGGAGGACCGTCTGCAGAGCCACGAAGAGCCCAGCTCTCAGCTCTACTGTTCACAGATGACTGGAAAGCAGAGGTCCAGTTTTTAAATTATGAGAAGCTGATGTCCCACCTGAGAAAGACACTGCACAACAATGACAGTGGCTCTCTTGTCTTTCAAAGGTACTCTTTTTTAACAAACAGCCAGCTGGTCCTCTTCATGACATAATTAGTAAGATGAACCCTGAAGTTCCCACTAACAACAATGAAATAGCACACAAGGCACAACATTAATAGAAGCTATTGCCAACTTATTTGGTAAGAAAGGTTTATTTAAATGTTTAAGAGGCAAAGTCCCAGTGCTTGCTGTAATGATTTATTCCAGTAATAAGAGAAAGTTTTAAATCGGTTTTCTAGAACATCTCCAGGGGAATACTATTCAAAAAAATTTGAAAAGGAATTAACCATTGCTATATACAACACCACAGATGAATCTCAGAATAATTACACTGAGCAAAGAAACAGACCTCCCCGAGACAAAACAGGAAATACTGTATGATCTCATTTATATGGAACTCTGGAAAATGCAACAAAATCAGGGAAAAGGGAGGAATCACAGAGGACCTTTTGGGAAGAAGGATTTGTTTACTACTTTGATTCTGGTCATGATTTCATAGGTTTGTATGAGTGTCAGCTGCACCATAAAATGTTTAAAAAATATACTTCCCTTTGAGGGCCATCAACTTCAACTCCTTTCCTTTTCTTCTCTTCCCTTCCCTTCTTTCTTCACACTACTGGGAATGAACCCAGCATGCCAGGCAAGGTATACCCCCAACTCAACCTGGTCTTTTATGCCATTTGATGTCAAATATAAGTAAAAAATTAGTATAAGGCTTTAAGTTTATGTGTGTGTTTTAATTTATGGACCATGTGAGACAATGACAGTGGTGAACTCAGAAGTGCTTACATGATAAATTTAGTGATAAACTATTATAGGTAAATGATTAGCAGCTTTGCATAAGGTAAAATGATATCCAATGCTTTATTCCTGTAGATAGAAATTGCTCAACTCTATTAGGAATAATAAAATATTAGGGAATATTTAAGTTCAGAGTATAAACAGTGGAATAGAGAGTCTGGTTAACTACTACGCGATAATGTAAAACAAGCACTCATTACAGACAAAGTCTAATTTTAATCCACTTCTTCATTTTGCTGTAAACTGCAGAGACAACACTACCATGTTGAATATGGAGTATATCATTAAAACATTTTGAACGGTGTTCAAATTTTTTAGTTAGCCATTCAAGGATCGATCACACAGAAGTCCTCAACCAATTACATTTCTTTTCTAGGGTGTGATTATGACTACCATAGTGCAGTCTGTGTTGCCCTCAGGAATTACATGCCTCAATCTAAGCAGGTGATTGGCGATCCTATGACTACTCAGAATCAAGACTTCCCATGTAAGCCACAAACACATACACACACACACACACAAATAAATAAACTACTTGATTCCTGCCCTAAGATTAGTCTACTCAAGGAAATAGACAACTAATAATTTGAATATAGTATAGTGGATGCTATTAGAGCAGAAGTACAGAAAATACATGCCAATGAGCACCAGAAACACTGGAGGGTTTAGGGGAGACTAGTGGAAAGTTTATCTAAAATGAAAACATCAAGACTTGAGAACTGAGGAGGCTAGAGAGGTAAGGACAGAGCAGATTCTAGAAGCAAATGGGAAGTTTTTGCAAGATTTTAAATCAGGAAATGAAGTAATTAGTTTTGTGTTTTAGAAATAATATTCTGGTTGCAGTATGGAGAATACATTAAAAGGAGATAAGATTAGAGACAAAAAGATAAATAGAGGTTGTTAGAGTAATTTAGGCAAGAGATGATGGTACTATTTAACTAGGATTATAAAAGTAGAAATGGAGAGAAGTAGGTGGATTTGAAAGATGTTTTGCATATATAATAAATGTGACTTGCTAAAAGCTAACTGTGGAAAATTAGGAAGAGGGAAACACCAAAGATAGCTTCCATGTTTCAGACTGACAGCTGAGTACATGGTGGTGCCCAGAAAGTTGAGGAGCATGTTTTGAGGAAAGACTGTAAAGCTGTTTTTACTGCTGTTGAGCTGGAGGCACTCATGGTATTTCTGAGAACAGATATATATTTGACAATTGGCGATATGTTCACTAAAGAGATGTGGAGCTCCTCAGAACATAGATTATCACTGGCACCATGGGAGCAGATGAAAGGCACACCAGATCTCTTTCAGCAAATGTGCTCACACTGACTACAGACACACACAGACAGCAGAAGGAAGATGTTGGGAAGGAAGAGCCAAGGAAGCTCCCTGCCTTCTGCCTCAGGCAAGCAGGCAGGCAGAACCCACTGCTGTGCCCTTGGGCTCCCACCCTTTTCTGTCTATATGTTTATTGAAACACCCCTCAAATGTCACGGAATATGCTTATCTTTGTCTCTCCTATTAAAGGATCTTGAGGCGAGGGTCATGTCCAAGAATCATCTCTGGATTCTCAGGACTTAGCATAGTGCCTGATAGATGGTCTTTAATAAGACTTTTATTAAACAATTAATGATGAGAAAATGTTCTACAGTACTTTGTGTTCTATGCATTTCATATACAAGGCCTATTATACCCATGATTGTGTCATATATAAAGCACAGATACTGATCCTTTTGCTAAAGAGCATGCAGCTCTATGGAGAAGAGTCTGGGTTCTGTCTCGTGTGTGCCGTAACTGCCAGAGTACAGGGGATCAATCATGCCACAAGGTAGTTCGGCAGAGGCTACGCTGAATACTCTTCCTTTGTTTTTTGAGGAGCAGCCCTTGCAGGGACCAAGCAATTACCCTATACCACAAATCTAGAGACACCCCCACAAAGACAAGGTTGAACACTGCCGGAACCTCCGGGTTATCAAAACAACGTGGCCAAAAGCTGAGAAACTTTAGTCCTAATTTATCAGTTCCCATTATATCTGTCACCTGCTTAGAAGGCATCACCCTTGCCATCCAAAAGCATCCTCCTTTCTTATCTCCAGAATAAAACCTGGTAGTGCCCTTCCCCCACCCCACAGAATGTTCTTTCCTAGCACGGGCTTCACAACCTGTTCCACTATAAACCAACTCCCCTGTGCGCTCAGTTTTTTGGATGAATGTCTTCCATTGTCTTGACTTCTTTCCAAGATAGTTTCCTTTGCAGTTCCTTCAAATTCTATGTAACAGAAGGTTCAGAATTGGTATTGCCATTATGTATCTCAAAGTCTCTTCCCAACCACTTCATTCTCCAGTAAAATCTTTGAATTCTTCAAAGCTCATTCCCTCCAATTGTCACCTTTACCCTGCTTTGTCCTTAGCCAACACCCACAAACCTGCAGATCTTTCCCCCACAATAATTTATATCTGGAACGTGTTACTACTTTAAACCCTAATTTATTTAAATCATTTACCACTAGATTTCACCCTTGATGTGACAAGTCTACTGAACACCAGGCACCACAGGTCTAAACACCTTGGCCACAACTCCCCACTTTTTATAAACTGGTTGTGGGTGCTGGGTATGCCTGACCCTAACCTCATGAGTGCCTCCATTTGTTCATTTTTCTCAACTAAGACAGGCAATGCTTTATTCATATCACCCAAAATAACATTTCTTATAGAGGAAACTCAGAAGCAAATGTATAGCTGAAAACTTTCCTTGCCATTAATATTGATTCCCTCTAAAATACTTGTACTACTTTGCAATTTCTTAGTACAAACTAAAATTTGTTGGACAGAGTTGCTCAGGATCAGAATGAAAAGTTTGCCAAAAGAAAAAAACCAATTGTTTAATGCTAACAAATAAGTAAACAATGTGGTTTTCATTAACAACTAACAGCAACACCTACCAAAACCACCTAAGCTATGCACGTTTTCACCAATGTCAGTTTTTTCCTGGCATCACAAATGGAATGCTTCGGTGGGAAGTGTCGTGTGTTACTAGAAATAACCATAAGAATGTGAACACTCAAATAACAGGGCCTGTGTGGACCCCAGGCTGGGCCTTTCACTTGTGCTGTGTGTGAAGACGAGCCACAATTGTCAGCTCGTCACCTGGAAACGGGGTGCAAAATTAGAGCAGTTTTTACACCATCCAAACTTCAATAAACTGCCCTCAGGTTCTTGGTGCAGCAGTGTGCCACACAGGCAGTAACACAAGCCAACTCTGCGAAGAAGTCATCATGGTTGTCTGCTAAAAAACAAGAGAGAGACCAAAGTGCCTAGGATGCTCCACAGAGCAGAGGGAGAATCCTCTTTGCCAGGTGCAGAACAGCTTGGGCTGCTGGCAGGCACATTCTCAGACAGCTTGTCACAGTACAGTGTGCCATCCACCTCGAGACTGCAAAGATTCTGGTTCAGCTTTACACCTTTCGGGGTGACTGATTCACTTGTAGCTGGCAACTCTGTGGACTGTGGCTCAAACAAAGGCAGGCTGGGAGAGAGCTCCTCCTGGCTCCCATTAGTGTTTGTGGCTCTCTTCCTTAACTGGAAGAAAAATTTTAGAGGAAATCACCTTTTTATACCAAGCTTGTTCATATGCATAGAGCAAAACCATCCGGAGAGTGTAGTCAAAGGCTCTTAAGTCATCCGCCATCACCTAACAAAGGCCCATGTTCTCTGTGGCCCGGATGCAACACACACTTATGGTGTGCAGCATGAGGGTGACAAGGCCTTCTATGGCTGAAAAGGCTGCAAAACCCTTCCCACAGGATGATGGGAAATGCTAGAAAACCCGTCCCACACGATTCCAAAATAGTTATGTCAGTGTGGCATCGAAGTTTCACCCATTTCCCTTCTGGTAATATGAACCCGTCATCCTCAGCTGCTTCTTCACTTCGAGGATTTCTGATTATTATTTTTTCCACTTCCCTTCTTGTTTGCAGTTCTTTCGCTTCAGTCTCCTCAACATCACTTTCTTCACTTATAGAAATAAGTGAAATCATCAGAGGGAATATTTACTGAATTTTTGTCACTTTCTTCATGGGGGAGCTTTTTAAGACAAAGGTGACACTGGGTGACCTGCAATTCTTCTCTCTCCTGTACTTCCCAGGTGGGCTATGGTTTTTCTTGCCAATTTTTTGTGTAATCTTCAGTTCAGCTTCAGTTCCAACCATTCTAATGAATCAGATATTCTGAACTGTCTCTTTCTCAACAATAACATGATGATCTTGGTGATCATGATGACCTTGGACATCAGATTTGATGACATTACATTTCATGCTGCACACACTCTTGCTCATCATAGCAAAGGAGGAGTCTGGGTCAGGTGGAGCAAGCATGGTGGGAGCCTCTTCCGGTTTATTCTTGGTCCCACTTTCTTCTGTTTTCTGGCCTAGATCTCTTAATTGGCCTCTACAGAGCTTCCAATCACCATCTATATTTTCCCTTGCCTGCTGTTTCCCAGCTCACATTTCTATATTCAGCCTGACACTAATGCCCTCAACTCCCTTCTGTCCTTGTCCTTCTCTTCTGTTATCCACTCACAATTCTGAGTTAGTACTATCATCTGCGTGGCCCTTAAGCCATTCAGTTGAGGTTCCAGAAACAACCTAAAATCACTTAACTTCCAGGATTCCTAAAATCACAACAGTGATCAACACTGTTCATGAATACTTTGCCTCTAGTCAGCTCTACTCTAAACCATCTCTGTTTCTCATCAAGCCCACAATCACCTTAATCCCCTCCTAATTTACAAATAATCACTTATCACTCTTACTTACAAAAAAACAGTGGAGATAACTTAATTAAACTTCTCTTACAACTCAAACTTATTAATTTACCCATTCCCTTGCTTTTCATTTAGAGAAGTAGGTGTCTTTTTTAAGGCTCACATTTTGCATCTTCTTCACGAAGGAAGTTCTATCAATTCCTCTCCTTTTCTAAAACTTTAATTCAAAGTACAGTCATGCTCAAATCTCTGATTGGCTCCCTCATGCCTTTGCAGTCACAATCATTTTTCACACATGGTAGAGAAGGCCACAGCTGAACTCTCGTCCTGTCACAATGCCTCCTGTGCAGATTAAAATCCTGCCCAATGCTGAGGTAGATTATATAGGTAAAGCCACCCATGTCCCTCTTTCCTCGAAGAGAACTACTGTCTCAAGTTTGTGTTTATAATTCCAAAGCATATTTTTACTTTATATGACTATATATGAACCCTATTTAGTATTGTTTTGCATTTAAAAAAATTTATCTGTAGAATATACAATGTCAATTAACTTGCTCTTTTGGAGATCACCAGTGTTTTGGAAGGTCATCTTTGATTCACTTAATGCTAACTTATTCATTTGAACAGCAGAACATATGACTATAGCACAAAATGATGAACTAAACTTTTTTTTTTTTTTTTTCGGGGAGTGCTGGGGATTGAACCCAGGGCCTTGTGCTTGACAGGCAAGCACTCTATGAACTGAGCTATATCCCCTGCCCTGAACTAAACATTCTTGCACACATTTCTCTGGAAAATGTGTGGGGATGTTTATAGCGCATAGACCCAAGTGATACTGCTGGTTCACAGGATATGCATGCTTCATTCTACTTAATGGATGTTGCTGAGTTCCTTCACAGTGATCATTTATATTTATTTCTATCAATTTATCATTTTATATCAATTTCTATTTAATAGTGCCTGAGAATTCCTACATTGTTTTACAACATCCTCAACAATTTGATACATCTTTATATATATATATATACACATACATATACACAGACACACATATCACACATATATATCTTGGTACCAGGGATTGAGCCCAAGGGCAATTAATCACTGAACCAAATCTCCAGCCCCCAGCCCCAGCCCTTTTTAATTTTGAGACAGGGTCTCGCTAAGTTGCTGAGGCTTTGAACTTTCCATCCTCAGGCTCCCAAGCCACTGGAATTACAGGTGAGTGCTACTGTGCCTGGCTTTTTCCTAGCTTTCTGACTATGGTCCTTTGGTCTCTTTTGCCAGCTTCTCTATGTTCAGTATTTTGGAGTAGTCTTGTCCAGCCCATACCCCACACAACTTATTCAACTCATTTCTTCAATTTCGGACCAAGCTGACCATCGGCTGGACCATCTAAGTATCTTCACTTAGATGTCCCAAATGCATCTAAAATTGTCAGAAATGGTCTCTCCTTCCCACTCAGTTCTTCTTCCCAGTGTATCTCTTTAGAGACAAAGCATTAAGCCAAAACCCTGGACTCCACTGTTCACTCAGTTCCTTCTCCATTCGTTACCCTCTTGTTAGGAGTTAGCTGATACAGTCCTAACCTTCTTGAAGAACTCCTATCTTCTTGCTTTCCTCTCCATATTTATGATTGTTGTCCCATTACTTCTTTTCTGGAACATTCTATATTATCCAGTTTTTAGAAGCAAGCACTTTGCAATTAATACACAACCTGGGCTTGACTCCAGATGTTATCATTTATAAAACTGAATCACTGGCAAGTTACAAACTGCTTCTTTGACCCTTTTCCTTTTAATGGCAATACCACCTAACTCCTGTGGGGTTTTGGTTTGTTTTCTTCCTTCAGTGATTTAAATAAAGCTAAATGCAAAATATTTGCCTGGCACACAGTAAGAGTTCAGAGAGTGAGTTATTTTTTATGATCATTTATTAGCCCAACTATAAAGTCTCCAGATTTGTCTTCGTGCCTTCAATCTTGCTTCTTATCTTATTGCTAGCAGGATCATTTCAAATGTGCACCATCTTCAATTCAACAATTGTCCTTCATTTAAAAAAGATAAACTTAGCTTCTTTCACGTCATCCCCAGACCCCGGTCTGATTGAATTCTAACACTGAGCTTATCCCCAGATCTTTTGTTTTTTAATTTTGAAACAGGGTCTCACTAAATTGCCTAGGCTGGCCTTGCAATCCTCCTGCCTCAGTGCCACTGTCCTAGGCTACATGCGGTCTCTGAATACACCATCCTCTTCTGTACTACCAGCATTCTCATCCTGAGTTTTCAGCTATCCTAGAATTATGGTTCCTTTCATGAGATTTATAACAGTGATTCATTCATTTATGGAAAATGCAGTCCTACAGGGGAAAAAGGAGGCCCTAAATTTAGGTTAGGTATGTAGTTTCATGGAGTAATGGATCTACTGTTCTTATTGAAAAACCTGCTTATTCTGTTTGATCTGGTATTCATTCACTTAAAAACTCGAGTGCCTATCTATGGCAATTATAATTAAAAAGTTGTTTGAATGGAGTCATTACTATTCATCTAATAAAACTTGAGAGGTGATTGTTTTTTTCTCTCAGGTAGAATAGTTACAGCATGAAAAGCATGGACTGTGAAACTAGAAAGCTCTTATCAAAGTTCAAGCCTACATTCTGCCACTTACTGTAAATCAAGTCAAAGTTTAATATCTTTGCACTTCCATAGTTATTTGCCCTTTGATCCCTTGGGAGGGGGAAACCCAAAACTATAAAATATTTCAGTGGTTCTCGGTTATGGATCCCTAGGGACAGAAAGGGTCAGGAGAAAAGGAAGGGAAGACAGAAAAAGTGATTATAGAAACAATCACTCCTCCAGATTATTTATACCAGAATCTTTGCTAGTGGGGCCTGGGCATTTTAGTTCCTTAGGACTCTTAATATATAACAGTGTCAGGATGATAACTTAAAGGATTCAATCACCTAACCCAAGTTGAGATCAACTACGAGTCACAGGTATTGATTGTGATGGACACTGGCTCTAAGTGTCCAGATAGAAATAGTGGATTTGGACCTTGGGTGTCTTTCCTTATAATGATTAAAAGCAGAGATACCAGGCTATTAAAAATGTTTTCTACATAGATGGTGTGTGTTATTAGTGCCTTTCTGTTATTTGAAAGAACCTTAACAATTCTTACAGTAACTTAATTGCAATGGGCATGATGTTACCTGGGTGGCTGGTTGCTAAAGATATGAAGGATGAGTAGATTCACTGCCAACCAATGCCACTAAGAATAGACAATAGAAAATTAGAGGATGGTTCTCCAGGCATCTGCTTCCTACAAGACCAATCACAACCATTCGTCTGAAAAACTATAGGGGAAAAAAAAGATCACATTAGAAAAATATATTCTTAACACAAATAAAGTATCATGGATGATAGTATTTTGAGGGAATTCCTTAAGTTCAACAGAGAGGGACAAGAGGAAGATGAACAGGAATACTATACACCAATTATAGATAAGGATAAAAAATTTGTGAGACTTTGCAGGTGACCTGAAAGTTAATAGTACTTTATTGCTATTTTCTACAATCTGTAGGGCAATAATATTCACAGCGAGCTTAACAAGGGTTTAAATATCTACTATGCACTGTCCTAGTCACTATCTTTTTATACCAAAATGTACCCAGTGTAAATCCTTAAGATTTCATACATCACATTAAAAATGGATTTACATGAGTCTGAACCAAAGCATTAATCATTTCACTTCATATTGTACTTTTTCTCAAATAAAAAGCATCCTAGCAGGTGAATGGGAAAATGCTATGTTAAATGGAATGTTTGAAAAAACAAGCAGGCTCTTAAATTTTTTTTAAGCCATAAAAAATTACAAGTGAAGCAGTTGGCTTATTCTTAGGTCTATTTTAATAAGCTTCTGAACAAATGTTAAGTATACAATAATGCTAGCTAAATACATGTTTTTTAATACTTCTATTAATTCTTTTTATTAAAAGAATGAAGAATTCAAATTTAGTGTTCTAGAGTTCAAACTTGGAAGGAAGACTAATCTAGTAGAGAGGGATATTATTACCTACTTCTTTAAATGGCCATCTTTTTATTCTAAAAAGTCAAGCAGCAGTATGACTATTTGAAGGCAAATAAGCAGTTCATAAGATGAGAGGTGGTAGTTAATTTTCTATTACTATTAAAGAAAGTTTTAGAAGAACACTTTACCCACTTGTGGTGAGACATTAAGCACACACCATGGGCCAAAAAACTTGTAAATCAAAGTAAACAGACTGCAAATTTATAAAAGCCCCAAGTTAGAATCCATCTATGGTAATTTGGGCTTAGAATGTTAGGAAGAAAGACTTGTTTTAAGGCATGGGAGAAGATAAATTTAATTATTATACTGAAAGCAAGTCATAAAGATCCAGAACATACTTCAAAAGTCTCTTCACTTTCTGTTATTTCTAAATGGGAAGGTAATTTGTACTTTTTTTTTTTTTTTTTTTTTTGGGGGGGGGGTGCTGGGGATCAAACCCAGGGCCTTGTGCTTACAAAGCAAGCACTCTACCGACTGAGCTATCTCCCCAGCCCCTAATTTGTACTTTTTGAGGCCCATTAAAGATTTAGCAGCAGCAGAAATCTGTATATCACAGATAGAAAAAAATTCAAGCATTTCATGATCATCAACTTTTTTCAGGTAAAAAGAATTATACCACTTGTATGGAACAATGCAGACACTTAAACTAAAGGAAAAGGCCTAATTTTTAAAATGTGAAGTACCGCAGTATGGTTTTGTTAGATTGCTTGTATTTTTGGTTTAAGTAGCCTTGAAACAAAGTCCAGGTTTTGCTTTTGGCAAACAGAATTCGATAAAGAGCACTGAAGACTTCCAATCTTGTCTATACTTGTAAAGTTAGTAAAAGTTCTAATTTATATAGTACCATTTTTTTTTTTTTCTTTCTTCTGGCTATAGTACCAAAATGACAGTGTTTAAAGGCAGCTGGATAAACCAACAGCTAGAAACTTTCAGGCATTCTTTCTTATAAATATACTACTCCCTCTCCTTCTGCTCATTTGTAATGTCATCATAAGGGGGTATGTCCTAATGCAAACAGCAGTTGGTATGTCCCTAGAGTATATAAAAGATACTCTTCTGTGCTGCTAAAACAGAGCATTCTTTTCTCTAGAACCTCCTCATACTACCAATATTAATTTTGACATCCATTTCATAGGCTGCATGCTGAAAGTTAAAAGTGCAATTTGATAAATAATAACTTTTCAAAAAATGTTTTATTGCTACAGGTTGAGATTGTTTGAACATCAAAACTGGAACAAAATTTAATGTTTTGGCTTCCCATGTTGCAACACAGCCACAGCCATTGCACGGGACCTTGTTTCTAATTTAATCTTAGCAGTAAATTCAGCAACATTTAAAGGACAGCAGACTATAAAGAAACCTTATCTTCAACTTAAGGAAAAAAAAAAAAAAGGAGCATAAGCTACAATAGGAAGACTGCATTCCATCAGAAAGTTCTTTGAATTTTCTTATTAACTTCAGAATTCAAGGATGGCAATTTTCAAAGACAAGTGTATACTTGTTCAATTCTCCACTTTTTAGCTTTCCCCACACACACACTACACATGGCAGCTGAAATATTCCTAAAAGTTGTACAGAAAAGAGATTTCCCTGCCTTTATCATAACCTACCTGAATGTGGATCATTCTTTTCTGACCTCTTCATTATCAGTTTTCTTTTTACAGCTCTAATAGCAACATTCCACGGAGTACGAACACTGAAAAACAGGGCCAGAAAGAGCCCACAGAAAAGCTCTTCACTAACATCGGCACTACTTTTAGTCATGCCATGATAGATCATACTTTATTGTTGTGCATAATAAATACAGAAAAAATGGTGGAAAAGTATGACTCAACTATCTAATTAAAGCTGAGTAAACTACCCTACTCAGATTTTAGTCTTTCAATGAGAAATGACAAGAGTAACTGAATATAAAGAAAAACAAAAAGAACTTTACTTTCCTATGTTAATACAGGTCAAGGGACCCTTTCTTATCAAAAGGGTTGATAACACCAGTTCTTAGCAAGAAACATAAGGCACTTGTTTAGATTACAACATCACTGCAATTTTTTCCACTTGTTTTTCTAACCCTGTTTTTCCCCCACAGTATCATTTGAAATTAATGAATGAGGCAAATATGAGATGATTTAGTTGATACTACTAAGAGCAAGAGGGTACAGTACAATGTTTTAGGGGTGATGTCTGGACATAAAATGAACCCAGTCAAGGTCCTCTGACACCAGACAATGTATCCACTATCAAGTAAACCTGAAAGAAAATAAAAGATTTATTCAATAGTTCCAGTAAAATCGGGATGGAATACAATATACATGTTAGGAATTTAGCTCCTCATGGGTGGCATCTGCATTTAGAGTTCTGAGTACTTTTCATTCTAAGACAATCTACATCATTTGAACATTGTAAGACAGATAGATGAATTTCATTTCAATATACAGTAGAGTTTAAACAGAATTCACACACATACCCCCTACATATGGCTGGTGCCTCCTCCGAACACCTCAATTAGTGGCAGAGGTAGCACTAGTGTTCTTTCCCAACAATAAGAACTTCTGTTGCCACTCTTAGGAGAAGTTTAAAAAAAAAAATTAATTTTTTGCCATCTGTTAAGATGTTCCTGAGACAGGGCCAGTTAATAAAACAAAACAGAGCACTGGAGTTCCGTTTGTAATTCTCTTTATATCACTAAACTGTTAGACTGGGATATGGAATGCAGGTCATGTACTATGAAAGAATCAATGAAACAATCAGGACTTCTGAAAATTCCCTTTAGAGTATATACTCTATATACTAAAAGTACTACAAAAAGTTCAATTATATATACAGCTGATTCATTTTACTTATTTGCTCAGATCTTGCAAATGCAATGAGAATATTGAGCCTGAGGCTAGTTCTCAGTGTACAGGTTTGACATGTTTAAGGCTCATTTTCCCAATCAAAAGAGCAGTTTTGTTTTCCTTTCAGATTATGAGTTACATTCATAGTACCTGCCACCATCCCACCCTCAATGAAGTCTTATCGGGGCACATTCCACTTCATTGCCGAACTTCCCTGACACCAGCATTGGCCCAGTCTAAAGAACTCCCGCTGCACTAGCTTGACAGTGCATTGCATGTTGCCTCTGGCTTGCACCTCTGTTTCCACCTGTGTATTTTCACAGAAGCCCAACACAGATTAGTGGAAATATTCACACAACTGTTTTTCAAAACAATTTATTGCATCATATTTGGTACCTTATGTTTGACAACAAAAAAAGAAATTACATCTGTAACTGCAGGAAAAAGAAGCTGGTCTGTTATTGGAAAAAAAAAATCTTGGGCCCTTTAAAAATTACAAAGTCTTGGGCTTGCCTGAAACAACTGAGCAAGAAATATATTCTTAGAAATGTAGGGCTTCAAGTATTACAAACCTGTGACACTGTGGAAAAATTCCAGAGGTATCTAAACTGCAGCACTTTTTTTTCTGCATATCGTGAACAAGGCCTGCTGAGGTTTTAACTATTAGTCTCTTGATCAGTCATAGAATGGTAGTCAGGAGTTCTGTCTGTAACTTCAAGCCATGGTGGATTTTCTTTTTTTCACTCTTGGGTGAAAAATTCATGCTTGCTAATTAGTTGGTGCCACATCACAGTGCATTTGGTTCTTGCATTACAGTTTTAACAAGTTTGGCCAACACAATGCTAAAAGGTTTGCATTGTTATTTTAGTTCTTCAAGTTTTAGTTAAAATTGAGATTGTTCCAACTGGTTCCTTCAGTTAAAAACTGTGGTACAAGAACACCAAACTGATCATGTACAGTGAATTTTGGAAACACAACAAGCGTATTGAACACCTCCTAGGTTTCTTATAATCCTGCTTGGTATCTATATGTCCCAGATTCTACAACATCAAGCATCTGTTGTAGATTTCTCCGTAAATAGTGATTCACATTGCATACTTCCTATGGTCAGAATCAACCCCGTAACAAAATCAGTCAGATGCTAAAGCCCCAACAACTCTTTGTGCTCAGTGAAAGAATCCAGTGCTAAAACAGCATTTATGCTGTCTGAGATATAGTAAAATCTCACAAGACAAATTTAAAGTAATATTTCTGCCACACACCTGCTTTGTTAGCTGTAATAGCCTCCAGATTTTATATAAATTAGTTTAAAAACATGGTGGGTAGGTAGGAATAGGATAAGGTATCTTTTTTTTTAATCCCTCAATTTTAGCAGCTTTTAATTTTTTAAGAAACTGAACCTATGTCCTGTAATGTTAGATATTTTATATATACTTTTTCAGCAGGATAAAAAACGTAAAACACTATTTGAAGGCAAGAACATTTACTCCTCTCATTCTTTGTAAGTTAGAGCAATGCAGCAGGTGCGTGACAAAAATATTATACACTAGATATGGTCCAAAGTCATCCATTTTCTTGTTTAATGATGTTCAAATTTCATTGGCCAGTTCTTCAGTTTCTGCAGAACTATCTCCATTAACTGTGATCTTCATATCCTCTTCATATCCAGGAGGCATAAAAGCCAAAGCATAAGGGAAAAGCTTATGACAACTTGCTCTATAAGCTTCAGCAGCTTCTTTACAGTCTCCTAGGCTACCAACACACAAGGCTTCTAATACCTCCATACAAGTCTAAAAAGAAAAGAAAGGTCATGTTACGTCTTGTTCAAAAAAAGGCTTTACTGCAAATTCATGAGACATTTTGACATTAACAGATTTCCAAAATAAAAAATAATTGCTATTTCAAAAAAAGGTGGGGCAAACTTAAGGGGAAAAAATGTACTCTTGTGCACCCATTCCATCAGAATGTTCTTTAAGGCCTTCAAACCATTTCTTTCAAATTGCAGGGTTTATACAAAAAGCATAAATAGAGACAAATAAATGAACAGGGTCAGGACTAAGGTGAGGCAAGCAAGTTATACAGGGTGCTGAATTTAAAAGGATACTCAGCAAGTGCACGACCCTTCACTTCATGCCTAGCCAGCCCTCTGTATAAATGTTAAAATTTACAATGCCAATGTAAGTGAATACACAAAGGCATTCTGAATATTTTGGAGGCTTACAGCCACCCAGCAAAATCAAATACTGGTTCTCAAAGCTTTGTATTCCAATTAAGGAACACTCTTAAGGACTATCCACAAACTAGGCACAAACCAAGAAAAAGTAAGTTCATGGAAAAATCAATGATTCTTTCAATCACTCCTAAGTCTGTTTCTTGTATTTTTAAATGATTCATGCTGACTTGCATTTCTCATGTTTTCTTTCTTTACCTTTTCACTCAGAAAACACTACTTAGGCCAGGCACGCTGCTGCACACCTGTAATCTCAGCAACTCGGGAGGCTGAGGCAGGAGGATAACAAGTTTGAGGCCACCCTGGGCCTCAAAATAAAAATAAAATATAAAAAGGGCTGGGGATGTAGCTCAGTGGTAGAGAACCCCTGAATTCAATCCCCAGTACCAAAAAAAAAGAAGGAAGGGAGGAATGGAGGGAATGAGGGAAGAAAGAAACCAGCCCTAGAAAACACTATTTAGTTTCCATATACATAATATTCTACAAACTTTGAAAAGCTACCAAAGACCTTAAACTCAGGTTATAATCTAAATGATGCATTAATGTGCAACCAACAAGTTTAATTATTATTTCTTAAAGATATTTCCTTTATTTGATATTAAATGAATATACAAAACTATCTTTCATCAATAACTTCTCTATCAGGCTGATTATAACATGAGGCAGCTGTCCTTTGTTTTTAAACTAGAATCAACATTTTGCCACATCCTCATAACATATCTTTTGCTTTATTTAAGTTTTTTTAACTTAGTTCCTGGTATATAAATTTTAAGTAAGTCAGAATCTTCACTGAGACCACTGCTTGCTCAGAAAAGGCAACATTAACTGAAACTCAAAAATAACTATGGAGTCTCTGTATAACTTTACTAAAACATATCTCTAAAATAGTTATTCTGGTTTAAAGATGTGAAGCTAGTTATGAAATGCCAGGTTGTCTGGCACATGCAAACACACACCCTAAATAAATTTAAGATAAGCTAAGTTTCTATCACAAATTCATAATGGTTTGGATAATAGTATACATAAATGACAAAAAACAATGATTTCTCTTGGAGATAAAGGAAAGGTAGTTAGGTTTTCTTACAGACAAATTAATTAAAAACTCTTTACCTGGAGGTTTCTGTTAGTGAGGGATTCATCAAGGGTTGTTGCCAACTCTATAGCTCGTTTTTGACTAGAAGGATCTAAATAATATACCATTTTGGCAGCTAAACAAGAGGGGAAAAAGGACATTTATTTTAAGGTGAAAGCAATATTTTATCCTCTACTCAATCAAATATAAAATGCAAGGTATATGTACAAATAATGTATTACATTTAAAAATGGGAAGACATGCCAGGGGTGGCACATGTCTGTAATCCCAGCAGCTTGGGAGGTTGAGGCAGGAGAATCACGAGTTCAAACCCAGCATCAGCAAAAGAGAGGACTAAGCAACTCAGTGAGACCCTGTTTCTAAACAACATAGGACTGGGGATGTGGCTCAGTGGTTGAGTGCCCCTGAGTTCAAGTCCTGGTACCCTCTTCCCCAAAAATAAAAAAATTAAAAATTAAAAAATGGGAAGACATTGTTATTTAAAAAACAAAACAAAGATCCTGAGAAAGAGTCTAACTTTCCAGAGTAGGAGTACAGATTAAGATATATTATCCAATAAAATACTATGGAAATGTGCACAAGGAGATAAAGAAATACAAATATTCTAATCATATTTGCCTTTCTGTGGTGGAACCATGGAAAATTTTCTTTCTAAAATAAATATAATGATTTGGTGGTGAAGGGAATACTTCATAAAATGCAAGTGGGAGAGGGAGATGAAGGAGGATACCAATCTCCATGGTATGAGACAAAAAGCAGAGTTCAGATTTCCACAAGGCAATAACAGCTGCTGGGCTTCTTAGTCAGGCATTTAGAAAGCATACTATTAAAGCACTACTCACAAGGTACCTCAAAGTCCAGACCTTTGCTCATGGACATAGACCTTTACCTTAGATTTTTGTGAACTATGAGATGGTCTTAGGTGTTTAGCATTGACAAATCTAATACCTATATAAGCACGAGAAATGGAATATGATGGTCACAGGGAGAGAATTTTAAGAGTACAATGATGGAAGAATAAGAAAGCAAGCTTCACCTCCATTGTTATGTACATGTTTAAATTCAGTTATACTTGTTTATAATGTCAATGGTGAACCAAGAGAAACAAGTGATCTTGATTCACAGTAAATTTTGTCTGAAGACTTTAAAAATGTATAGGAAGCAAATTTAAGTTGCCTGTTTTCATAGAATTAAACTATAACAGCCACCCCACCACCCCACACCCTGGCTGTTTTCCTCCTGAGCCATCCCTTCCACCATGATGTTCTGCCTCACCTCTGCAATCATGAGAAAATAAACTTTTCCTCCTCTAAGTTGTTCTTGTCAGATATTTTGGTCACAGTGATGAAAAGCTGACACTAACACAGAAATTGGTACAAAGAAGTATGGTTATTGTGACTAACTTACCAGATCTCTGGAACTGGTTTGTAGGAACAATTTGAAAAAGTTTGGAGACACAGGCTAGGGAAGCCTTAGAATGCTGTAAGCAGAGCTTACTGGGCAATTCTGGAGTGAACTTAAAAGACCAGAATGCCAACAGGAATGCAGATAGTAAAGACCGTGTTCATGAGGTTTCAGATGAAAAGGACAACTCTACAGACAATTAGACTAAAACCGTTCATGTTACATTCTGGCAAAGAACTTGTCTTCAGTTTGCCATGTCCTGAGACTTTGTGAGGCTGAATTTGAAAGTGACGTACTAATTGTTAGATTTGGTGGGGGAAATTTCAAGGCAGCACAGTATGTGTGGGGTGGGGAGAGGGGGGCACGGGTATTGCTGGAAACTTTTAGCCATCCTCATACACTGTGAGAAGCAGGAGCATAAAGCACAGAAGGTTTGAAAGTCTTATAGTTTGGCTATAAAAGACTGTAAAACAGGTGCCAGGGAAAATGTGATTTCTGAAGAGAATGCCACCACTAAGAGAAGGTCGGTGCTTTGCACAGGCACAACAGGAAAGATGGGGGAAGGTTAGAATTGGCAAGACCTCACTCTTGGCAGGTTCAAGTATATATAAGTGAAAGCTTGTTTAGAATATTCTACACCAGGGCTTCCTGGAAAGTCATTTCCCCAGGATTCAATTCACCATGTTCAGCTACCCAGGTACTCAAAAGCTTCAGTAGCAATGATCCAAGGAGGCCCAGATACTGCTTTCAGCTGGCAGCAGACCTTGGCATCATCCACATGGTGCTGGTTCTGCAGGAATGCAGGGTGCTGCTACTAAGGGGTTACACAGGCCTCCACCCAGAGTTCAAAAGAAGGCCTCAGGGGTTAAGCAGAGTGTACTAGGGTCCAAATTCCTGTAGGCATCTCAATAGAGTGATGTGTGAGGCATGGAAAAAGAAGCCAAAGCTGAAGTCAAGATCCCGGAGATTAAGAGATACCAAGAAGGTTGGTAGGAAAGCTGAAGGAAGTGAGCACAGACAGGCAAAGTGAAAGGCTATGTGAGCTACAACTGACTAGGTGACAGGAATGGGGCTGCCCAAACCTTTTGGAGATCATATCTCACTACCATGAGTCCCACATACTGGATGTGGAGCTACAGGACATATCTGTCCATCTGGGTTTCAGACTAGCTTTGCCCTATATCTTCTTTCTATACCTCTATGCTTTTCATTTGGAATGGAAATGTTTACTTTGTGCCACAATATATTTGATGCATGTAACTTGCTTTTGATTTTACAGGGGCTCATAGTCAAGAGTTTACCTTGAGTCTCAGGAAACTGTGGAATTGGACTTTTGGGTAATGCTGTTAAAGACTATGAAGACTCCAAGAGATGAACTGAATGTATTTTGCAATGTGAGATGGACATAACTTTTGGGGCCCTAGAGCAGGATGTTATAGTTTGAATCTAGAAATGTCCCCCCAAAAGCTCGTATTTTGAAAGCATGATATCCAATGAAGAAATGACCAGAGGTGAAAGATTAGATTATGAGAGCTATAAAACCTCATGAGTGGATTAATCCATCCAATGAAATAAGAATTTCAACGCACTACGGGGTGGTAACTATAGACTGGTGGAGCATGGCTGAAGATAGCAGGTCACTGCAGGCATGACCTTGGAGATTATATTTTGTTCTTGGCTCTGACCACACATGCTCTGTTTTCCAGTTGCTATGAGATGATAGCTTCCTTTTACCATGATGTTCTGCCTCATTTCAGGCTAAGTGCAATGGAGTCAGCTGACCATGGACTGAGATTTCTGAAATCATTAAGTCCCAAATAAACTTTTGCTCCTCTAATTTGTTCTTGTTAGGCATTTTGTCACAACAACAAAAAGCTGACTATACAAATCCCTCTTCTTGATAAACAGGTAACACTTACACCTCCTTATTGATAAACAGCCAGATCTCATCCCCCTCCTAACACCTGTGCATGCTTCTACCATTTTTCCAAATGGAAATCTGTAATCGACATGACTATTAGGTCTAATAAAAGTGAAACATACTTGCTTTTAAAAAAAAAAAATTCATATTGCCTCTTTTGAGATTAACTTGTCACTACGCCATTAAAATTTTGTTTTAGAAAGCTGATAAAAAAACAAAGTAAGGTGATTACCTGATAATCTGTGAGGCAATGAATCAGAATTCCTTTTCAGAAAAGTTTCATTAAAATTCTTTGGATTCGTTGCTCCAAAAAGACGATTCATTTCTTGTTTTAATACTGTTCTAACTGTATCAGGTAAATCTTTACTTTCACACACTGTTGAATAAAGTAAAAGCAAACTCTCTCAGTATTTAGATACTACGATAAAGTTTGTAGTAATTAAATTATCTACATGATGATTTCAATAAAACAGCAATTATACACAAAGACCAATACCTATAGATAATTCAACATCTAAAGAGCTTACCTATAAAAATTTAAATGATATGTAATATTGTTTTCTCACTCTCTCCTCCTTCAGTATCTAAGTAAATCTATCAATTAAAAATATACAGATGGTTGACTTCAGTAACCTTTATCTTCAGGAACTATATAAACAGAGCTATTTATAAAAAGCTCCTTAAGAATCACCAAAGTTTGGGCTGAGATTGTGGCTCTGTGGTAGAGCACTCAGCTGGCATGTGTGGGGCACTGGCTTCAATCCTCAGCACCACATAAAAATAAAATAAAGGCATTGTGTTCACCTACAACTAAAGATTTTTTTTTTTTTTTTTTTTTTTTTGGGTGGTGCTGGGGATTGAACCCAGGCCTTGTGCATGTGAGGCAAGCACTTTACCAACTTGAGCTATATTCCCAGCCCCTTAAAGAATATTTTTTTTTTAATTTTAAAAAGAAAAGAAACATCAAAGCACTTTCCCATAATAAATATACTTGAGTCATCATATTCTTGGGATTTGGAGGTGAAAAAGTAGACCCCAATCTCTCCAGACTGAATCCAAGTTAAGCTTTGTTTCATTGTTATTTTGGTACAAACAGTTTGAAGTTTTGAGGTCAGACAGACCTGGGTATGGATCTAGGCTTGAATAAGTCATAATCTCCCTGAATCTATTTACTGGTATATATAATGGGGAAACAGTTAACCTAGAAAGACTACAGTAAGGAAAAGCTATGTATAAAAGTGCTAATTGGTATTCAATAAATTGTAGTGACTATTTTTAATCACAATTTGAAAAATAACAAATAGATTTTCATTATGGCTAATAACTATGGTGATGGCTTCCAGATTTTGCCTTGCAATTATGCATCTGTACTGGGACAAATATACATTCCATATCCATATTATGTGCAATACATACTGGCATTTTTCATGTTTTATTTCTCTTTGAGGTTTTCAAATGCTAGTAGTGGTCCACTAATAGCTGATTTTATTGTTTCACTAATGGATCATGACCCTAAGTTCTAACACTGAACTATGAGGAGGTAAACATCTAAGTGAACTATTCTACATAAAATTATTAATTGAATAATTCATCAATATGCCCTTTGCTGGTTAACAGCACTTTATTCTATTGTTATATAGAACTGGATGGCCCAAATAGATGAGCTACTAAAGAATTTAGTTTAACCTTCGATACTGCTATACTTTCAAATTTGTTTTGGCAATTTATTAATACTTGTTTCTTGGGAAGAAACAAGTTTTGTTTTTTTAAAAGGTTCTGAATCTCTTATTTATTAGACAGCAAGGAAATAACAGGTTTGGATTATACTACAAATAGAGCTCAAACTGCTCATAAATAGCAACTGGGCTTACTTGGGGGTAGAAAGAAGGGGAAATTCTTCAGACTACTGCACAAGGACACAGAGACTCCTCACCCTAAACAAAGTATTAAAGAGTAAACAGGAAAATTTCTGGTAAGACAGAAAACAGAGAAATCCACATACTAAATAACACGTCCCCAGTGACTTAACGCATTCCTTAGGGATAAGCATGCATTTGTAGGAAGCAAATAATACTTTCCATAGAAAGAAAAGTTGTCAAAATAGGTTATGGCCAATTAAAAAGAACATTACCTTAAAAATTATAGATCTTGTATAAAATATAAGTTATTTCCAGGGGCCCGGGTGGTATGCCTAAAATGCTTTGGGGACACTCTCTACACATACACATACACACACACACACACACACACACACACACATACTTACAAAGTAACTGTACAGTTTACATTATAATTGGGGGGGATGGGGTGCTTTATGATTTTGTTACCTACATTAGTTTATTTTCCTCAGACTAATATCCCCAGAAAAACTAAAACTGCTAAGAAAAAAAAAACCCTACCAAAATAAACACAAACTATAAATACATAGGTAATAAATCATACACATATCTATAAAATTCCATTTTCACTAATAGTTGCTTACAAAACCATACCTTCATTTGTAATTTTATAAAAATTCATATTTTATATCGTATAGATTTTAAGTGTAATTTCCAGGAAGACAGCAACTGCCCCACATAAGGAATGCCTTAAGAAATTCCTTTTTATTCTTTGTACTGGAGCTTCCTACCACTGAGCTACATCCTTAGCCCTCTGCTCTTGTTTAGTTTCATTTTTAAGTCAGGGTCTCACCCTGTTGCTCAGACTGGCCTCAAACTTGGAAGCCTCCTGCCTCAACCTCCCTAGTGGTTAGGATTACAGGTTTGCATCACCGTTTCTGGCTGGCCTATGGAATTCTATGTAATGAAATTTTACTTGTACCTCTCAGAAAGGAGCAACAACACATGGGACAGGTTTATTAGAAGTCCCATTACTGCTAAAGACTAGTGGGCAAAAAAGACAAAACAAAAATCCTTTGAAAGTAGTCAACTAGCAAAAAAACACTGGGGTTTCAGGAAAGTAAAAATGTCAGATAACCCAATTAATTGTCTTTCATAATTAAGAGTAAATAATTCATCAAGCATCCCCACCGGCCTATAGTCCCAGTGGCTCAGGAGGCTGAGGTAGGAGATCACGAGTTCAAAGTTAGCCTCTGCAACAGTGAGGCACTAAGCAACTCAGTGAGACTCTCTCTCTAAAATACAAAATAGGGCTGGGGATGTGGCTCAGTGGTGTCCCTGAGTTCAATCCTTGGTACCAAGAAAATAAAAAAAGAGAGTAACTTTCATGAATCAAGGAACAATAATTGAGGAGGGGTTTGAGGTGAAACAAATAGTAAAATTTCTTCTAAGGAATTTTTATTTCAATCCTATTATATCTTAAAATTGAAATAATGTTTGGTTCAAGCTATTAGTTTATCAGCAGACAGAATTAATTAAGTAATCACCAATGGTTATAAGTCACAATGAGAAGAGGTGATTCTTAGCAAAAAGAGTTGCCTTAAGTTACCAGGCTAGCTGTCAAAAAAATGCTCATATTTTCAAAGTCTAATAATCATGTGTTACTAGGTGGTAGGACAATCTATTAAATGATTACACCTGAAATAGCAAAATAAATGAGAATATTAAATAAGGATTAAATAATAATTTAATAACAATTAAACAAGGTTTAAATAATAATGATAAAAGATCAAAGAACATTTGAAGTGACACACACAAATACAGAAGAAAAATAATCTTGGCATATAAAAGAAAAATGAGGTTGTACAAATGAGAAAGGAAAGAGAGATATAAAATTCACTGTCAATCCAGGCAGCCAAATAGTATTAATTTTTAAAGTATTTAAGAGAATATAAACCTGTAAGGAAATAACAAGACAAACTGAATACACAAACTTCTGTCTTTTACTTATTACTGGTCAAAAATGTAATTAAAATTGCTTAACTTTACAACAATAAGCTGGAGGTGGGGCACATGCCTGTGATTCCAGTGATTCAGGAGATCGAGGCAGGAGGATCCCAAGTTCAAGGCCAGTATGAGCAACTTAGTGAGACCCTTAGTAATTTATTCACATCCTGTCTCAAAATAAAAAGGGCTAGGAAGGTAGCTCAGTGATAGAGCTCCCCTGGGTTTGAACTCCAGTACCATAAATAAAAATAAAATAAAAATCTGATGAAATGCACATTCACTTTAAGAAAATTTTACAACTAATAAAACAGGTATGTACTCTGGTTTTTTCCCTCTAAACTCCCCAGAAAATTGTGCTCATGTGTGACGTTTTCTTTGTAAAGGAATTATAGTAATACTTAACATAATAAATGTATTCCTGAAAAAATACCTCTAAATCAAAGTACCTATTATATTAAGTTAAAGAAATCTTGGGACATAATAAAAATGCCCCTATTATCTTATATTCTGTAGTTTCACAAATATTCACTCCTCTTCTTAACAAAGGTAATGATAAACAGACTACCCAAATTCTTAAAGGCCTTTTAAGAAATGACACATCTCCATAACTGCAAATAACCACTGCCTAAATTCAAAATAAGGATCACTTTTTAAAGTCTCTTTGTAACAATGGTTTCCGCTGAACACCTAGAGCAAAGAGCATAGTATAGATATTCAATAATTTAACTACTTATTAATAATTCTAAGCCCATGCGCATTTAATTTTCTCAAATAACCTATAAAAAGAAAAGTCTGTAATTACACTATTACAAGCAAAATTAAATAAATATGTAATCTTTATACATTATTTAACAAGAACGTCTCCAACTTCGAAGGATTTTCACCCCATTATCTCTAACTTTAATTTTCTGATTATGTTTTTGTTTATGTTCTTGTTCAAGCGTTTTGTTAATGTTCCTGTGTTTGTTAATGTTCTGATTCATGTTGTTGTTGACTTTCTGGGGTGGGAGGACAGTACCAAAGATTGAACCCAGGGGCATTTTACCCTGAGTGAGCTAAATCCCAGCCCTTTTAATTTTTTATTTAGAGACACAGTCTCACTAAATCGCCCAGGCTGACCTCAAACTTGTGATCCTCCTGCCTCAGCCTCTCCTATTCCTGGGATTACAGGTGTGTGCCACCATACACAGCTTTAAAGTTCTTTATTAACACCCAAAAAAGACTAAAAGAAGTAATCTTATTTCCCCTGAGGTATAAGTTTTCTTCATTTTCTATAATGTTATTTTAATATGCTATCTATAATATTATTACTTTGAGAATTTTCAAAATTGAGAACATTTTTATGATTCCAATTCTAAATTTTTAAATTTTTGACAAGCAAAAATATAATATTTCTAAAAGAATTTAACCTTGTTTTATTTATTTGGTGCTGAGGATCAAATCCAGTGCACCTCACACATGCTAGGCAAGCATTCTACCACTGAACTACAACCCCGGCCCCTCATAAATATAATTTTAACAAGGATTTACTTTTCTTGGAATCAAAATAAATTTAGCACTTTTTATTTGTGTGTTTGCAGGGGGGCTGGGAGGGTTTGCTATTGCTGGGGATTGAACCCAGGCCTGTGCAACACTTCATCACTGAGCTAGACCTCAGTCCAAATTCAGCATCTTTAAAAAGTTGACTGAAATGCCTGGTTTATTTTCATCACTTTTATATAATGTATGGAGCCAAAAATGAGAGAGCAAATTAATAGTATTTTCAAATTCTGTATATTGCTCTGTTCTCCTTTCTATTACTTTAAAAATAAAATCCAAAACGTTTTGAGCGCTGACAAATTGCCTAAATGGAAAATTTCTTATCTGTCTTTGACAGGTCACAAAACACTATTGCACTAAAAATACTGTTTAAAATTTTCTTCAGGCTATTATGAGTTGTACATAATAAATAAAATTTTATGTTTAGACAAGGGCCCCATCCCCAAGATACCTCAATTTACATACATGCAAATTCCTAAGACTAAAAAAAATCCAAAAGCTGAAACCCATATGGTCCTGAGTATTTCAGATAAAGAATATTCAACTACAAGAGAAAGAATAATAAGGCTCTAGTCCCTGTTTCATTACTAAGTATGTGTTACCTACAATTAATTCTTTCATCTTTTAGGGTTCCAGAGTTCTTAAGTATAAAAAGAGAGATAATTAGAAGGAAAAAAAACCCCTTACGTTTTGGTCTCTAAAATTCCATATCTCTATTTCACATTAAAGTGAATGTATTGCTATGACTGTCAAAATATTTGAAAAGCACAGATGACTGTTTTGAAGTACAAAACAATTTATGACTTAATTATGTTAAGCAAACCTAATTCATACAAATTGAGATCTTAAATAAGGAGAAAACTAATAATTTTAAAAGAGCCTTCAATTTTAAAACAATGTAGTAAGATGCTTTCTATAATGAAATATAATTTAAAACTTCAACTTACATGTGACAAAAAACAAACAAACAAACAAAGGTGAGTCTCAAGTACCTGGACTAAACAATGTCAAAATCAGGTAACATCTGTAGCTTTAAAATAAACGCCTTTAATACAAAGAAAAGAGCCCTGCTTTCCCCTCAGCTAACTTAATATACAACAGTTTTTAAATGACTGAGTTCATGATAATCTAAACTATTAACTACTATAATCAAATATTTTAGTAATGGAAAACAAAAACATACCAGTACTAAAGAGTCGAATCATACACTCATGAAGCCAGGGATGACTAGAATCAATAGCAAATGCCCTTTTTACTGATTGTAGCATCAAAAGAAATTTTTCTGTAAAAAGAAAAAGATACATTTTGATCATGTGATAAATTGCCTCCTGTGGGGAGCCAAGACCTTACAAATTGAAAAAATGAATTTAGATTCCATCACATCTGAACTGCAACATATGAATGAAGTAAACAGTTTTTATTCAATTAGTAACATTAGCTGTACAAATAGAGAAACAACATGTATCCCATTTGTATACAATAAAAAAAAAAAAAAGAATTAAAAAAAAGTAACATTAGCTAATATCTTTCATATAACATTAAGAAAAAGGTCTTGCAAAAGAGAAAACCTTCATAGCATTCAGAGATATCTGAATTAATGTCATATTAACAAAGAAACAAAATTTGTTTTTGTTTCATTTTGTTTGCCATTTCATTTCCTAATTTCCTTAATCAAAAGAAATGCATGCATGCATGTCCTTTGTTTTGGTCTATAATTTATGAATGATTCCCCTTCTGCCTAACCATTCCTTTCCTTTCCTGACTTCTGTGCCACCTCTATAGGTATTCACCCAGGTTATATTTGAGTCATTTCTGATTTTTCCCTATGCTATTCCGGTTCTCAACTTATATCTTTCCAAAGCTTCAGCAGCCTTTGTACCTGTTAAATGGAAATCTTCACTTGAATACACAGTCCACTTTCAAGTCGTCTTTACAATCACCTCTTTGTTGAGACTTCCTTAATTTGGTGTCATTCTCTAAAGCACAAAACCTAAATTCTTCTGACAATTCCTTTTCCTTTCCCTACAACACTCAGGAAGCTAAAAATACCACTCCGTTCTGTAGGTAAATGTCATTATCCATTTCACATTACTATAGTGGATTCCAAATGCTGAGTCCTCTTCTGAGGTCAGAATAAAGTCAAGTGAATGGGGCTTTAGATTACCCTTTCCCACTTTAAGCACAGCAGCTTCCATCTTGGGGTTTCATCTAAAAACTATTTTTTTGGTACCACGGGTTGAATTCAGAGGTGCTTAACTCCTGAACCACATCCCCAGCCCTTTTTAATTTTTATTTAGAGATAGGGTCTCACTAAGTTGTTGAGGGCCTTGCTAAGTTGCTGAGGCTATCCTTAAACTTGTTATCCTCCTGCCTTAGGCTTCCGAGTTGCTGGGATTATAGGCATGTGCTACTGTGCCCAGCATATCTAAGTACATTTTTAAAGAGGAGAGCTGTATTAAATGTAAAAAGTTTAAATATTGCTATTTATTAAAATTGCTACTTATTAAACTTGTTTTCTAAGTTATAATCACTTTGGAAAATTGGAAATATAGTAAAAATGTATTTTAACCACTCAAATTTTTATCAAGAGACAATCTCTATTATCTTTTGATTTCTTCCCAATCTTTCCAATCTATAGTAAAGTTTTATATCCTATTTCAAAATTGTGTTATGACCAGGCAAGTGCCTGTAATTCCAGGAACTCGTGAGACCCTGTCTCAAAATAAAATATAAAAAGGGCTGGGGATATGACTCAGTGGCTAAGCACCAGTGGGTGCAATCCTTGCTACCAAAAACAAAAGCAAACCAAAAAACCTGTGTTATGTAGCAACTTTTCCCCAAGAATTTAATTAAAAAAAAAAAAAAAAAAAAAAAAAAAAAAATTTTTTTTTAAAGAGTCTCAATAAATCACAGGTTGACCTCCAATTGCTGGGTTCAAGTGATCCTCCTATCTCAGCCTTCCAAGTAGCTGGGGCCAAAGGCATATCCCATCACGCTTGGCTTTACAACAATGACTTTTTGATGTTACAACCTCCCGTCTTCATGAACAAAAGTTTCTCTTCAAAATGCATCACCTTTCTTTTCAATGAACTAGTTAGATTACATTGCTTCTGTACAATAAAATCTTATTATTTACTATATATAGTCTCAGCATTCTGAGTCTTAAACTAAGACTCTTATCTTTTACCTTGCTCCAAAGCTATATGGACAACATCAACATATTCATACATTCTTGTGTTTTCTTAATGGGTACTCTTCCCTTCTATGTATCTTTGACTTTGAACATATGATTCATCCTTCAAGATCCAGCCCCAAATCCACTCTATTTATAATAATTGATAATAACAGGTAACATTTATTTGATGCTTACTAAGAGCTAGACTATTCTAAGCTTTATATATAATAGTTGATTTTAAACCAATCATCATTATTTCACCGAACCACATTATTTGACTTCAAACCTAGTATAGCTATTGTTGACTTTAATGCCTTAAAAAGGGTAATTTTATCACTCTCATTCCCCAAAACATTCTGTACATACTAGGCATTTTTGTGAGGATGCTGCAATCATTTGTCCAAAAACAGCCTACAAAGGTAAGGCTATCCGACATGGGTCTCTATACCTAAGAAATACAGTGATCAGTTATCAGTTTTATCACTAAACTCTAATTGCCTACCTTCCTAAAGTAAATTTCAAAGGCAAAAAGATGAGTTTCTATCTTGTTCTTCACCAAGTTCTTCAACGGTGTTAAAAATTTAATAGCTTCTTCCAATGGAGTTTCAACCTAACAAAATAAAAGATATACAAATGGAAGTAAGATTCTTGGAGAATGTGATTTTATTCTATTAAAAATATTGGGGGGGGGGGGGGGCGAAAAAAATCACTTACCAATCACCCAGAAATATATGTTCATATTTTAACTTCCTTCCCATAATCTAAAGAAAGGAGATTCTGAACTCTAGATCTCTGTGTGTGTAGCAATAATAGGGATCAAACCCAGGGTCTCACGCATGCTAGGAAAGTATTCTACTTGAACTCTAGCACTCTTGCTGATTTTAACCACAGATGTTATATTATTCCTATATAGAAAATGTCCATCAAAAAAGTGGATATAACAGAAGAACCAGGGAAAAACAATAGCTAAAAGGAGAAAAAAAAAATGGATGTGAAATAGCATCAAAAGGAGTATGAAGAAAACTGTAGGCAACATTACAGAAAGAGTGAATGTTCTTTATAATCAAGATATTTAGAAGAGTACACTATACATGCTGTCTTGCTTTGTTTTACTACAAATTCTACAAAAAAAAAAGATCTTTATTTAGATGCCATACTAATGGAGAGATGATATCTGAATAGACTTTATACAACTGTCCCTGTCATCCTTACTAATCAGGTAAATGCCACGTTAATTATATACATATGATCACTACTAAGCAGATGTTCAGCATTTGCCCCATGATGATGCTACTGTTATACTCCCAGACTGAATATAAGACAAGGTACTCCCTGCACACTGGGGTGGATGGGGAACAATATCATATTTATCACACTCTAACTTCTAGATTCACCTTCTCTCATCAAAGAAGCAGTAACAATTTACTTTCAAAAGGAAAATGGATTTGCATTATCTATCCAACAGGCTTCTAGCAATATGATATCTGTGGTTTTACCAATACAAGTTCTGACCAAGAAAATTATTCCACAGGATTAAAACAAGTTTAGCAATTAAGTGACATCTCTGGGATTCACCCTGTCCTAGCATGTAAAGCAGTTAGCCTCATCAGACAATAAAACTATCCATTAAAACTTAGCTACCATTGCCAAATGGTGTTTACTTGAATATGCATGTTCTAAACCAAAAGCAAACTTTATATATGGAACTGTCTAATAACTACAGTCAAGAACCAAGGGATAAAGGAGAAAATGGGGTCTTTATACATGTGCTTTTCCTCACAATGTTTTAAGTATTTTGTTTCTTGCTCCCATTATACTATATTCCATTGGGTTTAAATTGTGGTACTCAGGGGGGAAAATGTTTCTTTCTAGGAAAGGAAGAGAATGAAAACTGAAATTGTCAATCAGTTCTATCAAGCTTTTCATGCACCCAGGGGTACAGACTGAAATGAGGGCCAGTAATGTTGACCAAAGTAATTTACTGTCAGGGAGACAGAACTGCTATTAAAAAAATGGAAAACAAGAAGGAATATAGGAAGGTGAATCCACTCAAGCATCAAGCATCATTATGTAATAAAATCAAGCAATTTAGAGGGAGAAAACAAATTGTCTATAATTTAATAAATGAGAACGTATGTCCCCAAAGGAGATATGGGTATGCTGAGACACAAGGTCTCAGTTTTTGTGTGCCATGATCAGGCAAGGTTTTGTGAGGGCAAATTTAATTGTTTAAATACACATACATAATCCCAGCAAAACTAATTACATTCTATCTTTAAACACAAATCATTAAGTACAGGGCTATACATAACTAAAAGCACGCAAACAAGAATGAGCTTCTAAATTGGTGCTTAAGGGGAAGAAAAGCAGTCAAATAGACAAAAATACATAATTAGTTTACATTATGTTTATAAAACAGTATCCTTAAGTACCAAAATCACAATGGTTGTAGCAAAACTGCTGTACATAAGAACCGAGACAGACTTAATGAATAGCAGTTGTGCCTTCTACCTCCTACTCAGCTGGGGTCCCATGTTAACCAAGTCAAAGTTTGGCTAGAGTTGCGAACATTATGCATATTCTTCTGTGTCACTCAATAAGTAAATAGTAAATAAAATAAAAAATACTACATGCAGTTGCAAAGACTTACATTCACCTAAGACTCCAGTGTGCTTGATTGGCAATTTAGTACGTCTTTTGCAAAGGCAGTCTTCAACATACACAATTTTTTAAATTTATTAAGTGACTTGAAATCCCATGTCAAGACATGTCGGACAAGAGTCTCAATTCACTTCACTCACAGCATAGCAACAAAACGTTTAAAATGATTAAACTCTATATAGGAAGAATACCAAGCACTCACCAAGCACTTGGAAGGAAGGTGTGCAAAGGAACATAAGATGGGTAGTATATGAGGGAATTCCAAAATACTGACTCATGACAAGGTTAGAGAACAAGTGATACAGTTCCCATCAAAACCTCAGATTTATGCTTAGTCAACTGAATAATAATAAACTCATTACCTAAATCCTTCTCATTTTTCTTTTATCCTTTTTATTTTTATTTTTATTTTTGCAGTGCTGGGGATTGAACCCAAGGCCCTGTGCATGCAAGGCAAGCATCCTACCAACTAAGCTATATATCCAGCCCTTCTTTTCTCCTTTTTAAAGGATATTACTGCTAACATGAAATGCTTTCATTTAATTTTATATATATGTTATCCTGAACTGGTGACACTAAATTTGCCACAAGGAAGAATACTGAAATTCAGGACAACATAAAAAAGGTCAAAACAGACTGTAAATCCAGGTACAGCAGGCAACTTTTAAAACAGCCTACAATGCCACTCCCTGTTATAAGAAGTTTGGAGTAATCTTACACTGCCACCACAATTGGGTATGGATGCTATTAGACAGCCATTTTGGAGCAAATCAGCCTAGGAAGAGAAGTCTTATGTGCCTAACAGGCAAGAATAGTACTACTGAGGAGCAGTCCACAAAAAGGGGTGCCTTCCACTACACTTCTTCCAACCAAAGCCATCAAAAATAATTTCTATAGGCATTTTGTTCTGGGATGCTATAAAACCTAGCTATAAATAATTACACCACAGCTTGACATGTGGCACAAAAGCAACCAAATAGCCTGGATTTACGAAAGGCTAACAGTCTGTAAGGGGGCTGGTATAAGAATTTTACTGTGTAAGGTGCACTCTTTACTAGAAAGTGACAAAACAAACATCTCTTCAGGAACTATATGAAGATATGGAAGAAACCTGAAGTTGATGTTACACCCCAAAGTTCTTCTGCAATTCACCATGAGACCTAATCGGTGAATTTTCTGTGCTTTCTCACTTCCCAGTGTATTCTTCCAGTAAACTCCCAACAATAAAAAGGTATTAGCTTTGTCCACAGTGATTATACATTTGTGAAAACACATCAGTATACACTTGTGAAATCCAAACAAGATTTTTCTAGATTTATTTTATTAATATTACTGTGTCTATGAGTCATTATTATCCTCCTGCTCTGACATAATTACAAAACTATTTTGTTTGACTTTGAATTTTCAGTTATTACTGAAACTAAAATTCAAGTCTGAGAAAATATACTTACTCTATTGCTTTAACATAAGGAATTATGTGATTATTTTCACACGGAATAGGATGTCAAAGGTCAGAAGAAGTGCACTGATATTAACCAAAATTAATCAAGATGTTTCATGTAATGTTTTATCATAGTGCTTAAAAAAAACAGCAGATCAGATTCTGGATTGAGGAAAATATTTACAGGTTTTTAAGATATTAGGTTCAAAGGAGAAGGCCAGTCAAGAAATACCATTAACTGACAATAAGGATGATTGAGAGATACACATATAGTCTTCAGATTATAACAAGCTCGACTTAGCTTAGATATAAAACTTTCATATTACCAAAATCATTTTTGTCTCTAACATTCATAAAATTGGCCAAATAAGACAGTATAAAAATGACAACAGCTGGCCATCAAATTTCACTCGACTGTGATTGAAACTATTAAGTACCTTGGCCAGTTTCTCTGGGATAAGTTCTTCTTTTGGCCCTCCGATTTCCTCATCATCATCATCCTTCTTCTTTTTCTGATTTCTCTGCTGCTTTTCTTTTTCTGCATTTTCTTCTCTTCTTCTATCTGGGCTTTTTTTTGAGCTCTTCTTTGTTTGTTACGTAGCTTCTTTAGCTCTTTGTCAGACATGTTCGCTGTAGGCAGTAAGTGTTAATGAAATTAAAAGCATGTTAATCAGATTGATAATTATCAACCAATACTTTTTACTATTCCCAAACTTCTGTAAAAGAATACAGTTCAGTATGCATGTAAATGTAAATGTGCCTACACATACCTAGCCTTATAATGGTTCCATGTAATATAGCAAAAAAAGGTAACCTCTTCAGAATTTTTAATTAGATAAGCAAAGCACACCAGTTCCTCCAGCAATATTAAACTATTTGCACTTCTTGAATACAATGAGCTGCTGCAGCATATCTCCATGGCTTTGGTTATGTTCTCTCTTCAGTTATGCCTTCCCTAACCTGGCCAGTTATCCATTAACTTTCCAGTGCTGTCACTGGCTAATATACTCTGCTCATCACAATATTTATTAATACACTCCTTGGGGATGAGATCCCATTTATATATTCTCATAATCTATGTATTCTGAAGGTCTAACAGCAAGCTGAGCATACAGAAAACGCTCAAAAGATTTGTTGAGACAGAATAAATGAATACTATGATAATTTTACTAAAATTCACAATAACCCTAACAGGTACAAAGCTCAGAATGTCTCAAAGGAATGATAAAATCACTGACAAATATGGTATAATAAAGTGAAAACTGTGTATTGTTTAGATTTCATGAAACAAATGTGAAAACTACATGCTCACTGTTTATACCCTGATTCTTCAGAGCCAAATGGCTAATGTGACTTCTGAATTCCTGGCCCACAAAACTGTCAGATGATAAATATGTCATTTAAAGACACTAAGTTTTTTAGTAATGTGCTCTGCAGTATTATACACAGAGCAGATGTTGGTATACAGAAGTGGAATATTGCTATAACTAAAACCTAAAATGTGATAACTTTGGAACTAGGAAGTAGGGAAAAGTGGACTTCAAGGAGAACTTCAGTGAAAGTTTGAAGAGTTTCAGACTATTAATAGAAGTCAGCTTTGAGGGGACTGCAGATAAGGGCTTAAAGTGTAAGTGATAAAAACTTAGCAAGTGTTATAAAATAAACTGGTAATCTAGCTAAGGTGATTTTCAGGCAAAGTGTTAAATTGTAGCATCTGATTGCAGTGCTTACAGTGCTGCTTAGAATAAAACTCAAGAGAAGAAAGAAACTAATGGAAGAACCAGGGATTTGATGGTTTTGAAAACTTTGAAAATCTCTTCAGAAATGGCAACTGAGCAAAGATCAAATTCAAGTCACTGCCAGGAAAACATGCCAAGATAGAAAGCAAAAGGTTTGGCTTTAAAATCTTTTAAAGACCAGAACTCAGAAAAATGGTGCCTTAGGACTGGGGATATAGCTCAGTTGGTAGAGTGTTTGACTTGCAAGCACAAGGCCCTGGGTTCAATCCCAGCACCGAGCGCAAAAAAAAAAAAAAAAAAAAAAAAAATGATGCCTTAGAATATTAGTCGGAAGAAAGCTCTCTAAGAAGTTTTAAGGTGTGACTTGCAAAACCTCTCAAACAAAGCCTGTAAGAAACTTGAAGGTGCAAGGCGCATGTGGATTTCAATAAAGTTCACAAAAAAAGAGCTCTGATGTTCTTAAGAAAATTCCAAGGACAGAAGCACACCAAGTTTGGCCTGACAAGAACAGAGACAATACAAAATGCACAGGGGCCGTTAGAAACTCAAAATTTTATTGGTACGAAGCAAATGGAAAAATTTTCAGGTGCAAACAAATGCTACATACCTTTCAAGCAAAAAGAAGGATGACTTAGAAGGTGGAATCAAGAACCCAGAGAGCAAGAGTTATATCCAAGCACTACAGAAAATCAGTCTTCTGTCTTTAGTCTAACCAAGGAACTGTTCATCTGTGCCCGATTGGACGTGAGAATTGACACAAAACAGTAAATTCTGTGGGCCTTTAAAAATGTCCACCAGGGGGGGCCAATGACTGTCCCAAAATTTGTACGAGGTCTATAGCTAATAACTTGTGTCTTTAGTTCACAGAATTGTATGTAAGAACTATACTTGAAAAGCTATAGTGGAGAAGCTACATTAGCACCCGTACCTGATTCTAAGATAACATTCTAGATTTTAAGCTAATGCTGCAATGGGATAAGACTTCTGATAGCACTGGGAGGAATAATTATATTTTGCATATATGCAATAATGTATATTATTTGTAGTCAAAATACAGTCCATGGCAGTTAAAAATATGTTTGCAAATTCTTCAATTCTACTTCCCTCAAGCACAGGTTGTACTTGGTGACTTCCTTTCAACCAATTAGGATGTAACACGTAAGATGAGAACAGAATATTTTAAGGTATCGTGGCTTCATGCTTGCTCTCTCTCATGATGTTACCACTTTTTGAGGAACTTTAGAAACCCTATGGAGAGCCAAAAGACTAAAGCCTACCAACAACCCTGGGAATGAGCTACCTAGGAAATGTACCTTTCCTTCAGTCCTAGTCAAGCTTTCATGAGACTGCAGGCCCAACCCAAATCTTAGCTATAACTTCACAAGAGACCCTAAGCTAGAACCATTTAGATGCTTCTGAATTCCTGACCTATAGAAACAATTAAGATGCTACTAATCTCCAGAATCTATAAAGAACTCAAAAAACTCTACACCAAGAATACAAACAATCCAATCGACAAATGGGCTAAGGAAATGAACAGACACTTCACAGAAGAAGATCTACAAGCAATCAACAAACATATGGAAAAATGTTCAACATCTCTAGTAATAAGAGAAATGCAAATCAAACCACCCTACGATTCCATCTCACCCCAATTAGAATGGCGATTATCAAGAATACAAGCAACAGCAAGTGTTGGCTAGGATGTGGGGAGAAAGGTACACTCATACATTGCTGGTGGGACTGCAAATTAGTGCAGCCACTCTGCAAAGCAGTGTGGAGATTCCTTAGAAAACTTGGAATGGAACCACCATTTGATGCAGCTATCCCACTCCTTGGCCTATACCCAAAGGACTTAAAATCAGCATATTACAGAGACACAGCCACATCAATGTTCATAGCTGCTCAGTTCACAATAGCCAGATTGTGGAACCAACCTAGATGTCCCTCAATTGACGAATGGTAAAGAAAATGTGGTATATATATACAATGGAATATTACTCAGCCATAGAGAATGATAAAATTAAGGCATTTGCAGGCAAATGGATGAAACTGGAGAATATCATGCTAAGTGAGATAAGCCAATCTCAAAAAACCAAAGGACGAATGATATCGCTAATAAGTGGATGATGACACATAATGGGGGTGGGAGGGGTTAGTGTTAGGGTTAGAGTTAGGGTTAGGGAGGGGGCAAGAATGGAGGAAGGAAGGACTGTATAGAGGGAAAAGAGGGGTGGGAGGGGTGGGGGGGAAGGGAAAAAATAACAGAATGAATCAAACAACATTACCCTATGTAAATTTATGATTACACAAATGGTATGCCTTTACGCCATGTCCAAATAGAGAAACAACATGTATCCCATTTGTTTACAATAAAAAAAAAAAAAAAGACTGCAAAAAAAAAAAAAGATGCTAGATTTGGGGATAATTTATTATCAAGTTATTATTTGGATCTGCAATATTCCTGCAAAAGTTAATGTTTAGACCATGCAGCAATGTTCAGAGGTGTAATGATTAGATCCTGAGGGCTGTCACCTCATCAGTGAATTAACTACTGGATGGGAACTGTAGTCAGGTAGGGTATGGATATAGAAAGTAGGTCACTAGGGGATGTTGAGACTATATCCCTGCCCTCCTCCCCTCTATTTCTTACTCTTTCCCTTCTTTCTGGCTGCCATGAGCAGAGCAGCTTTCCTTTTCCACACACATCTGCCGTGATATTCCGTCTCATCTTAGTCTGAGAGCGATGGAGTTGGACAACTACGGACTCAGATCTCTAAAACTGAACCAAAATAAACCTTTTCTTCTCTAAATTGTTTTTGTTAGATATTTTGGACACAGTGGCAAAAAAGTTAACAGGACAGGTCTCCACTGCAACTAAACTAGACTGTAGCATAAAAGTAGCCATAGATAATAAGAAAGTGAATAGACTTGGCTATGTTCCAAAAACAAACAAACAAAAAAACCTTTTAATTATCAAAACAACACTGCAATGTGGATTTAACCTATTCTTTACTATCTGCTTTTTAAGGCACTGGCAGATAACAAAGAATAATGGTCTCAGTAGGTTAATTATAAATTACTATTAAAAAGAAGAATAAGTAGTTACACTAATAGTCAACACTAACACTAAATATGTAGTTAGAAATTTATAGTACTATAAAGTAATTAGTTGGGTAAAACAGATATTAAATGTGAAATTAAAACTTAATTGCTGAAGACTACTTACAAATTAAATCCCTATTTATTTTAAAGTATAAAAGTTAAGCAATATTTATCTTCTATTGCGTAGAGAAATTCACAAAATATCTATTGTTTTCTAACCATGTAGAACATATTCCCACAAGATATTCAATAAGAAGCTGAGAAAAAACTCTGTATTACTCAAGACATAGATACATACACTCACACACACATACCAGAACAAATAATAAGAAATCTTTGAATGTTATACCTGTGTCAGCTTCATGTTCTTTATTCTCATCTGTAGGGGTTGTCATGAAGCTTCAAATATATCTCTATAGCAATTCTTGCTGCCTTGAAGTAAAATGGATGCTGTCGAAGCACATCTTCTAGTTTTAATAAGTCCACATATGATCTAAGGGTAATCTTCCTCATACAGTATGTGTGAAAGTCAAACTGTCGTCAGTGATTTCTATAAAATGCTAACAAAATTATCTTTTTATATTACACTGAAGTATTGCAATGTCTAAGAAAACTATTAAGTCAAAGCCTTGGAATTACTTATTTCTTTGATATGAAAAGTTAGGAAAAAATATAAAAAATTACATTCAACATAAATATTTTGCCTATCAAATAAGTAAATACAAACTGGTCATCACCTAGCAAAGGACATGACGTACAGCAGGCGCTGAATAATTGCTGAATAAAAGGAAAGTACATGCTTTTATATGTGTGTGTGTGTGTGTGTGTGTGTGTGTGTGTGTAAATTTTTTTAGAACAATTTGTAAAGGAGTTATTATATGTACTATTTGGTAATAAAAATTTTTTGAGGGTATAGTCTGAAGCCTATGTAGTATGATGTTGGTATGTGGGATATAAACCAATAGCTAGTAAGCCAGACAATCAGCAACTTCCCCCCCAACCAATAGGGTTCCGTACTTGACGATATTATAGTGTGAATTATACAAACTATTTTTATCTGTGAAAAACACACAATAAAAACAGAAGTCCATTACTAGTGACAGAAATAAATCTAAAGTGATGAGGACTAAGAAATAAAGATTTTGTCAAAAATGAAGAACGTACAGGCAACGGACATATTGTTAAGGGTTTTCAATCTTGGATCTCATCAAGAATATACTGCTGCCATCCCAATCAACCCCACAAGAAACAGGATTCTAGGATTATCTAATAACCGTTATGGATTACTGAAGCAGCACCCAGCAATTCCAAAGAAAGACTGAAAAAAAAAAAATCACCAGAAGTAGCTAAGATACAATAACATGAAGTTAAAAAAAGAATTATTTCAGAAAGAATAAACACAGAAAAGTTAGCTTTAAAAAAGTGTATAATATTTCTATTACAAAAACTGAAAACAGTGAATACTGACTTTCAAAATCACCTATTGTGATTATAAATAAAAGAGGAAAAAAAAACTAGATTTCCCTAAAACCTTCAATGTCTGATAAATAAAAAGAGAAACTCGGCACTAAAACTGCAGCTCAGTGGCAGAGCACTTGCTCATACATGTGAGGCACTGGGTTCAATCCTCAGCACCACACAAAATAAATAAAGTCATACTGTCCATCTACAACTATGAAAAAGAAAGAGAGAGACTCATATATATATAAAGTACTTACTCTCTCATTTCATGGCATTTCTTAAGTGCTTCACCAAATTTATTCATTGCTTTATATGCTTGGGCACATTCTGTCTGGAACCACATGCACTGCATTTCATTCAAATTTTCAACCGCTGATGTTCCTTCCTATGCAAAAAAAAATCACATATATCAAAACCATTTCTTACCAAATACATCATTCCATCACAGGATTCAAAAAGGAAAAGTTGACCAACTAATATGAGTTCTTTCAGAACAATTTGCTAGATTTGTACCCAGTCTTAGGGTAAAAAGGAATAGTTCATATGTGAAAGAAATGAAATTACTTTTTTTGAGGGGGAGGACGGCAGCAGGGATTGAACTCAGGGGCACTCAACCATGGAGCCACATCCCCAGTCCTATTTTGTATTTTGTTTAGACACAGGGTCGCACTGAGTTGCTTAGCACCTCGCCGTAGCTGAGGCTGGTTTTGAACTCCAGATCTTCCTGCCTCAGCCTCCCAAGTCACTGGGATTACAGGCCTGTACCACTGTGGCCGGCTTAAAATTACTTTTTTTTAAATTTTAAGATGCTGATAGACCTTTATTTATTCATTTATTATATGTGTGCTGAGAATCAAACCCAGTGCTTTGCACAGCTAGGCAAGTGCTCTACCACTGAGCCACAACCCCAGCCCTTGAAATTACTTTTTAACCACCAAAATAATAGCTTTGGCAAATGATTAAACAACAAAAAGGTCTATGTTAACTGTGCAGCAGAGATCAGTATAAGACAAAGAACACCAGTACACAGTAGATACTCAATATATATTAATTCCTTTAACCCCTAAAAACTTCTTTTGGATATATACTAATATAAAACCAAGTTTAAAAATCCATCATATAACTACGTAAAAAGAAAATGGTTTTATACTAACAGTGAATTTTAATGTCTTCTAATAAAATGATTTAATTAAAATCTGAACTATTTTGCCACTGAAAATATTAAAGACAAAAATTTATAAAGGAGACAGATGATACAGACCAGCTCAAGTCCTCTTTATTCACAAGTAAGAACACAAGCCATACAACCCTTGTAAACTTTGAGCACATTTCTTCAGCCTCTTTAATCAGATTAGCTTTTAGCATGTATTTTGCACACTTTGAGTTGATAAATCTGTCTGCTGTGTCCAAGGCCTGAGCTTCATCCATCCATCTTGCAGCTTCTTTAATATTTCCCAGCATGCTTACAAGGTACAAAAGCGAAATACACCAGTAAGTATGCTAATTTTACAGTTGATAAGAAATTAAAATAAATTTTAAAAAGTATTCTCATGGCTCTTAAGATGCTACTCATATAGAAGTATGTACTCCTCTATAATAAAAGTTCTGATATCTTTCTGGCCATCTACAATGCAGGTTCTCTGACAATAGAGACTGTGGTTTTAACTATTATCTTTACTGTTATCCCCATTATATATAGTAGTTCCTGGCACATAGCAATACTCAAAAATAGTTTTCAGGGGGCTGTGGCTGTGTGTGAGGCACTGTGTTCAATCCTCAGCACTGCATACAAAAATAAACAAATAAAAAAAAAGGTATTCTGTCCATCTACAATTACAAAAAATTTTTTTAAATAGTTTGTTAAATCTAAGAATAAATATTAATAGAAGTCTATAAACCAGAACAAAAAATGTACATATCAACTTAAAAGTCCTAAGAAGGAAATTAAAAGCCATTATCCACAACAAAGGAAATATGGAAACATTGTTTAGGACCATTAATGGACATTCCCCAATGCTTCTCATTCTAATCCACCCAACTAGTCCATTTGGCAAAGCCACAAAACTGGCTTTAAAAAAGTGCCAAAGATAAAACATAATGGCACAGTGCTTGCCTAGTGTGTGTAAGATCCTGTATTTGATCTCTAACACTGCCTACCCCCACCAAAATAGCACTTTACAATTAATTACTTAATTTCATTATTTTCCTGCTAAATAAACTACTGGTTTACAATCACTCTCTCAAAAGCTCTGATTTGGGGCTGGGGAGATAGCTCAGTCGGTAGAGTGCTTGCCTTGTAAGCACAAGGCCCTGGGTTCGATCCCCAGCACCCAAAAAAAAAAAAAAAAAAAAAAGCTCTGATTTATTAATTGTATTTGCAACAGAAGAAGAACCAACTATAAGGTGATGGTAATACGTAGACGAAAATTCACAAGCAGAGCCCAGAAGTCAATTCAGAAGAAATAATATGTAGAATTCATAATAAAATCTTCACTGTTTCACTTCATTTCACATACTGAGGTGACCATACTTCACTGTTAATACACTTTATAGCAAATAAAATTACCCTTGGATTATGTAAACTTTTATTCCCCCAAACCAGAGAATAATCAGATATGTGTGAATAAATGAGAAATATATACACACACATATACAGTACATACCTATATACATATAGGAATAGCCTTATGTATGTATATGCACATAGACATAGATGAACGATCAAATAAGCATGGCCACATTTTAAAACATAATCAGACTAAGAAATAGACTTCTTATTCCATGTTTTGTGTGATGTCATTTTTCTTACATTTAGAATCTATAAAATACAGAAAAAAATTATGACCAGTATCATTACTTTAAGGGAAAAAGGAAAAGATATTTACCTTATAGATTTAGCTTTCACAAGAAAAAGTTCTATCATGTAGGTGTACTTTCAATAGCAGTATTTATGTATTCCAGAGCAATAGATGGCTGGCCAATTTTGTCATAATGTTGTGCCAAGTAGTACTGGACCCAAAGTAATGTAGTTGTTGGTTCCTCCTTTCCATCATCTTTAAGAAGTGAGGAATACGGGGAAGAGAAATCAAACGATTAGGTATTACACATATTAAGAGTATCTCCCTCAAAATGGTCCCTATATTCATAAGGAAAGAATTTGAAAGCAGTTTGTGTATAAAACCACACCTTGGTATATAAGATATTTGGAAGGGATCATGTTTTCTGTTCTACATCCTTATAGTCTCTTAGCACAAAGCTTTGCATTTAAGAACTTTTCATAACACATAAGACTGACATATAAGATCAATCATATAACTAATTGCCTTAAAAAGAAAACAAAAAGGAGTGAGGGAGACAACTTGTACTAGAACTAGAGAATGCAATAATCAGGATTTTTTTTTACGGGGGGGGGATCAATAGAAAATCTCTAGTAATGTGAGGTTTAAAACATCAACAACAAAAAAAGACTGCTTAATTGGGTTCTATCTAATGTTTGCACTTAACTGTATATAGTATGTTTGTGATGCAGCTATTTTGAATTTTGGTGATATTCTTAGTAACTTAATATTATGCTGAATATACAAAGAATTATTTAGTCTGAGTAAAAAACTATATCCAAAATGAGATGACATGTGAAAAAACACATTATATATTTTAGTTCATGATTTAATTTCAATATACTCCCAAGAAAATGTGTAAGTTAAATATTCAACCCACACGTTAAAAATTTTTCTTAAACTCTAATTTCTAAAACTTGGGAACTGTTATTTGCTTTCAAAGAAGCAATATATTGCTTATTTTTCTTCCTAGTAAAAGCAAGATGGCTCAGTGGACAAACAATAGGAGTGGAACTCACCAACTCCCGATCTGATAGATCTGCAACAAAAGTGCTGCATATTCTTGGGCATGTCATTGAACCTCTTCCACATTTGTAAAATATGTAGGAAATTGCTGATAATCAAAGGAACATCATGATGATTAACCAATGAAACCATGGTAATGCCTTTTAAAAAGTATATTAAGATTAATCTGAGACTTAGAAACATGACCAACTTAATGCAATGCACATCCAGGATCCATACTGGACTTTCACAGTATAGAAACCAGAGCTCCTGGAAAATACAATGATTCTTGATCTTCAGTGGCAGTGTACAAGATAAACTAGAGTATCTTGTCATATCAAATAGCAAAAAAGTTATCAACTACTACCATGGCATAAAAAGAATAGAACCACTTGAGACTGGAAATATCAACAGTGTTTAAATCCACAAGTTCGTAACTTTTAAATTTTTATTTGCCATCTCTGAAGGATGCTCCTGGACCAATTCATTCCTTTGCAAACTGGTAGAGAACAAAAAACAAACAAAAAAGGTACAGGGTAGAGGAGAAAAAAAAGGCTATCATGCTTTTCCTATACAAACTGAAATACTAGGTAAGCAGAAAAGAAATGAAACTTCTCTTTTTAATAGCAAGATATGCCTACTGAAAGGAAGAATATGCTACCTATAAAATAATCTTGGCTCGCCCCTCTTATGTTAAAAAAATAAAGACAAAAGTAAAACAACTATAATAAATTATCACATCTAATCAAACCTCAAGCTAGATCCACCTATTAGAAGGTTCTGTAATAATAGAAATTTTCTATATCTGCTCTGTCCAAAATGTTAGGCAGTATTTACTGCACAGCACTTGAAATGTATTAACTGAGGACCTGAATTTTTATATTTAATTTCTAAAACATTCAATTAGTCACTGCAGCTAATAACTAGCATACCAAGAACTCCACACCCCACCACCAACTTGCAGAAAATTAAGAGGGCAAAAGAATAATGTGCTAATATGTGGCGGTACATTCAAAATCTAGACTAAGAAAACAAAAAATTCTTCAACAAGTAAATTTCAAGAATAAGAAGCAAAAGAAATTTATAGTAAAGTATAAATCTTATCTGGATTTACATTCAGACAACTTTAAAAAGGAAAGAAAAATGACAAATATAATGGGAAATGTGACTATGGACTGGATATTTATATAAAGCATTAATTTCTTTAGTATTTCTTTCATAGTACTGGGGATTTACCCAGGAATGCTCTGACACTGAGCTATATCCCACCCCGGTTTTTTCTTTTGAGACTAGGTCTTGCTGATTTGCCAGGGATGGCCTTGAACTCGAAATCCTTCTGCCTCAGTTTCCCAAGCTGCTGGAACTACAGACATGTGCCATAGCACCTGGGTAAAAGTATTAATTTTCAAGCATGATAATAGTAATTATAGAATATTTTAAGTTCTTTGTCTTTAGACATACTGAAATATTCATGAACAAAATGTGAGGTTCAGATTACTTCAGAATAGAGGAACAAAGGAAATTAGGTTAAGGCTATAGATGAGTAAGATGAATACATTTAGACAGGAATTAAAATTACTGAAGTTGAGTGACATACATGGAGGGACAATATGTTATTACCTCTAGTTTTAAATTTTACATAAACTTTTTCTAATAAACTAATATGATTCTCTTCTAACAAAATATCCTCACTCAATGTGCAAATTAATGGATCATAGTAGGAAAAAAAAAATCTTAATGTACCATGTTTGTACTAAATAATACTGACCTGATTAAGAATTTCATGATATATTAAAATTTTCAAGGTGTTTTTAAAAGGTAAAGCTTGAGCACTTACCATTGGGGTTAAATAAACGGCAGCTTTTTAGAGAAGTTTCATAACCTACTACTAATTCTTCTATGATTGCCACCTAGAGTATAAACACACAAGCACGCTTTAATAGAAAAATACATGGTTACCACTCTTGTGAAAAATTTGCTATTTACTGAATTAAATAAACACTCTAACACACATACACACACCCTTAATCTCTTAGCCTCTGAGTAAAAATTTGAAAAAAAGTAATATATTTGTGAAGCCATACATTGAGACATACTTTTTAAAAACATATTCATAACTCCTTTTCCCTGCTAAAAAATAAAGCATCAGCTGAACCCAAAATCAGGAAAGGCAAAGATGCAGATGATTTTACATCTTAATCATTTCTATCTCAAATCACATAAATAACACCCACAAGTAACATTTGTTCTTTAAGAATAAAAAATTAAATGGTATGTGAAAGAGAAGTTTTCATAAATAGATGGTTGTGATCAAGTGTCACTTTCAAATCCAGGGGAGAACACCAGTTAAAAGTGAAACAGGGGCTGGGGACATAGCTCAGTTGGTAGAGTGCTTGCCTTGCAAGCACAGGCCCTGGGTTCAAACCCCAGCACCGCAAAAAAAAAAAAAAAAAAAAAAAGTGAAACAGAAAAGTGAGCATCTGAGGCCAGGAGAATGATGTGATTTCTCCTGAGTCTTAACTGTTCTATCTTTTCTTGACTCCTAAAAGATCTTGAATATTCTTATTTCATTAATTTTCTTTAAGTTGTTAGTTCATGGACTTGACTCATGCAAGGAAAAGAGAAAAAATAAGTGTAAAGCCCAGTAACTTCATCTTTCAATAAAGACTGGGAATACAAAGATTCTATGTGTTATTCATATTTAATGTTTCATTTTTCCGATTCTCTTCAATATAATTTGTTTTAATCCAACGAACATGTTTGATGATACTGCACTTTCAAGCAAATTAAATTAGATTAAAACACCCTCTAAAGATCTTACAACCCTGTAAGTATCTTACAACACAGAGCTGAGTTAAGCTAACTGACTGGACAGTAAAATAAACTCTTCTGACAATTTTTTTTCCTACCAAAGAAAATCAGAAAATTACTAAGCTAAAACAGGTTTAAAAAAAAAAATCATTCGGAACTTCTGAAATAAAAAGGATTAGAGTAATGTTGGAGAAATCAGTATTTTATCAACTTTTCATAACCCACATGACTCATTAACTTATAAAAACAAAGGAATAAAAAGACAGAAGAATTTAAACTGCAAACTAGGAAGACTGACACCAGATTCACAACACATGTACTACTAGGCACAGATATCAAGACTCAATCACTGCAAATACTGAGTAAAGAAATGACACCAAAGAAAATATTTTACCTTTTCTTATCTTTGTATAAGGACCTCAAAGTATTGAAGACTGGTGGACAACCTTTGCTGAAATTCATCCTTAGGAACTTATCCAAACATTCTTTAAATTTTCACCTTGAAAGAGAAAAATCCTGTTGGCTTACATTTGCTCAGACAACTCAACCATGCATACCTTACTCTTAATATATGTACTCATACTTAAACCAAGAAAAGAAACTTAAAGTTCCAACAGCATTTCATTTCTCCGCCATTACTCTCACTTACCAGATAAAAAGTTTAATGGCAGCCTTCTTGGCACCAGTCCCCTGGGATATTTGGTCCAGGCCTCCTCATATATTTTTAGGTCGTTCTAACATATTAGCTGTGGAAAAAGAAAACTTGGTTTTATATGTAATTATAAATTACACATTTTTCTGGCAAATTTTAAGTTTCTCAAAGTAATTAAAATAAGTAAAAAGACAATTTGAAGATAGAAAATTATTTGTAATCTTACCACCTAAATATATCATCATTTAAAAATATTTATATCAGTAATTTCTTCTTGTCTTAAGTACCTATAACCATACAGAATATATTGTTTTCTTTATCCTATTCTGACTTAGGTAAGCTTTCAAAATCTGAGAACTTAGTACTGAAAAGGTTTCAGCTACACGTTCCCCTAATTGCTTGTCTACTATTAGCTTCAACCTTCTTTCTCTTCTTTGATCTCTCCAGGTTTTGGGACCAATCCCCTATCTTCCATTTGTCCCTATTTATTTTATATTTTTTCTTCTATTCTCAGTGCAAACGTAAAAAGGCTTTCCTCAGCTTAATCTTTCATTTCACTATTTTTTCTCTTCTCAGCTGTGACCTCTCTTCTATTCAGTCTATTAAGATTTTTATTTCAATTATAGGCTTTTAATTTCCTAGATTCCAAATGGGTACTTTCTCATGACTTATTCATGTTTCATGGCTGCAATGCCCTCTATTCATCTTAAAACAACTGCACCAACTCTACTCTCCCCTTTGTAGCACTGACATTCACCATTCCACGCTGGTGTTCCCATGATAGTCCCAGAATCTTTGTTACAAAGTATCCGCAGTCAGGTTTTTCTCTTTGTATATATGTATCAATGGTAACAAGAATGACTCATTTGAGGGAAATATCCTCATATCAGATCATTTGGCTAAGAATCCTGCCTATTTGTTTCTGGGCCTGACTCCACAAGTGGACACCACTTTTGGGAGAGGGTAACTGGGGGAGAGGGCACACAAAGGGTCTCTGGATCCAAGTTTATCTGAGTGATGGAAATTTAATCTCTTTCCACAAAGGAATACTACTGCTCATTAGCCTGGCAATATGCATGTGGCCCTGGAGGCTACCTGCTGTAGTAGGTTTGGCCACAGAGGTTATGCTTTGCATCCTTTCTTGAGGAAAACATCTCCATTTCTGCCAATCGAAATTTCCCTTTTAGGGCTAGGTTTGCAGCTCAGTAGTAAAGCACTTGCCTAGCATGCAAGAGGCACTGGGTTTGATCCTCAGCACCAACATAAAAATAAATAAATATAAAGGTATTATGTCCATCTACACTAAAAGAAATATAAAAATAAAGAAATTTCCCCTTCATGATTTCAATGCTTCTGTGCTTTTGTGAGCTTTCTCTAAAATGTTTCCAAGATTTTTGTTTTCAATCTTATCAATTTGTAACAGAAACAAGATTTCAGAACATGCTCCATCTGTCATATGAAATGGAAGTATGCAATGTACTTTTGTATTAACATTCTGAATCAACTCAACAATTATTTTTCTAGCACATTAACAAAAGAAGTAATTAAAACTTAATAAAATTTAACAACACTACCTGGCTTCAGTGCTTTTCTAAGCCTTTGTAATAGGCCCAGTTTTCAGGATTCCGCTCTTGTAATCCTCTATAAACATCAGCAGCATCTTCCAAACGACACAATTGCAACAGAAGTTCCCCTAATTATTAAACAAACATACAAAAGAAGTTAAATAGCCAAGAAATCTTCAACATTGTTGTTTCCACTTTTCCTCAAAATTTCTCTTAAAACCTCATTATAAATCAAAGTTGGGAAGTAGATGGATCTCGTTTTCCTCCTGGAAGTCCCAACTTCCTCCAAAACGACTGTTTATCATGATATTTTATTATCTCTTTTTCAGAAGGTCCACATTATTTAGAAATGTCATTTTCTTCATATCCTCAATTTATTCAGGGAAGACTGTCCAACCCAGGCCACATTCTCCTGTTACTGAACACCTACCACCAAACCATCATCTTCCTCAACTATTCCTAGTATCTTCAGAACAACTTTAAGGGCTGGGGTTGTGGCTCAGTGACAGAGCACGTGTCTAGCATCTGTGAGGCCCTGGGTCATTCTCAGCATCACATATAATAAATAAAATAAGGTCCATCTACACTTAAAAATAAAAAGAATTAAAAATATATTTTGACATCTAAATCAATGACCTCTTTAAAACCCTGTCCTCATGATCCCTTAACTATAAATAATTCTACAGTAGCAGTCTATAACAACCTCACCACATTCAAAACCACCTAGCCTAGCTGGAAGCAGTGGGTACATGCTGTAAGCCCAGTGGAACAGGAGGCTGAAGCAGAGGATCACATGTTCAAAGCTAGCCTCATCAACTTAGTGAGGACATGAGCAACTGAGAAGTGAGACCCTATCTCAAAATTTAAAAAAAATAAATTAAAAGGGCAGGGAATGTGGCTCAGGTGTGATTAAGCATCTCTGGGTTCACTCCCTGGTACCAAAAAAATCCCCCCTTAGTCATCATCATTTTATCTCTTTCAACAACGAAATAAGCATTCTGTTTTAAGGCTTAACTGTCTTGTTTTTCTTTCTTCTTGTCTAATTTACTCAAATTTCAAACCATTCCCTTTTCTTCAGGCCTATAAGCAGCTTACAGACTCAATGCTTGCCTTCCCCCAGTAGTATAATAAATCACTACCTGAAAAAAACATTAGCAGTAACAAGTATCAAAACTAATGTTGAAAGCTAAGCCTTCCATGTTTATCTCACCGTTTCAAAGACTGGATAATTCGAACTGTTGTCTGCTGAACAATTTCTCATGAAGGAAGCAAGTCAGATATTCATCTGACGTGGTTGCAAAGGAATCCATGAGCTCCAAAGTCATGAACATCAACACTACTCAGGATTTGCTTTCTCCTACCATTAATCAGCTTCCATTCACCCAAAGATATTATTTTTAAACTATTATTTCATCTTCCATTCCATTCTTGTGTTGCATTAAGTAATTACAAATGAATACTTACTGAGTATTTCGCTTACTGAGTATTAACTAATTCAATTCTCAGAAACTCTGAAATAAGTTACTATTATTTTCTATTTTTAAGCAGAGAGAACTTAAATAAACTTGTCAAGGATGTTTCCAAGAGTACTGGCAAAAGAATTGAAACCCAAGCAATTTAGCTAAAATAACTAATATTCTTAACATCTCTGTACCAGTGTTCTCAACCAGGGTACATTCGGTAATATTTAAAGGAATTTGGTTGTCATATTTGAGTAATGGGATCTACTGCCATCTATGGGAAGAAGTTAGGGATGCTGCTAAACATCTATAATGCACATGAGTGATATTCACCCAATAACTCAGGCTTGTAATAAATACCAACAATGCAAGCTGTTGCATATTGGTTACTCTATATTAACCAAAGGTCAACTTCACTGAAACATAAAAAATAACCCACAATTTACTACTCTATGCTATACCCACCCTCATTTCTTCCCCTTAGTCTCCTCCCATCTTTTCAGTATGGAAGGGACTGATTGAAATTAATGATATAAGGAGTGGGGATATAGCTCAGCGGTAGAGTACTTGCCTAGCATATGTGAGGCTCCAGGTTGAATCTTGAGTTACACACACACACACACACACACACACACACACACACACACAAAAGAATTAACTGTAAAACATTTTACCTATCTCTGCCAGATCATCAACTTCAGGAAGTTCCCAGGTGATCTTTATCATCTCATTCTCTCCCCTCAACTACAACCACCAGAAACAATGCCTTGCTACTAGAATTTTCAAAGATTAATTTCACTTTCAGCTTTCTTCTCTTTATATACCTGTCCCCAACACCTAACACATATATAAATATTGTGGAAGTGTTGAGGATCTTACTTCTATTTCATGTAGAAAATGGAAGCAATGATGAGAAACTCCTAAATACTCACTACATCTACACCTGCTTGCCTGTGTACAACCATCTTTGTTACTGGGGATGAACTATTAATTAATATTCGTATCTAAAGCTCATCTTTCAAATTACCCACTGGATCACATCTCTCCTACTTTATCGAGTATTCTTTTTTGTATCATTCCCCATCAGCACAAACACATGCTGTCAAAAGAAACCTTTAGATCCTTTATCCTACTTCACCTACCACCATCCCATTGTTTCCTGTACAGCAAATTCCTTCTGAGTCATTTTCTCAACAACTTCAATTCCTCTACTCTCAACTTCATTTGAACAGATCTGATGTTTGGGTTTTATTATCTCCTTCAAGATGTTCAGAATATGTGTTTGTTAAGATGACCAACAAATTCCAAACTGCTAAAATCCATGGGTCAATTCTGAATCTAACTTGACTTACTATCTTCTCAATACTTAAATAATTAAAAGGATGGAAGGAAATATTATGCTTCAAATTACCTTGAAAACTGTCAGGTATTTCTATTAAGAAACTGAGGCCCTGGGCTGGGGATATAGCTCAGTTGGTAGAGTGAGGCCCTGGGTTCAATCGCCAGCACCGCAAAAAAAAAAAAAAAAAACTGAGGCCCAAGCCTTGCTCTGGTAATACAGATACTCAGTGGCCAACAAAAGAACTTGTGATCTATTTTTCCAGACTTGTGGTCTTCCATCATGTCAGACCTCCTCCCTTTATAACCCATAGACAACTAAGGGATGATCAATTCAAATTAAAGAGGGCTATCCTGGACCTACAGTTCACTTAGGAGCCTATATGTTCAGTTTTTCTTGCCAGGAGCATTTACCCATGAGCAAATAATGGCTATAACTTACTATGCACATAGATCCTACAGTTTTACACTGTCTAACTTCAAAGTGAACCAAAGAAATGTGAAACCAGCAAGTTTAAGCTCCCCAAACTAGTCAGGGCAAAGCAACATTTTAGATGATATTCTTAAAAATTACTTTTATTTTCAATTACTTATTCTTCTTTCAATTTTTTACAATCATGTCATCAACTTTTAAAAACGGTAGGTATCCCTTTTTTTCTCAGCCCTCTAATAAGTAGCAACATAGGAACCATTTATTCAGGTATTTACCCCATTCCATCACAATCTACACATATGACCCAAACTTTGTTTCCTTTCCTTCCAGAATTAATCTTCTTTCTACTGACTCAGACATTCATATTAACCATAAAGACACCCAGGACATCCTATGTGCATTTCAGTAAAGACTGATTTATCAATATTTATTACTAGCAATTAAGAAATCTGGCACACACTACTTACACTGTAGTTTTGCTACTAAGCTGTCCTAAGGTGTTTAATCCTGTATTTTATAATTGCTTCCTATGTTCTGTGTTCAAACCCTGTAATAATTTGTTTAAGGTGATCCCAGCTATATCCCACTTAGGCTGGATGATCACTTAAGCTCAGGAGTTTGAAACTATCTGGGCCACATAGGAACACCCTACCTCAAAAACATCAGTAAACAACACAAAATGGATGCTTTATTGAGTCATTTCATTCAGTGAATTTTATTTGCAATTATTATTCCTATATTAACAATATCCATTAAGAATATATTTTACCACATACAATTATTCAATGTATATGAGTTATTGATTTTCCATCATCAAAGAATTGAATTATACTCAGTTATCAGCTGATGATTGTTCAGCCTTGCTCTTTGATATAATTAAATATTAGAATAAATGACATTCTTTTAAAAATACCTTTGGTTTCTTCTACAGCAAGTTTATCACAAATCTGCTTTTCATAGGTACAAAGATGTTCCAAGGCTTCTCTATAGAGACCTGCTTCCCGAAGAACTTGATTTTGATATAAAAGAAGTTCGCTATATTCATAATCCACTTTATCAGGGGATGTCTGTACATGGATATAAGGAATACTATAGTAAGAATTTTGTTTTCCTATTAGAAAATAATTTGCACACTCAAAAGTCAAAGGATAACAGCTGTCTGACATATCGAAATTTTGCTTAATTCCTCAGTATCTGTCTATGGAGCAATTAAGTAAACAAACAATATTAATTTATAATGAATTGAATTAAAAAATAATCTATAAGTTCTTATGTACAATAAATCAATATGGAAGAGGGGAAAACTCTTAACAGGAAATGCCTAATAACAAATCTAGGTATAAGAGTCAGAGAATTCCCATTCATTTCATAACTACTACAGTAACAGATTCAGATACGAATCATAACCAATGAATGATAAAATTAGTGATGAAAGTTCGATAAGAAAAAGGCTATACCGTTTCAAGTTGTTTAATAAATATGTAGAGAGAGAAAACAACTTTATAGTTGCAGATACCACCTTAATATAGAAATCAAATGGAAAACACAGCCATCACATGTCTCTCAATCTGATGAACTGAGGATTCATCATTATGTCTAAATTATGTCTAATTATTAGATATGCATAATTATAATAGATAATGAAGAAATATAAGGACATTCTACAAAAGCACTCCCTGTACTCTTCAAAAACATCAATGTCATGAAATACTAAGAACATGTTTAAAACTGTTTCAGATTAAAGAGACTGAAGAGAAATGATAATTCCATGCAAGATATGGTTCCAAACCAGATACCAAAAAGGGGAAAAAAAACTGCTAGAAAGGATACAATGAAGACAATTAACAAATTTTCAATATGGGCTATATCTTAGATAATAACAATTTATCAATGTTAATCTCTGATCATCTCTGTAGCAGTACCTACAGAATTGACAACTATAGAGTTATTCCTAGGAAAGACACACTAGAGCACTTAGGGGTAAAGAGCATGAGGTCTGTAATTATTCTCAAATGTTTAAGGAAGAAAATGCAAATAGAGATACAGGTTAGAGTTTTTAAAAGTAAATGCATCAAATATTGGCATTAGATAATGTGAGTGAACTTCTGTGTAGAGTTCTCTGTATTATACCTGCAACTTTTCTAAGTATAAAATATTTCAAACAAAAAGTTAACCCGACTGTGTACACTTCTCTCAGTTATACTCAGAATCAGACCTAGCGACTGTTTCTTGTTATTACCTGTTGTGTTTTCCTAAATTCTTCTAAAATTTTTGCCGCCATTTCATAATCTTCTAATAAATGGTAAGCAATAGCATAACCAATCCATGATGCTCTCTGTGCAGGTCGAAGTTGAAGTAATTGATACCGTGTTTCCTTCAAGGGGGAAAAGTTTTTCTTAGGTTTACAGTTAAAATAGATGCACCTTTAAAAGATCACATTAATCTTCCCCACAACACTATATATTTTGCTACAAAATGCTGGAAATGGTGATAGTAAATAGATTGAAACATCCATATTGTACAGTTTTTAGAGGCAAAAGAATGTGTATTAAGCACAATAAAGCCTCCAAGTTAATCAAATGACTTTAAAAAAACTGTGAAGAGTCGGGCACAGTGGCACACGCCTATAATCCCAGCTACTTGGAAGACTGAGGCAGGAGGATCACAAGTTCAAAGCCAGTCTCAGCAACTCAGTGAGATCCTATCACAATGAAAAATAAAAAAGGGCTGGGGATGTGGATCAGTGATAAAGCGCCCTTGGGTTCAATCTCCAGTACCAAATTTAAAAAAAAAAAAAAAAAAAAAAAAATGTAAAGACCAGATACCCTTCTTTATTTCCAAATCTATCCACTCCAAGAATGAGGATGGTACAGATAGTACAAAGGGAAAAAAAATTATTCAAAATTCTTCAGAAAATAAAGTGCCCAACTCCTAATTGAAAATATATAGAGAAAACAGCTCAGCAGGCACTACCATGAAAAAGGAAACGAATATGAAAGAGTTAGGAACTAATTAAATTCAAGACTAATTTAAGGGTTTAAAACTGAAGCTACAGTATGACAAGGTGGTGGGTGACTCGGGAGGCTGGGCCTTAAGAGGACTACAAGTTCAAGACCAGCCTAAGCAACTGAGCAAGATCCTACCTTAAAATAAATAAATAAATAAATAAATAAAAAATAAATACTAATAACAATAATAATAAAAGAAAAAATGGGACTTGGTTCAGTGGTAAAGCACCCCTGGGTTCAATTCACAGTATTCCCCACACCAACAAAAGTAAATTCAACTACAAAGACAGGTTATTCTCAAGGAATGTAAAAAAGAAAAAAACAAATTTGCTTTCCAGGAAAGTGGGTTGAGGATGTTGCTCAGTGTAAGAGCACTTGCTTAGCATGCCTGAGGCCCTGGATTCAAACCCCAGCACAACAAAAAAAGGAAGGAGGGTAGAGGTGGACATAAATAAAAATCATAGTTACAACACATTAATATTGGTAAAAGGAAAGGAGCAATTTTTTTAAAAACGAATTGATTTAATCAGCCCAAACAAGAAAATAAAGTCAGATTTTAAAGATGCAACTGTTCCAAACTGGGAAGGTGGGGACAGAGGGGGGGGAGGGGGAGGTAGGAATGGAACACGATTCGCGCAATTACATTCTTTTCAAAAATGAAGTGGAATTTTATCAGAAAGTCCCTAAAGTTCTAATGACCAGTATTTTTCTCTTAGAATTAAAAAAAAAAAAAAAAAAAAAAAAAAAAAAATCTGTATTTTACTTACCCTGTAACCCTCAAGATCTCGCATTTGAATCTGTAGTAAGGAAAGGTCCCTCAAGATTTGAAGATTGTCTTTATCCCATTTTAGTGCATTTCTGTAACACTTAATGGCTTCGTCATACTTCTTGTCTGACCTCTGAAGAAGGCCATAAACATGCCAACCTAAAGAACTTAGTTAAGGAAACAACCTATAATTCAAGAAAAAGTATTCCAAACAACCCTCCAGGAAACTACAACCACTGATAAAAATAACTTGAAAAAACGTGGAGAAAGGAATACAATGCTAAAGGGAGTTTAATACAATGGAAAAGAGCACAGTTTTTGGAGCCAGAGGAAATTAGGCTTACTCTGCCATATTAACACTAAACAACCGTGCACAAGTTAATTTCAGTAAGTTTCCTCATTAAAAATGTAAATGGGGGCTGGGGTTGTGGCTCAGTGGTAATGTTTGCCTAGCAAGTGTGAGACACTGGGTTCAATTCTCAGCACCAAATAAAAAATACAGATATCATGTCCATCAATTTTTTTAAAAAAGTAAATGGATATAGTCTAAGAGTGAAGCATAGCAGTGATGAGTAAATGGGATAACACAAAAGTGCTCACTAGCTGGTGCAAAGTAAAAACTCAATAAATACATAATAAATAAAGGAATTATCTTTATTATTAAAGGAAAAAGAAGTCAGGTCTCCATGGTTACCTAATTGTACAATATTATGTAGATTTATTTTTTGGTTAACAAAGTCTTTAGGATAATGCTTTAGCACAGTACAAAGTTCCCAAAATTCAACCACATACAATATCAAATCATTCATTCATTTAATAATTATTAAGAAGTCTTAATAATTAGGATGCAGGTAAACAAATCAAAAGGAAAAAACAGCTACTTCCCTTCCCAGAAACAGAATATTCCTTTTTCAGATCAGGCTCAAACTTTTCAATCTAACAAGTTTTAGGCCATGGATCCTCACATTCAGTAATACTGAGTATCTAGGATGCCATATATAACTAAAATAATACATTTAAAACTATAAATATTAAAACTATAAATCTTCTTTGAAATACAAATAACAAATAAACCTTGACAAAATCCTCTCAGATGCTTGGAATACGGTTTTAAAAACCCAAGAGAGGGGCTGGGGAGATAGCTCAGTGGGTAGAGTGCTTGCCTTGTAAGCACAAGGCCCTGGATTCGATCCCCAGCACCCAAAAAAAAAAAAAAAAACAAAAAAAAAACAAAACCAAGAGCCACAGCCCTTTCTAATCTGACTCCTATTTGCTATCTTTCCATCCTGTACCAACATTTTTATCACCAATACCCTGTATTTTCAGGATTGTCCCTCTCTTGAGCATATCAACAACCTTAAAACTTACCTTGAAGAGTTTGACTCTTCAAAAAAATTAAAGTTAAGTCCACCAAGAGGAATCTAATTGTATTTAATGGTAAATGCAATCATTAAAATGAAAAGAAGCCAGGCATGGTGGGGCATGCCTATTATCCCAGCTCCTTGAGAAGGTGAGGCAGGAAAATTTCATATATGAGACCAGCCCTGGCCACTTATGAGACCCTGTCTCAAAATAAAAATTTTAAAAAAGGCTAGGCATGGCAGTACACACCTGTAACCTCAGCTACTCAGGTGGTTGAGGCAGAAGGATCACAAATATAAGGCCAGCCTGGGCAACTTAACAAGACCCTACCTAAAAATAAATTCAAAAGGACTGGGGATATACATAATTCCAAGGTATAGTGCCCCTAGGTTCAGAGCCCAAACTGTCAAAAACAAAAAACAAATGTAAAAAATAACAAAGGGGCAAGGGATGTATATCAGTAGGGGAGTGCTTGCCTAGCAGGGGTGAAACTCTGGGTTCCATCCCTAGTACTACAATATTCTTATTAATTAAGCCCTTGCTTACCTTTCCAGTCCTTTGGTCACTTAGTTCACACACTTCTGCTTTACGGGAATAATAATTTTTTGAACAAGCCACAGCATTTTTTTTTTTTGTGGTACTGGGGATCGAACCCAGGGCCTTGTGCTTGCAAGGCAAGCACTCTACCAACTGAGCTATCTCCCCAGTCCAACATTTTTTATAATAGTAAAAAATATTCTGTATATGCCTCTAGTCTTCCGTCACCAGACTATCAAGTCTCCTGAAAGCAAAATCCTTACTGTATTTGTGTGTATGTTTTTTACTATGCAAGAGGTCTGGTAAACATTTGAAATTGTGCTAAATATTTTAGCTGTTAAAATTGTTAAGTCCAAAAAATAGGTACAAAATTATTTGTTAAAGATTATTTAAAATATAACAACCCATAATTTTTCTCCATCTTCCCTCATCCATTTCTATTTGATCCCAAACTTGCATTTTGCTTAACATATAAAATTTATCTTTTACACATGAGGAAAATGAACCCTAGATCACATAGAAAAGAAGCTAATTTGGGTTTCAAGCCTACATGAAGTACATTATATTCCAAGCCTGTATTCCAAAGCCTGTGCTTTGAATACTTGATTCAAAGTATTGCGTATCTCTACATTACTTATTCTATTACATACACACACACACACACACACATATATACACCACACACACATTCATATTCTTCTCTACAGTTATGATCATGATAAATCTGCATGATGACTCAGTTCATTCAGACTGCTATAACAAATAGCTAGACAAAGTAATCTACAAACAAGACATTTATTGTTCATAGTTGTGGAGGCCATGAAGTCGAAGACAAAGGAAATTCAGTGTCTGGTAAGGCTTGTTCTCTAACTTCATAAATGGCACTGACCAAAAAGAGCAAACAAGTTTCTGCTGGCCTTTTTTTTAAGGGCATTAATTCCATATATGAAGGTGCCACTCTCTTGACCTTATCACCTTCCAAACCATCACACCAGTAATTAGATGTGAATCATGAATTCGGGGGGACACGAACATATGTCTCCTCCCTCTTTTTTGAGAGTGGGAAGAGCTTTCATCGATATTTTTAAATGCAAGTCTCATTTATATGTGAGACAGATATAATATTAAAACATGGTGGGTCCAGCTGGACATCGTGGTGCACACTTGTAATCCAAGCAACTCAAGAGGATGAGGCAGGAGATCTTTCAAGTTCCAGACCAGCCTCAGCAACTTAGCAAGGCCCTAGCAGCTCAGCAAATCCCTGACTCAAAAAATAAAAAGGGCTGGGGATACAGCACAGTGGTAAAGCACGCCTGTGTTCAACCCCAGTTTCAAAAACAAACAAAAAAGGGAAAAACAAAAACAAAAATAAAAAAACCTCAAAAAACAGTCAGGCGCAGAGGTGCACACCTATAATCCCAGCAGTTTGGCAGCTGAGGCAGGAGGATCACAAGTTCAAAGCCAGCCTAAACAACTCAGTGAGGCTCCAACTAATTTAGTAAGTCCTTGTCTCAAAATTAAAAAAAAAAAAAGGGGGGGGGGTGGCTCAGTGGTTAATTGCCACGGAATTCAATTCCCAGTACCAAAAACAAACAAACAAACAAAAAAAAATGACAGGTCTATAAAAATGTTCCCTGAATGAAGGCAGTTGCTATTAGCTCAATTTCAGAGAGAACAACTTCTTCTGGAATTGCACAATAAGAAGAAACTAGACCTTCTGACTCTCACATTGCTGCCTTAGCTCAAAACACCCCACTCAGTCATTAAATGTACTTCAAAAGGATACATACATGACTCTTCAAGTCATTTCTTAAACCTCTACGAACCAATTCATAAGCTTCTTCCTTTTTTCCCAAACAGTTCAATGTTAATCCTTTCATAGCCAGGGTTTCTAGTTTTAATAACGGGGGTGGGGGGAGTAAAAAAGAAAGAAATTAAAGATTACAAATAAAATAGCAATAAAGCATAATCATACTCTCAAAAACAAATGCTATGTTAAACTAAGAATTAAAAACTTGAAGGAGATTGCTGGCACTTTTCCAAAATTAAAAAGCTTTTAAAATTGACAAACCAATAAACAAAGATTTCTAGATTCCATTCTTGGAGGCTCTCCTATGTTATCTTTTTTTCTTTAAGAATAAAAACACATAAAATGCATGTACATCTGATCAGAAAGATTATCTAGTAATACATATACTGACAACATGTAATCAATTACTATATTACTGTTCTCAGGGGAATTCCGTGGGATATCCTTTAAAATATGAAAAGCTATCTTGAAAACAGACCTTATTTCTATGAATCTAAGTTATGTAAAAGTTAAATTCACTCTTCTGATTAAAACATAAATATATGTTACCTACATTTCTGATTTTCATAAATTTATTCTAAAATGTTTTTAGGATTACTGAATATATGAGTAAAAGATGTCCAAAATCTGCCATTTGCAATGAACAGATTCAAAGAGAGAACTGTGGCAAGTACTAAGTTTCCAGAAAGAAGAGATTTCTAATTTTATACTGTGTATAACTGTAATTTATTTGCCTAATTTAAGACAAAATTTACAAATTATAGAAAATTTAGTGAGGAATAAAAAGGACTAAAGGTATAACTAAGAGGAAGATTAAACAAATACTGTTTTAAAATATTTTCAATGAAATTATGACACTTCACTTGCACCTGATTTCAGATATGTTAAAAGAGAGGGAGATGCATTTTATAAATAATCAAACAATATGGGGAAATTGTACTTTAAAAATGAAATATGGTACTTTTCTATACTTTCATTATGTTACTACTAAAAGGCCACATTACCAGTATGCATACTTTAAAAATGAATATAAAACAACCTGATATCCAGCTGACAAGGAAAAGGAGATGCATTTAGATACTTTTATCAGCATTGCTTTCCATCCAAACAACTGCAGTAAAAGTAAACACTGAAATGCAGTGAAGGAGAAAGTACAGTAAATGTAGGCAGGACTAAAGAAAGCTAATAGAAAACTATTATGCCCCTCCCCTCTTCAATACTAGCACACAGCCAAATTCACTACTGATGAGCTTTCCAAGGTCTGCACAGGTCACACCTGCAAAAGCTTATTTTTCCTTTGCCTCCTCATAGCCACACACTCTCCAGTTGCTCTACAAATATCTACTCATCTACTTTCATACTGGGAAACTAGTAAACCACCCCAACTTTATAATATATAAGTGTCTTAAACATGACTCCCTTTTGAAAATCTAAGACAACATAAATATAAAAATGATAGTTCATAAGCAAAACTCAAAAAGGTCACTTTCCAAATAAGCTTATTATAAGAAAAAAAATTTAGAACTTTATATAAGTTCTAAAGTAAAATTTTCTTATGACATAAATTTTACTTAAATAAGCAGATTACCCTACTCAGTCCTTCTGTCTTTCCTATATAGCTAATGTTAGAATTAGAAATAAATCAGAACAAGTAGAATGTACTATCTTTTTAAATTAAAAATTCAGTATTAAATATTATTTTCTCACAGGAGTGAAAAATAGGGTTCAATTTCTCTAGAAAATAAAAGCAGCTGGATAGTAGAGCCCAATAAGAGAAGCTAGAAAGACAAGCAGTAAAGCCTTATTTACTTACACTTAAAAGTACATAGTATTTGCTCTTACCTCCATGCTCTGCAAATTTGGGATTAGAGAGGATTTGTTTACAGAACTTCAATCCATTTCTATACTGTTTATGTTCATAACATCTCTGTCAAAACAAAAGTTAAAAATGTGAGTTTACCAAGAAATGCAGGATGCAAAACCTTTAAATTCAATGTTAATTTTTTATAGTTAAGTATAAATAAATGTTATTTCCACATTTTTCTAAGTTCCACTAAAATGCCACAATATGTAAAAATAAAAAACATTCAAATACAGAAAGTAAAAGCTGTTGAGAGATAAAATAGATTCAAAACTCATAAGCTAGCTCCAAAAAAAACTGAGTGTTGTAGAAAGTGAAAAAATAAAAGATATAGAAATCAAATTTGTAAGACATTTCTTTTTATGAAGAAGTCTTTTAAGCTTAAAGTGCTAAAGAAGTACTGTAAAATGTCTAGAATAAAAGACCCATGGGCATATCACAGTGAAATTTCAAAGTCTTGTAACAAAAAGGTAGTAAAAACTTTGGAAGAGGTGGATGGACAAATAAGTCATATTAAAAGAGTATATAACCAGAATGACAGAACTTTTATTCCACTGTTGTACTCATTTTGGCGGTGCTGGGGACGGAACCCAGGGTCTCACACATGCCCAGCATGTATGCTGAGCCACACCCCTAAGCCCCTTTATTTCACATTAATGAAATACTGTTGCAAGCTAGAGAACAAATACACAGACTTTAAATTCGGAATGAAAATTAAGTACTCAGGAGGCTGAAGAGAGGATCACAAGTTCAAGGTCAGTCTCAGCAATTTATTGAAGCCCTAAACAACTTAGCAAGATCTTGTCTCAAAATGAAAAACTGGGCTCGCTTGGTGCGGTGGCTCAAGCCTGTAATCCCAGCAGCTCGAGAGGTTAAGACAGGAAGCTCAAGAGTTCAAAGTCAACCATTTGACCCAGCTACCCAACTCCTCGGTTTATACCCAAAGGACTTAAAATCAGCATACTACAGTGACACAGTTACATCAATGTTCTTAGCTGCTCAATTCACAATAGCTAGATTGTGGAGCCAACCGAGATACCCTTCAATTGATGAATGGATAAAGAAACTGTGGTATATATACACAACGGAATATTATTCAGTCATAAAGAATAATAAAATTATAGCACTTGCTGGTAAATGGATGGAGCTGGAGAGTATCATGCTAAGTGAAACCGGCCAAGCCCAAAAAACCAAAGGCCAAGTGTTTTCTCTGAGAAGTGGAGGACATACATAACAAGAGGAGTGGGGTGGTGGGGGTTGGGGGTGGGGAGAATGAAGGAACTTTGCTTTGGATAGTATAGAGGAAAATGGGGTAGGAGGGGGTGGGGGAAGAAAAGACAGTAGAATGGGATAGACAGTATTACCCTATATATATGTATGATTACATGAACGGTATGAATCTACATTATGCACAACCATATAAATGAAAAGTTGTACCCCATTTGTATACAATGAATTAAACTGCAGTCTGTAAGAATAAAAATTTAAATAAAAAAGAGTTCAAAGCCAGCCTCGGCAAAAGTGAGGTGCTAAGCAAATCAGTAAGACACTGTCACTAAATAAAATGCAAATATGGTTGGGGATATGGCTCAGTGGTTGAGTATCCCTGAGTCAATCCATAGTACCAAAAAAAAAAAAAAAAAAAAAAAAAACCCAAAAAAACAAAGAACCTGGGCTCAATCCTCAGTACCATATGAAAAACTAATACATCTCAATCTATAATTCTATACCTAGCCAAGTTATCAATCAGATATGTAAGTAAAATGACATTTTAAACTATTTCCAGAAAGCTAAAGTTTAACCCCTATATACTCTTTCTTAGGAAGCTGTTTAAAAGGCATTAAAACAAAATTTAAAAAGACAACACAAGACTAAGTAAGTACATAAGAACTCTAACACACAAATTAGAACTAGAGAACAGCAACTTCAAATTGAAGCAAGAAACCAAAGGTTGCACAGGTTTCTACTAAGAGCAAAAATGGACCTATTGTGCTTGAGAATATGGAAAATATTATTTATAGGCACAAGACAAAAATACACTCACATTTGGGAAAAATGAGCAATAGGTCTATAGAAAATCAGGCAACTGACTAAATGAAAAAGGTATTAACTCCAAGGAAAACAAAGACTGATATACAAAAGGATATGGAGATTTAATGAGACATTTGGCCTAACAGTGAACAATAGATACACAATTTGAAAAATGTGGGGCTGGGGAGATAGCTCAGTTGGTAGAGTGCTTGCCTTGTAAGCACAAGGCCCTGGGTTCGATCCCCAGCACCCAAAAAAAAAAAAAAAAGAAAAAAGAAAGAAAGAAAAGAAAAAGAAAAAAGAAAAGGAAAATGTAAGTATTAGGTACTGGTTTATCAAAAACTTTTGATGTAACTACAAAGGAGAAATGAGAAAAAAAAGTGGAAAAATGTGTCAATGAGTTCTAAGTCTCATTTTTAGCAATCAAAAGTGAATAAACAAGGCAAATAAAACCCAGAAAATTAGAGAACTGAAGTTGCAATTCTGCACTGGGAATGCAAGGAAGCAGGGGAAAATAAGGAAATATTTTTTCATCATAAACCTTTTAGAGTTAATTTACACAGGTATCAAAACATGCTTTCAATGCCAGGCATGGTAGTGCACAACTATAATCCCAGCGACTCAGAAGTCTAAGACAAAAGATCATGAGTTCAAGTCCAGCCTCAGCAATGTAGCAAGGATCTAAACAACTTATCAAGACCCTGTCTCAAAAAGGGATGGGGATGTGGTTCAGCGGTTAAACACCCCTCAGCTAAATCCCTGGTACTAAAAACAAGAACAACAAAAAGCTTTCATAAAAATATTTTAAAGAATTACATTTGGTACCTATAAAGTTATAAGGCCTTTGATTTTGTGTTATTTGTATGTCGTGCTGTCTGATGTCACGTTTTATCTGTACCAAAACTGAGCGCTCCTAAAATTAAAATTTAAAAATGGATCCAAATACTTTTAATTCATATGATTTAAAAAGGTTGAATTCAAATTGGGTAAACTAATAAAAGTAAAATGTCCTTAAAAAAAAAAAAAAAAAAAGAATTACATTTGGTACAGGGAAAAAAAATATGTATCTAAAAGATAACTGGTGCCAGAATTCACCATCACAAATTTAAACAAATTTACTTATATTTTTTTGGGCAATATAGTCAAATCTGGGAAAGAGAGTTAATGCAAGTATAAAAGAAAATACACAGAAACAAAACAGTAAAAATGTGAACTTTCACATTCAGCATGTAGAAATCAATTAAGCTCATGCTACAGCAAATTAGAGTGAGATATATTTACCATCTCTACTTGGTTATTTTGCATCTCAAACCTACTATCACAACACAACTAGTTTTCTTCCCTAAAATGTATTCTTTAAGTCTTCACCATCTCAGTAGATGCCCTCACCTAGATGTTTAAGTAAAAATAAATGAATAAATACATTTGGTGTTTCTCCTTCCCTCATATTTCTATCCTCTACTAAGAACTGTCAGCTCCAGCTTCTGTGCAACAGCTTCCTAACCACTGTGTATACTTTCTCTACCCTCCAAGATCAACTATACACTCAGTAGGCACAATCCTCTGGGAGATAAGAAGAGGGAAGAGCAGGAGTAACTTGGTTAAAAAAAAAATAAAATATAAGACCAAAAAACAATATTTAGAATTTCTATTTATTTATTAGCAGAAAGCCCAAGAAAAATTTGCTTTTCTTATAATACTAAAATGTATTGAAAAAAAATGTGATGTAAAGACTAAGCTAATTAAAAAAGGAATGTTTTTGACTTTTTGCTGTTTCTGAAAACTACAAATGTACAAAGAACCTAAGTGTTATTGTTCATAAAACCACCATTAGCTTATGAAAACTTATTTTCACAAAAACATAAGAAAGTTTTCTTTCTAAGATCTGGAACAAGATAAAATTGCCCACTTTCACCACTTCTATTTAACACAGTACTGGAAATTCTAGCCAGAGCAAATAGGCAAAACCAAATTGGAAAAGAGTAAGTCAGATTGTCATGGTTTACAGATGACAAATTCTTACATGAAGAAAACTTCAAAGAGCACCAAATAACTTTCAGAACTAATAAATTCAACAAACTTGCAAGATACAAAATCAATGCACAAAAATCAGTACACTGCTATATGCCAATAGCCAATGATCTGAAATAGAAATCATGAAAACCCACGTATAACAGCAAAAATTAAAAACCTAGAAATACATTTAACCAAGGAGGTGAAAGATCTCTATAATGAAACTATAAAACGGATGAAAGAAACTAAAGCAGACACAAAAAAAGTGGGAAAACATCCCATGTTCATGGATTGGAAAAATCGATAGTGTTAAAATACCCATAATACCCAGAGTTTCTTATTGAAGAAATTCAATGTGATCCCTGTAAAAATACCATTAACAGTCTTCAAAGAACTAGAACAAACAATCCTAAAATTTGTATGTAACCATGAAAAACCCTGAATAGCCAAGTAATCTTAAGAAAAAGGAATAAAGAAAGCAGTATCACATTGCCTGATTTCAAAATAAACTACAAAGCTATAATAATCAAAACAGGCATTGCCATATAAACAGTAACACACCAAAGGAACAGAATATAAAGCCTAGAAGTGAACACACATATATACAACTAATTTTCAACAAGGGTACTAAGGATATATAGTGGAGAAAGGATGGTCATTTCAATAAATGGAGCTGGGAAAATAGGATATACACATGCGGAAAAAATAGACCTGTATCTGTCACCAGTTACAAAAAGCAACTCAAAACGGGTTGGAGACTTAAATGTAAGACCCCAAACTATGAAGTTTCCAGAAGAAAACAGAAAATGCTTCAAGGCATTGGAATGGACAAGGAATTTTTAACGACACTCCAAAAGCATAAAACACAAAAACAAAAGTAGATAAACGGAACTGCATGAAACTAAAAAGCTTCTGCACAGCAAAGGAAACAATCAACAGCATGAAGAAAAACCTACAGAATGGCATAAAATATCTGCAAATTATACATCTAAGAGCAAACATCCAGAATACATAAGGAACTCCAAAAATTCAATAGGAGGGAGAAAAAGAATCTAATTAAAAAACAGTCACCAGACACTTCTCAAAATCAACATTAAAAAAAAAGCCATACAAATGGCCAACAGGTATATATAAATGCTCAATATCACTAATCATCAGGGAAATTCAAATCAAAACCACAATGACATATCACCTTACAGCAGTAAGAATGGTTCTGATAATAAACTAAATATAACAAATAAGCTAAATATAACAAATGCCAGGAAAGGTGTAGAGAAAGGGGAATCCTCACACACTGTTGATGGAAATGTAAATAAGTACAGTCATTATGGAAAACAGAATGAGGTTCCTTAAAATATTAAAAATAGAACTGCAATATGACACAGCAATCCCTCTCTCTCCTCCCCGCCGGCAAAGGAAATGAAATCAGCGTATTAACAGATACATGCACCCCCATGTTTAAAGCAGAATTATTCACAATAACCAAGAAATGGAAAAACACTAAGTGTCCACCAATTGATGAACAGTTAAAGAAAATATGGTACATACACACAATGGAACACTATTCAACCATAAAAGATATTAAAGTCGGTCATTTGTTATGACATGGATAGAACTGGAGATCACTACATTAAGGTGAAATAAACCAGGCAAAGAAAGACAAGAGTGCATGAGCTTACTTGTATGCGGAATATAAAAACATTGACCGATGAGGTGAGATTAAGCGGAACCGTGGTACCAGAGGCTGGGGTGAGTAGAGGGTAAAGCAGGGTGAGGAAAGATTGACCAACTGGTACTAAGTTATGGAAGTTCTAGAAGGAAGAAAGTTCTGGTGTGCTACTGCACAGTAGGGTGAATACAGATAACAATAATATACTATATATTAGAAAAGCTAAGATTTTGAATGTTTTCAGCAAAAAAAAAAAAAGGCTGAAACAGATCTGCTTAACATGATTTGAGCATTACACAATGTATACATGCACTGAAACATCACACAGTACCCCATAAATATGGATAATTTTTATGCTTTTATGTGTCAGTTAAAAAACAAGGGGCTGGGGATATAACTCACTTGGTAGAGTGCTTGCCTTGCATGCACAAGGCTGTGGGTTCAATACCCAGCACCACCACCGGGGGGAAAAAAGTTTACTTTAAATTTTGAGAAATTTTAAAAATTAAAAATAGATGACTCCCATATTTGGCAGGATGCAGTGAGGCTGAACATGCTTTTCCAACATAAACAAAACTGGATCAAGGATAAAACAGGCGACACAAGATAATGAACCATGAGGGAAAGAAATATGATGAGTTCTGGAAACCACACTGCTTTGCACCTATAGGCACTTTGCACATTACAGCACAGGAAGAAAAATCCCAGCAGAGCATACTAGTCCACAGGGTTAAACAGATTAATGTTCAAAACGGCAGAGGTGCTCTGCAAAGAAGAGTACTGAAAATGATGTATATACCCAGGGAAAGAGATCCAGAAATCTGCACAGGGTGTCATGCTTTTGTAGGATGAAACTTCACAAGGCCAGACAAAGAATGACCAGAAAACAGTCAGTGGTGCTGAGAGTTTCAACTAACGAGAATGGAGTGTCAACAACTAGCTACAGGATTTCACAAACACTGCAGAAAGGTCACACCTAAGTAGTAGACACAAAATAGCCCTGGAGTAATTTACTTAACATGGACAGAGTGACTTTATTTTTGTATAGCTGAACTTAAAACATTCAGGAATCTAGTTTTCATGGTCTGAACGGAAACACCTACATTTGTTTACACCACCATATTTTCCAAAGGGATTTCATACATTATGTCATTTAATCTTCATGATAATCCTGAAAACTAAGCACAAAAGATTCAACCCTCATTTGGAAAACAAGCAACTTACCCAAGATTACATACCTAGTTAGTGGCAAAACTTAGACTACAATCTAGGTTCTCTGATCCTTGGTGGACGATTCTTTTCACCACATATAGAAGTTATATTAAATGTTACTGGAATAAAAGTTGTTCATGACAAAATTTTAAATCTTTTAAGAGATATTCTATTCAACAAGTTCAACTACTATTACCACTTCTTTGCTTACTCAGTTTTCAGTCAAGTGGATAATAAAATCACGAAAAATTGAGAAAAATAAACAAAGAAGATTAACCAAATGGAAAATCCTCCCATATAACTGAGTTTAAAACAAGAATATTAAGCTAGGTATGGTGCTGTGCACCCGTAATCCCAGCAGCTCAGGAGGCTGAGGCAGGAGAATCACAAGTTGAAAAGCCAGCCTCAGCAACTTAGTGAGGTCCTAATAAGCATCTTGGCAAGAACCCATTCCAAAATTAAAAATAAGATAGACCAGGGATATGGCTCAGTGTTTAAGCACAGTTGGGTTCAATCCCCAGTAACCAAAAAAAAAAAAAAAAAAGAAAAAAAAAAAGAATGAGTATGCAGGACTAGGTGTATAGGTCAGTGATAGAGTACTTGCTTTAGCAGGCATGAGGCCCAGGGTTTGATCCCCAGCACTGCAGAGAAGAAAACAAAAAGAATTATGCATTTAAGTAAATAGATCTCATCTCTTTTTTTCCCCCTAATAGCACTGCTTCTAAGAGTACTTGTTATAAATCAGAGTAGTCTTCCCATAAAGGAAAAAGTATCAACAGATATTCAATGCATGGCTAGTACCATATTGCCTGATGACAAAGTTCAGTAAAAAACATACATAAGAAAAACAGGAAACTGCGCATCGTATCTAACTCACCAGTTTCTCTTTTACCACAAACACACATAAACCAGCCATGGTGGCACACACCTATAATCCCAGTAACTCAGGAGTCTGAGGCAGGAGGATCACAAGTTTCAGTCCTGCCTGGGCAATTTAACAAGACCCTATCTCAAAATTTAAAAAGTATAAAGGATCAAGGATAGCTCAGAGGTAAAGAACTGGATTCTAACTCCCATGCTACCCCAAAAACAAACAAAAGAACCAGATATATTCTGCTTTACCAAGTTTTACCTAATTAAAATGTAACTTCTAAAGGTCATATCATAATAGAAAATGAATGTTGGATCTTTTAAAATCCTCAACAAATTAGCAAAACAAATTCAATAACAAATTAAAAGGATTATACACCATGACCAAGTAGAATCTATTCCTAAAATGCAAGATGGTTCAACATATGATAATTGATCAATGTAATCTAATATATCACATTAACAGACAGAAAAAAGTACATTTTCATCTCAATTTGTACACAGAAAGTGTTTAATAAAACTCGACCTTTCATGATAAAAACACTCAACAAACTAGGAATAAAAGGAAACTAGCTTTACATAATAAAAATCATACATACATGAAGAACCCACAGGAAACATCAAAATCCATTTTGAAGAAATGAAAGCTTTTCCTCTAACATCAGGAACAAGGATTCTTACTTTCATCATTTCTATTCAACACAGTACTAAAACTTCTAGCCAGAGCAATTAAACAAGAAAAGGCATTCAAATTGGAAAGAAGTAAAATTATTGCCATTTGAAGATAAATTTTATATCTACAAAATCCTAAAAAACTTTGCAAAAAATATCTGTTGGAACTAATAAAGGAATTCAACAAAGTAGAAAAAAATATAAAGGTCAGTATAGAAGTTGTATCTCTATACACTAACAACAAACAATCCAAAGAAGGAAATTAAGATGCATCCTGTACAATCAGAGAAATAAAAAGTTGTGCTCCATTTGTGTACAATGATTCAAAATGCATTTTGTTGTCACGTATAACTAATTAGAACAAAATTTTTAAAAAGGAAATTAAGAAAAGTTCATTTACAGTTATATACAAAGGAATAAAACACTGGGAATTAACCAAGAAAGCAAAAGCCTTATACAAAAAATTACAAAAACATTTGAGGAAGAAATTAAAGACAGACCAAGCTCATGGATTAAAAGACAATGTCAATACTAGCCAAAGCAATCTATAAATGCAATGTAATCCCTACTGAAATCCCAATGTTTTTTAGCATCCAGAAAACATACACACAAACAACACACACTCAGAGAAATTCACATGGACTATGAGGGAACCCCAAACAGCAAAATAATTCTCAGGGGAGGAGACAAAGTTGAAGGACACACATTTCATGATTTCAAAACTTACCACAAAGCTAAAGTAATCAAAACAGATAAATGGAAGACCAGTTGAGAAATAAGTCCCACCACATATGCTCAAATCATTTTCAGCAAGGGTGCCAAAACCATTCAACGAGGACAAAGGAGACTGTCAATAAATGGTGCTGAGCTGGGGTTGTGGCTCAGTGGTAGAGCAATCACCTAGCATACATGAGGCTCTGGGTTCGATCCTCAGCACCACCTAAAAATAAAATAAAGGTATTGTGTCCACCTACAACTAAAACAAAATATATTTTTTAAGTGGTGTGTTTAAAAAAAAAAAATAAATGGCGCTACGAATCTGGATATTTGCGTGTGAAAGAATGCAACTCATTTCTTACTTAACACCACATAAAAAAATTAACTCAAAATGGATCCGTGACCTAAATAAAAGACCTAAAACTATAATACTCATAAAAGAAAACAAAGCCAAAGCTTCATAACATTGGATTTGGCAATTATTTCTTGGATCTCAGTCTGACAGCACAATCAATAGATTTTTTTTTTCTTGTGATATTGGGGATCGAACCCACAGGAATCCTAACACTGAGTTCCGTTCCCCCTTCTTTTAAAGTTTTATTTTGAGATAGGGTCTCAGTAAGTTTTCCACACTAGGCTTTAACTTGAGAGTCTCTTGCGTTAGCTTCCTGAGTGGCTGGGATTAAGTTGTTGCTCACTTAGCAAAAGACAAACTTGACTTTGTAAAACTTTTAAAACTTTGTATATCAAAAGATACTATCATCAGAATAAAAAGGCAATCCAGCAAATGGGAAAAACACAAGCAAATCATATTTAATAATTTGAATAAAGAATTCTTAAGTCAAAAGCAAAATGCACCAATGGACAAAAAACTTGAATAGATATCTCCAAAAGTATACAGATGGCCATGAGCACATGAAAAGATGATCGACATTACTCATCATTAGAGAAATGTGAATTAAAACTATGAGCTAGAACCCATACCTATTAGTAGTATTTTTAAATGGGTTGGGGATATAGATCAGTGGAAGTAGAATGCTTGCCTAGTATTCACAAGGCCTTTGATTTGATACCCTGCACTAAGAAAATAAAATGGAAAATAACAAGTGTTGGCAAGGATGTAAAGAAATTGGAAGAATTGGAACCCACCAGGCACGGTGATGCATGCTTGTAATCCCAGCAGCTCAGGAGGCTGAGGCAGGAGGATCACGAGTGCAAAGCCAACCTCAGCAAAAGTGAGGCACTAAGCAACTGAGTAAGACCTCATCTCTAAATAAAATACAAAATAGGGGTGGGGTTGTGAACTCCTGGTCAAATGCCCCTGAGTTCAATCCTCAGTACCCCCACAAAAAAGAAAGAAAAGGAAAGGAAAGGAAAGAAAAAAAAAAAAAAAAAGAAAGAAAGAAATTAAAACCATTTTATTGTTTATGAAAATATAAAATGATGGCGTAACTGAAGACAACAATATAGCAGTTTCTCGAAATATTAAATAATCATGTGATTCAGGAATTCCTTTCTGGATACAGACTCAACATAATTGAAAGCAGGGTCTCAAATAGAGACTTACACACATATGTTCATGAGAGTATTACTTAGAATCCCTAAAATATGGAAGCAACCCAAGTTACTCAGGGTTAAAAAGTAAGGAAATTCTTTAATATTCTACGACATGGATGAAACTTGATGCATTATTCTAAATGAAATATGTCAGGCACAAAAAGAATGACAGTGTATGATTTCACTTACATGAGATACTTAAAGTAGTCAAACTCATAAAGACAAAAAGTATAATGGTGGTTGCCAGCATCTGGGGATTGAGGGAATGAAGAGGACTGTTCAATGGGTACAAAGTTTTAATTTTGCAAAAGAAGAATTCTGAAGATGGACAGTGCTGATAGTTGCACAACAATATGAATATATCTAATATCTCTGAAATGTACACTTAAAATGGTTAAGACAATGAAAAAGTAGGTTTATTTGCTTATTGTTTTTAGATCCTGTCGGGGTTTCCGGGACCCCCAGCCTTGGGCATGGTCAAGATGGCGCCTGACGCTGAGCCAAAAGCAGCCAGCTATACAGTAAACCAGCGAATTCCAATGATTGGCTAGTTAACGATGTGATTAGAGCATGCCCCCCTCGTGTACCTATCCTATGCTTGCAGCTGTCTGCGTTTACCTCGTGTACTCTCCCCTGATTGGTTGAAGTGTATATAAGCCTGGTGGGTGGGAGAGTAGGGGGGCGAAGGCTGAAGCTGAGCTGGAAGCTGGGAGTGCACGGAAGCTGGGAGTAAGAAGAAGCCGAGAGAAGAGAAGCTGGGAGTGCGCGGAAGCTGGGAGTAAGAAGAAGCTGAGAGAAGAGAAGCTGGGAGTGCGCGGAAGCTGGGAGTAAGAGAAGTGTAGGAGAGGGACTGTGCATAATAAACTTCCAAAGCTTCAGACATTTGTCGTGTCTCTCTCTGCGGCCAGAGGGAACGCGATAAGATCCTATGTGACACTACCACTGAAGTTTTATTCTACAGAACTATATGGGAAGATAAGTTTTACAAGATTCCTAATGCTGTAACAAAACCATTAGGTTTAAACTAAGTTGTTGGAGAACTTACTTTACCTTTTATTTTAGGAAAAGAGAAATAGAAAATACTCCATGTAGTATTTGAGTAAATCTTTCAGATACAATTATTTAACACAGGTATTGTGAAATGACAGTAATCAGACAAATTTAATTCTACACAACAGAATCATGGCATTAAATAGAGATACAAGTCTATATTCCCTTAATCTGAAACTCTTGTTTGGGGAGTTCTTGAAATTGCAGAATTGTGAAAAGAGTTCCCTGGTATGGAATGAATGCCACAGTACTCTACTTGTCCTCCTGCCTGTACCATGGTCATATGTTAGTTCAAAATTAAACAATTGTTTTAAAAATACTACAGTATTACAGTAATTTACCAGTAATTTAAATTTTTAAATATTACTATTATAATTTTGTAACAATGAAGCAAAACAGGATATGATTAAAACAGACTTGTTCTAATAGATAATGACATCCCATGAGTTAAATTCTGAAACCATACACTTGGGAGACTTTTGCTTCCAAATGTACAGGAATAATTGACACCAGATCAGGTTCTTGTGAAGCATAAAACTGGAAAGTACATACTGTTTTCAGGTGCTGGACAGAAGCCAACACAGGAAAGTGGTCTCAGAAAGGAGGCAAGGTAATTTCCAAGGAAAAAATAAAAAACAACCCTGTTTACACCTAAAGGCACTTTCCAGATTGCAGAATGGGGAGGGAAAACCCAAATAGTTCAGCAGTCTCACTAATGTGAACAGATACCAGAATGAGAAACTGTGGAATAGGTAGAATATATGGAACAGGGTGCCAGATACAACCATACAGAGATGAAGCTTCAGAAATCTGCATAGCAGCTGGGCATGGTGTGCACACCTGTAATTCCAGAGACTCAGGAGGCTGAGGCAGGAGAATCACAAGTTCAAGGCCAGACTCAGGAACTTGGCAAAGTCCTAAGCAACATAGTGAGACCCTGTCTCAAAAGAAAAATAAAAAGGGCTGGGAATGTGGCTGTGGCACAGTGGTCAAGTAATTCTGGATTCAATTCAAAAGAAAAGAAGGAAGGAGGAAAGGAAGTAAATAAGGAAGGGGAGAGAAGATGAATAAATCTGCATAGCAATCTTTGGTTAAATATTAAGTGGGACATGCACAGCAAGAGTCTACTGAAGTCAATTAAAGAACAACTACCAAGAAGCAAGAGCCTAACTACTAGTGCTTATACATGACCAACAGATTTGTGAGTTCAAACAACCAGTTAAGAGACTTTGATTAAACAGTATGGAATTTAGCAAAAACGTGGAGCCCATTCCTTACAAGTAAAGCTAATCTAGATCCACCTTTATTAAAGCTTAAAAATAAGTCTTGAAAAGCACAAGCTGATGCACAAATTAACCGCCTATGGAAACAAAACTATTAAGACAACAGAATCCATACATTCAATATTCAAGTGTGCATCAGATCCAAAATGATGGGGGTGGGAATTACTAGAAACATGTAAGCAGGAAATGGTGACCCACGATCTGTAAGGGTAAGAAATTAATCAATAGAAACAGACTCAGAAATAACTATGAGGGAAGCAGCAAAAACTTTAAAATAAGTTACTATTATGTAATAACATTTAAGGATTTAAAGAAAAACATTAACAATCAGAAAATAAGAATCTCAATAGAAAAATCAAAACTACTAAAAAAATTCTAAAATAGAAAAATATCTAAAATAAAACATTAACCACATAGGATTCAAATGTTAGACACTGTGATGATGTCACTGTGGTGAATATAAAAAATATGGAGCATAAAACCTAAAATAGTTGGAGTAGAATTGAAAGCATAACAGAAACTATCCAAAATGGAAGCCTAAAAAAAGTAACGGAACAGAATCTCAATGTCTCATGTAATAATATCAAGTAGTCTAATGGTCTAATACATGTGAAATGGGTGTACCAAGAGAGAATAAAGACCAAAGAGGAAAAAATTATTAAAAAATTCAGGATTGATGAAAACTGAACCCTTATAGCCAAGAATCTCAACAAATTCTAAGCAGGATAAACAAAGAAGAACATCAGAGGTACCTCAAAATCCAATTGCCAAAAGTAACAATAAAAAATTGTAAAAGCAGGGAGGAAATAAAGCCTATTATAAAAGATCAAGTAATTTAACTTAAAAATTAGAAAAATAAGAACAAACTATACACAAACAAGGCAAACAAAAATAAAGAATAGTCAATGAAATTGAAACAAGAATACAGAGGAAACCTGTGAAACTAAAAGCTGGTTCTTTTGAGAGGCACAATAAAATTAATAAACTTCTAGCCAGTCAAAGACATAGTCACAAAAATATATTGCACAGTAGAGTAACTGCAGCCAGTTTTCTAGTCAAAGAATGAAAAGAAGCACCTGAGGGTGATCACAGAAAAACAAAAACTGGAGAAAGCAACCCTCAAAAAGTTGTTTATGAACTTCTAGGTTCTCCCCTAAACTGCGCACCCATGGATCTGACTGATCCTGTTCATAACACCAAAGACTCTGTGAGAATTGGACTAACAGACATACTGCCCAGGACCAGACTAGCTATGGGGTGATACATATTTGGGACCCAAATATGAGTGGAAAGACTTTTAAAAATGAACTGATATGAGTCACATCTTAGAGGAGTCAGTACCTGCAGCTTGAACCGAACTACATCTGCTAAGCAAAATTATCAACATTGTCCAAAGGATTTAAACAAAACTCATCTGAAAAATTGATACTCAAAAAGGAAAATTTCAACTTCCCTGGGAAAGACAATCAACAGACAGACCCCAAGCAGAGATAAAAGAGACATTTAAGACTTTATATTAGTTACTGTGAAAATGCTTTAGGCATTAATAGTCAACACTTTGAAACACTTTTTTTTTTTTTTTGGTGGGGGATGCTCATTGTATGGATTCAACAGAATGGCAATAACAGTAACAATTATATACTTGGTAGATTAATTTATCCAATCTGAACAACAGAAAGAGGAGAAATGAGATATTAAAAAAAAAAAAATGAACATCGCCTTAAGCATCTGTGTCACAGGAATCCCAAAAGGGGACCTAGTAGCTGGCCACTGTGCAGTGCATGAGTTAAAGCACTACGGTACGATAAGAACAAGAAACCTGAAACTCACAATGTTAAGAAGTAGAATTTAAAATATTGATAATAATTCCATTGATCTTCCTAGAAAAATAATCTCCAATTTCACTAATAAGAATATGAAAGAGGGACTGGGGTTATTTCAGTCGCAGAGCACTAGCATACACAAGGCCCTGGGTTCAATTCAGGAAAGAAAAGAAAGGAAAAGAAAAGATTAAGAAAAGAGAAGAAGTTAAGAGACCTCCAAAAACAGCTGACTGCTCACATAAACAGCACAGCTGAACAAGCTGTTAGAAGCCCTGAAAAAACTATGAAAGGTGATCTCCTATGAAATAAAGTTCATTATCCTTTCCCAAGTCTTTGTTGCCAGAGAAAAACAGTTCCCATAAAGTGCAGATTCTTACATGGCAAATAAAGAAACTTGACTATTTATATCAATAAAACATAATGACACAAGAAATTTAAATAAAATACTATTATGCACTGCATAACAACATTTCAGTCAATGATAGTAGTCCATGAGACCATAATGGAGTTGGTGTCACTGTAGCTGTGATAGTATCCTAGAGCAAAGTTATCATTCAAGTGTTTGGGGTGATATTGTGGTAAACAAAGCTACTGCACTGCCAGTCACATGAGTGTAGCACATAAAATTATATACAGTATGTAATACTGTTATTAATTTATGTATTTATTATGCTGTAGTCTTTATCATTATTTTAGAGTATACTTCTGCTAATGAAAAAAAAAAAGAAACAGTATGCTGTGTTATGCCAGCAGCAGCCTTGCAAATCTTGTGTCTACCACACCTCTTGATTTCATCAAGAGGCCACGTGGAGGGCTAGGGTCGTGGCTCAGTGGTAAAGCACTTGCCTCGAATGTGTGAGGCACTGGGTTCAATCCTCAGCACCACATAAAAATAAGTAAATAAAAATAAAGGTATTTTAAAAAAGAGGGCAAGTGGAGTGATTGACCTATAGCATTTAGGTTTGTGTGAGTACACTACTCTGTGATGTATGCACAACAATGAACTCATCTAACAACACATTTCTCAGAACATATCCCCATCATTAAGTGATGGATGACTTGTACATGCAATTTAGATTCAGCATTTAGATTACATGGTAATTTTCTTTAATAGTATTAAATATACCTTTCCATTATTTTCCTTCAGCTAATACAAAAAAATAAAATCACATCCCTGAAACTTTAAAAGAAATGCAGTATCAAATCAAGATAAAGGAAAAAATTCAACTTTGCTGAAAGGAAGCCTGGGGTATCTTCAACATAATCAGAGTAGGTAGGAGTCATAGACCGAAAAGAATGAACCAAAAATTGGTAACTGTCAATGTGAGGAGGTAGGTTCATTGTATTAATCTATTTTTATGTTTGAAATTGTCCATAAGTAAGAAGTTAGAAAGAAAATAAGTCATTAGGTTGGGGGTATATAGATCAGACAGAGTGTGCTTGTCATGAGAGAGGTCCTGGGTTCCATTTCCAGAAGAAAAAAAAAAAAAAAGAAAAAGAAAGAAAGAAAGGAAGAGAAAACTAGACTGAGGTATGACAAAATCAAATCAAGAAGCATTTATTAACTCTAGGAACCTGGCTGTCTCTTAGTCGTAGGCCCTGAAGAGGCAGAAAATTATAGAGACAGCAAACTGCTTAAGAAATCTAGAGCTTGTAGCATTTAACATTTAAATAAATTAAATAGCATCTGAAACTCCTCAGTAAAGATCCTCAGTCATACTACCCACATATCAGGTGTTCAATAACCACATGTGACTAGTAATGAATGTACTACAAGCCAGATATAGAACATTTCCATCATCACAAAAATTCTAGTGGGCAATACTGTCTAGAGTTTAAATCTTAGCAACTATTTAATAAATAGCTGTATAGCACGGGCCTAACATATTAAGAGTCTCAGTTGTGTTACCTGTAAAATGTGGACATTAACAACCTTGAATGGTTTGATTGAGATTTAAATGCAAATGTACATCAAGAACCTGAGTAAGCACTCAGTGAAAATGTTTAAATAAAGCGCTAAGATATCAGTTACAGCTTATAACTTTCGACCCAGTTTCAATGATTACAGAGAAAGCTGAAAGTAGAAAATAATTAAAACAGTGCAGGAGAACAAAAGCTGATAGTAAAGTTCTATATCTCAAAATTAAAGCAGCTGCATTTGTCACTAATGTATGCATTTGTCACAAATGATAGAACATACACCCGAGACATCATGCATTTCACTATGAATAAATGATACTTCAATTTTTAAAAAATGTTTTTTGAAAACAAGATTCTGAAAAAATACCTTTAGTCCCTTTCCTAAAATTCTCTTAGTTGGGAGTTTCTGTTTATAGATAGTGTTCTATTTTTGATATCTTATGATTTATGGCAAACTACCACAACCATGGGAGAAAAATTCTAAGGATGACATCTTTCCTTCTAGTTTTACATTGTATTTTAAAATGTTTGTTTATTCCAACAATGTAAAAATGAAATAAGACTCATCGGGGGCTGGGGAGATAGCTCAGTCAGTAGAGTGCTTGCATTGCAAGCACAAGGCCCTGGGTTCAATCCCCAGCACCCAAAAAAAAAAAAAAAAAAAAAAAGACTCATCAATGTAATGTTTAACAAATCAAGGCTTTTTTAAAACATTCCTTAAACTAAAGGAATTTTAAATGTCATCTGGTGCAAGTGATCACACAGCTCATGTTGGTGCCAACTATTTAACTACCAAAATGGTTTTAGATAAATGGACCCAAATTCCATCAACTTTTAAGTTGACAATTGATTCCAACTCTATAAAAGTTCAGTTTGCTGTTTTCCCTCTCTAATTTAAGCTAAACATCTTTTTCCTTCAGTTGTTCCTTACATGAAAGTTTTAAGTCCCTCTGATATTCAGATGAGTCTGAGGTTAATATAATATTGTTTCCGTATTTCTGATTTTTTAAAAAAGTAGTAAAGTTTAAAAAAATAAATAAAAATAAAAAAAGACTTGGATGCATTTTCATCAATGTGACCAAAATACCTGAAAAGAACAACTCAGGGGCTGGGGATGTGGCTCAGTGGTAGAGTGCTTGACTAGTATGTGTAAGGCACTGGATTCAATTCTCAGTACATTAAAAAAATAAATAAATAAAATAAAATAAAATTATCGGGTCCATCTACAACTAAAAAATAAAAACAGTAACTCAGACAAGGAAAAGTTTATTTTGGGCTCACAGTTTCAGAAGTTCAGTCACAGTGGGCCAACTCCAAAGGTGAGGAAGAGCTTGATGGCAGAAGTGCCTGAGGGGAGAAGTATGTGGTAAAGGAGCACTGCTCCATTGCTGGCAGCCAGGAAGCAGAGAAAGGGGAAGGAGGTGCAAGGAAAATGAACCCTCCAAGGCAGCACCCAGAGGCCCACCTCCTCCACCATGCCCCACCTGCCCACAGTTACCACCAAGTTAGTCCATTCAAACTTGGATGGACTGATTAGGTTATGGCTCTCATAATCCAAATGTCTCACCTCTGCATATTCCTGCATTAACACAGGAGATTTTGGGATACATCATATCCAAACGATAGCCCTGGAGGACTGAAATAAGTTGTGACATTTTTATTTTTCCAAAAAAACCATTTAAAAAAAATCTGTCATCAATATTTCACAAAACAAAGAACATCTTAATATTTAAAAAATAACAAATACAGAATCTCAGAATGAAATAGACAAGAAAGGTCTGTCAAAATTTGACACCAATATTTCTGTGGAGTGGCCATTACAGAGTCATTCACTGGTATGTATTTCTGGATATTCTGGGCCAAGAAGTGAAAATTATAGATATATATAATCTGTTAACAGCAGAACTGAATGTAATAATCTGCTTTCAGAATACTATACTCCTGTTAATGTATTATAAAATGTGCAGCTTTTATTGTCTCTTTTTTTTCAGTATTAAATTATGTCATTTGAAAAACAAAAATTGAAAGGGAATTTAGGGTTCCTGTTTATGAGTAGACTTCTCCAAAACTCAAGTATATTCATATGATTCAGTTAGCTATGAAACAGAACTTCATAATTCTTTCTTTCTTTCTTTTTGGGGGGGCGAACAGGGGGTGTACCAGGGATTGAACTCAGGGGCACTCAACCACTGAGTCACATCCCCAGCCCTATTTTGTATTTTATTTAGAGACAGGGTCTCACTGAGTTACTTAGAACTTCACTTTGCTGAAGCTGGCTTTGAACTTGTGATCCTCCTGCCTCAGTCTCTGGAGCCGCTGGGATTACAGGCATGTGACATGGAACCCAGCCCTTCATAATTATTTCAATGATAAATTCTCCCAAAGGAAACTGGAGAAAATGAAATGGCTATCGGGACACAGAAACAGAAATATATACACAATAATTCAATTATATAAGACCTTAATTACAAATTATTTTAAAGCAAGTGTTATTTTCAAGCAAAACACATAAAAATAAAGATGAAGTTCCTATAGGATAATGACCACTTCCTAATTTCTAAACACTTCATAAACCATCATAAATACAATACAGGTTAAAAAAAAAAGCAAATAAAACAACCTGCAACTCATCCCACAACATAAAATGAAACAATTAAAAATTCCAATTCACACATAAGTGCATAAATATCAACCGTCCAGAAAGCAATACAGCAGGGTCACAGAGGTGACTAAATACTATGTACATAATGTTACCTAAAATTCACTCTCAGAAGAGGGCCCCATCTCTGAGGAATTATTGACAGCAGATCTGAGACATGAAAGAGCAATGGCACTGGGGAATCAAAAAGCACAGCTTCTGGGAGGATCTTAAAAGGAAGAGGTGGATGATGAGAAAGGGAAGAAGTGCCTGGAAGACAAAGGCCCCACCAAAGCAGGCGGCGATAGCTGAGAAGTTTATTTAAAAAGCTGAATTCTAAGGGCCACGTGCAGTGAGGTGGGTGGAGCACGCCTGTAATCCCAGCAACTCTGGAGACTAAGGCAGGAGGATTGTGAGTTCAAAGCCAGCCTCAGCAACTTAGTGAAGCCCTAAGCAACTCAGAGAGACCCTGTCTCAAAATAAAACACAAAAAGGGCTGGAGATGTGGATCGGTGGTTAAAGCACCTCTGGGTTCAATCCCTGGTACCAAAAAAAAAAAAAAAAAAAACAAATAAAAAGTAAAAAAATTTGTTAGCTTATTTCCATAAAAAGCAAAAAACCTGAACTACAAATTCAAAAACCTGAACTACAACAGAGGAAAGATGTAATATAATACTTCACCACAAATTACAAGTAATTAAATAACAAATGCAGACATAAAAACAAAGTACCAAATCAGGAACTCAAAACAGACTGTACAAATAGGAATAAGTGAAACATGAACATGCTGAATTTAAATGAAGTTACTAGATGCCTTCAGATATGGTAAGATAGAAAATGGGAATGTTATCAAATAAATGAAAAATAGAGGTGAAAAGAATCAAAGAATAACACATAGAAGAGGTGAAGAAGATTCTACAAAGAACACTGAAGAATGAAACAAGAGAACCATTACTATAAGGAAGCTATAATTCAAGAAATTTCTTGAATTAAATGAAAACGTCAACCTTATTGTAAAATCACAAATCAGAGAAAATTTATTCTCTATAGCAGACACAGAGACATATCCTCATCAAGAACTCAGTTTAGATAAAGAAAAAACTCTTGGATCCCTAAGAAGATAGACCAAGTCCCCCACAAAGGAAATAAAATCACGTTGGCATGAGCAACATAAGTGAAACAACAGCAGGGCAATATATTCAAGATGGGATGTAAATCAAGAATTTTATAACTAGTTAAGCTATCGTTCAAATCTCAAGGATTGGGGCTGGGGCTGGGGCTCAGTGGCAGAGCGCTTGCCTAGCATGTGTGAGGCACTGGGTTGAATCCTGAGCACCACATATAAATGAAACAAAATAAAGGCATCCTGTCCATCTACAACTACAAAAAAATTTAAAAAAAATAAATACCAAGGGTATAGAAAAGTTTAAATGTGTAAGAATTTAAAAAATATTTCCACAAGCATTCCTGAGATAATAACCCTTATTCAACAAAGAAACCTCCAGGAAAACTTCAACAAAAGGTCTATTGGTAAACATCAACTATATTTAATTATAGAACTAAATCTAAAACAAAGATGTTGGGGTGTTTACAGTATGTAAAATGAAAGACTTTCTCTGGGCATTGTGGTGCCCATCTGGAATTGCAGTGACTCAGAGACGAGGCAGTAGGATCACAAGTTCAAAGTCAGTCTCAGCAACTTAGACTCTGTCTCGAAATTAAAAAAATACAGTGCCAGGCATGATGGCGCACGCCTATAATCCCAGCAACTCTGGAGGCTGAGGTAGGAGGATCTCAAGCTCAAAGCCAGCCTCAGCAACTTATCCAGGCCCTAATCAACTCAGTGAAACCCTGTATCTAAATAAAATACAGAAAAGGGCTGGGGATGTGGCTCAGTAGTTAAGTGCCCCTGGGTTCAATCCCTGGTTCCAAAAAAAAAAAAAAAAAAAAAACAAAAACGTGAATATAGCTCAATGATAGAGTGACCTGGGTTCAATCCCCAGTACCAAAATAAATAAATAAATCTCTCATCAAGTAAGGCTTACTTGTGTGACTTACTTCAAAGTCAGAAGAGACATAAAAAAAGAGAAGGTAGAATAAGATCATTCATTGCCTCACACAAAACTGGGCACTGGGGTATAGGCCTGGATTCCAGCAACTCAGGGGACTGAGGCAGGCGTGTCACCAAGTTTTGAGGCCAATCTCAGCAATTTAGCAAGACCCTGCTTAAAATAAAACGATTTGCCTCGCAAGCACAAGGCCCTGAGTTCGATCCCCAGTACCACAAAAAAAAAAAAAAAAAAACAAAGGACTGGAGATGTCACTCAGAAGTAAAGTGCCCCTGGGTTAAACTCCTAGCACTATAAAAAAAATTTTTTTTAAAGAAAGAAACTGACAAACCAAAAGCAAAAGCCTAAATAAGAAAAAAGACTAAGATAATTTTTAAGGAATAAATATAAAGTTAACCAACAAAAATATAGGCTAAGGTGTAGCTCAACAGTAGTGTGTGTGAGGCCCTGAGTTTAATACCCAGGGGTTGGGGAGAAATACATATTTTTTCATATCAATAACAAAATAAAAAATATCAGATAATAAGATATACAGTTAAATATAAGATCAATTCACTGAAAAAGTTGAAGCTCACAATAACACACTATACATCTCATTACTTTAAAAAAGTATAGTTTTTCTTTTTCCCTCAGATTTGCCAACTGGTCTTAAAGAGAGTAAATGACAGCCAAGTGCAGTGGCGTACACCTGTAAACCCAGCAACTTGGGAAACTGAGTCAGGAAGATGGAAAGTTAGAGTAGTCCAGGCAACTTAGCAAGATCCTATCTAAAAATTTAAAATATAAAAAGGGCTGGGGATGTAGTTGAGTGGCAGAGAACCCCCAGGCTCAACCCTCAGTACTATCTTAAAAAAAAAAAAAATAATAATAATAATAATAACTGATAAAACAAGCAGAACCAGACTCTAAATTTATTGCTATTCCTACACCAGGCTTCCTCCACTACGTATCAAAACTGATTCAAAACAAATTAAATAAATGTGTAATATTTTATTTCCTTGGTTTTTAAAACATTAGTCTCCCCACAAAAATATTTACAGTGAAATAGCTTGTATCAAAAGCTTTTCTAACAAAGGAAACACTGGAAGAAACTTAAGTCACCCTGGATATCCTTCAGTGGCAGTAGTAAACAATATAACCCCAACACAGATACTATGTACAAAAAGACCAGGGGCTCTAGCTTAGTTAATAACCATACTGAGAGAAGAGTTACCCAAACACAGGCAAGGTGATCTTTACAATACTGAGGTAATGAACAGTATTGGCTCCAACATGATTTTAGGGGCCACTCTTTAAATTTCATGCTTTCTTTCTACAGGACCTCACAGGCCAATCCTAGGTGAAAATAGAAAACAGCATCCAGCGGAAACAAGTCCTGTAAGCAGGCATAGCACACAGACACATCAAACACTTACCAGCTACCTCAGTTCACCTTCTGTGTTTTCAGCCACCTGAAGCCACACCCACCCACCCACCTTTAATGTTACCACTAGTCAGATTTCAGATAATCCTTCCACCACTTCTCAACAATTCACAAACTGCAACCCTTCAGACCCCACTTATACAAGCAAGTTTTAGGTGTTTTGAAGAGAAAGTGCAACATTCACACAGTAGTAGTAATGCATTTGTTAACCATTAACGTGTAAAACTATGCGACCATTTTTACTGTTATTTTTTAATGTCACTAATATTTTTGAATGCTATGCCCTACTCCATTTTCCCATTTTATTCATGATTATTGAATATTTTAGTCATGATTTTGCAAAGTATAGTGACTTTTAGATACTTACATGTCAAAAAAAAAAAAAAGAAGGAAAAAATTGAACCTATGTCCTGATACAGCAGAACTGTATACATAACAATTTGAAATATCCTTTTAACACTGCAGTCCTAAGCAATGCCTATACTTTCTATAATTCCCTTAAAGGAGTATCACAAGGTTTATATCAGCTAACATATACAAAGTCAAGCATAAAATCTGCCTCAAAATATCCAATAAGATACTAGTTTTTCATTCTTAAAAGATTTTTTATCCAGTCAGTCTATAAGTACTGATAATCAAACATGATCTTGTAATATCCAATAAGATCTCCCTGAAAAATATTATCATTTTAAGTATAAAAAATTATCATGGAGGGCTGGGGATGTAGCTCAGTTGGTAGAGTGTCTGCCTCGAAAGCACAAGGCCCTTGGTTCAATCCCTGGCACCACAAAAAAATTATCATGGAAAGGAAAAAAATTGCTTTTAACTGAATTAGCATCCGTGTGAAAGTAGACAACCACGCCTAAAGTTAGGCTTTTTTCTCTTAGGTTTATAATTTTAAAAGCAAATTTTCATTTCTCCTTTAATGCAATCAGAGAAAAACCTCAAATAAGATTATAGTTTCTCCAGGAGATCTTAGAGAAATTTCAACTTATCTCAACTAAAATTTGTTCATACTATACTAACCAAAGAAAATTTCAGTGGAGTAGAATATATTAAATAAAAACATTGGCCTCTCCAATCAATTATTTCTACACAGGAATTTTTATGTACTTTTTAAAAACAACAAAAAAATGTTCTCTTATTATCATCTTTTTTCCCCAGTACTGGAGACAGAACCCTGGGCCTCATATATACCAGGCAAGGGCTCTACCACCATACTATAGCCGCAACCTTTTTGGGTTTGTTTGTTTTTCCCCGAGACAGGGTCTCACTAAATTGCCTAGGCTGGCCTTAAACTTGCAATCTTCCTACCTCAGCCTCCAAAGTAGCTGGGATTACAGGTGTGCACCATGGTGCCCTGCTTATCAAATTAAAAACTTAAGGAATTATTTTAATATCATAGTGAAGAGAGAGCAATACAATTTAAGTCCTACCTAGGAGGAAAAATAACACAAGCAACAAGTTAAAACTAGTATTTTTAAAATTTACAACTTAAATCCAAGTTTGTACAGCATGCAGGACAAAAGAACTTAAATGTTTAAGTGTATAGCTGACATTCAAGGGAAATTCCCAAAAGTCAAAAATGACACCACAGCATCCAACACCCTAGTGTTTACATAAAACTATCACTCATCACTTTTTAAGACTCTTCTTCACTTGCGCTTCTCAACATTAAGAAATGACAAATGACATTCTTTTAGAACCATTTTTCACTCAGAATATAATTTTTTCTCTTTTCAACAGAGATAGCCCGTAAATAGAAAGCAAAGTTGTACATAGATATGAACACTGAGGGCAGGCTCACTGATGAATTAAGCAACTTGCTTTCTTTGCCACACTGAATTCCCAACACACCCTGCCAAATTCTAAGAAATCAACTTAAATTTACTGGGAAACACTTATAACACAACCCTAACCTACAAAATTTTCTCTATTGCATATCCCTGTTTCATAGAATCACATACAAATGGTCCTCAATCCTAACTGTGTAAGAATCAGCTACGCAGCTTTAGAAGCAAGTGACTGAAGCCAGGCACAGTGGCGCACGCCTGTAATCCCAGCGGCTCAGGAGGCTGAGGCAGGAGGATCATGAGTTCAGAGCCAGCCTCAACAACAGCGAGACATTAAACAACTCAGTGAGACCCTGTCTCTAAATAAAATATGAAATAGGGCTGGGGATGTGGCTCAGTGGCTGAGTGCCTTTGAGTTCAATTCCCAATACCAAAACAAAACACAACAAAAAAAAAGAAGCAAGTGACTGAGCCTTACCAACTAGAGATTCTAAGTCAGCAGGCTCCTCACAACAAACTTATCTAATGTCCTGATACCATGTTTTTCTCCAATGTTAAAACAACCAAAAAAATAGTAAGATTTTCCTCTTATTCTGTTTTTCTGAGAGAAAGGCTATTTACACAAACCACTACCATGATTCATTCATAAATGAAACCTCCAAGATCTTATCAGATAAATCAGGTTCTGTTGCATATCCTACAATTACCTCAAATAATAATGTAGTGTAAAATGCCAAGGGCCAGCTTAACTCCATTCTCCAAAAATATTTATACAAGCACACAATCTGAAAAGCTTTCTCTAGCCCTATAATTATTATTTCAACATGTCATGCAATAATATTTATTAACAGTCACTATATTTATCTATTAATATTTATTAATATTTGCTATATTTACATTTACTATGGATCACTTTAACAAATTTGAGTACAGCAATTAGTAAAACAAAGTTCCTATCCTCATAAAATCCACACTTGAATTGTGAAAGCTATGTGATAAATATAGAAGTAAATATATGTCAAGTGGTGATAAACATATTGGAGAAAAATAAAGCAGGGATAAAAGAAATAAGAGAGTACTCCTGGTCAAAGAAGACCTCTAAATAACACTTAGAGGACACCTGAGCACAGACCTAAAAGAAATAGGAGAAACGAGCCATGCAGTTAGCTAGGGGAGAAAATTCAAACAAAATCCTTTGCATATGATTTTTTATATGACCTGACCTTTTATGTCCAAAAATGCTTCTGTGAACAAAGAAGATATATTTGAATCAGTGCTCTGTCAGACTGCATTGGCAGAGGCAGATATATTAAAGGAAATGAGAACACACACTAGGAGAAAGATCCATTCAGTTAAAGTGGGTTGGTCAGTAGCCCTCCAGACCTACCTCCCTCCCTCCCTCCCTCAGGGCACTAGGCATGCCTCTGAGGAAACTGTCCCTTAGCCAGTGCTCCAATGCAATAGTTGGGATGACCCAGAAGGACTATAAGGCTTTGACATGCCTATAGAATGAACATTAAATTCAGTTGCCTATTAAGTTATTATCTGCTTTCCTGAGAATATAGCATTCTCTATTACTACTGAAAACTAAACTGTAGTCATTCACTAAACACCTTAATTCCCCCCAAATAATCTGCCAAATAAGATATTTTTAACCTGCTCTCTTGACCCCAAGAATCATTTTTTTAAAAAGTTTCAGGATTTCTAACACCATATACATTTTAATCATAAATTCTTTGTTAATTTAAATTTTTAAAAATATATTTATTGTTCACTCATACTACACCTCATTCCAGAAAGGATTTAGAACAAAAGTGTCAAAGTAAAGAAACAAACAAGAGTAAATTTACCACATTATCAAAAGGTTGTTACCTCACTATATTTACAGGCTTCTTAAAAAATTGTGATTACAAGCACACACCTATAATTCCAGAGACTCAGAGAGTCAAGGCAAGAGGATTACAAGTTTGAGGTCAGCACGGGCCATTTAGTGAGATGATGCCTCAAAATAAAAAACAAAAGGACTGGGGTTGTAGCTCAGTAGTAAAGCGCCCTGGATATTGATTCCCAGTACCATCACTAAAAAAAAAAAAAAAAAAAGTGATTTTTAAAAAATAACAAAGTGGATGTTTTAAGTAACAGAGTATATTTACATTATAACAAAATTACATTTAGCTTCCTCCTATTTTTTTCATTTTCTAAACTGTCTTTAGTTTTTTAATTGACACACGATTATATGTATTTATGGAAAAACAGGTATATCCATAACCTCACAGATTTATCATTTCTTCATGCTGGGAAGATTCAAAATCCTCTACTAGTTACTCTGAAACACACGATTAATTATGCCAACCACGGTTACCCTATTGTGCTGTAGAACACTAGAAGTCACTCCTCTCCAACCGGACCCCTGTATCCATTAACCAACATCTTTCCACCCCTCCTCCCACTCTGGAAAACTTTAAAGCACACATTTATTCTAGTTTCTGGCTGGGTGTGTGGCTCAGTGGTAGGGCACTTTGCCTAGCATGCTAGGCCCTGCGTTCAATCTCCAATAGGATAGAAAGAAAAAACAAAAAAAAATTATTCTAGGTTAAACTTTTGGTTACTAAGTATAGAAGGAACTTCACAGCATGTAAAACATTGTTTCCATTTTTGTTTTTTCTTTGTTATATTCTAAACACAGGAAATAATAACCAAAAGTCTCTGGAAACCAATTTCAAAGCAACTATCTATGTTCACTTGCAAAACTAGAATTCTATCACACAGAAGTCTAATTTAAATCAACCTACCCAAGTCTGATCCCCAGTTTCACCCACATGCACAAAGTTAAATAAATAAGTCAGTTGAACTTTCATGGGCATATGGAAACCTACTTGTTAACAATTCCTAATATGAATTTTTTCAGCAACAAAAACTTACCTGTCTACAACTATAAAAACAGCCCTTTTTCCAAAAATCATATGAAATAATTTACAATGCATGCAAGCCTAACAACTACAACTCCTTTGCCTAAAAAAGAACCCTTCCCTCCTCTTACACTGCTACCCAAAACGTCTAAACACTAAGACAAGTATATAAGTGCCCTGGGGTAAAAAAAAAACCCAAAAGTCTGTTTCTTGACTCTAAAACTAGCTGTTAACCTTAATCTCAATCTGTTTGCTTAATAAAAATGTCCATCTTAGAGTATTGACAATAGCCAGGTGCAATAGTGCACACCTGTAATCTCAAAGAATAGGGAGGGTGAGGCAGGAATATCACAAATTCAAGGGTGAACAGCACAGCAAGACCCTGTCTCAAAAACAAAGAAGAAAACTTCTGGCAAACACAATTCTTTAAACAAAATCTTACATATATATATCATATTAAATTAACAAATTATGGACAAGAAACATTATGCAGACATTTTGACTAACTTGTGTCAAAGCTTACTCAGAAATAGAATAAACTGAAAAATCGGAAGGGCCAAATGTGCAACAGAATTTAATTTTAGATATCAACTAAACTAAATCAAGCTAGGCAAATCCACTGCAGAAACCGAAATTTTGCAAAATGATATAATCCAGGTTCCCGGTTAAAATATTAAGGTCAAAACATTTTCATTATTTTTAAATTGAAATTTCACATTTTTAGAAAGCATAAACTGACTTCATTTCCTATTTAAGTTTATAAACAAATATAGTGCAACAAATAAAGACTGCAAAAACTGAATGCTGCTGGACACCATGGTGCATGCCTGTAACCCCAGTGGCTCCAGAGGCTGAGGCAGAAGGATCTTGAGTTCAAAGCCAACCTCAACAACAGCGAGGCTCTAAGCAATTCAGTAAGACACTGTCTCTAAATAAAATACAAACTAGGGCTGGGGATGTGGCTCAGTGGTTGAGTGCCCCCTAGCTCAATCCCTGGTATCCTAAATAAATAAACAGATAAATAAATAAAATGAATGCTGCCAGAATGATTTAACAGTTACCAACTTACTAACATTTGATTTAACCATTCGAGTATGTCCACCTTTATCATCAAGGAAAGGAAAAAAAAGTTTAAAATAAAGAACTAACACTGAGCAAGCAGAAGTTATCTGGGAAAAAAACTATCCTTCTGATTAATATTTTCTTCATTCCTAATATAAAAGAAGGATAAGGACATTATTTCTCTTTACTATTTCATGTTTTCACATTTCTTTTGCATATACTTTGTCACAGTAAATCACTGAGCACTGTGATTTTAACAATGGAATTAAAGATTTGCCCACTATCACTACAACTGAAGAAAAACTGTCTGAAATGCCTAAGAATTGCTGGACAGGAGCCAGATGCAATGGCGCACACCTGTAACTCCAGAGACTCAGGAGGGTGAGGCAGGAGGATCCCAAGTTCAAGACCAGCCTCAGCAACCTAGCAAGGCCTTAATCAACTTAGTGAGACCCTGTCTCAAAATAAAAAATAAAAAAGGGTTGGGGATGTAGTTCAATGATAAAGTGCCCCTGGGTTAAATCCCCAGTACAAAAAAAAAAAAAAGAAGAAATTGCAGGGCTGGGAATACAGTTCAGTGGTACAGTGCTTTCCTAGAATGCATGAGGCCCTGTGCTCAATCTGCAGTATTGGTAGGTAGAGGGGAGAACTGCTATTACATGTATGGTTAAACAAACTGGTAAATCTATATAATGGACTACTACTTAGCAATAAAAGGGACACACTACTGATACGAGCAACAACTTAGATGAATCCCAAAGGAATTCTGCAGCATAAAAAAGACAAATCCCAAAAAATTATATACTATATGATTTCTTTATAGTAAACATTCTTGAAATGACAAAAATAATACAAGTAGCAAACAGATTAGCAGTGGTTACTAGAGGTTGGGGGCATAGGGGATGGGAAGGAGATGAGTGGATATGGTTCTAAGAAAAAGGACATCAGGGGATCCTTGGTGTTGATGGAACTGTTTTATACCTTGACTGTGAAGGCAGAATCTCCACATGTAATAGAACTGCATAGAACTAAATACACATGCATAAATGAGTACAAGAAAAATTGGGGAAATCTAAGACTGATAGATTGTAATGATTATGAACTGTAAGTTTTGCAAGGCATTAGTGTTAGGGAAAGGGAAAGAGTATAAAAAAAAAAAAGGAAAGGGGGATGTTAAGATAAACTGCAATAAAACTGTGTTCAAACCTATACCTACATATCAATTAGCCTCTTTAAAATGTTTTTTAAAGGTATAAAAAATAAAGGCAGGGAATGTAGCTCAGTGGGAGAGTACCTGCTTAGAAAACCACAGGCCGTGGGTTCAATCCCCAGCACGATATATATATTACATCCTGAACAATGACACTTAGGCTTCAATTACTTTGGTTTTTTGTTTGTTTGTTTGTTTTGTTTTGTTTTTTGCTATCATGGAGTGAACCCAGAGGTGCTTAACCACTGAGACACACCCCCAGTCCTTTTTTGTATTTTATTTAGAGACAGGGTCTCACTGAGTTGCTTAGGGCCTCAATAAGTTGCTGAGGCCGGCTTCTAAACTTGAGATCCTCCTGTCTCAGCCTCACTGAAATTACAGAACTGTCCAACCATTCCCGGTTTCCAATTAGCCTTAAAAACAAAATGCTAACACGGATCTCAGGGTAACTGAGAGTTATGTGGAACTGGATAAAATTTTCTAATGTTTTAAACATGAACTGAAATCTGACATGGATTATTCTGAAAAAAAAAATCATAGTTTGGCGTGAATGATTATTTCTAGGAAAACTGGAATCTCTGAATCTCAAACAACTGAAATAATCACAATTGCAAGAGAAAAGGTGAATGCTTCCACACACACCCTCCAAAATTTAATACTTAAGTTTGGCAAGTTCAGCTAATTCTTTCATAAAGTAATGTTTGCAAGAAAGGGACAACCCACACACTAAATGCCAAACAAAAAATGTGATACAATGTATTAATTATAGCTCCAAGGCTACAGGGGCATATTTTACAATGTAAACAGTCCCTACAAATATCAAAGCACTCAGTTTTTAAAAAGGGCAATCTGCACACATTTGAAATGTAGAGAATAAACTTGAGCCAGCATCAACAAGATCCAATTTAAAAGTTCTTGTGTTTCCTCTTCTGTTAAGTTTTTGCATCAGTGTTAATACATTTCAGGGAGTTAAGAAAGTCTGTCTAGAACGTCTCAACTAAAAGACTCAACTTTTCACTTCCTACCAGACCGCCCCCTCGCAATGGGCCCCACCTCCTGAGGAGGGTGATGGGGTGGGGCTGTTTCCCGCTAGGAAACCGAGAAATAAATGCCTCTTCCCTACTCCAGAAAGAAGGGAACCGGAGAGGACGTGAGAAGCTTCAAACTCAGATATGCAACCAACTATAAGGAGGTAGCTGACTGCAAAGCTTTCTTCCCTCCACTGAACTCCCGCCTCCTTTTCCTCCTCCCAGGTCATTCAATGACCCCGGGCCGGGCGGGGACAGGTGAATCCCAGGAGGGGAGAAAGAGGGAGGGACTGCCGATGGGGAGAGAACCGCGTTCAGGCAATGAATGAGTCGTGCCGCATCCGCACCACCTGTTCCTTCCAAGGGTGCCACCTTGGCCTGCCGGCAATATTCCTGCACCAACCGGGCCGCTACTACTGCCCGCGCTGCCCGCTTCCCTGCCAGAGGCCAGGCCTCTCCCCTCTTCGCTCGGGAAGGGTGAAAACCAACAATCTAGAAGCCGGGAGGTCGGGGCCTAGTCCGGAACCAGGGCCTCGAAAGCGCGGGGACGGGAGGGGGAAGCCTGTGGTCCCCGGCGCGCGGGTCGAAGTGGGAGCCACAGGGAGGGGACGGAGGAGTGCATTCGGCCTCGCGAGTACTACGAAGGCGGGGTCCCGGGCGGGGGTGGCTGGGCGCCCGCCGGCCCGAGGCTCGGACTGACAGGCCCCGCTGCCGGCTAAATCCTCCCCGCTGGCTGCCCGGAGCCTCACACTTACCAAGATCCGCTTGAAAAGCGCGTTCTCCTTGGGCGGGAGGCTCACGGCCGGCATCGTTCCGGCTCCTCCCGAGGCTCCCGCCACCACCCGGCTCGGTCAGTCTGTTTGTCCGACCGCCTCCGATGCCTAGCCACTTCAGCCCCGAATACCCCGATCCGCCGCCACCACCAGGCTTCCGGTGTCGCCGCGTCGCCCTTCCCGGACACCTCCTTCTCCTCGTTGTCTTTTTTCCTTTCTCACTTAACGCTGCCGCCGCCTCCCTCCCCCCACGGGTCTCCGTCGGCGGTTCACGTGGTAACTGAACAGACCGACAGAGGCAGCCAAAATGGCGGACGCAGAGGGCTTTCCCACCCGGGTCACGCCTCCTAGCACGCAGGCGCGGTGACCTTCCGTCCCACCCTCGCCGTCCCGGAGCTTGCCGGGAACCCGGAGGCTGGCCGGCCTGCGGAGGTGGAGAGGGTCTGGGCGGGCCTCGAGCGTCCTTCGCAAGAGCCGCGCCTGGGAGGCGCCCGGGGGAGGGACGAGATCGCGGCTAGCGATGCTTCCGACCGCCTCCTCGTCGAAAATCGCCTTTCTGCTCCTTCTTGCTAGACTGGCTTTCATGCATTGAGCCTCTCCCACACCGTGTGGTCACGGTTTGAGCCTGAAATGCAGGTGCAGGTGTTCAAGAAGCGCTGTGGGTCATGACCGCAGCTTCAAATTAGGGAGCAGAGGCAGAGGGGAAAATGAAAAGGCTACAAGGCTTCACCGCAGTGGGGGCTTGTAAACAGACCTGGAGAGGAAAGGGTTTAATCGAGTGTGAAAAGCGTGAAGGACCTGGCTGCGATGTCCGTGAATATTTCTTAAGATGAACCTAGAGAGGTCTTTACCCAGATCTGAAGTGACCTATTTGTACTTGGCCAAAGGAGCTCCGCAGCCCGAGTGTATGATTTATTTAATTGTTGAGGCCAAACAATGCAAGGGTGAGGGATGGACTGTATGAGTCACCTTGCTGTAGTGGAGGGGTTCAGGGTCTGACCCTCGTGGAACTGGCTTGGAGCTAGTGTTTAATAATGTGACTGTTGAGTTACCCATCACCACAGGTCATAAAACCTTAGACACAAGAGTATCGTGCAAGGACATTAGAGGCAACTGCTCCAGTGGGCAAGGTCAGTCTGGATATGAATAGGACCCCTTCCGCATGTCGTTAACAAAAAAAAAAAAAAAAAAAAAAAAAGAACTTTTTAAAGTGATGCTCTAAAAAATTTTAAGACATAAGAGCTTTTTTGCCCTTGATTATCTCTCCAGATCCTGAATTCGATCTCTAGCGTTCTTTGCATCATGAATCATTAAACAAGATGTGCAGTGGGTTTGCTCTTCTAAATTTGTTTACACAGATACTTCACAGTTTTCAAATTGTTCTTTTTTACCCTTCTCTGAAAAGTTTGAGTTGAATAAGACATTTCCCAGTGGAAAAATCTTGAGGCTAAAATTTAGGTGTTCTGCTATGTTGTTTGCCCTCTATTCACTTGGGTCATAAATAAGATTTTAGCAGTTAAATTCTGGAATTTCCTTGAATTCGCTAATCTCTCTTCAAAAGTTTGAGGAATTCTATCTACAGGAATTTGTGTTTCAGTTTGAAAAGTGGCCAGATTTTTAGGTTTTATTGTTTTTGTTTTTGTTTTGTTTTGACACAGGATTAAATCTAGGGGCACTTTACAATTACCACTGAGCTACATTCTCAGTTATTTTCATTTTTTTATTTTGAGACAGGGTCTCACTAAATTGCCAAGGTAGACCTCTGACTTGCAATCCTCCTGATTCAGCCTCCCAGATTACTGGAATTGGAGGTTTGCACACCATGCCCTGCTTAACCTTAACTTTTTAAAATAGTATATATAAAATTAAGTACAGACTTGAAATTCATTAAAAAAAAATTGTTATTTCGTAAATATCTGCAAAAGTCACTCCTTCCAGAAGCCTTTCAACAATCTGAACTATTAAAACATAATAAAATTAGCTGGGTGCAGTGGTGCACGCCTATAATCCCAGCAGCTTTGGAAGCTGAGACAGTAGTATCACAGGTTCAAGCAAACCTCAGCAATTTAGCAAGGCCCGAAGCAATTTAGCAAGGCCCGAAGCAATTTAGAGAGACAAAAGTCAACTCAAAATGGATCAAAGACCTCAGAATTAGACCAGAAACTATGCAATTCCTAAAAGAAACTATACAGTCAACACTCCAGCTTATAGGCATAGGCAATGACTTTCTCAATAGAAGTCCTAAAGCTCAGGAAATAGTGCCAAGAGTTAATAAATGGTAATCCCAGTGACTGGGGAGGCTGAGGCAGGAGGATCATGAGTTTAAAAGCCAGCCTCAGCAAAAAGGAGGCACTAAGCAACTCATTGAGACCCTGTTTCTAAGTAAAAATACAAAATAGGGCTGGGGATGTGGCTTAGTGGTTGAGGGCCCCTGAGTTCAATCTTTAGTACCCCCCCCCCAAAAAAATAGAAAAATTGTCTTTTTTTTTTTTTTTTTCTTTGTTTTTTTAAGTCACTAACTTGAGTTTCCAAATCTCTGGCCTCATTTTCAAAAATCCCTACAATATTATTTGCTATGGGTTTTTAAATTTTTTCCTTTACATAATATTCTCTTTCCCTTCAGGGGAAGCACATTTCTTGTCTTTGCCACAGTGGTTTCCACCAGAAACTGAATACATACTTAAGTAAGGCGGCAATAATAGCTTGGCAAATGTTAATTCTTTTTGACTGGTAACAAATAGTTTTTGTTGTTACTGCTCTGTTTTGTTGGTAGTAGGGATTGAACCCAGGGACCCTTAACCCCTGAGCCACATCCCAGCCCTTTTTTTCTACTTTTATTTAGACACAGGGTCTTCCTAAGTTGCTTTGGGCCTAGCTAAGTTGCTGAGGCTGGTTTTGGACTTTCCATTCTCCTGCCTCAGCCTCCCAAGCCACTGGGATTACAGGGATGTGCCACCAAACCCAGTTTAAATAGCTTTCCCTCCTCCCCTCAGTCCTGGGGTCCTGGAGATTGAACCCAGGGGCTTGTGCATGCTAGGTAAGTGCCCTAATGCTGAGTTTTTTCTTGTTTCTTTTTTTTAAATCCTCTGAGACAGGATCTCCAAGTTGCCCAAGCTGGCCTTGAACTTGCCATTCTGCCTCAGACTCCCAAGTAGCTGAGATTACAGGCACACACTACCAGGCCCAACATAAATAGCAGTTTTTAAGGTTCAGTGAATACTAGTCTGATTTCAATTTAAAATGCACCTATAAATCATAGCCATCTGACCACACAGTGACTTGATAACCTGAACTTAACAATAAAATATGTACTCTGATCACCACAATTTGACAAATAGAGATTTCATTTGAGTTATGCTGTGAATGACTGCCGCTTCCAAGTTTTCGTAAACAAGACTCTATGATGCTGCAGCTGCTGCTACTGATGTTCAAACATCTAAACCTATATACTTCCATGTCACTGTGGTCAAAATGTCTCCTCCAGAGTTGAGGATGCAACTCAGCAGTAGAGCTCTTTCCTAGTATTCATAGGCTATGGGTCCCATTACCAGCACCACACACACACACACACACACACACACACACACACGTACACAGCTTCCAAAAAAATTGACCAAAGATAGATAAAATCATTTAGGTTACAGACTTTAATTCTACAAAAGGGATATATAGAATAAAAATTCTCCACCTTCATATATGTAAAATGTTCTCTATTGAGACTCATATCTGGATAACTATATTTTACAGAATAATGACACAAATTTTATGTACTTGTTACCCAGATTTAATGAATGTTAGCATTTTTCTATTGTCTTTGATTTTTTTTTCTTTAATAAAAACTTATAGATAGAAGAGGAAGTCCATCTCTCTCTAGGTCCAAAATTTTATCTATTTTTTTTTTTCTTTTTTTTTTTTTCAGTGCTGGGGATTGAACCCAGGGTCTTATACATGCAAGGCAAACTACCAACTGAACTATATGCCTAGCCACTTGATCTATACAGTTCTTACGTACCATAAATCAATAAACATAGTGGTTTTACATCTTATGCTATTTTCAACTCTTGCTCTTCTTTAACCCTCTCTGGAAGGTGTACATGAGTTGAGTAACGTGTCCTAATGGAAAAATATTGAACTAAAACTTTGCTTTTCTAGTTGCTAACTCAAATTTTCTCTGTCTTCACCTGGTTCATGAATAAGATTTTAGCATTCAAATTTAGGAAATGACTTAAATGAATGTTATGAAGCATCTTCTACGAAAATATAATAGCTATTAGCTCCTAGCTGGAAATGCTTCATCAGGATTCTTTTCAGATGGAATTTCACCTACAGCTGCCTACTCCAAGTGTAGGGTTCCATCAGCTCTAACATGCTGTGAGCAATGTGCTTATACTTCATCACTTTCCCAAAATACACACTAGTAAAAGAATACAGGGACCAAAGCTCTGAAAAAGAACAAAATAGTCTTTCTTAGAACAGGCACTGATATTAGTAATTTGCTCACTGGTTCTAAATACTCTGACTAAATGTGGCTTCTGTTTCAACTTGTTGGAAACTGGCAAAAGCTTCACCAGGACAAGTTTCTGAGGAGTGGTGTAGAAAGGATATACAACTGACGGGTTGCTGAGTGGACAAGAAGCCAAGAAGCTGAGAGCCAACAACTGACTCAGCGCATTAGTTGGGTGGTTTGCTTACTGGAGCATGAGTCCAGGAGGCTCAAACTAGGTTACAAACTCTAAAGTGACTCACAATTTAGCAACCTATTTAGCCATCATTTACATCTGAAAAAGAGCCAGAAATTGTAAGACAACTATTTTACTCTTTGGTCAACACTTTTGGGTTTAAAAAAAAAAAAAAAAGTCTTAAAATGAAATTGGTAAAAATATATAGAAGGAAAAAACTTGCTAACATTTTGCTTTTAAAATGAATCTAAATGGCATTGGTTTTAAAGAAATACTTTTAAGGGTTAAAATGTATCATCTATTACCTATACATATGTTTACTTGGTTTTTAGACATCACATTTAACTGAGAATTGAATGCACAAAAATCTGGCTCAGTTGTGCTAAATCAGAACACTGATCAGAACAATGTCTTTCAACAAAAAGTTGTTTACTACTCACTTTCTTAAGCTTCCGAAAGACCTACAGGCTAGGTTTTATGTTCCAGATGTAAAACTAAAGTACAGAGAGATTAAATACTTGAACTAAAAATCATACAGCTGAAATGTGGTGAGCAGGAGTGGTGGTTTGAACCCTGGTCTCCAGGCTCCTGGCCTCAGGGACAGTACAAGCCTATTAAATAGGTGGGCTAACAGGATCACTAGAGCTGGGGTCGGAACACCTGGTACTCAATCTGTGTGATCCTGAGCCGGTCAGGGCACTTTCACTTGTACAAGAATTCTCTCCACCTCTCAGTGTTATGAGACTTCAGTATGACCTTGAGTGTAAACACTTTAGGCACTGTTAAAAGGTCTTTTCAAAAGCAGGGCATGAAATGTCGCCTTGGATGAGCCCTCTTCTTTGAGCTAATCTGTAAATTGATGATGATAATCGCCGGCATGTCGGGTGGTCCTGGTGAAGATGAAAAGACAACGAATGTAAACCATACGGTGCGTAACGCCCAACTCAAGCCAAATGTTAGTTGTTCGTCAGCACAACACTCGGTTTTCGTTTTCTGGCTCACATAGGAACAGTTTGGTGAACCTTTTGATGAGTGCCCCTGGGAAGGGGGTGACAAGAAACTCTCGGAAGACCAGAGACGTGGGGAAACTGCCTGCCCCCGCCCCTTTAACCTTTTCCTTTCTAACCCCACTTTACAGACAAAAGACGGAGGCCGGGGGCGCTGGGGAACCCTAGCCGGCAGGACTCCTTCGCGCTGCCCCGAGCTCCGGCGCTCCCGCCGCCAGGGGGCGCTGCGGCCGCGCAGACTCGCGGGAGGAGGGGCGGGGCGGAGGCGGAGCCTGCCCGAGACATGGCGTCGTCCGCGCTGCTGCGCTCCTGCTCGCGGCTGCTGGCCCCCGCCAGGCTCCCCAGCGGTCGTGAGTGTCCCTGCCCCTGCACGCCCCCTCGATCCTCAGCCTTCCCTTGCCCAGGGCGATCCTGGCTCTCGTGGACAGCAGGCGGCCGCAACCCGCCCTCGGCCTGCTGTGACCTTCGCCGGCCAGGGCCCGGAGCCCACCTGGTCCCCCTCGGTCCTCCTCCCGCGTTCTGCAGGCGGGGTCCTGCACACCCCAGGAGGGGACCCTCGGACGCCTCTGCGGCCCACCGCGGGTCTGAGTCCCGCCCTTCGCGAGGCTTGGGGGCGCCCGCTGCTGGCTGGCGGCGAGCTACTGCGCTCTCTCAACGCGTTTCCGCGCTGCTTAGTGGGGGTGGGGGTCGAAGGAAGAACTCAATGCGATTACGCGTAAACGCGAGCTCTTTTTCCTGCAAGGCCATAAATTAGAGCGTCTCTGTTCCCTTTCAGCTTCGGCACGGTCAAAGTTCTACCTGCGAGATCCGCCGAACGACAAACCTGACTGGCTGAAAGTTGGACTGACCTTGGGTACCACTGGCTTCCTGTGGTTTTATGTGAGTAATTTAGTCCCCAGCACAGGTCCCCACACAGTGGAGGGCAGTGTGAGATTGAATATTGCAGTCGTAATGTTTGGAGACAAAATTCCCGTACAATATAATATTCATGTATCTCTAATAATCTATTTCTCCCTAAAGGGGATCCTAAAAAGAACTAAAGAGAAATTAAGATTTCAGCAGTATGGAAAAAATATGATAAGGTTCAAATTTCTGTTTTTCATTGTTAGGTAGGATAGTCTTGTGAGGAATAGCAGTTTTACCAAAATTTTATTTCTTAATTAGTATTGAAAGTCTTTTGGGATTGAAGGAACCCCTTTCAATGATATAGCAGTGAACACATAAGCAGTGAAGAAGTTGCACAAGTTAAATTTCATTAGACGTCCAAAACATTAGGGTTTAAAAAAGTCTGTTGGTCTTGCCGGGCATGGTGGCTTGTGCCTGTAATCCCAGCGGTTTGGGAGGCTGAGGTAGGAGCATTGCGATTTCAAATCCAGCCTCAGCAACTTAGTAAGGCCCTAAGCAACTTAGGTAGACCTAGTCTCTAAATAAAATAAAATAAAGGGCTGGGGATGTGAGAACCTCTGGGTTCAATCCCAGTGCCAAAAAAGGTTCATCTTTTTTTTTTTTTTTTTTTTTTTTGCCATGCTGGGGATGGAATCCAGGGCCTCTTGTACACTAGGCAAGCCCTCTACTACTGAGCCCCAAACATCAAAACGTTAGGAATTAATCTATGTTTGCATAAATACTTTGTTGAAAATTGTACTTGGTGTATAGCAGAGTATTCGTTGATGCTGTCTTTATGCCAAGTGCTTTACTCCCATTTAATCGTTTTTATGTGATACATACTATTATTGTTGACCCCTTAACAGATGAAGAAGTTTGAAAGTTTGCTGAACCCATTTCCCCTTACTGCAGAGCCTTGCCACACCACTGTAAAAGATTGCTACTCTAGAGATAAAATTATTTTTTTTAAATTGACTAAAAGTATCTGTTGTATTAGTTGTTTTTGTGTTATGTACATAGGATTGAACCCAGGGGGCTTAACCACTGGGCCACACTCCAAGCCCTTTTATTTTTTGAGAAAAGGTCTCACAAAGTTTCTTAGGGCCTGGGAAATGCAGGGACTGGCTTGGAACTTGGGATCCTCCCACCTCAGACTCCAGAGTCACTGAAATTCCAGGCATGCACCACTACACTTAAATCTCTTATTTTGGATTTTCTCTTCAAAGTGGTTTAGATCAGCGAGGTACAGTGGCACATACTTGTAATCCCAGCTACTTGAGAGACTGAGGCAGGAGGATCCCAAGTTTGAGGCCAGTCTCAGATCTCAAGTTTGAAATCCTGTCTTTGAAAAAAAGGATTGGGGGCTAGGGATATAGCTCAGTTAGTAAAGTGCTTGCCTCATGTGCACAAGGCCCTAGGTTCAATCCCCAGCACCACAAAAACAAACAAAGCAAAATGAGTTGGGGACTAACAATGCATCTCCACGTTAGAGCACCCCTGGGTTTAATCCCCTGTACCAAGAAAACAAAGCAGAAAGTAAAGGGGTTCATATCTTTTAATGGGAAGGGATAGAAGATGTTGAAGGTCACTTACAATTTAACAGTAACTAATCTTTTTCAATATTTGTTATAATGGAATTTCTTTTCTTTCTTTTTTTTTTTTTTGGAGACAGGGTCTCCCCAAGTTGCTGAGACTGGTCTCAAACTTGTGATCCTCCTGCCTCAGCCTCCCAAGTAGCTGAGATTACAGATGTGTACCACCACATCCAATATATAATGAAATTTTATACATTCTTGGTTTAAGATGTTTCCTAAATGAAAGCTTGATTGCTGTTTAAGCACTAATGATTGAAACTGGATCTTTGATTGTATAAAGGTCCTTATCAACCATTGTTCCAGTTGCATATTCTGTCAGTGGTTCTAAGAAAGTAACTGTCCTCTGACATCTAATTAATACACAGATAGTTGAGGGATGATTGGCATGCCACTCACAGGTTTAAACTTCTAAGATAAGAAGTGTAACCCACACTCACCAACCAGCCTGAATCTGTAACATCCAAGTTCTTCTGTGCCGTGTTCATTTTGTCCCTCTGTGGTAAGGCTTTCCATTATATTTATTACCCACCAAGTAGAATAATATTTTTCACACAATTTCAATTTAAATGTTTAAGGGTTATCTTCTCATATTTAGTATGTCAGATTGTGGTCAACAAATGTATTCCATTCATGGTTTTGGGACTTTTGAATCTCTTAGCTTTTTATTTCTCACTAGAATAGCAATCCGTTCTGTTCCTATTATACAATGTAAGCATCATTACTTAGTTTCCTTCTCTTTAAGTTGCCAGGAAGACTACATTTCTAATTTTAACTGTTAACTTGTAGCTCATCAAACAGCATAATGAAGATGTTTTAGAGTATAAAAGAAGAAATGGTTTGGAGTAAATTTTGGAGTTACTACTATAGTAAGTATACATTTTCTATAGGTTATGAGATTATACAAGTTAATTTGACCTCTTTTTAAATACAGTAGTTTGTTTTGTTTTTTAGGCTTATGCTTGTAGTGCCAGGTTTCTGTCTGTGACACATTTATGGATTTTTAATACCTTAACTCCAGCATCTTTTAGCATAATCAGTTGGTTTTTATTGTTGTTTTTTGTTGGTGGTGTTGTTTTGGTTTGTTTTTGTTTTTTTGGTACCAGGGATTGAATTCAGGGGCACTCGACCACAGAGCCACATCCTCAACCCTATTTTGTATTTTATTCGGAGACAGGGTCTTAGTTGCTTAGTGCCTCGCTTTTGCTGAGGCTGGCTTTGAACTCAAGATCCTCCTGCCTCGGCCTCCCAAGCCCCTGAGGTGTGTGCCACTGCATCCCGCAATTATTTTTTATTTGTTAATCATAAATTTTTTACTGTGTTCAAAGACAGTCGTGCTTAAGAATGAAACCAAAATTATATTATTTTTAAAAAATCTAATAGTTCTTTACACATTGCCTTCAAAGCACTTCTGACAAGTTATCATAATTTGTGTGTGTGTTTTTTAGTATGTTTGGCATCTCCAGCACTTGAGTGCGAATTCCATGAAAGCAGAAACACTGTATGTTTTGTTAATGGTAATGTACTCAGCAACTTGCTGAATGCACAGGTAATCTAGAAGCTCAATATTTGTGGAATGGCTGACTATATTCCAGTAGATTTTTGGAATTTTTTTCTGCATGACCATTTCATTATCTCTGTTCCAGCTAACATCTAGTTGAACAATTCCTGATAAGACCTAGCTGTGAACAAGATATATTGTGCATGATTAAAGAGAGTTTATTTTTTATATATATGCATATGCACCTAATATAGCTGTTATTCGCATTATATGTATATATATTGTGTTTCAGAATACAGAAATACAAAGAAATTTTTGAAGAAATCTTTTATTCTTTTGTAAGTGAAAACTTCTTAAAATTTCAATTTTCATGGATTAGTATAAATAAAGTAGACAACTTTTATCTGCTGAAAAATAAAAATAGTGATCACAAAATCACTGTTTTCCATATTTAACAACTCAATCTCAGCACTTAGGGTTGACTATTCAAATCTTTTGCTTCTTTTTTTCTGTAAATAATACCTTGCCCATTTCACTATTCCAGTCAGCCAATCAAGAGATAAAATAAGTTATGTAAATTAAAAACAGATTTTAGCAGCTTAGCAACTCAGCAAGACCCTGTCTCTAAATAAAATATCAGAAAAAGGGCTGGGGATGGCACAGTGGTTAAGCACCCCTTGGATTCAATCCTCATTACCAAAAAAAAACACAAAAAACATTAAAACCAGATGACTTGTTACTTTTTCATAGTTCAGACCATATTTTTGTGTAAATTTAAAATAAATTATTGATATTCTTTGTGGATATGTTTTCTAGACTCTCCCCAGTTCTCTAAGATGAATTATTTAGTCTAATTTTAATATTTTTATGGTAAATGCTATAGTTGAATTTTTTTTCCTCTTCATTATAGGTATGCTCCATATAATGATTATAGAAGTTCTTCTGGATTCACTGATCTATTGAGTTTTGAATGTCAGAGAAAGTTATATGTGAATATATACGAAGTCAGAATTCATGTTTTCTTTGATTAAACGAAAGAAATGAAACTATTCTGTGTTCTGCAAATAATACATATTGTGACAACTTGTAAAAAATGTCTAAGGTACATTATTAGAAGTACTTCAATATGGAAGACACCATCTGATAATAGGGTCATTGGTATTTAAAAAAATTCATAAGAAGACTTGTCATAGAGATGGATTTGATAGGGGTTGGGGTTGTATAGCTCAGTGGTAGAGCACTTGCCTAGCACGTGTGAGGCACTGGGTTTGATCCCCAGCACCACATAAAAATAAATAAATAAAGGTATTGTGTTCATCTACAACTAAAAATTAAAGAAATGGATTGGATAGTCCCTGCTGATGAACTTACTTCTAAACTTTTAATTTCTGATTAAAACACTTACTCTTTAGTATGTCAAGGAGACAGAACTATTTTACTACTCAAAATACAAAAGATCCTAAATGTTTTCTTCTAGAGAAGCCATTTTGGTAAGTTAGAAAGTAAAGATGAATTCTGCTACCAGTAGTTCTTCTAACTTCATTTCCTTGAATTTAAATTATTTTTATTTGGGTGAGGTTTGTTGTCCCTTTTAAATAAGATGGCTTTCACCCAATGATTTAGGAATCTTTAGATTGTTCTTAAAAAGGGCAAAGAGGGGCTGGGGATATAGCTCAGTCAGTAGAGTGATTGCCTCACAAGCTTAAGGCCCTGGATTCAATCCCCAGCACTGCAAAAAAAAAAGGGGGCGGGGGGGAAGAGGTCCAGGCGTGGTAGCACATACCTGTAATCCCAGCAGCTCCGTAGGCTGAGGCAGGAGGATCTGGAGTTCAAAACTAGCCTCAGCAATTTATGGAGGCACCAAGCATCTTAGCAAGACCCTGTCTCTAAATAAAATATAAAAAAGGGCTGGGGATGTAGCTCAGTGGTTAAGCACCCCCGGGTTCAGTCCCCAGTACCAAAAAAAAAGGTGTGGAGGGAAGAGGTCTAACAGACACAATTTATTTAAAATAATTCATTTTTTCATCTTCTTTTTGAAGTTAAGCAGAAAAGTCTGTTACTGGTATTTTATATATGTTGAGCTTTGGCCAACACTCATTCTGGATGAATTGTAACCCAATATCTTTGGAAGTTATTTCTAATTCAGTTACTTTATTTCAGAATAGTTATTTAATATATGTTCAATGAACAGATATTGATAATAGCGACTATTACTTTGTGTCAGTTTGGATTCCTGTTAGAATTGAAAGGGCTTTAGAGATTACATAGACAAATTTCATGCAGCTGCAGTAACCAGAGGTGCAGAGTGAGCTGTCCAACATCTGTGTTTAGTAGAATAATGAATCAACAAAGATGTTTAGGGGCTGGAGTTGTGGCTAAGTGGTAGAACACTTGCCTAGCACGTGTGAGGCACTGGGTTCGATCCTCAGCGTCACACAAAAATAAATAAATAAAGGTATTGTGTCCATCTACAACTATTAAAAACATTTTTTTAAAAAATGCTTATCTCCTGCCAAGAACAGGTGTATGTGTTAGATTATATGGCAAAGGGGATTTGATTGCAATGGAACTAAGATTCCTAATCAGCACTAAGACAAGATTACCCTGGATTATCTATCCAGTTGGGCCCTCTAATCACAAGGATTCTTATAAGGGGAATAGGGAAGCAGGCACGAGAGTGTGTCAGTGACACAGTATGAGAAGGCTTCAACCTGCCATCTCTGGTTTTGAAGGTGGGAGGAGGCCAAGAGCCAAAGACTATCAAGAAAACAAATTCTCTCCTACAGCCTGCTAAAAAGAATGATCCTGGGGCTGGGGAGATAGCACAAGGCCCTGGGTTCGATCCCCAACACCGCAAAAAAAAAAAAAAGAATGATCCTGGTAACACCTAATTTGTTTCAGGTCACAGGCTTTGTTACAGCAGCAATAGGAAATAGGATACTATCACAAAGCAATTTAGGGTAAAAGGTCAGGTAACAACTCCAAATTGAGGGCATTTTCCACACAGTACTTAAAAATTCACAACTCCAAAGGGAATAGAATACATTAGTGAGACTTGAAATTTTGGAAACTGATAGTCTTTTTTGAAAATAAAATATACCTTTAATAAACTAGTTTCTGGCTGGGGTTTTGACTCGGTGGTAGAGCACTTGCCTATCCCGTGTGAGGCGTTGGGTTTGATCCTCAGCACCACATATAGATAAACAAAATAAAGGTATTGTGTCCATCCACAACTTAAAAAAAAAAAAATTGTTTTAATTGTTGAAAAAAAATAAACTAGCTTCTTTGTGTCAGGTTTGGAGAATATACCTACTCTTGGTGGACCTTCCTCTTGGTTGTACCTCAGTAACTCTAGGGGGAGCCATTTATCAAGACGAGGCTGTCCAAAAGGGTGCAGTGACAGAAGGCTCTGCCAACAGAACAGCAGCCCCCAGTTCCATGTGGCTAATGAGCATTTGGAATGTGATTTGTGTGCCTCCATTTCTGATTTAAATAGTTAAAAGGGCTGGTACCTACTGTATTAGACAGCAAGCCCTAGAATTGTACCACATAATGGTGCTGATTAAAAAAAAAACAAAACTTCCTAAATTAAATAATTGAAACCTAAGTTGGATTTTAAAAAACAAAAAATTCTGAGACTACAAATCCCCAGGGCTGGGGAGATAGCTCAGTCAGTAGAGTGCCTTATAAGCACAAGGCCCTGGGTTCGATCCCCAGCACCAAAAACAAAAAAACAAAAAAAACAAATCCCCAAAACAGGAATGCACCCAGGACTCAAATGTCATCACAACTCGGCCTTAGCTGTGCTAAATGTAACATCTGCTTATGTCCTTTGCACCAACCTCAAGGCCACAGCAGATAGCTCCTGGGGTTATATCAGGAGAGTTGCTGGGCTGAACAAGAATCGTGATTCTGAATTCCCAAAAGGATCTTAGAATTAACTGTGATCAAAGGATCGTTGTTAGTAATAATACGCAAAGAGTTTCGTGCAAAAAAAAAAAAAAAAGATGTACACAAAATCATGCCAACTGTAAAGCTTTTTATCAGATTAAAATCAAGTTCAGAGTCAGCACTTATGAGGTAAGTCATCTGAATTATTTTTTTAATTGCTATGAAAAAAAAACCAGGCCGTATGAACCAATTTTCTAGTATTTGAAGTTGTTATGGGTTGAACTGTATCCCTCAAAATATGTTGAAGTCCTAATCCTTAGTGCCTCAGGAGAGTGACTTTATTTGGAAATAGGGTCACTGCAGATGTGAGTTGAGGTTAGGGTGGGGTTGTAACTCAGTGGTAGAGCATTTGCCTAGCACATGTGAGGCACTGGGTTTGATCCTCAGCACCACATACAAATAAAAGAAGGTATTGTGTCCACCTGCAACTAAAAAAAATTTTTAAAAAGATGAGTTCATACTGGAGTAGTATGGGCTCTAAATTCACACACCTGGAGTATTTAAAGGAGACAATCGAGCATGGTGAGGCATGCCTGTAGTCCCAGCTGCTCAAGAGGCTGAGGCAGGAAGATCACTTGAACCCGCAAATTTGAGACCAGCCTGGGCAATACAGGGAGACCCTGTCTCAAAAAAATAAAAGCAGAAAGACACAGGGAGTCAGACATAGTGGTGCCTGCCTTTGTCTCTGCAACTTCAGAGGCTCACATGTGAGGCCGGCCTCAGGAACCATGTCTCAAATAAAAAAGGGGATGGGGAATGTGACTCAGTGATAAAGCACTCCTGGGTTCAGTCCTCCGTAACAACAAAAAAGAGCCATGTGTTGTGGAGGCAGACGTTGGAGTGATGCATCTATAAGCCCAGGGTTGCTGGCAAACAGCAAGAGCTAGAAGCAAGAAAGGACTCCCCCCTTGGAGGAGGTTTCAGAGAGGGCATGATGCCCTGCCAACACCTGATCTCAGCTGTCTAGCCTCTAGAACTGTGAGACAGTAGATTAGGGTTTTAAGTCATCCAAGTTTGTAGTCATTTGTTTATAATATCCTTAGGAAAAGAATACAGAAGTGTTAGGGAATCTCGTGTTTAATTTTGCTACCAAAGAGAAAGTGAATAGATGAGAGTATGAGTGTCCTCCAAGAATAGTTTAAGAATTTATCATCACAATTTCCTTTTCACCTACATTTTATTCAAATGGTTTAGGATAGAGTGCTTTTCAGGACTTTCTTAATTCTTCGCCAATTCGTCTTCCTAAATAATTCTTCTAAATTATTTCATTTTTTATAAGTATCCATCTGTCAAAAATACAATTATGCCAGGTACAGTGGTGCATGCCTATAATTCCAGCTCTCTGGGTGACTGAGGAAGAAGAATCACAGGTTCAAGGCAGCCTCAGCAATTCAGCAAGACCCAGTCTCAAGATCAAAAATAAAAAGGGCTGGTGATGTAGCTCTGTGGTAGAATGGTTCTAGGTTCAATATCCAGCACAAAAAAATAAAACAGGTTGCAACCTAAGAAATGACTATTAAGAAAAATCAGGGGCTCAGTTGCAGCTCAGTGGCAGAGCACTTTCCTGGCATGCATGAGGCACTGGGTTTGAGCCTCAGCAACAAATATAAATAAATAAAGATCCATTGACAACTAAAAAAATATTTAAAAAGGAAAAGATCAGCTGCTTTCTCACTTTCTGTGGAATCTAGGAAATCACTTGGTCTTTCAAAATTGTTTTTAGTTATACAGAACTTAAATGCTGAAAGTATAATTAATATTGTCAGTAGAGGACCTTTTCAATATGTTTTCAAAATTAGTACCATCCTTGTCAACAATCCAAGTTAGATGGAGGTCAAGTTAGCTCAGACTTTAGATTTTTGTTTTCCAACCAGACCAGAAAAAGGCCAAGGATGTGCTCAAGGGCAGCACTGTGAATAATTTGACCAACGACTGGGAAACTTGCCTGAGATTTACACAGCAAAGAGCTAAGGTTAAAATTCTCTGGAGTTCAGAAGAAAACAACTGAAAATTCACAGTGAATTTGACAACTAAAGGGCAATGTCCTCTCTGGGGAAATGTTTCATCAAGATACGAAAAGAATTTGCCACCCAAGTAAAAGCCACATAATCTAGAGGAACAAAAGAGTAAGTGACTCCCTTGAACCTAAGAGGCAGGAGTCTTTATCTAAGGAAAGAATCTAGAGAAGTGCACTTCGTTTCATCGCAGTTCTTCCTCTCCCAGCTGGCCTGCCACAGCCAACCTAGAGGGCATTAACTTCCCACTGGACTCACGACCTGGTAAGTGAAGGTGGAAGACAATGAGTTCTGTCAGACGCCACACTGAGAGGCAGCAGAGCTAGCAGGGGAGGCTTGGGAACCTGACATTGCTTAGACTGGAAGCCAGGATCTAACTGCCTCCTCCAACTAGCTAAGCACATTTCATACCTAACGGCTTTGGAGCACTTGCAACCCTATCAGTAAGGAAATTATCCACGTTTTATTTAGACCCGGTATTTGATTCCCAAATTTGTACTCTTAACCAGTTAACAGCTACCTCAATTTTTTTTTTCATATGCAATGTAAAGATAATCAAAATGCCCCCGCCTATTCCTTAGCATTGTTAAAGAGAGTGACAATGCTTTTGGGGGGGGGGATATGAGGAGAGCTCTACTGGGGATTGAACCTATGGGCACTCAACCTCTGAGCTATATCTTTGACCTTTTTTATTTTGAGAGAGGATCTTGCTAAATTGCTGAGGCTGACCTTGGATTTGTGATCTTCCTACATCAGCTTCAGTGCATTCTTTAAACCAATTTGACTTTGGCCAGAACTCTTAAATTACCTTTATTATCAATACCTAGTCAGAGATTTCACTGTCCCTTGTGGATGGTGAGCTTGACAGAAGCTCATGAAAAAAGACATTGATTCTATGTCTCTTTAACCTGAAGCTATAATCTCTGCTAGCAATAACAATTTGTTTTGTTCACACTGGTCCCACTATGTTGCCCATATTTACCTTGAACACACAATCCTCTTGCCTCCAGAGAAGCTAGGATTACAGGTGTGTGCCACCACATCCAACAATTTACGATTGAATTCTGAAAGGAGCCTTAGAAATGGGATTGTTTGTAAATATTGTTTATAAATGTTTGCTCAGAAAGAATACCATTTAGGGGAGCTTTAGGATTTAAGATTTACAGAATACAGTATTAAATACAGTACAGTGCATCCATTCATTCATTAAAATGCATTTACTGATTTTTTTTCTGTCCCTGGTAACCAAGTCAAAACCCATCCCTAAGTACACCAAGGAAAGAATTAACTGTGGTGGTGAAGAGATGCAGTTTGACTTGTCAGTGTGTCGCAGTTCATTAAACATTCCACACCACCAGCAAAGTAGAGAATCACTTCTTGCTTTGCTAGAGATTATGTACTTTGTGCTAGTCAAATGCAGCCAGTGTGCTAATCTGTGGCTTTCTATTCTCAACTTCTTGGTAAAGGGTCTGGGTGCATAGCCCCTTTTGCTGCTTTTTGGCTCAACTTGACCCCTCATTTACTACAGATGATCTAATTGCTCTTAAAGGCTTAATCACTAGGGATAGTTAAGTACTCTTTTCTGGTTTTCTTTCTTTTTTAATGTAGTGCTGGAGGTGGAATGAGGAAGGCCTTGAGCATTCGAAGCCTGTTCTCTACCTTTGAGTTACAACCCAGCCTATAACTACTCCAAGTGTTGGAAAAAAAAAAAAAAAAAAAAGTTTGTACTCCTCTTGTGAATGTTAATATCATTAGAATGAATGGTTCGGGACTATAACTTCTGAAAAATGTTTATTCATATAGCAAAGGACGAATATTTTGCCTGTTACTTGCCTTCTAGAGCTATAAGTCTTTTTTTTTTTTTTTTAACTCATGATCATCAGTAAGTCTTCGAGCATTATTTCCCCACCAGTTGGCGTTGTCATTTGCTAAAGGAAATAACTGCCACCTCTCTCAAAGTTGGAATGAGAACTAAAGAAGATATGTGAAAGTGCTTTATGAACTGTCAAACACACGAAGGATTATTAGAGTAGAAAACAGTCCCTTCAAAAGATTAATCGTTTTGAAAATGTTATAAGCATAAATTATTGGTTTCCTTATTCAAACCATGACAAATCCTTATAGCCACAAGAGGTGAGTAATTGAAATCTAGGGAAAGAAGATAATAATTTAGCATTTTTATCCATGTGAAAATACTATTTTTCACTTCCCACAGAGGAACGTACATTTTGGGGGTTTTGTCTTCCACTGGTACTGAAAATGTAACTCAGCGGCGCTTTACCACCAGCTACATCCCGAATCCCCGCCCCAGTCCCAGTCCTCGTCCCCGCCGGCCTTTTTTCTTTCTTTCTTTCTTTTTTTCAAACTGGAGACTGGATAATTTGCCAAAACTGGCTTCGATGTTGGGATCCTCCTGCCTCAGCCTCCTTAGTCGCTGGGATTAAAGGCCAGCGCCACCGTGTCCCGCCACAGTGTTTTTTATGTTTGTATTTAAAGTCGTTTTAACAATGACTTACTTAGTAATCCAGCCATTGCCTCGGGATTTTCGTATGATTAATGGGAAGTTAAGGCTACCCCTCCCCTCACTATACCTGTAAAAAATTACCACTGCCTTTTCCTCGGAGTGCGAGAAAGTGGGTTCAGATTACATCCTGCATAACCAACCATGTCAGTGTTTGAAGCCCCAGACATTTCCAGTCCACTCTGGAGGAGTTGCACTCAGTGGAACAGAATGGGTCAGGCAGGTGACAACTTCTAGGCTCTGAATTCCTTTTCAGAGAGGCAGTCGTCAGCTTCCTGGACGTGAGGGAAAGCAGCCCGAGGCAGGCCGCGCGTGGGAGCACCATGCGAAATACTAACCCCTACCAGTCGCCCCAGGTCAGCCGGGCGGGACTGGGCGGGGGTCGGCGCCCCTCCCCGGGGCGGGGCGCTCGCAGCTCAGCGCCCGGCAGAGGCTGGGCAGCCTGCGCGCGGCCATCGAGGCTGCAGTCCTGCAAACTCGGGCGCGATGTATCTCCGCAGGGCGGTCTCAAAGACGCTGGCGCTGCCGCTGAGGGCTCCCCCGAACCCGGCGCCGCTGGGGAAGGACGGTGAGTGCGGGACGCCCCTGGATCCGCCGGCACCCGGTCGGCCAAACTCGACCTGGAGCCGCAGCAGCCTGGGTTGGGGGTGGGGGAAGGCAGGGAGGGTTTGACGGGGAAGAGACTCCAAAATTCTCGGCTGCTTTGGCAGTGGGGAGCCTTTGCAGCGTGACCCCCGAATCCGGACTAGACTTTCTGGGTTCGAATGCGGATCTCCAGCAGGTGGTCTAACCTGTTTCGTCCTCCGTTTAACAGTAATAATTGTGAGTTTTCATGAGTTAATATATAGTTAAACGCACTTCAAAAAGTGCCTGGCGATCATACTCGTACCTTACCACTTTTATTACTTTAGGGATCATTTCGCTCCCTGATCTCGTGGGGAAGCAGGTTTGGGTGGGAAGGTGGACTCAGCGGCGAGCCAGGCGGCGCGCGGGAGCGAGTGCGGAGAGGGAGAACGCGCGCAAATGCTTGCGGAGCAAATGAGTACGTCGCCCAGGACCTGGCCCGGGCTGGAAAGCCTGAACCCCTGAATGCTGGGGGCCCTCAGCATCCCCGCGACAGGAGGAGGGCTTGGGGTCACTTTCCTGAACTAGGTTGCAGATAGGCCTGCAGCTATCCAGCTGTTGCTCTGGCGTCCAGATATCTTTGATCTTCGGCTTTAGGGATGCGTGGGAAAAGGATACGAACTCAGATTTTTTTTTTTTTTTTTTTTCCTAAAGGGGAGGTTGCAGACTGGAAGTTGATTAAATAAAAACTGACATAAGCAGGACACGGTGACACACGCCAACGACGCGGGAGACAGGCAGGGGGATGGCAAGTTCAAAGCCAGCCTCGGCAATTTAGCTAGGCCCTAAGCACCTTTGCCAGACCCTGTCTCAAAATAAAAATTAAAAGGGTTGGGGATGTGTCTCAGTGGCAAAGTGCCCCTGGGTTCAATCCCTGGCACACACACACACACAATGTCATATAAGAAAAGCACCCAGTACGGTGCCTGGAACGTAGTAGGTGCCTGAGTAGTGAGCAAGAAAGGTTGTTCGTTCAGCCGACTGCCCGCGGCTGCGGACCAGTTTGCGCTTCCCCGCAGTCGTACCCCAGCCGCCCTTTCCTGATCGTCAGGCACTCCTTTCCATCACTGATGGAGGGACAGCTTTTAGACAGTCTCCAGGAAAGGTCTGAATTCTCTCTTCACTTCGCTTCCCGCCTCTCTTCCCGAGGCGGCTTTAGCCCAGAGTGTTGATTCCAGCCGGAAAGACAAAGACTCCTGCGGAAAATTCCATGGGCCAGTTTTGGGGGAGTTTTTGTTGTTGTTGTCTTGTTTTTGGTTTGGGGCTTAGATGAGGCCTGTGTTGGTAAAGGAGGGGAGGAGCAGGAAAGTCTGCCCGACTAGCTTTTTTCTTCTTTTAAAATGCAAGTACCGGGCAGTTGCCTCACCAGCTTCCCCGGATCTTGGTGCCTAAAAACGAGCTATTTCCCGCCCCCCTTGATGAAGTAGGAGACGACATTATTTTACACTTCTGAAGATAACGGCGCTGTTTTGATGGAGATGAGGAGAAAAGGGAGCAGCCTCCCTCCCGACCCTGACCGTGGCCTTGCACGTTCTCCCTCGCAGCCTCCGCCAACCTCACACACACGCCGGTTTTTGTAGCTGGCACGAGTTTCGAGTGATTTTCTTTCCAACTTGGAGCAAAATAAAAGTAATTGAAAATTCCAAATATATAGTTAGCAAAACTGGTAGTAAGAGTACTGGTCTTTATCTTATCTAATTACCATTTTCGTAGAACTGATTTGTGTTTTATGAACTGTCATTGACTGGAAACTTATGTTTTCAGTTGTGGGCATTAATTAGCCTTTTATTGGTGCGTTCTATTTTGATTTAAAAAATTGAAACAAATTTTTAACGTCTCATCAACTTTTTTCTCTCCTTTTTGCTTTCAAAAATGTAACTTTTCATGAATCAATCACTTAGATTTATTAATAGTTCACTGGGGAAAGACCAGAAAGTCAAAATAGAAACTGAAGGTCATCTGTAATCTTACCACTCAGGGAACATCACTATTTAGAGGTTAGTAATATAGTTTTCCAGATCTTTATTTTTTCCCTCTCCTGTATTTTTCCTTAGGCACAATACTTCCACAAATCTGGGATAGTCCCATACATAGTATTTTGCTATGAACGTTAATTTAATGTTGTAAACATTTTCTCATGTAAATATTCTTCTACAAAAATTATAAATTTGTTTCACATTTTATTACTGTACTAAAACTTGCCCGATTGATTCCTATTGAATATTTCCCATTTCTTTGCTATTTGAAGTAAGTTTTAAAGTATTTGTCTATTTAAACCCCTGATAATTTTCTTTATGTATTTCTATTTTTAAAAATATTTTTGGACTGGAGTTGTAGCTCAGTGGTAGAGCATTTGCCTAGTATGCACAGAGCCCTGAGTTTGAAAAGAGAGAAATGGGGTTCTCTTTGTTGTTCAGGCTGGCCCCAAATTCCTGAACCCAACAATCCTTCCTCAACCTCCTCAGCACCTGGGACTACAAGACACTTGCCAGCTCACAGATGTATTTTCAAGCCAACAACAGTCTTAGCACAAGTCAAAACCATAATCTTTTTATCAGTCTCTTGGGCACATTTATATGGAATTATGGAAAAATTATTTTTCACCAAGATGATATATATATATATATATATATATATATATATATATATTTTTTTTTTTTTTTTTTTTTTTTTTTTTTTTTTTGTACTGGGGAGTGAACCCAGGTGTGTGTTTAACCACTGAACCACATTCCTGGCACTTTTTGTTTTTTATTTTGAGACACGGTCTCATTGAGTTGCTTAGGACCTTGTTAAATTGCTGAGTCTGGCTTTGAACTTGCAGTTCTCTTGCCTGAGCCTGGGATTACAAACATTACAAACTATCACAGTAGGCTTAAAGATCTTTTTTTTTTTTTTTCTTTTTTCTTTTGATACTGAGGATTGAACCCAGGGGTGCTTAACCACTGAGCCACATCCCCAGTCCTATTAATTAATTAATTTATTTATTTATTTATTATTTTGAACTGATCTAGCCTTGAATTTGTGATTCTTCTGCCTCAGCCTCTTGAGTCGCTGGGATAACAGGCTTTTGCAACCATACATGACCCACGATGGTCATTTAAATTCAAACTAAGGACACAAACAGGAAATCATTGTGATTTTGCTATTGTGAAGCCCCTGTTCAAATTGGTCTCTCTTGAGCCTATGCGCTATCAGGCCACCTCAAATCAAATTACTTTGCACTTTCCCCGTTGCCTACTCTCTTGCTTTTACCAGTGTTGTGCCTCTGACCTCCACTGCCATTTCTTCTTGTATTTATGGGAAAAGGCCTACTTTTCTTCAAAACTCTGGTGGGGTCTCTTCAATTATAACAGCTACTTTGAGGCCCACTAACTCAGTTTTCTTCCCAGCATTTTCCTCAGCTGAACATCTATTGCAACATTAGTCCAACTCTGTCACGATTATTTGTCTGCAGGTATTTGTCTGTACAAGTATTCCCTCCTTCCAGACTCTGTGCTTCCCTTGTTCACAGTTGTGTCCTTAATGCTTCTATGATTCCTAACAATTCCAAAGTGCTCAAATGTATCTGTTGAATGAATATAGAAGTGTCTCTATCCCTTCACCTTTTTTAAGAAAATATTTTTAGTTGCAGATGGACACAATACCTTTATTTTATTCATTTATGTTTGTGTGGTGCTGAGGATTGAACCCAGTGCTTCACACGTGCTAGGCAGGTGCTGTACCACTGGGCCACAACCCCAGCCCTCTCTTCACCTTTAAAATAAAGAAATTGAGCTATCTGAAGTTCAAGCTCCTTCCAGCTTTGATTCTATTGTAAAACTTTCAAATCCAGAGATTTAGCATATATACAAATTCTAGCACTACAAAAGAAATGTTTTGTTTTTTTTTTTTTTTTTTTTTGGTTGCAGATAGACAAAATACCTTTGCATTAGGTAAATAAATACCCTTTCCTTTGTTTTTATGTGGTGCTGAGGATGGAACCCAGTGCCTCAACACATGCTAGGTAAGTTCCCCACCACTGAGCTACAACTTCAAAAAGAAATGTTTACACATAAAAATACATTACTTTCATCTCTTTCTGTTGGTTTTAGAGAATTTCACTTCTATTTCAGGTATGATCTTGTTGCAATATCTGGCTTAAGACGAGCTTTTATCTGGGCCGGGGTTGTAGCTCAGGGGTGGAGTACTTATCTCGTATGTGTGAGGCACTGGGTTCCATCCTCAGCTCTACATAAAAATAAACAAATAAAATAAAGATATTGTGTCCATCTACAACTAAAAACAACAACAAAAAGCTTGTATCTGTCAATCTTAGCTTTTTTTTTTTTTTTGGTCCCCGGGTTTGAACCCAGGGGCACTTAACCACTAAGCCACATCCACAGTCCTTTTTGTATTTTATTTAGAGGACAGGGTCTCCCTGAGTTGCTTAAGGCCTCACTAAGTTGCTGAGGCTAGCCTTGAACTTGTGATCTTCCTGCCTCAGTCTCCCAAGCCACTGGGATTACAGGCACATACACCACCAGGCCCAGCTAGTCCTTTTTGCTTTCTATGGTATTAGAAAAATCCAGATTTCTTTCTGGATCTACATTTGTATTATAGATTTAAGAAATATGTTGGACTTTTTTTTGGGGGGGGGAGGACTGGGAATTGAACTCAGGGGCATTCGACCATTGAGCCATATCCCAGCCCAATTTTTTAATATATATATTTTAGTTGCTGATGGATCTTTATTTTATTCATTTATTTATATGCCGTGCTGAGAATCAAACCCAGTGCCTCACACAGGCTAGGCAAGCACTCTACCACTGAGCCCCAACCTCCTCCCACCCCAGCCCTATTTTGTATTTTATTTAGAGCCGGGGTTTCACTGAGCCCTCAACACCGCCCCATTGCTGAGACTGGTTTTGAACTCACTGGTCGTCCTGTCTCAGCCTCTGGGGCCGCTGGGATTACAGGCATGCATCACCAAGCCCGACTTGGATTTTTAAATTAATGTTTTATTTAACATATATATGTGAATTTTATGAAATTTAAGTTATAAACATACTTACTTTTTTGAAAAAAATCATTTCTACTTAATTCTATAGTTGAGTGTGTACAGTAAATGGATTTTTTTGCTAATATGCACATCATTTTGCTGTTAAAATTATTTAATGCTCCTGTCATTTCTCCTTACCCACACCTGCATCCCTTCCAAGAAAAGCATGATGCTTAACATCAAGATGACAGGCTTCATAAGTACTTATCAAATTAGATTGGGAGAATGTCAAGTGGAATTATTACCTGCCTTGGATACCGTATTCCCTTAAGCTAAAATCATTTGATGATAATGGATTCTCGGTTCACTGAGGAGAAATGTCTTTAAAAAGAAGTAATTATTTTACATAGTTCTGCTTAAATGGTGATGCTAACTGTGTTTAAACTCATTTTCCTAGCATCTCTTCGCCGGATATCATCTAACAAATTCCCTGGAACATCTGGATCCAATATGATTTATTATCTGGTCGTAGGTGTCACGGTCAGTGCTGGTGGATATTATGTAAGTATTTAACTGTAGTGTTTAGAAATTCATGTATTTTAAAACCTGTGGTAGTGCTGGGGATATAGCTCAGTTGGTAGAGTGCTTGCCTCGCATGCACAAGGCCCTGGGTTCAATCTCCGGCACCCCAAAAAAAAAAAAAAAAACCTGTGGTAAAATCAAAGCAATGTTAAAATCAAGACATGGGATTGATTAAATATACAACAGAGAAATAGGTTTAAATGTCATTAAGCATACACATTTGAAAAATACTCTAGGGCTGGGGAGATATTCAGTGGATAGAGTGCTTGCCTTGCAAGCACAAGGCCCTGGGTTCGATCCCCAGCACCGCAAAAAAAAAAAAAAAAAGAAAAAAAGAAAAATACTCTATAGTCATTAGAAATATAAGATTTCCATAAAAATGTATTAACTAGATTATTACGATTTTTTTGTTTTATTTTATTTTATTTTTTATTTCATTACTGGGGATTGAACCCAGGAGTACTCCAGCACTGAGCTACATCCCTAACCTTTTTAATTTTTTTGAGACAGGGTCACTAATTTCATTGAGTATATTGGTACACCTGGTAGTAAAAACAGTATTATAAATGCTAATATTAATAGTTAACATTTGGGCTGGGGATATGGCTCAGTTGGTAGAGTGCTTGCCTTGCAAGCATCAAGGCCCTGGGTTCAAACCCCAGCACCGCAAAAAAATAAATAAATAACATTTGAGTATTTATCATTTGCCAGACTCATAAATCCTTTAATCATTTCAATAATTCTGTGAAACTGGGGATATAACTTAGTTGGTAGGTTGCTTCCCTCACATGCACAAGGCCCTAGGTTCAATCCCCGGAATCACAAAATAATAATAATAATAATTCTATAAGATGGGTACTATTATTCATATTTAACAAGAATTATTTTGGGCTGGGGCAGTGGCCAGTACCTGTAATCCTAGTAACTCAGAAGGCTGAAGCAGGAGGATGGCAAGTTCAAGGGCAGCCTCAGAAACTTAGCTAGGCCCTCAACAACTTATTGAGACCCGGTCTCAAAAAAAAAAAAATAAAAAGGACTGGAGATGTCACTCAGTGGTAAAGTGCCCCTGGGTTAAATCCTTAGTAATTCCCCCCAAAAAAATTGTTTTGGAAGATTTACTCATTTTTTTTTTTTTAATTTAAATTTTACCTTTTTTTTTTTTTAATAGTGCTCTGGATGGAACTCAGGGCCTCATGCATGCTAAACAAGTGTTCTCCGCTTGCTACTCCTCCAGCCCAACTACCTTTAAAAAAAGTAGACTTTTATTTATTAGATTTATAGAAAAATGAGCAAGGGGTTGTGGGTATAGCTCAATGACAGAGCACTTGCCTAGTGTGCCTTAGTTCTATCCCCTACACCAAAAAAAAAAAAAAAAGCAGGAAGTGCAGAAAATTCCCTCACCCTCTCTTCCTTTCCCCTATTCACTTCTGGTGTGGTACATCTGTTAAAATTAACAAGCCAATATTGACTGAAGTCCAGAGATTACATTAGGGTTCACTCTTTTTTTTTTTTTTTTTTTTTTTGTGCCAGAGATTGAACCCAGGCACACTTAACCACTGAATCACATCCAAGCCCTTCTTTATTTTTTATTTTGAGACAAGAGTCTTTCTAAATTGCATGGGACCTCGCTAAGTTGCTGATATTGGCTTTGAATTTTCGATCCTCCTTCCTTAGCCTTCCAAGCCCCTGAGATTATAGAAGTGTGCTACTGTGCCCAGTTTAGGGTTCAGTCTTTGCATTATCTGTTCTATGAGTTTTGACAAATATAGAATCATTGTACCACCATTGCAGTGTCAAGCAGAATAGTTTCACTTCCTTAAAAATTTTGTATTCCACTTATCCATTCTTTTCTCCTTACTCCCAATATTTTTACTGTTTCTATAATTTTTGTTTTATATTTTACATAGGTTTATTATTTTAAAAAGTCATATTCATAATTCATTAAAAATTCAAAATAGGCATATGTAAAATTCTAACTCTCTTTTCCTCCCCAGTCTTCCATCCACACCTTCTAGGGATCTACTGTAAGACAAAAGTTCATTTGTTTTTTAGTGCTAGGGATTGAACCCAGGACCTTACACATGTTAAGTACATGCTCACTGAGATACATTCCCTGGTCCCAAGATAAAGCTTTTAAATAGTGTGGTTTGGGAGCTAAAAGAACAGAACATTTGAATTAAATTAGGTAAAACTGTCGAAACATTTACCATTTTGTCATAAACTTTCAAAATAAAAAGTCTAATGTTCATTGTGAAGAAAAATTGAATAAGCACAAATTCTTCAGAAACCCTTATATTTTGGGTTGACCCTACAGGTACACATAAGGGACTTTTAGTCATAGTTAGGAGCCATTTCTATAGAACTATGTAGAATAGCCAAACCAAAATTCTAACCTTTGGATTTTTTTTTTTTTTTTTCCCCACTGAGCTGTGCTCCTAGCCACACCCCCCCTTTTTTTTTTTAATTTTATTTTGAGACAAGATCTTGCTAAGTTTCTTAGGGCCTCACTAAGTTACTGAGGGTGGCCTTGATCCTCCCGCCTCAGCCTCTGAGCAACTGAGATTATAGGCTTGTACCACTGCACCAGGCTAACCTTCAGAATTTTGAGAGCCTCAATTAGTCAGGAAACTTCAAATGTGTCACTGGTAGGTACCAGCTTTCACTCATACCCAGATTGCTGTGCTTCTGTTTGATGTTGAGTTACTGCCCAGGCCACTCTAGTTGGATGTAAATGTAAACCACGGGAAAAACAAGCTGGGACTAGGCCACTTGGTGGATGATGATCTTCTGAATTTCATCTGGATGTCCCGATACCACTAATTATATCAACTGGAGCCAGACATGAGCCTCTCCAGTCTGCTAATTCTTTCTTTGCAAAAGGAAACTTAAACTGAAAGGTTATAAACTGAATATTCCTCAGAGCCCTCTGTGGCCTCATTCTCTCAAAATGGCATGGAAATCAAACAAGGTGATGTCCCCTTCCATAGCTGAGATTATGTAGTTTTATTTATTTTTTTTTAACAGAAAGTCAGAGATACTTTTTTTACTTCTAAATCCAAAAGCAAAGCATAGCAGAGTTGTAAAAATGGAATCCCACTTAGTCTGATTCACATTAATACTAATGTTTAATGATATTCTTTAGTTTGAATCTCAAACCTTAAAAACCTTGATTCCCAAGAATCTTAGGCTACTTTCAGGAATTACAGAAAAAAAATTGCAAAGCACTGCAAATCTGTATTCTAGTCCTCCCTTCACTTTCACATTCTGCATTAAAATGATTGGTTTTGCAGATTGATCCCATGGATGCTCAGTAGCTGAGAGCAGTTTTCCATTCCCAAGGAAAATATTCTACTCTTAGGGCTCCTTAGATACAAAAGAGGCCCAGATCACTTCAATTTCCTGAAGGACGGGGGATATTTCCAAAAAGCAATACCAGCTGGGCATGGTCGCACACACCTGCAATCCCAGCAACTTGAGAGACTAAGACAGGAAGACCACAAATTGAAGGCCATTAGCAATCTAGTGAGACCCTCAGCAACTCAGCAAGACCCTATCTCAAAATAAAAAGGACTAGGGATGCCAGGCACAGTGGCACACACCTGTAATCCCTGCGACTCAGGAGGCTGAGGCCGGAGAGGAGAATCTCAAGTTCAACGCCAGCCTCAGGGGGCTGGGGTTGTGGCAGAGGGCTCATCCGGTATTTGTGAGCACTGGGTTCCATCCTCAGCACCACATAAAAATAAATAAATAAAATAAAAGTATTTAAAAATTGTTTTAAAGCCGCCTCTGCAATTTAGCAAGGTCCAGATCATCATCCACCACGTGGCCTAGTCCCAGCTTGTTTTTCCTGTGGTTTACATCCAACTAGGGTGGCCTGGGCAGTAACTCAACATCAAGCAGAAGAAAGATGACAGAAGCAAAGCAATCTGGGTATGAGTGAAAGCTGGTACCTACCAGTGACACATTTGAAGTTTCCTGACTAATTGAGGCTGAGATAATATAAACAATGTTATCTAACTAATAAGATTTTCATTTTTATTTATTAATTTATTGTTGGTGTTGAGGATTAAATCTAGGCCTTGTAGGTGCTAAGCACACTCTCGACCACAGAGTTATACTCACAACACTAGATTTTCTTTTTTTTTTTGGATACCAGCAATTGAACCCAGGGGTGCTTTACCACTGAGTCACATCCCCAGCCCTTATTTTATTTAGAGACAGAGTCTCGGTAAGTTACCTAGGGCCTCACTAAATTGTTTAGGCTGGTTTTGAACTCAAGATCCTCCTGTCTCAGCCTCCTGAGCTGCTGGGATTACAAGCATGTGCCAACTCTCAGATTTCCTTCCTTTCCTCTCTTTTTTGTTAGTTTTAATATTTTTTTAGTTACAGATGAGCACAATACCTTTATTTTATTTAGTTATTTTTTTGTGTGGTGCTGAGGATCGAACCCAGTGCCTCACTCGTGCTAGGCAAGCACTCTACCACTGAGCCACAATCCTGGCCCTCATTTTTTTTTGAGAAGGGATCTCACTCTGTTGAGGTTAGTCCGGCCTCAAACTCCTGATCCTCCTGACTCAGTCTCCCAAGCACTGAAGTCACAGGCATGTACCACTATGCCTGGCTAGATTTTTATTTTTAGAATATCATTGCTTAATGTGAATACAGGCCAAAGAAGACTCTTGAGTATGAAATTAAAGGAAACCTGCACCTTTTGTCTATAATTAAGATAGCTTTCTGCCCCGTATTATTTCTGCAGTAACCTACAGTCAGTCAGTGTTGCTTTTTATGACTCACCCTAGCCTTCCTAAGAAATCGTCTTTAGGATGTAGCTGTGTGGTATGTCATTTTGGAATTTTTTTTTTATTTCTTTGTGAGATAAGTAAGATTCACATGGAGTTTTATCTACCTTTACCTCATTTTCTCCAATGATAATATCTTTTGGAACGATAATGCAATAGCACCATAAGGAAAGTGACATTTATATCACCCATCAATCTTTCTTTTTTTTTTTTTGGGTGCTGGGGATCAAACCCAGGGCCTTGTGCTTACAAGGCAAGCACTCTACCAACTGAGCTATCTCCCCAGCCCTCACCCATCAATCTTAATCAGATTTAACTACTTTTACATGCACCCATTTGGGTGTGGGTATATTTAATTCTAGGTGATTTTATCATGTCTAGAGTCATGTGTTTGTCCCCACTGTCCAGATGCAGGATAGTTCCATCTCTGTAAGCATCGTTCATGCTGCCTTTTTATAATTGTACCCACTTCTCTCCCTTCTGCCCTCCCTTTCCCCTAACTCCTGGCAATCACTAATCTCTTCTCTATTTCTATATTTTTGTTATTTCAAGAATGCTACCTAAATAGAACCACAGGAATGGAACCTTTTGAGAGTGGCCTTTTTCTCACTCAGTGTAACTGCCTGGAGATTCATGGGAACTGTCACCGGTACCCACTGTTTATTCCTGTTTGCTGCCGAGTTGTGTTGCCTGTTACAGACGGACCACCCTTGGTTTAACTGTTCATCCTTTGTAAGCCATCTGAGCTGATCTGGTTATTTAACCATTATAAATGAAACCACCATGAACATTTGTCTGTGAGTTTTTGTGTGAACCTGGATTTACATTTGTCTGTGATAAGTTCTAGAGAGTGTTTGTAAATGCCTGTAAAGATATTTTGGCTCTAGCTTAATTTATTTTTACCTTCTTTGTCTTCATCTTCTTATTTCCTGTGCATATTTTCAGTTACCTTTGACTCCTGTTAGAGATTGTTCCTTTCATTTTTTAGGCATTCCACTTAATGACAAAAATATCCAAAGGAGAAGTAAAAGAGTAAATGGTGTAGTTGGTTTCCTTTCTTGCTGTGTTGGGATTGTAGCTTAAACTTCTAATGATAATTACAGGGAGCATTGTGTATACTTTTGAAGTTAGCAAGAGCTTTAGAAATAAAGCTAAGGCTGGGTGTGGAGATCCATGCCTGTAATCCCAAGAACTTGGGAGGCTGAGAAAGGAGGATCGCAAGTTCAAGGCCAGCCTCAGCAATTTAGCGAGGCCCTAAACAACTTAGTGAGATTATGTCTCAAAATCAAAAGGGCTGGGGATGTAGCTCAGTGATAAAGTGCCCCTGAGTTTAATCCCCAGTACCAAAAAAGAAAAAAAAGAAAAAGAAAAGGAATAAAGTTAAAGACACATTTTCTTTCAGACTTACAAGACAGTCACGTCAAAGCAAGCCAAACACAAAGAACATACAACAAATTTGAAAGAAAAAACAAAAGCAGAGTTACAACCACTTCAAGGTAAGGGGAATTTATTATTATTATCTTTTTTTTTTTTTTTGAGCCGCTGATTCCCATTCTTAGTCTAGCAATGAACACTATTTGCCTTTGGCTTCTTGGCTAACTTAATCCAGAATGGCTCTGCGTAGGAATTCATTCAGGAAGGAAAAGCCCAACCAAAATCTAAAGAATATTCTTAGACCTTTTGGATGAGTGCATTTGGTAAATGAGCATTTTGCATTTATACTGCTGACCGTGGCTTTGACTTCTTTGTGTGGTAATATTATTTCTCCCTCTCCGACGTCCATTCATGCAGGCATAATTTTAGTATTTGTCTCTCTCAGCAGCTTGACCATTTGTTTCCCTCATTATTTTTTTGAATCATAAGATTAATTTTTGTTTCTGTTTTGGCTAAGACTTCCCTGTGTCTCTGCTCAAAATATACTGGCCATCAGAGCTGGGTGCACTGAGTCCCTCTGTAGATAAAAATGTCAACCATGGGGACAGAAGCTTGACATTTTCGCCCTTATGTCTATTTCTTGCCTATAACTACTTGCTTTAAGACATAGTTTTTTTTTTTTCCATTTCAACTATAATACCATTATCAATTACCATGGTCACTATTTAGGGACAGAGGTACTGGCTGCTCATGAATCAGTTTACCCTTTTCATTATGACAATAATAAGAAACAGAATATCGTCGATAAATGTTATTGAACAGAAACATGAGAAGTCTGTTTGTAATAATAACAAATACAGCATTGACCTGAAGGCCCATTTTGTACAGATTATTTTAGTTAATCTTCACAATAGCCCTGTGAGGTGAATATTATCAATATTCTGATTTTAAAGAAGAAAAAGCTGAGGTTGAGAGGATTACTGGTTTCCACAGGGTCTTAGGCTAGTGACTTGGCTACTCTTCCACACCATCTCACATGGAGGGTTGAATAGGGTGCTTATTTATTAGTATCAGTATTTGAATAAGTAATATATGCAATTTTTTAAGTTCAAAAGAGTTTATAAGAAAACAGATCTCTCATCTTCCCTCCCAAAAGGCAACCACTAATGTCAGATTCTTTGAATCCCAGCAAGGGTCTTTGCAAATACAGCTCCCTAGCTCTCTAACACACCCCCTTTGTCCACACTGTGTACATTGTTCTTTCCTTGGCTTTTCCTTTTACAGTCCACCTGGAAGACCAATAAATGTCAGCACATGTAGATGATCTGACTCACTTTTTAAAATGATTGCACAGTGTACCATTGTGTTCCCATGTTCTTTAAATTAACGCTCTGCTTAATGGACTAAATCTTAAAGGTGAAAAAGAGAACGTTGCAGATGCTGAGAAAGCAAGTTCAGAAGCTCTGGAAGTTTCTGTCCTGGAAGCTGAGGTGGTAGGTGCTGAAGAAATTCCAGAGGCTGCAGTTGGGGACGTAGAGTCAGGTGTGGAGGGCCCTCTGGAGGAGGTGACGGCAGTGGGTGCTGAAATGGAGCCCAAGGTTACAAGTGCACAGATGGGTGACCCCACAGAGGGCGAGTCCGAAATGACCCCAGAGGCTACGAATGCAGCACCAGATGAAGCCGTTTCCACCCATAATGATCAAGGTACCGTGAAGAACGACAGTTCCCAGGAATGTGCTGAGCTGGAAGAAACTTCTCCAGGTGATTCCGAGCCCTCTGCTGGGCATTTGCAGGAGGAAGCTGATGCTGGTTGCGAGGCTGCCTCAGGCTAATCTCATGCCAGTGGACATTCCTGCAAAAACAAAAACGTCAGTGTGTCTAATAGCTGCCTTTGTATTTGTAGTAATTTTGGTTTTTGAAAAAACTTCTTTCTAATACACTCCAATGAGCCCTGAAGATTTTTGGTATCTTCTGGTAGAGTTTTAGATTGAGAGATTGGCGATTTTACATTTCTTAATGATTTTCTACTCTCTGAGATCATGACACTGCAGTAAAGAGTTTATAGTTTTAGCCAGGCACGGTGGCGCATGCCTGTAATCCCAGTGGCTGAGGAGGCTGAGGCAGGAGGATCCCAAGTTCCAGGCCAGTGACAGCAACTGAGTGAGACCCTGTCTCAATGTAGAAAATAAAATGGGTTCGGGGTGTTGTTCAGTGGTTAAGCACCCCTGAGTTCAACCCCTGGTACCAAAAAAAAAAAAAAAAAAAAAAAAAGCTGAAATATGAAATATTTTTATTTTGCATTGTGGGAATTATCTCTACATCCTGTTTTCACTCTAATTTTGCTCTTTTTGCTCTGCTTTTACCTTACTTTATTATATGTAGGTCTGAATTTTCAAGCTTTATTTGAACTTATTTAAATAAAATTAGAAAATCTTTAGTGTTTCTATTTTTATTCACTAGCACTCATGTAGGTATAAAAAATACACTAACATACACAGATGAAGAAATTAAGCTTTCGTAATATTGAAGAGGGGACACAGCTGTGGGGAACTGTGTCTATGGTAATGTGAATGCCCTCCCCAGCTCTATTACATAATGAGCTATGCAGATATTTTCTGGTTCAATTCAAACAATATTTATTGAGGATTTACACTTTGTGCCAGGAGTCATTCATTCCTTCACGTGTTTAACAAATACTAACTGAGCACCTACAACCTACCAGGCCCTGTTTTAAGTCTTCCTCACTTTATATTCTTTTGAGTGGGACTAGATAATAAACAAGATCAATAAGAAAACTGATAGAATGTTAGAAACCAACAAGTGCCAAGGGTGAAAGAAATGAAGAGAAAGGGATTTTAAGTGCTGGTTTGGGGTGGAAGTTGTCATATTAAATAGAGCAGGCAGAGCAAGTCTTACTAGGAAGGTGTGTTGAATACAAACCGGAAGAATGCATCAGGGACCGCATCACCAGGACCTCGGCAGGGGGACACGTGCAAAGAATCTGCAGTAGGAGCCTGATGGAGAATTTGAGGAACTGCAAAGTGACCAGGGTGGCTGGAGTGGCGTGACCGAGGGAGAGTAGCTGGAGATGATTCAGGGAGAAGGGGAGTGGGTGGCAGGGATGGGGTAGGTTTCCGCTATTGGAGTAAGTTGGGAAATAGTGGACACGGCCAATGCTCTGTCTGGATCTCCTGAACCGGGTGCATTTACCCTCCGCTCTTGTGTTACACACTCCCCACCCCCACCCACCCTTCACCCAGGCAGCTCATCGCCAAGGACCAAGAACCGCAAGGTACAAAAGGTGGGACCAACTCTGCAGTACAACTCCCGCTCAGAGCTCCCCACAGTTCGGTCAGGTCAGGTCGCAGCTGAGATTACACCCTCCTTGAGCATCCCCTCGCCCCCACAGGAGGACAGCTTTCCTCCACTCCACCACCTGGCCAGGAATCCTTGTTTCTAGGGAGCTTGGTTTAGGATAACTTGTCCTGGATGTGGTCCTAGGAGGCAGGATGTAAGAATAGGACCCTGGAGTTGTGTCACTCTGGCTAGATGGCAACGAGGATCCCATCTCGGGCGGTAGGGGAAGAGAGATTGCTGGTCCCTGACAGTTGGTAGCAATGTGATTACTAAGATTTTCACCAGTGATACGGGGAGGCAAGATATGGGTGAAATGTAATGTACTGACTAGCGTAGTGCCCTGGGGGTGGACAGGTACAGAGAAACATGACAATAAGCACTTGATCATGACTCTGAGGTACAGGAGGGTGCCTTGTGTTTGTTTTTAATTTGCCCCAAATCAACTCTGCATTGGATTCCCAAGGCCAAGGTCTATGGTGCGATTGAAGGGATGCTGCACCCTCCAGAACGCTCTGGAAGAGAGAGCAGAAGCATTCCGGGCTCGTTCTCACTGACCTTTTGCACACACAGGCATTTTTCCCTGCTGTTTTGTTAGGATAGTTTCTACTGCAAATATCAGAAACCAGTTCAAAATGGATTAAACAACAGAGTTCTTATGTAACTAGATATCAGGGTTGGTTGATCCCTCTGTGACTCAGTCAAGAACCAGGTCATGTATAACTAAAAAGAACTTAAAAAAAAAAAAGAAGAAGAAGAAGAACCAGGTCATCCGTGATCCTGCTCTACTCTCAAGAATGTTCTGGCTTTACCCTTGGCCAACTTCCTCATCATCACAGGATGAGGTGCCACAGTCTAGGTATTTTATACTGCAAAAAAGAAGTTTCTTCATCTGAAAAAACAAACTTAAGTTCAGTCTTTTTAAACATTTTTTTATTGTTTAAAATTTCAAACAAAAGTAGAGAGAATAGGACATCGTGTACCCTAAATCATGAAGTTGGGGTAGTATGTTTAACAGTGAAGTGTAGTTAAAAGATCGTAAGGCAATAAAATTTAACTTTGAATTTGTAGCTCATCTTTTTTTTTTTTAAAAGTGTTTGCACTCTTGCTTTTTCACATTCCTCAACAGCGCTGAAGAAAAAACTAGCCGTACTCAGCAGACAGTAATTTCTCTGTCTTAGCCTCCTGGCCAATCTGAAATTCTTCTCTGAACTGGTAAATGCCAAAATATGACTGCATACGGAAGAATTTTTTTTCTTTTAAAAATTCAGTATTGAACTGTGGAGGTAGCTCAGCTGGTAGAGTGCTTGCCTAGCATGCACAAGGCCCTGGGTTCAATCCCCAGCAGTATCCAAAAAAAAAAAAAAAAAAAATTAATATTTATTTAACAACAATTTTTTTTTGTACTAGAATTGAACTCAGAGGTGCTTAGTCTCCGAGCCACATCCCCAGCCCTTTTTATTTTTTAGTTAAATTGCTGAGGTTGGCTTTGAACTCACAATCCTCCTGCCTCAGCCTCTTGAGTTGCTGGAATTACAGGCATGCACCACTGTACCCAGCCTACAATGATCTTTTGAAGTAGGAGCTATCAAGTCCAAAATCAACCAGTCTCATTCACATTTTTCAAATTTAACCACCAAGGTAATGAAAGTTGGACAGCAGCATCCCACAAGCAACATTTTTTATCATTAGAACTTTGATTGATTTTATTTATTATTTATTTTTAAGTTTTTTTGCTGAGGCAAGCATAGAAAGCAAGTTTTATTTAAAGGATAGAACATAGACAGACTTCTTTGCAAAGAAGGGGACCCAGAACTGGGTGTCCCCTTTGATCGAGTTTAATGAGCAATACATTGAAAAAGTTGGAGTGGGACAAATAGAATGTGAGGTCTAGAATGTGAAGCATATTGAAAGATAAAAATTGGTAGTAGAGTGGGCTGGGGAGATAGCTCAGTTGGTTGAGTGCTTGCCTCGCAGGCAGAAGGCCCTGGGTTCAATGCCCAGCACCAAAAAACAAAACAAAACAAAAAAATTGGTAGTAGAGTCAGACAGTGAAGATATTTCTCTGTAATTCAGCAAGGGAAATAAAAAGAAGACTACATTTAAAAAATGCAACACTTTCCAATCAATGATGTGCCCAGGTCCATGCAATTTAAAGGTTACTTGTTGAAAATAATATATAGAGGCAGTCTTGAATAATAAATCTGAGATTATTATTTTAGCCCATTTTTTAAAATGAGCAATTTCTATTACAAAGTCCAGTATATTCCACAACCAGTATTTGAGTGTTCAAGCTAGTTTCAGGAAGATTAGATTCTGAGTGTGTTAATAGTTTCTGCGCCAACCATCTGTCCTGTCAGATAGCATCCTTTGATATCCAGTAACCCTGTCCATTGTAATAAAGCACATTATATAATTTTTTTCCTCAGTTAAAATAAAGAAATTTCAAAAAATAAATAAATAAATAAATTTCTAGAAAGACATTATTTAACTTTTGGGGGTTTTTTTGTAAACAATTTGGAAGAGTTTTGAATTTCTCACATAGATATAATTTCAAATAATCATTACTCAATTAAAAATCAAACTAATACTGTTTTCTGAGATTTTTTTCTTTTTTTCTTTCTTTTAGTGGTGTATTATAATTACACATAATAGTGAGATTCATTATGCTGTATTTGTGCATGTGTATAACATTTTTGGAGCAATCTCATTCCCCAGTACCTTCCCTTCTCTTTCCTCCTCTCTCCCCCATACACTTCCTTTCCTTCACTGATTTCTCTTCTATTATTATTATTTTAATTAGTGCATTATAATTTTATATAAAATCAGGATTCATGGTGGTATATACATACATGGACACAACATAGTTTGGTAGATTTCCTTCCTCAGCACTTCCCCACCCCGCCACCACCTCCTCCCCCTCTCTCGATTACCTTCCTTTACTCTATTGATTTCCCTTTTACCTTCATGAAATCCCTTTATTTTCTCTCTCTCTCTCTCTCTCTCTCTCTCTCTCTCTCTCTCTCTCTCTCTGTCTAGCTTCCACATATGAGAGAAAAACATTTGACCCTAGACATTCCAAGTCTGGTTTATTTCACTTAGCATGATGGCCTCCAGTTCCATTCATTTACTGGCAAATGCCATAATTTCATTCTTCATTGCTGAGTAATATTCCATTGTGTATATATACCATATTTTCTTTATTCATTCATCTGTTGACGGGCACCTGGGCTGGTTATCTCACTTCACTGTTGTGAATTGTGCTGCTGTAAACATCAGTGTGCACTTATGACTACAATATGGAGATTATTTCTTATGGATAGTGATTTCCAGAGGAAAAAAGGATGAAGATTAAGTCAGCTTTTTCCTTTATCAGGTGACATGAACATGAGAAGATTGTGGACACTATTACTACACCCCTCCACCCCCACTTTAAGAATGAGAGTGCCTCAGCATATTCAAAACGCTTTCATTCAGAACTAGGAAAAGGAATCTTCCATTGGAGTAGAAGATTCTATGAAGTCTGAGGTTACATCCATTATGTCTCATGCAGAAACCAAATAGAATGGCCAATGAACCTGATTTTTTTGTTTGTTTTCTCAGTTCATATAATTTATTGCAGTTAGCACAGGGTTACAAAATTCACCAACACACCAATAGTACAGAACTAAACAACAATAGTGAACTGAGACAGACAGACCTTGTCACCCTATGTACACGTATGACTAACACGAATGGTGTGAATCTACATCGTGCACAACCATAGAAACGAAAATTGTACCCCACTTGTGTACAATGAATCAAAATGCAGTCTGTAAAAATAAAAAAAATTAAAAATCTTTAAAAACTAACAGTATTATAGGTATCTAAACAGTATCATAAGTTATCCCCTCCTCAGGAAAATAAAACATACTATGATTGTCAAAGCTAGATGTCAGTCTAAGTTTTAGAACAAAGGAAGAACGTAAAACTAAGAAAAGGAAAAAGCAATCACCCATGAAAGAACACAAAAAGAAGATCCAAAAGAAAGTCCATTTTCTCACACATGGAATGTCCTCTATAAATTGATAAAAAATTATTTTAACATAAACTAAATTTTAAAAAACTAAAAACTCTTCAAGTAACTAAAATTGATGCTCTGAGGCCATTTTCACAGCTTTTTGTTTGTGTGCTTGCTTTAAATGCCATTACAGCCAAATTAATACACATTTGACCAAATATTTCCAAACAGTCCAGCAACACACAATGGAGTTTTCCATTCAGTATCTTAAGCACAAAAATAGGTTATGTTTACAGTAGTTAAGGTGATCAAATTTTAAACAAAAGTGATTTTTTAAAAAACGGGAAAAACAGCAAACATTTTCCATGCTACTCCCATAGCCCTTATTTGGAAGAGCAAGACAGGAAAACAAATTCACCTTGAGACTAGATTGTAATTGACTAATTTAATTATTCAGTGATTTTTATCTGTAAAGCATATAGAATAACAGATGTTACAAAGCCACAGTAAGTTTTTCTTTTTTTTCATCGTATACAACTTTCGATAAAAAATAAAAAGTGACATTTTTCAAAAGAACTCAAGTAGTAGGAAAATGTTCTGGAATTTATCTCCATCACATCTCTCACCCCTCGCCCGCATCTCCAGACTTTCAGTTCAGTTCCTCACACCTGAAGCCTCTAAGCAAGTCTCCCTAGTATTCAGCTCACAGAGTTACCTTGTGAAATGCTGAGTGGATCATGTTACCCCCGTTAAAGCTTCACTAGCCTACTGATTTCTGACTGAGAACATTTAAACTTCTAATAACTTTACAGTCGAAATTCTTATTCTATAGGATGGCATTCAAGGCTCCACAATCATGCTTGTTCTGCTCTCTCCACACTTATTTTCTGTCCTTATTCCAATTTTCCTGTAGCCTTTAACCACCTTCTTCCCCCATGATACAGACATCCTAAAAGACTTAATGGCATTATTCCTTGAACTTGCTCAAACTATTGTATGCCTAAAGATCATAGAGTCCATCCCACCTGCAAAGACGCCCCATCTCTCAACCAACTCAACTCTTTTTTTTTTTTTTTTTTTTTGGTGCTGAAGATTGAACCCAGGGACGCTTTACCTCTGAGCCACATCTCCAGCCCCATTTTTTTTTTTTTTTTTTTAATTTTGAGACAGAGACTGAGTTGCTGAGGCTGGCTTTGAACTTGCAAACCGCTGCCTCAACCTCCCAAATTGCTGGGCTGACAGGCATGCACCACTGTCTGTGGTCAATTCAACTTCCTTCTAATTCCTCTCGGTTAACCATGAACTGCTTAGCAAATCTTTCCCTCCCAGCAGCAGAGGGGACCACACCCTCCTTTGTCGTTTCACACCGGATTCTATCATTGCATTTCTCATTCTGTTTTGCAGTTATTTGTTTATATTTTGGAATCTCCCACTAGAATGGGCAATGGCCGTAGAACAAAGACTGGATTGGGACCCTCAATGTTTATTGAATTAAATTCTGAGACTCGGGGAGTTCATGACTTGCTTTGCAGAGTTCCAACCACATGAAACTGCTGGTATTTGACCTATGAAAAACCAGTAATTTCACAGGGTTCAACCAAAATACATTCGGAGAGCTAAATCTTTTTATTTATGTAAAAATTTTTCCCATAGCTTTATTGAGGTAAAATTGAAATACAATAAAATACACATATTTGAAGTATGCAATTTGATCAGTCTTGACATGTAATGTAACCAATACAGAGAACTAAATCCTGAGAAAACTTCAGATTGGTTAATGTTACTGAAATAATTATAATTTTGAATGCAAATACAAAATTTTCTCAGATTATTATAAAACTCAAATTTCCAAATAAAATTTTTTGCATGAAGAAATCAGCCTATCCCCCTGCCTCCCGCCCAGGCCCAATACCGTTTGCTATTCTAAATGGAATATTTATTACATTTATGCCTTTTAATGGAAGCATTATAATTATTGATCTGTTAGTTGGGTCTCCATCTAGTCTGTTGCCCCTCTTCATCAATAAACTAGAGAGGGCAAATCAGGGTTTGGGCTCAGCAGGGCTCTGCTTTAGTGGTGTAGACCAAGCGTTGTGGAGTTAGTCAGTTTACGTGAGAACTGCGGCTGCAGGCAGATTCCAGTGCAATTACACGTGTCCCCTCTCATTATCTTCGCTTCACTGTTCCTGAAGAGATTGTACTGAAGCACGACTCTTCATATCAGAGTGACCAGCTTTCTCCTAGGCTGAAAGTCCAACAGAAACACTCCATCTCCAATTATCCCTTAAAACTCATTCAAGAATCAAGTCAGTATAACAAAATTGATATGAGAGCTTGCGTAAGTTCTTGCAAAGACATCTCTGGTCCACTTCAAATAAGTTATTCATGAGAACAACTGGGTTCTTGGTACCATCTTAATTCTTTTTACCTATTGGCTATTTTGCTTATGGTAATATTTCCTTCTTCTCCCTAAAACTCAATTTCCTGTTTCTCATAACTCTATTGATTGGAAGCAGAATTTCTCATACTCATTTCAGCACTCAAAGTTGGCCATCATCGGGATTGTGTGCAGTTTCTCTGTGTTGAAGAGTTCTGTCTAGTCAAGTCCCCATAGTTTGAAAACTAATATAAATATATGGCTAAAAATACATGGTAAAATACATGGTATTTTCAAATACCATGTTCAAATACCATATTCAAAGCCAGCCTCAGCAACTTAGTGAGGCCCTAAGCAACCTAGTGAGATTTTACCATGTATTTTTAGCAGGCCGGGAGAGGTGGCACATGCCTGTTATCCCAGATACTCAGGAGGCTGAGGCAGGAGGATCACAAGTTCCAGGCCAGCCTCAGTAACTTAGTGAGGCCCTAAGCAACTTAGCAAGACCCTGTTTCAAAAAATAAAAAGGGGGGCTGGGGTTGTGGCTCAGTGGCAGAATGCTCACCTGGCATGTGTGAGGCACTGGGTTTGATACTCAGCCCCACATATAAATAAATAAAATAAAAGATCCACTGACAACTAAAAAATAAATAAAAAGGACTAGTGATGTTTCTCAGTGGCAAAGCACCCCTGGTTCAATCCCTGGTACAAAAAAAACAAACAAACAGAAGAATGCGGAAGCTCTGTGATGAAACCAGGACAGCTCTCCCTGGCAGCCAGGGGCTAGGGTCCTAAGCCACCAAGGCAAACGCCAACAAGTCTGCACTCTTCCCATGCCCTGGCCGTTGAGGAGGAGTGACCTCTTTCATGCTAAAGGCTGGATCTGCTCTGCTTCTGAGAGGCCTTGCTGGGGATTACTTGGGCTCAGAGAAGATAGAACCTACATTACGGAACTTACAGGCTCTGGTGGATGAGGTAGAGTGGAAAGTCGCCCCCGTGGACTCCCAGAAGACTTTCAGTTGGGACTTTGCAGATCGGTCCAGATGGCAGCCAGTCAGTTATGGAGGTGCCTTATGCCTCCTCAGAGGCCCAGCTCCCAGAGTGGCTAGAGGAGGTAGGTGACTGGGTGAAGGCTGTAAGAAAGCCCGGCTCAGTGGCACAACTGTAATCTCAGCTGAGGCAGGAGGATGGCAAGTTCAAAGCCAGCCTCAGCAACTTAGTGAGGCCCTAAGCAACCTAGTGAGATCCTGTCTCAGAATGAAAAATCAAAAGGGCTGGGGACGGAGCTTAGTGGTTAAGCACCCCTGAGTTCAATCCTCGGTTCCAAAACAAAACAAGACAACAAACCATGGGAAGCTGCAGCAGCAGAAGGGAATCTGAGACAGTCCACCACCTTCCCTGGGAGCGGGGACCTGTCTACCCAGAATCCCGAGGTGAGGGAAGCTAGGCGTTCACTGCTGGCTCCTCCTGTAGACTCTGTATATAGACTTAGTTTCTGCTCATACATGGACTCACCATTACTGGCGACCTTTCCAGTGGCATTATCATCAACATCCATGTCATCAAAGAAGCCTGAGCTACCTTCAATAAAGATCCCTGTGTCTGCACATCTTGGAAGGGCAGCTCTTGAATTCCCAGTGTTGGTGGATACAAAGGTGAGTCTCCTGTGATGTCTCACTCACTTTGGGAACTTGTGTCTTTTTCACAGTTGTCACTGGGAGAGGAGATGTCATCCAGCTGCTCTGGAAGAGAATGACAAAAGTTTTGCTATTATTTTTCTCTTTCAGTCCTCTGACCTTGCTGGGATGAGAGTCTGTAATGCCCTCTGAATAAGGTTGAAGGTGAGACTGAGGTACCAAAACTTTCCACCAGTGGACTCTGTCTCCATGGACTTCATTATCCATCATTTATTTGCTGGATTGATGTGATCTTTATCAGTTCATTGGAGTTTGATACTGTGCACTGATCGATAACTGCCACAATTAAAACTGGGGAACATTCATTCTTCTCTGCACTTGGTTCCCTTTGACGAATTTCTGTAGATGTGATTGGCAGGTTAGGGCATCATGAGTAGGAATACAGACTTATGAATTAGAACCCCATTTATTCTGGGGCAGGGGAGATAACTCAGTTGGTAGAGTGCTTGTCTTGCAAGCACAAGGCCCTGGGTTCAATCCCCAGTACGCCCCCCCCCCACACATACACACAAAGAACCCCATTTATTCTATTTATTCTTCCTCATTCCAGAAATAAAACCTGCACTCCCAACTATAAGACTTCAATAAGTACATGCCATTAGTCAAAGAAAGAGCCACTAGGCAGAAAGTGGTTCCTACAGCACAAAATCATTCCTATGACTAAAAAAATATTTCAGAGTTAATACCTGACTTGTGAATAAATAGTTTAAGTAGAATATTGCTCATTATCTGAGTCTTTAGATAATGTAAGAACTCAAAATGTCTTATTAACCTTCCTCAAAAGCATACAGAAGCACTCAAAGTTGGGTAATGATGACGAAGGAAATACAGGCTTATATTTGTTATTTACTCATAAAATTTACCCATCTTGGCCTCAAACATTATTGGCAATAATACAATAAATCACATTCATACTTTATTAAAACAGATATAGGGAAAGATAAAATCAAGTAGAAGGAGAAGGCAATAATTACAGGTTCATGAGCACTTTTATTAAATATATAATCTTTTAGTGCTTTCAATCTTCCACACAAATGTTAACTACTCACTATGGTGACTTTAGTTGCAATTTTGGTTTTAAAAGAGTGTGACTATTGCCAGGTGTGGTGGTGCATGCCTGTAATCCCAGCAGCTTGGGAGGCTGAAGCAGGAGGATCTCCAGTTGGAGACCAGCCTCAGCATTTTAGTGAGGCCACTTAGTGAGACCCTGTCTCATAATACAAAATAAAAAGGCCTAGGGATGTGACTCAGTGGTTAAGTGCCCCTGGGTTCAATCCCTAGTACCAATTAATTAATTATATTTCTTTAAATGGAAAAGAAATACAGTAATGATAATTCATTTAAAATGAGAATGAGTTCCAGGTACTACATTTCAAAATTTTTGGACTTGGTAAAAGCCACAGAGAGAATCTTTTCTGTCTCTCTCTGAGTCCCAGAGAAAGAACTCGGTGGGAGACCCAGAAGACAGAAACAAACGACATTTTCAGAAAGCCATTTCTGGTTCCCTGTTGCATCCTTCACATTCAGAAAAGATAAAACCAGCTAGCAGTCCCTTGGGAGCAGAACTGCATCGACAGAAAACAGACGGGGAGCAGCTGGCTTTCCCATCTCTAGGCTGCTGGGACCCAGGAATTCAGAGAAGGTCCAGGTGTGTTCCCAGGTAGAGTGACAGGGGTGTCTAGAGAGGACGGCACAGACAGCCAAATGATAGCTGCTTTTTCTCCTTTGGGTTGTTCAGAATCAGACATTATTTGCTCTTTTTTCCCTTTGGCAAGCTTTAACTTTAAAAAAAAAAAAATCCATTCCTCTGAAAGGCTTGAAAATATTCAATTATCTTCCAGGCATTTTCTCAAAGCAATTTCCTGTTTTATTATCAGAAATGTAAAATATGGAATGAGGATAAAGAAGGATCTCCCTGAGTTTAGGAACAGTAATACCTGCATAAAGCCCTCGCTAAAGTATTCCCCCAAAAAGCATATGCTTGGCATCTTTTATAATTTATTTTAAAAGATTGGGCTAAAATGTAAATAGCTGTTAACTTCTTTGCCATGCAATTAGGATGATAGAGAGTTCCGACTTCATTTTGAGGTTGCCTGGATTATAGGACCACGTATTTTCTTTCAATTTCGTTCTGGAATTTGTTTCTGGGTCTGTAATTTGCTCTAAGACTAATACAGGGGATGAAGGTATATAGATCAGTGACAGAGCATCGGCCAAGCATGTGTCAAGGCCCTGGGTTCAATCCCCAGCACCACAGAAGGAAGGAAGGAAGGACAGAGAGAAAGACTGACGGCATGCTGCTCTGCATGTTTATTTCTCTGTCAAATGGAAATTTAAGAGCAACTTCTTCTCCTTTGTCACAGCTGTTGCAGATTTGAGACTAGATTCTCCATTTTCATGGTCAAGAAAGAATTAGGGGGGCTGGGGTTGTGGCTCAGTGGTAGAGCACTTGCCTAGTATACGTGAGGCCCTGGGTTCAATCCCCAGCACACTGCATAAAAATAAAATAAAGAAGGTATTGTGCCCACCTACAACTAAATATATATATATATATATATATATATATATATATATATATATATTTAAAAAAAAGAAAGGAAGAAAGAATTAGGGGCTGGGGTTGTAGCTCAGTGGTAGGGTGCTTGCCTAGCATGTGTGAGGCACTGGGTTCGATCCTTAACACCACACAGAAATGAACAAATAAAATAAAATAAAGGCATGCTGTCCATCTGCAACTACAAAAAGAATTTAAAAAGAAAAAAAGAAAGAAAGAAAGAAAGAATTAGGAATGTGCCATCCCGGTTCCAGAAGGGTATGAGAGAGTCCAGGTTCTTTAACACACTCAGCACCTGGTTACAATTTCCTGCTCATCATGTTCTCTGCCACACAGCTGAAAATGGAAATAAAGGTGACAATCCTTATTTTTAGTGTTTTTTTTTTTTTCTTCTAAGCATTAAAAGAGGGCCCTAGTGCATGGGTAATGTCTTTCTGGAAAAAAGAAATTGAAAGAAAACTGAACAGTGCCTCTTATTTTTGTTTTGTTTTGTTTTGTTTGTCGTTGTAGATGAACAGAATGCCTTTATTTTATTTTATTTTATTATTTTTGTATGCAGTGCTAAGGATTGGACCCAGTGCCTCACATGTGCTAGGCAAGCACTCTGCCACCGAGCCCCTGCCCCAGCCCTGTGCCTCTTAGTTTTAATGATCACTGGCAAATTTTGTGGCATAAGGTTTACAGTTAATGGAACTTTCTAAGCTCCTTCTTTTAGTTGGCCAAAATTAATTCTCTAATTTTCAAGACTCCAAATAATATTCATTTGTTTATTTATACTGGGAATTGAACCCAGGGTGATTTACCACTGAGCCACATATCCCCAATCCTCTTTATTTTTTATCTTGAGACAGTATCTTGCTAAGTCACTGAACTCCCGATCCTCCTGCCTCGGCCTCCCCAAGTCCCTGATATTACAGACGTGCTTCACTAGGCTTGGCTCCAAATAATATTTAGCAAGCACTGGTTGAACTGTCTATTGTGGCAATTGCCTGATTAAATTGAGAAGCCTACATTCCAGTTGGAGAGAAAGACAGACCAGTTAATGTACTAATTACACAGAAATGTGAACGGTGCTATTGGAGCTTGAGGAGTGGGGAACGTGAACTGTGGTCACAGAGGGACTCCAGGTGAAGGGAAAGTCTCATGTGAGATTTGAAGGTTGAGTCCTCTGAATCCAATGAGGAAGTGGGGCTTAGGTCATTGGCTGTTCTGGATAAAGGAGAGTCAAGGTGAACATTCAGAGTCTAAGGTGTCTGGGGTCTGTGGGGGATTCCTGAAACCAGTCCACCACTTTAATTAGGGCTATATCACAGGTTACCAGGTAGTTCATGTTGGTTGAGTTTAGGTGATGCACAGAGTTCTAACTTCTTGATCTCCAACCATAATCACAGAGAAGGGACCTGTTTGCACAGGACCATGCCTTTCTGGTCCTCTTACAGTTACTGCTGCCTTCTGATGTCTAAATCACTTCCATATTTTCACATGAACTAGATTTTTTTGGGGGGGTGCTGGGGATCGAACCCAGGGCCTTGTGCTTGCAAGGCAAGCACTCTACCGACTGAGTTATCTCCCCAGCCCTAGATTTTTTTAAAAAGTGTGGATATTATGTAATCAGAACATCAGCACCTAGAGCCTACTCTTTCTTATACCATTATTATTTTAAAAAAATTTTTTAGTTGTCAATGAACCTTTATTTTATTTATTTATTTATATGCAGTGCTGAGTATTGAACCCAGGGCCTCACACATGCCAGGCAAGTGCTCTACCACTGAGCCACAACTGCAATGCCATTATTTTATTGAGCAGACCTGTCTGGATTGTACTGTATTCTTTTTCAAACACCACACACACACACCAATTCTCTTTTAGGTAATAAAATGACAATTATGAGATTTTGGGATATTTTCTTGGTTCAGAAGACAGAGAAAGAGAGAGAGAGACAAGGAGAACGAGAGAGAGAGGGAGAATGTGAAAAAAGGCATTTTATTTGACTTTTTGAACTTGAATCTTCATTTTTCAGGAAGGATGATAGATATATCTACAACCTATTAGATTCTAGATATGACCCCCTTAGGTAGGATTTTTTTTTTTAAAGCAAGTTATTTATTTATTTATTTATGCATGCATGCTGGGGATAGAACTCAGGGGCGCTTTACCACTGAACCACATCCCCAGCCCTAAGAGGTAATTTCTTTTTTTTTTTTTTTTTTTTTTTTTTTTTTTTTGTGGTCCTGGGGATTGAACTCAGGGCCTTGTGCTTGCAAGGCAAGCACTCTACCAACTGAGCTATATCCCCAGCCCGAGGTAATTTCTTAAATCATCATTTTAAAGAATATTTCCTGACATTCTCTCACATCCAAAAACCAAGCAGCAAGCCAACAAACCAAAGTCCCCCAACTCTAAGTGAGATTATAGCTGTGTTTCTGGACCACATGGAAACTTGGCATGTGCTCTCTCCAGAGCACCCTCTGCTTTTTTTGCTGAAGGGTCACCCTTTTGGACCAGAGTCATGGCTCAAGGTGGGCAGGCATGGAGCAGGAGGATGGGCTAGGTCACGCCTGGCTACAGGATGACGGCGCACCCTCGCCCTCACCCGCTTGACTTCCAGAGTTAGTGAGAAGTTCATCTTATGGATTAATCATGCTTGGCCTGATCACTGCTTCCACCTTGCCTGTCTTCCCTGCGGACCCCGGGGGTTCTACCTGCCTGCAGGACAGCCGTGTGGTGCTGAAACCCAGGCAGAGCCACAGGCCATACGTTTATCATTTCACAAGTGTTTACTGAGTGCCCACCACCACCCAGGCATGCGGACACTTTTAGAGGCCAAAGTCCTAGTCTTCCAGAGGCTTACCATCTAAGTTCCATTTCTGTTAGCCCTGGTGCCTTGCTTTCTGTGTCTGGGCTACTGATGCAAGACTCTGGCCGGGCTCAGTGCTTCTTCCAGGCACTTGGCTCCAGTGTCACGCTTGCCGGGATGAAGGTTCTTCTCCTTCATCACACGCAGGCATTTTCTTCAAGGCATCGCGTAGTACAGTTGACCTCTGTATCCATGGGTTTCCACATCCGCAGATTCAAGCAACTGCAGATAGAAAATACTGAGGGAAAAAAAGGGTATCAGTCCTGAACAGGTACAGACTTCTTTTCCTTGTCATGATTCCCTCGGCCATACAATATAACAACTATTTATGCAGCATTTACATTAGGTAGTAAATGTAAGGTAGAGATGATTTAAAGTCTATAGGAGGATCCCTGTACGTTATATGCACATACTACACTATTTTACATAAGGAACTTGAACATCTGCAGATTATTTTTCATTGGAAAATAAAGTGAGAAAGACAAAAAAAATTATAAGTCATCTCACAGTACCATAGGCATATTTATAACTTCATGACACATTTTAGCTTCCTATCTTTAAAAAGTGTTTAATTAAGGTTTAAAAACTTTTAATTAATTATTGACCAAAATATCATTCAAAAAGACATACAGCATAAAAATGTTTCCAGTTTAGCTGGGTGCTGTGGCGCATGCCTGTAATCCCAGGGACTCAGGAAACCGAGGTGGGAGGATCCCAAGTTCAAGACCAGCCTCAGCAACTTAGCAAAGCCCTAAGTAATTTAGAGAGAGACACTGTCTCAAAAAAAAAAAAAAAAAAAAAATTAAAAGTCTGGATTTGTGGCTCAGTGGTTAAGCACCTCTGGATTCAATCCCGGTATTCCCCCAAAAAAGTTCCCAGTTTCTCCTCATGATAGCTTTTCTGAGAGTTAATCACTACTAAAAATGAATAGTTTTCTATGCATTTCTATGTACAGATAAACATATATATTCAGTCTTTTTGAGGGATGATGGTTCAGTGTAGAGCTTTTGCCTAGCATGTGTGAGGCCCTTGCTTAGATCCCCGGCACCACAAAATAAACAAAAACTCTAATAATTATTGTTTGAATAGATGGGGGATTTTGACTTGATTCATTAAATGTTACATTTCTTTTTTCAACAACTTTGTTGAGGTTTATTTTGCATATCATATAATTCAATATTTTAAGTCTACAATTCAGTGATGTTTTGAACATTTATTTTACTATTTTATGTGTGCAACCATCACCATATGTCAGTTCTAGAACATTCCCATCACTTAGTAATATTCCCTCAAGCACGTCGACTGTTAACCTCAGCTCCCTGAGTCCCTTCCCCGAACACTACTAACCTACTTTATGTCTGTATAGTTTTCTGAACACTTCATGTAAATGACATGGTATAATATGTGATCTTCTTTGTCTACCTTATTTCCCTCTGCATGATACAGTTATTTTTAGAAAGAAACTGGAGGGAAATGTTTATGAATGGCAAGTGTATTTTATTTGAAAACAATCTCTCACAAGTAAAAAATACAAAAGAACTTTCATATTCTGCTATGTTATGGAAGGAACTAACACTTATTATCAGCCATTGAAAATCCGTGGAAGACACCTAAATCTTTTGAAATTCTACTCTTCCCCCTAGTGGTCAGGACAAAATTGCTAAAAGAATAGATTTTTAACATTCTCACCATGGAAAAAAAATAAGTTGGTTAGGGTGACTATGTTAATTAGCTTGATTGACTTTCTACAATGTAAACACAGATCAAAACACTGCATTGTAACCCATAAATATACACAATCAATATTCATCAGCTAAAAATAAACATATTGAATAAATTAATTAATGTATTTATTGTACAGGGATTGAACTCAAGGGCACTTTTCCACTGAGCTACATCCCCAGTATTTTTATCTTTATTTATTTTTTTTGAGACAGGGTCTTGCTAAGTTGCCCAGGCTAGTCTCAAACTTGCCTTCCTCCTGCCTCAGCTTCTAGAGTCACTGGGATTTCAGGCCTGTGCCATTGATCCCTGCTAAAAGAATGTTTTTAAAAAAACAGTATACTGCTGGGTGCGGTGGTGCACACCAGTAATCCCAGCAGCTCGGGAGGCCGAGGCAGGAGGATCGAGAGTTCAAAGCCAGCTTCAGTAAAAGTGAGGCACTAGGCAACTCAGTGAGACCCTGTCTCTAAATAAAATACAAAATAGGGTTGGGGATGTGGCTCAATGGTTGAGGGCTTCTGAATTCAATCCCCAGTACCCCCTAAAAAAAAATAGTATACTGCATTTGTGCAAATGTATTTCACATTCTTCAAACACTACTAAATGAGAATAATTACACTTGAAATTATCGTGCGAAAGATATTTTCTTTTCTTTCTTGGGAGCTGCCACTGTGGCCAAAATCCCTGACAAGAACTACTTAGAGGATACAAAGTTTATTTTATTTATTTATTTATTTATTTATTTATTTTTGGGTGCTGGGGATTGAACCCAGGGCCTTGTGCTTGAGAGGCAGGCACTCTACCAACTGAGCGATACCCCCAGCCCCCAAAGTTTATTTTGAACTCATGGTTTCAGAGGTCTCATCCGTGGTTCTCCAACTTCACAGCTCTGGACCCAAGGTGAGACAGAACATCATGATGGGAAGGGATGGTGAGGGAAGTGCCAGCTCGTGGCAGCCAGGGAGCAGAGAGAAAGACAGAGAGGTACCCGGCATAAGATATAAGTGTTAAAGGCATGCCTCCACTACCCGCCTGCCCCAGCCATGCCCCGGCTGCCTACAGTTACCTCCCAGTAACCAATTCAAATTACTAATCCATCAAATGAATCCACTGATTAAGTTACAGCTCTCATGGTCTAATCTTTTCACCTCCTGTATTAACTCGTGACCTTTGGGGAGACCACCTCATATCCAAACCATAACAGAAGCTATTTATAAAGCAAGTTTCTTGGGATACACTATTTATTCTCTGCAATTGTCCCACTACCAAATCTACCTCTCATGTAGAGGGACTTAGTATAGTGGTCAGGCACTCAAAGAATGGTTTCAAATTACCCAAATTCGATTTTTTTTTTTTTTTTTTTTTTGGTACCAGATATTGAACCCAGGTGTGCTTTGCCACTCACTGAGTCACATCCCCAGTCCTTTTTTATTTTTAATTTTGAGTCAGGGTCTCACTAAGTTGCCTAGGGACTTGCTAAATTGCTGAGGCTGGCCTCAACTTGCCATCCTCCCGCCTAAGCCTTTTGAGTCCCTGAGATCAAAGGTGTGTGCCACCATGCCCGGCTCGGTGTCGAATCTTAACTCTGTTGCTTGCTAGTAGTGGGACCGTGTGTAAGATACCCACTCTGTGAGTGTTTCTCTTTTTTTGTGAGATGAGGATGATAATAATAACTGTCTCATGGGGTGGTTGTAAGGATCAAATGCATCAATACACATGGAACTTCTAGAACAGTTCTGGCACATCATAGGTGTTGGATGAATCTTACATATCCTCTATCTCCACTTTTTCTGTCCTTTTTCCTATTACAACAAATGCCTGAACCAGTCCTTCCTGGTGCTCTGCTGTTGTTCCCACCTCCCTTCCATAAGGACTTCGGTAATTTCCCCAGGTGTCCACTTTACTCTTCCAGAATCCCCCAGTGCCTCTCAAGACCAAGACACCATTGCGCACTGGTCGCGGCTGAGACGGTTCATTGCGGCTTCTGATGGGTCGCCGTGCTTCTACCCCTACTGTGTGCTGTTATGCAGCCACCTGAGTATTGAAAAAAAAATTCGTACTTTAAAAACAGAAGCGAGAGTTTGTTTCTGCTCAAAACTAATGTTCTGTGGGAGTAATTTGAATGTCATATGTGACGGATGCCGAGAAACTTTTCTGCTCAACAACAGCTCTCTCCCTCCCAGCGCTTACTGTTCCAGGTGCAGCCCTGTAAGCACCGCCTCCCCAGCTCTGGAACCAGTCCTGATCAAGACGGGGAACTGCCTGAAGAACACGTTTTTACCCACAGGTGGGTTTGGGATTGACTCGATTGTTGGAGTCAAGCCTATGCTTCCACCCCAGCCCCACTTCCTGGGCAAGCGCTGGAACCCTAGTACCTACCCTCTGAGTGGCATCTTTCTTGGCCACCTGCTTTGCATGCCCACCACCTGTGTGCCTAGACTACATCGCAGATTTTGAGACAGCAGGATCTTCTTCAAGAAATGAAGTCTTGGGCTGGGGAGATAGCTCAGTTGGTAGAGTGCTTGCCTTACAAGCATAAGGCCCTGGGTTCCAACCCCAGTACTGCCAAAAAAAAAAAAAAGAGAAAGAAAAGAAATCTTGTGCATGTTGCTGTCCTTCAACAGATGAATGGGTCAAGAAAATTTGGTATGTATATGTGTGTATATATACATATATGCATCTATATATATATACACACACAATGGAATATTACTTAGTTTTAAAGAAGAATGAAATTCTTATTAAATGTTTCTATAAAAGTAATATTCACATTTTGAACATTCAATATTGAGTCAGTGAGCTTACTGTTACTATAACAAATACCTGAGACAGTCAGTTTATAAATAAAAAAGCTTTATTTGGGTTCCCAGTTTGGGAGCCATTGCTTTGGATGAGGCAGCACATCTTGGTGGAAGCATATGACGGAAAAAAACTGTTCCTCTCATATTCAGGAGGCAAAAGAAGAAAAGGAAGGACTGGAGTCCCACCATCCTCTTCAAAGGCAGGCCTGCAGTGACTAAAGACCTCACACTGGGCCTCCATTCTTGAAGACTCTGCCATCTTCTAAAAGCCCCAGTCAATCCTTGATGACTTGTCCCCATCCCACCCTGGGGACCAATCCTTTAATATGTAAGTCTTTGAGGGACAGTCAAGATCCAAATTATAGCAAATATCTATGTCTAAAAAATTGATATCATAGTTACCACATTATATCTAAAACTATGCAACTGGGGCTGGGGATAGCTCAGTTGGTAGAGTGCTTGCCTCGAAGGCACAAGGCCCTGGGTTCAATACCCTGCACCACAAAAATAAATAAACAAATAAACAAATAAATAAATAAAACTATGCAGCTGCCAGTCTCTAAGATGGCCTGCAATTGTCCTTGCCTCCTGGCATTCATACTGTTGTGGCATCATGGCTGGTCTGGGTGACCAATAGAATGTGGTGGAAAAGATGCTGCAGGACCTCTAGAGCTAGGTCAGAGAATGCACTGAACTGCCTCCATCCAGGACAGCCTGCTCTGGCGGAAGCTGGCAGGCATGGAGTGAGGACATTCAGCAGCTCAGGAGGCGATGTTCACATAGCGAGGGGGCTGGGATCATGGCTCAGTGGTAGAGCACTTGCTCACACGCACGTGTGAGGCACTGGGTTCGATCCTCAGCACCACATAAAATGAATAAAATAAAATAAAGGTATTGTATCCATCTACAACTAAAACAAACAAACAAACAAACAAACAACAACAACAAAAAACCATAGTGAGGAACCGAGGCCTTCCACCAACAGCCAACAGACGCTTGCCAGATATTTGAGTAAGCCATTTTGGAACTGGATTCTCCAGCCCAGTCAAATCCTGGCTGACTATAGATCAACATCTACATCTGAGAACAACCTCATGAAAGATTAAAAACTGGAAGTTTTAGCCAAGCCACTCCTGGATTTGTAATCATGAGAAATGGTGAGAGATGATACATTATTATTGATATTTTAAGATATTAAGCTATGTGATGATTTTGTAATCATCCCATTGATTTTGTAATAGCCTTAGATAATGAATGCAACACACTCAAAACGAAAGAGTAAAATGAATTGGTTTTTATTAAACCTTACCTGCAATGTGCAACTTTTGAAAATAAAATACCAAGTCATAAATAACCCAGAACCACAAATTAGATCAAAAGCAAAAGCAATAAAAATAAATGTTTGGTCCTACCATGTGTTAGTCAGCTTTTCATGCTACAAGGAAATGCCTGAGACAGGCTAACTTCTTAAGAGGTTTATTTAGCTAACTGTGAAGCTGAAAATCCAAATGGCCTGGTGTAGGCTCTGGCAAGTGCTGTCCCTTGGACATATGGCCTCCTGCTGAATAGTAAAGGTGGGAATGCGCCCAGAAGCAGTGGTCACATCTTGAGCCAGGAAGCAGAGAGCACTGGATGGGGGCAGGTTTGTTCCATTTAAAACAGTGCTTTTTTTTGTTTGTTTGTTTTGCGGTGCTGGGGATTGAACCCAGGGCCTGTGCTTACAAGGCAAGCACTCTACCAACTGAGCTATCTCCCCAGCCCAAAAACAGTGCTTTTTTGAGAACTACCTTCCTCTCTTTTAAAGGTATGTCCCCAAAGATCCAAGGAGGAGGGCTTGGGAGAAGGGCTGAGCAGGTCAGGATTTTCCTCCTTTCCTTCCAGTGCTGCCTGCCCTGCAGGCTGCGTTCATTCTGTCTGCTTTGCCACGTGACCATCCAGCACTCCTGTGCTGTGGAGGGACGTCCAGTCCAGGGGACAAGGTTAGTTGGCTCGCTTGACTAACACGCTAATCTGCATCCTCTGACTGCCTACGATGGCAGCGAAGCTGGAATCTTTGTTCTTTGCTGCCTTATTCTTTCATTTTCTCCTCATTGTTCAGGATGTCACTCACTGGGCCCTTGAAATCCTAGATGCATGGTGCATGAGGCTCATGGTCATGGTGTCTGGACGTTGTGTTTCCTTCATAGACTTGTCCAAGGTGGGAGGAGCAGGGCACGCCCTTTAGCTAATTCCCATAATACAAATTAAGGCATGTCTCCCCGGAGGCTCAGGGAGAGTGCAAAATGCAAAATAACTTGTGATAATAGCTCATCACAGATCTTCTTTGGGGCCCTCTGGACCAGTTAGCTCCCTGCCTGGCCCTGGTACCATTGTGATTGAATGGGGGCATCTCACTCTGTCCCCTGAAAAATCTTGGTCACCACTGTAATCTCTAGCAGCCGTGTCGGAACCCAGACCTCAAAGGGTCCCCATAGAGTGCCTTGCAGGGAAGTGAGACCGTCTCTCTGATTCACAGTTCCCCTGTCCACATCCTCAGTTCTTGTCCTAGAACTTATTTTTTCCTAAGTTCAATGACAGTGGGAACATAGTTTTTTTTTTTTTCAGAAAAAAAAAAAAATCTCTCCTACATACAGGTGTGAATTCTGGCCCTATGGTTCTTATGATGCAGCACAAAAGTACATTTATCCAAATCTAGGTTTTGTCATATTAAATAATATCATGAGTGAGAAACCAACTGGTCAGATACTCCACAAACCTACTCTGGGTCCTTTCGCCACCTTTCCTTCTGTTTAAAGAGTCTTTGGGCCGGTTTCAAGATGGCAGACTAGAGGGCGGCTGCATTTCACGTTGCTCCAGGACGCAGGATTCAAAAGAGGAGATAGTGAGAGACTTGGGACCAACTCAAAGCCACTGGGTGAGTCTCTCCCATTGGGGAGGTGTCCCGGACGGGGCGGTAGCCCCGGAACGCAGAGAACTTTGTGAAGTAGAGTTGCTCGGCGAGACTCCCCTCCCGCTGCTGGAGCAGTGAACTTGGACAACTGGGATCATCGTAGAGGAGGCGGCTCAGCACAGCGCTTGGACTCGGAGCAACCACTGGGGCTCCGGGCGGCTGCCTGAGGAGGAGCTGCGCGGCGAGCTGTTTGGACTCAGAGTGAGTGCTCCTGAACACCGGGGGGTTGCCCGGAGGAAGAGGAGAAGCGAGGCGGGTCGCTTGGTCTAGGAGTGACTGCATCAGAGCTACAGGCGGCTGCCAGAGGAGGAGCTGCATTGTGAGCTGTTTAGACTCAGAGCGACTGCTTCTGAACACTGGGGGGCTGCCCGGAGGAAGAGGAGGAACGTGGCAGGTCGCTTGGTCTAGGAGTGACTGCATCAGAGCCACAGGCGGTTGCCAGAGGAGGAGGCGAGTGGTGAGTTGTTTGGACTCAAAGCGACCGCTCCTGAACACCGGTGGCCTGCCTGGAGGAGGAGCGTGGTGGGTCACTTGGTCTCGGAGCGACCGCTCCTGAACACCCGGGGGGCTACCCCGAGGAGGAGGAGGAGGAACTGGGCGGGTCACTTGGACTCGGAGTGACTGCCTAGGGCTATGGGCGGTTGGCGGGAGGAGGAGACGCGAAGTGAGTTGCTTGGACTCCTAGTGACTGTGTCGGAACACCAGGCGGCTGTCCGGAGGAAGAGGTGTGTGGTGGGTCTTTGGGTCTCGGAGCTATTGTACGGGGCTCCAGGTGGTGGCTCAGAGGAGGGGCCGCATAGCCAGGCGATTAGGTGCAGAGCAGGGTCCCAGGATCAGCTTCTTAGTGGAAGAGCCACACAGAGACACGCCTAGGGGCAGAGCGAAGTTTCCAGGACTGCGGGCAGATTGTCTGAGGAGAGGAAGCCTAAGGAGACTCGGCTGCAAAGGTTGAGGCTCCCAGGCCCAGGAGGTAGGTCCGGGCCCCTGGGAACGTTGCAGAGGAAGGCAGCCCAGCCCAGGCGGTAGCTGTAGATTGAGGGGAACCTTTAGGAGGGGAACTGACCAGCGAGACCTCCCCACCGGGTGAGTCTTCCCTGCCAGGTGAGGTTTTCCCACAAGGACAGTAAAACCAGAGACACAGGCACAAACAGGCCTTGCCTCAGCCCACAGCCTAGTTCCCCTTTGGATGACCATTGGTCAACAAGTGGAGGTGCCTCTGCCCACTATCAGGGAATATACCCCACCTGAGGGTCACCACCCCTAGAGAGGCAGCTTCCTTGTGGAGCACCGCATTATCAACTTCCTCCAAGACTTCAGGCTACTGAAGGATAAGAGGGAATATACTAGAAATCTTCAGGGACATTATAAGTCAATAGAGGAAATGTGCAATATCTTAATGATCCACTGATTCCTGAACAATATGAGAAAACAAGGGAAGAAAATGCCCCAAACAAATCTAGATGTTACATCAATAAAATCCAATGACAGCATGGCAGAAGAAATGACAGAAAGGGAGTTCAGAATGTACATAATTAAAATGATCAGGGAAGCAAACGATGAGATGAAAGAGCAAATGCAGGCATTGAATGATGAGATGAAAGAGCAAATGCAGGCATTGAATGAGCGCACCAATCGACAGTTAAAAGAGCAAATACAGGAAGCAAAAGATCATTTCAATAAAGAGTTAGAGATATTGAAAAAAAAAAAACAGAAATCCTTGAAATGAAGGAAACAATAAACCAAATTAAGAACTGCATAGAAAGCATAACCAATAGGATAGAACACCTGGAAGACAGAACCTCAGATATTGAAGACAAAATACTTAACCTTGAAAACAAAGTTGAATAAACAGAGAAGATGGTAAGAAATCATGAACAGAATCTCCAAGAACTATGGGATATCATGAAAAGGCCAAATTTGAGAATTATTGGGATTGAGGAAGGCTTAGAGAAACAAACCAAAGGAATGAACAATCTATTCAATGAAATAATATCAGAAAATTTCCCAAATCTGAATAATGAAATGGAAAATCAAGTTCAAGAGGCTTATAGGACTCCAAATACACAAAATTACAACAGACCCACACCAAGGCACATTATAATGAAAATACCTAACATACAAAATAAAGAAGAATTTTAAAGGCTGTGAGAGAAAAGAACCAAATTACATTCAGGGGGAAACCAATACGGATATCAGCAGATTTTTCAATCCAGACCCTAAAAGCTAGAAGGCCCTGGAACAACATTTTTCAAACTCTGAAAGAAAATGGATGCCAACCAAGAATCTTATACCCAGCAAAACTTACCTTCAAATTTGACGATGAAATAAAATCATTCCATGATAAACAAAAGCTAAAAGAATTTACAAAAAGAAAGCCAGCATTACAGAACATTCTCAGCAAAATATTCCATGAGGAAGAGATAAAAAACAAAGAAGCAAATCAGCAAAGGGAGGAGCTATCCTAAAGGAACTGTCAAATAAAGGAGGAACCAAGATGTGTCAAACAAGAAATAAATAAATAAATAAAATTTTAAATATGAACCAAATGACCGGGAATACAAATCATATCTCAATAATAACCCTGAATGTTAATGGCCTGAATTCATCAATCAAAAGACATAGACTGGCAGATTGGATTAAAAAGAAAGATCCAACAATATGTTGCCTGCAAGAGACTCACCTCATAGAAAGAGATACCCATAGACTAAAGGTGAAAGGATGGGGAAAAACATACCATGCACATGGACTCAGCAAAAAAGTTGGAGTATCCATCCTCATTTCAGATAATGTGGACTTCAAGCCAAAGTTAGTCAGAAGGGATAAAAAAGGACATTTCATACTGCTTAAAGGAAGCATAAATCAGCAAGATATAACAATCATAAACATCTATGCCCCAAACAGTGGCTCATCCATGTATGTCAAACAAATCCTTCTCAATTTTAGAAACCAAATAGACCATAACACAATAATACTAGGTGATTTTAACATGCCTCTCTCACCACTGGACAGATCTTCCAAACAAAAATTGAACAAAGAAACCATAGATCTCAATAACACAATCAATAATTTAGACTTAACAGACATTTATAGAATATACCATCCAACCAAGAGCGAATACACTTTCTTCTTGGCAGCATATGGATCGTTCTCTAAAATAGAACATATATTATGCCACAAAGCTAATGTTAGCAAATACAAGAAGATAGAGACACTACCTTGTATTCTATCAGATCATAATGGATTGAAGTTAGAAATAAATGAAAGAGTAAAAAACAGAAACTACTCCAACACCTGGAGATTAAACAATATGCTATTATATGGATAACAGAAGATATTAGGAAGGAAATTAAAAAATTCTTAGAGGTAAACAAGAACAAAGAAACATCATATCAAAATCTCTGGGACACTATGAAAGCAGTACTTAGAGGAAAATTTATTTCATGGAGCGCATTTAATAAAAGAAGTAAAACTCAACAAATAAACGACCTAACACTACAGCTCAAAGCCCTAGAAAAAGAAGAACAGACCAATACCAAAAGTAGTAGAAGACAGGAAATAGTTAAACTCAGAGCTGAAATCAACGAAATTGAAACAAAAGAAACAATACAAAAAATTGACAAAATAAATAGTTTTTTCTTTGAAAAAATAAACAAAATTGATAAACCTTTAGCCACACTAACAAAGAGAAGATGAGAGAAAACCCAAATCACTAAAATTCGGAATGAACAAGGAAATATCACAACAGACACGATTGAAATACAAAACATAATTAGAAGCTATTTTGAAAATCTATACTCCAACCAAATAGAAAATTTCAAAGACATCAACAGGTTTCTAGAGACATATGAATTGCAAACTGAACGAGGAGGACATACACAATTTAAATAGACCAATATCAAGTAATGAAATAGAAGAAGTCATCAAAAGCCTACCAACAAAGAAAAGTCCAGGACCAGATGGGTTCTCAGCCGAGTTCTACAAAGAAGAATTTTAAAGAAGAGCTCATTCCAATACTTTTCAAAGTATTCCATAAAATAGAAGAGGAGGGAACCCTCCCAAACTCATTCTATGAAGCCAATATTACCCTGATACCTAAACCAGACAGAGACACATCGAGGAAAGAAAATTTCAGACCAATATCCTTAATGAACATCGATGCAAAAACTCTAAACAAAATTTTAGCAAATCGCATACAAAAACATATTAAAAAGATAGTACACCATGATCAAGTGGGTTTCATCCCAGGGATGCAAGGTTGGTTCAACATCAGGAAATCAATAAATGTAATTCACCATATCAATAGACTTAAAGTCAAGAATCACATGATTATTTCAATAGATGCAGAAAAAGCATTTGATAAAATATAGCACCCCTTCATGCTCAAAACACTAGAAAAAATAGGGATAGTGGGAACATTCCTTAACATTGTAAAGGCCATCTATGCTAAGCCCATGGCTAATATCATTCTAAATGGTGAAAAACTGAAAGCATTCCCCCTAAAAACTGGAACAAGGCAGGGATGCCCTCTTTCACCACTTCTTTTCAATATCGTCCTTGAAACTCTAGCCAGAGCAATTAGACAAACCAAAGAAATTAAAGGGATACGAATAGGAAAAGAAGAACTCAAACTATCCCTATTTGCTGATGATATGATTGTATACTTAGAGGAACCAGGAAATTCCACCAGAAAACTTTTAGATCTCATAAGTGAATTCAGTAAAGTAGCGGGATATAAGATCAATGCTCATAAATCTAATGCATTTTTATACATAAGTGATGAATCTTCAGAAAGAGAAATTAGGAAAACTACCCCATTCACAATAGCATCGAAAAAAATAAAATACTTGGGATTCAATCTCACAAAAGAGGTGAAAGACCTCTACAATGAGAACTACAGAACACTAAAGAAAGAAATTAAAGAAAACCTTAGAAGATGGAAAGATCTCCCATGTTCTTGGATAGGAAGAATTAATATTGTCAAAATGGCCATACTACCAAAAGTGCTATACAGATTCAATGCAATTCCAATTAAAATCCCAATGATGCACCTTACAGATATAGAGCAAGAAATTATGAAATTCATCTGGAAGAATAAGAAACCCAGAATAGCTAAAGCAATCCTTGGCAGAAAGAGTGAAGCAGGGGGTACCGCAATACCAGATCTTCAACTCTACTACAAAGCAGTAGTAACAAAAATGGCATGGTATTGGTACCAAAATAGAAAGGTGGATCAATGGTACAGAATAGAGGACACGAACACAAACCCAAATAAATACAATTTTCTCATACTAGACAAAGGGGCCAAAAATATGCAATGCAGAAAAGATAGCCTCTTCAATAAATGGTGCTGGGAGAATTGGAAATCCATTTGCAACAGAATGAAACTAAACCCATATCTTTCACCATGCACGAAACTAAACTCAAAATGGATTAAGGACCTCGGAATCAGACCAGAGACCTTGCATCTTATAGAAGAAAAAGTAGGTCCAGAGCTTCAACATGTCGGCTTAGGACCAGACTTCCTCAACAGGACTCCCATAGCACAAGAAATAAAAGCAAGAATTAATAACTGGGATAGATTCAAACTAAAAAGCTTTCTCTCAGCAAAGGAAACTATCAGCAATGCGAAGAAAGAGCCTACAGAGTGGGAGAAAATCTTTGCCAATCATACTTCAGATAGAGCACTAATCTCCAGAATCTATAAAGAACTCAAAAAACTCTACACCAAGAATGCAAATAATCCAATCGACAAATGGGCTAAGGAAATGAATAGACACTTCACAGAAGAAGATCTACAAGCAATCAACAAACATTTGGAAAAATGTTCAACATCTCTAGTAATAAGAGAAATGCAAATCAAAACCACCCTACGATTCCATCTCACCCCAATTAGAATGGCGATTATCAAGAATACAAGCAACAACAGGTGTTGGCGAGGATGTGGGGAGAAAGGTACACTCATACATTGCTGGTGGGGCTGCAAATTAGTGCAGCCACTCTGGAAAGCAGTGTGGAGACTCCTTAGAAAACTTGGAATGGAACCACCATTTGACCCAGCTATCCCACTCCTTGGCCTATACCCAAAGGACTTAAAATCAGCATACTACAGAGATACAGCCACATCAATGTTCATAGCTGCTCAGTTCACAATAGCCAGATTGTGGAACCAACCTAGATGTCCTTCAATTGATGAATGGATAAAGAAACTGTGGTATATATATACAATGGAATATTACTCAGCCATAAAGAATGATAAAATTATGGCATTTGCAGGCAAATGGATGAAATTGGAGAATATCATGCTAAGTGAGATAAGCCAATCTCAAAAAACCAAAGGACAAATGATATCGCTAATAAGTGGATGATGACACATAATGAGGGTTGGGAGGGGTTAATGTTAGGGTTAGAGTTAGGGTTAGGGAGGGGGGCAAGAATGGAGGAAGGAAGGACTGTATAGAGGGAAAAGAGGGGTGGAAGGGTTGGGGGGGAAGGGAAAAAATAACAGAATGAATCAAACAACATTACCCTATGTAAAGTTATGATTACACATATGGTATGCCTTTACTCTATGTACAGAGAAACAACATGTATCCCATTTGTTTACAATAAAAAAAAAAAAGTCTTTGGTACTCTTCTCTTACTGAACTCTGTATCTCCTACAGCTATGCCAAAATAACACACAGGGCAGTCTCGTGACCTAATAGTCTGAGAAAATTTAGCAGATCATTAGTGAATTATGTCACAATTAATCACTGTCTCAGTCGGTGTGGATTGGGCTTAGTTCATTTTCTGCTGTTATAACAAAACATCAGAGACTGGGTAACTTATAAAGAATAGATGCTTATTTGGTTCACGGTTTTCTCCTAAAGACCCTAGCTCCAGATACAGTCACACAAGAGTTAGGGACTCAACATACAGTTTTTGGGAGTACACAATCCAGTCCACAGTAAGGAGCCTTAAAAGAAAATTACACAATATTCTGGAAAAAAAAATCAGAATATAAATTGATAAATCCGGGTTTTCATTTCTGGCAGACTAGCCAACTGAATATCCTGAAAAACTCAAATAATATCTAGAAATTTTGTGCAGAATGTAGTAAATGTTCTTTTAAATGGAAAGCTAAACTTCCCTAAAAGAAATATCTCTAAGAAGGAGGTAGAGAAAAAGAGCAAGAATATTAATAATTGATAAAATTAGGTAAGGTATATGCAGGTGTTCTTTGAGATATTCTCTCACTTCTCTGTGGGTTTGACAATTTTCAAGTTAAGCCAGGCACAGTGGTGCATGCTTATAATACAAGCAACTCAGGAGGACTGCAAGTTCCAGGTCAGCCTCAGTAATTTAGCAAGGCCCTAAGCAACTTTGTGAGACCTTGTATTAAAATTAAAAATAAAAAAGGCTGAGCCGGGGATGGTGACACATGCCTGTAATCCCAATGGCTTGGGAGGCTGAGGCAGGAGGATCAAGGGTTCAAAGCCAGCCTCAGCAAGAGTGAGGCACTAAGCAACTCAGTGAGACCTTGTCTCTAAGTAAAATACAGAATAGGGCTGGGGATGTGGCTCAGTGGTTGAGTGTCCCTCAGTTCAAGCCCCAGTACCCCCAAAATAAATAAATTAATTAATTAAATTAAAAAATAAAGAAGGCTAGAGATGTGGCTCAGTGATAATATTCCTCTGGGTTCAATACATGTTACCCCCTCCCCGCAAAGAAAAATTTCAAGTTTAAAAAAATCTAAGTAGCTGGATACAGTGGCACATGCTTGCAATCCCAATGACTTGGGAGGCTGAGGCAGGAGGATCTCAAGTTAGAGGCCAGCCTCAGCAATTTAGTGAGATGCTCAACAACTTGGGGAGATGCTGTCTCAAAATAAAATAAAATAAAATATAAATAAGACTGCAGCTGCAACTCAGTGACAAAGCACCTGAGTTCAATCCCAAGTACTCCCCAAAAAATCAAAGTAAAGGCCAGATGCAATACCACATCTGTAATTCCAGCTTCTGGGTAGGCTGAAGCAGGAAGATCACAAGTTACAGAATAGCCTGGGCAATTTAGCAAGACTCCATCTCAAAATAAATGAAAAGGGTTGGGGTTATAACTCAGTGGTAGAGTGCCTCTGGGTTCAATACCCAGTTTAAAAAAAAAAAATCAAAGTAAAAAACATCAAGATAGGATTCCAAATTCTGAACATAAGATTACATAAGGCAGAGGGAGGATGAAGGGGCGATCAGAGTTAAAGAATTTCCAGGCCCTCACATCCTGCAGGAGGCTAGCAATACCCATTCACTTTCTACAGATATCAATAGAGAATCTATATCTTCAATTTCTTTTTTATGTGACTTCATAATTTTAATGTTATTAATCCTGAATACTTTAGACATGCCCATTTAAATACTTCTGAAAGACATATGCACAAGAACATTTCCCTCAACATTGCTGTATACGGATGCTCCTTGACTTTTGGTAAGCGTCATATCCCGATACACCCACTGTAAATTGAAAATATCACAAGTTCAAAAACGCATGCGATACATCTAACCTACCAAACATCACAGTTCAGCAACATAGCACACTGTAGAGGACCAGTTGCTTACCTTTTGGGGGTTTTAGTTTGGTTGGTTTTGGTTTTGTTTGGTTTGGTACTAGGGACTGAACCCAGGGGCTCTCTACCACTGAGCCACATCCTCGACCTTTTTTATCTTTTATTTTGAGACAGGTTCTTGCTAAGTAGCTGAGACTGGCCTCTAACTTGAGATTCTCCGGTCTCAGTCTCTTGCTCTCTGGGATTACAGAACTGGCTTATCTTTTTGATCTCATGACTGCCTGGGAGCTGCTAATGGTTGTGGTTGGCAGCATGGTGAGTTAGTATCTTACCATATATCACTAGCCCAGTGCTGTAGTTAGGATCTGCAATGTCCTTCAAAGGCCCATGAGTTCAAGACTCAGTCCCCAGCAAGGTGCTATTGGGAATTGGTGGAAACTTTAAGAGGTGGGACCTAGTGGGCATATTCCAGTCATTGGGGCCATTGTCCTTGAAGGGAGCAATGAGATTTTACCGATTCCTCTTCCTCTTCTTCCTTCCCACCATGAAGTAAATGGGTTTGGTCCACCATGTGCTTCCTGACATGATGTGCTATATCTTCACAGACCCAAAGCAACAGGTCCCATCACGCATGTACTGAAACCTCCAAAACTGTGACCCCAAATAAAACATTTTTCTTAATAAGTTGATTATCTCAGGAATTATGTTACAGTACTGGAAAGCTAACATACATGGGAAAATGTAAAAATTCAAGATTTAAAATACAGTTTCTACTGAATGCATATTCCTTTCATACTATCAAAGTCAAAAAATTGTAAGTCAAAGTACCATAAGTTGGGGACCATCTGTATTAGTAACTTCACATTGGAAACAACATAATTGAGAACTAAGTATAATACGTGTATTCAGAGTTATACTATAACTATAATGGTAACTACAATCAACTATAATGGTAATGTTGTTCCATATTTATTGGCTTGGAAAGAGTTCATGTGTGGTTGAGTAAATTGGTCCCAGAATGTAAGTATGAACTTATTTAAATAAAGTCATTTTCATATATCCGTGATTAGGATGATGGTTGTCCCTGGGTGATGATTTACTTCGTACTTTATGCTTTTCTGTATTTGAATGTGTTAAAATGGACATGCATCATTTTCTATATAGTCAAAACATTAAAGCAGGTTTTTTTTTTTTTTTTTTTTTTTTTTTTTTTGTGGTACCAGGGACTGAACCCAGGAGCATTTACCACCAAGTCATCCCCAGCCCTTTTTATGTTTTATTTTGAGCAGGACCTTGTTGAATTGCTGAGGTCGGCTTTGAACTTGAGATCCTCCTGTCTCAGCCTCCCCAGCGGCTGGGATTACAGGCGAGAGCCACCTCACCTGGCCGGTTAAAATCTTAATGAGGATGCGGGATTGGTGTTCTCAAACACTGTAAGTGCGTATAAATTCGTACAATTTTTCTGAAAGGCAATTTGACAGAAGGTGTTTCAATGGAGTGACTGTCCCTACCCACTCACATGCGGAAGCCCTCTCAATGTTAACCTGGCTCTCCAGCTGTGAGCTGTGCAGCCAGCCCACTGGTCCCTGCCCTTCTAGAAGCAGCAGAATGGTGGCCAGGTGGGCTAAAGCACAGGCAGCAAGCGCTGGTCCATGGCCACGGCCACGTGGAGCCTGCAGTACACGCAGGGCAGGCCAGGGCCCAGTCAGGGCAAGCCCGTGGCCCACTCCCCCGGGGCAGCGGGGTCTGCACCCAGTGCGGATGCCCCTGCAGAAGTACTGCGCGGCGCTGGCAGATGGAATGAAAGTTCCGACTCAAGAATTGACCAATAGCGTTAGCACGGTTTCCAAGCCCTGATTAGCACACACTTGGACCAATAGCGGTGAATGAACCCAGTGCTCTATCACCCCGTCGACGAGCTCGCGTGGAGGGAGAAAACCCATTATGCTGTGCCCTCCTGCTCTGCAAGGATTCTGTTCCTGCTCTTCAATAAATCCTGTGACACCCGCCCGTCCTGGTCTGTGGAGCTCATTCTTAGAATTCACGAGAGCCGAAGACTTGACGGTGAACTGTTGGGGTCTGCTGCCACACTGGAGGGCAAAGCCGCCACGAAAAGCTGCCCCACTTCTGGCTGCAGAAGCCTGCGGTGTGCAGACCGGCCGGCCAGCAGAAGCAGAGCATGGGGTTTCCTCTCCAAACTCCCGTTTCAGTGTGACTACATTACATTTGAAGAGTCCTCCCACCCCGCACCAGTACTAGGGATTGAACCTAGGGCCTTGTACATGCCAGGTAAGTGCTCTGCCACTGAGCTACATCCCTTCGGGCTTTATTTTGAGACAGGGTCTCACTAAGTTGTCCAGCTGGGCCTTGAACTTGGCGATCCTTCTGATTAAGACTTTGAGTGATGGGGCAGGTACTCCACACTTGGCTGAGTACTCAATCTATCCCTCTCTCTCCCTGTGCACACAGGAAAAAGGCCAGGGGAGGGCACAAGAGGCAGATGTCTTCTGGCCTAGAAGAGAACCTCACTAGAAACCAAATTTTAGGTTAAGAGCATGCTGCTGATCCCAGAGAATTGGTTTGTGTTCACAAGAATGAACCAGATCTCAGAGTGGTCAAGAGTGGTCAGTCAGGCAGCTGAGACCTACAGCCTTAGCCTCTCTCTAGCACCTAAATGTGACTCCCATTTCTGAAATATTTATATTTTTCCACTTCCAAAATAGAAGCCTTTTAAAAAATGATTTAAAGATATATATATATATATATATATATATATATATATATTCCTTGCAAAAAAAAATTTTAAATAATGCAACAGTATGTGAACTAAAAAGAGACTGAAGCTCCTCTCTACTCTCCATTTTAGTATGCTTAAATATTAATGATACATCCTACCCACGGTGTGGAATGATATGATTCTTCACTCAATTATAAAATTGGATGTCTTTCAATGTCCAAATGTGAACTGGGTATCTGAAAAGTTTGGAAATCTAGAATACATTTATTTCATTTTGGTTTTTTAGTTTCAAAATGTACATATCATAAAGTCTACCAATTTAGCTTTCTTTAAGGTGAGCAGTTCATTAAGTACATTCACAATGTTGTACAGCCATCACTACTAAGATAAATTTATTTTTTAACAGCATGTTATATTTTCAAATAACACATTTCAATACTTTTTTTTACCTTTTCAGAAGAAGGACCTCTACATTGATTGATTGATTGATTGACTGATTTTGGTACCCAGGTTTGAGCCCAGGGGTGCTTAACCACTGAGCCACAATCCCAGCCCTTTTTTGTATTTTATTTTGAGACAGGGTCTCCTGAGTTGCTTAGGGCCTCAGCCTCACTAAGTTGCTGAGGCTGGGTTTGAAGTCATGATCCTCCTGCCTCAGCCTCCAGAGTTCTGGGATTACAGGCATGGGCCACCGCACCCAGCAGGACCTCTACATTTAAAGCAAAGGGTTCAAAGGTCAATCTGAACAAACCCAAATAAACCAACTTATATACTGGTGTGACTTAATGATTTTTTAGCTTCATAATAGTGCAAAAGTGATGTACATTCAGGAGAAAAGATACATTGAATACTGAATTTAATATTTTTTCAGGCTGGTGATAGGCAGTACCATGCTTTCTCCCTGTGCTGGGGCAGAGGCAGCAACCTACAGCTCCCAGTGAGCCCATGGGAAAACAACCAATATTGCACAGTGTGCAGTGCTGCTACGCTATGATGTTTACTGGGTAAGGTGTATGTTTTAGTCAGTTTTTTCATCACTGTGACAAGAAGACCCGACAAGAACAATTAGAGAAGTTTATTTTGTTTCACGGTTTCAGAGGTTCAGTCCATGATCAGCCCTCTATAGCTCTAAACCCAAGATGAGGCATGGTGGAAGGCGGAGGGAAGGAGCTCAGAACATGGTAACAGGAAACAGAACTCTGCTCGCCAGGGACAAAGTATAAACCCCAAAGTCTCCCCCCAGTCACTGTCCTCCTCCAGCCACACCCTACCTGCCTATACTTAACAGCCAGTTAATTCTTATCAGTGGATTAATCCACCCATTAGCTTATACCTCTCGTAAACTAATCATTTCACCTCTAAATGTTCCTGCATTGTCTCACAAGTGAGCTTTTGGGGGATATCACATATCTCAACCGTAGTGTATTAAATGCACTTTTGGCACATGATACTTCAGAGTGGTGGGTTTATCAGGATGCAACCTTATGGTAAGTAAAGGAGCATCTGCACGGACTTGCTATCGTCCCTGTCTTTCCAGGTCCGCGGACACTGTATGTGGAAACCAGGAGTTTTGTAGTCTTGGCTCAAATACTTACGAATATGTGACCTTAGGCAAGTTATTTAACCTCTCTGAGTTTTATCATTAGCTTCTTCTTTCTTTCTCCATCCCAGCTATCTTCACAAAACTATTTCTTTACTCTGGCTAGCACAGAATTATAAAAGTGGTTTAAAGAGAGACTTGCTGAGCTTGAATAATTTAAAAGATGGCAAGAGAACTGCCTGTCCAAACAATCTTTTCCCTTGACTGGCTGTCTTGCTTCAAATTCTCCCTTGACATCACTCTTGTGGAACCAGCCTGGTGGTGTTCAGCCTGTGTGGCTGCACAGGTCTCCCTGCTTTGAAGGGCTCTGGGCTTGCTTTAATGCTGCTGTTGTCTTAAAATTCTTTTTTTCTTTTTCCAAATAGTTTTTAGTTGCAGGTGGACCCAGTATCTTTACTTATTTTTATGTGGTGCTGAGGATCGAACCCAGTGCCTCGCATGTGTGAAGCAAGCGCTCTACCACTGAGCCCCAGCCCCAGCCCTGTCTTAAAATTCTTTTTTTTTTTTTTTTGGTGGTGCTGGGGATCAAACCCAGGGCCTCATGCTTGCAAGGCAAGCAGTCTACCAACTGAGTTATCTCCCCAACCCCTTAAAATTCTTAAAAATCCTTAAATTATTATACAAAAAGTTCCTGTTGTAAGAGGAATTGAACCCAAGGCCTCAATATGCTAGGGCAAGCCAGCTACCACTGAACTACATCCTCAGCCCTTTCTTTTCTTTCTTTCTTTTTTTTTTTTTTGTGGTGCTGGGATTGAACCCAGGGCCTTGTGCATGCAAGATAGGCACTCTACTGACTAAGCTATATCCCCAGCCCCCAACCCTTTTTATCTTATTTTAAGACAGGGTCTTTCTAAGTTGCCCAGGTTGGCTTTGAACTTGGGATCCTCCTGCCTCAGCCCCCTGAATTGCTGGGATTACTGGCATGTACCCAGGCCTGCATTTTCATTTGACATGAGACCCCACAACTTTAGCAGTCAATCCTTTGGGTGAAAGCATTGTCCTCAAAAAGGCCCTATTTAGAAGAAAATAATTAACCTGAAAAACATACTATATTAATACCAGTTATCACAGTAGCATTTTGTCACATTAAGACATTAATTAATTAAGATAGCAGAGTTCTAAAGGATTGAAGGAGAAAATATCTGAGTCTCAGTGTGGTAAAGCAGCCTGCATAGGTCCAGAGCATGGAGAGACATGAAAAACCTGGACACCGGAGGATTTTGCCGCTTGCCGCAGACCAGTGGGACAAAGGACACATACTCTTCAGAAGTTCATGAAGCAGCTTCCGCTTTATTCGGATAACACCCTCAATATATAAGCGGTCTCATGCATGAGCAATTGTAACCAGATATGTCCATCCAATCCTATTAAAGGTCAAGCGATCTCGAGCTCAAGCACACATGTGAGATATATCTGTCCACGCGCTAGGCGGCTGGACTAGTTATCATACAGCCAATGGTAAACGCTTCCTGCTTTTCTCAAGGCGCATTCAGCAGCCCTGTGGCTCTCTGCCAGTCGCCATCTTGGATGCATGTGGCGTAACCCTGGGCCCCAGGTCTCGCCCGCCACAGATTTGATGTATTTTTGTTGCAAGAAAGTACAAATGAATGGGTGAATAGGTGGATAGGGCTGGGGGTAACTCAGTGGTTGTCACGAGCACGTCGCGACACTTGCGGCCTGTGCTGGATCGGGAACCAGGAAGGAATAAGGTAACACTCACGTAGTCGGTTGTTGGTCCTCAGATGAGATTTTATTGATGTTCGGTTCACAGCAAACAGCAATCAGTCATCGAAGTAACAGCATACAGTGACCGAGGCTTCGAGCTGGGGAGCACTATGGGGACATAGTGACAGACTCTGTCGATGGAGTAGTGCCCGCTCGCTCCGGATCAGTCTGCAGTTTATATAGTCACATCAAAACAAGTTCACACATTACATAATTTGTTTTTCAAGTCCTAGATTCTGCAAACTCACCTAGTAAATATTTTTACCAGTTTTACCATTAAAACTAATGTAAATTTGGTGTAAACAAGCTGCCAAATGTTTTTCTCAGTGACTGCATAGTCACTATGTACCTCACCGCACGTCATTCTACTTATCTTAACACTACACACACATTTTGTTTTGATCTATCACAGCAAACAACATGTTTTTTATAAGTTTCACAAAATGGAGTCAGAAAGCAAAATGGAAGTTGTTTGGTTCACTTCAACAATGTTCCATACAGTGGTAAAGTGCTTACCTAGCATACATAAGGCCATGGGTTCCATACCTAGCATAACTGAATAAATAAACAAAAGGAAGATGCTAAGGGGACAAATGGAAGAGATACATAATTCAAATTTTCAAATTTGGAGATGTGTGTATATATATGCACGTGAGTGTGAGTGTGAGTGTGTGTGTGTGTGTGTGTGCCCTTGTGTGTATGTTACAAGGCTTATTCACAAGATGTACCTTTGCAGCTGCCTCCTCAAGCAGAAACACCATCCCTGCTTCCTGTCAGCTCCTCCAGCTTCTGGCCAGCGCTTTCGGTGAAGCAGCCTGCTCCCCTCGTCACAGTGCCCTGGCTGAGGACTGGGACACTAGCTGCAGCAAGAGCAGAAGGCATGAGGGCGCTGCCGGCCTGCAGCGCTCTGTCCAAGGGTGGCACATTAGATTGACAGGTCAGCCAGATCCAATAAAATCTCTCTTTTGGGAAACAGAAATTCTAGATGTACTGATAAGAAGATGAGTCATTTTAGCTAAGTTGCAGTCATGAATTAAGCTACCAGTTCCTGAGGTAGATTCTTTACAATCTCATCAAGCATGAGGCAGCTGGAGGAGCCTCTGTCCAGAGCCACTTGCCTTTCTGCAAATCCCAAGTTTCTGTATCTCCTGTATCACACCCCATCACTGAAGGTCATATGTGTGTGTGTATGTGTGTGTGTGTTCCTTTGATCTTAAGCTAATTCGGAATATAATACAGTTAAAATGAAAATCTTACTAAATGTGCATTGATGGATGAATGAGTAAACAAAGCATGGAATATGCATGTAGTGGAATATTATTCAGCCTTAAAAAGGAAGGAAATACTGTCACATGTTGCAACATGGATGACTTTTGAGGGCATTATGTAAAGCCAAATAAGCCAGTCATGAGAAGTACTGCATAATTCACTCATTATGAGCTACTAGAGTAGTCAAATTCTTAGAAGCAGAAAATACAATGCTGTTGTCAGGGGAGAAATAAATAGGGAGTTGTTACTTAATGGGTATGGAGTTTTTGTTTTGCAAGTTGAAAAAGTTTTGAAAATTCGTTTCACAACAATGTGAATCTATTAACACTATTGAAATTATGTAATGCTTAAAAATTGTTAAGATGGGCTAGGCATGGTGGTGCATGCCGGCAATCCCAGAGGTTTGGGAGTCTGAGGTAGGAGGATCTGAGTTCAAAGCCAGTCTCAGCCATTTAGGAAGTCACTTAGCAACTCAGCGAGACCCTGTCTCTAATAAAATATTTTTAAAAGGGCTGAGATGTGGCACCCCTGGGTTCAATCCCCAGTATAAAAAAAATTGTTAAGATGGCAAATTTTATGTGTATTTTGTCATGATTTAAAAATTTAATAATTATTTTTAAAAAGCTTACACGCCGTTCACTCAGGGATGATTTGATTCACTGCACTAAAACTTTTCTCCACATACATCTCAATCATGGTGGTTACATCTCAATCATGGTGGTTTCCAAGGGCTCTCAAGCCCTCCAGGATTATTGTATTGGTCACATGACTGCTAAACATTTCTAACAAACAGCCTTTGACTAGGCAAATCTTCTCTTTAGGCTCCCAAATGGTTTCATTTGCAAATCAAAAACAGCCTGTTTAATTTTATACTTGGTTAGTTACACCCTTGGCTGACAGGTTAAAAAGCACATTCTCATGTTTTATCCTGCGATCATTACAACAACCTTCAGGAAGATAGGGCAAGTGTTGTTCTTTTCATTTCACGGATGTCAACGTGAAGGCTTATACATGTGACTTGCTACAAGTCACACATCCAGTTAGCAGCAAATCTGGTAATTGAAACAGATCCCCTAACTCCCAAGAGTGAACTCCACCACTGTGAAAGTAATGAATTACAGTACAGACCGGTTAACATTCATTTTAGAAACCTTAAAGTTTATATTTTGGTAAAAGTCAGAATTTCATGAGGAAGCACACTTAACCTCTTAACCATGAGAATCAAATCTATGGGGAATTATTGCTTTTTAGATCATGAGATCTAATCGTGAGGCCTGGTTCCATTGTGTTAGAAATACTGAGGTGCTATACGAAATCCAACACGTGCCCAGAAGTGGGTGGGCAAGCAAACTTTACTTCTCCAGAAGGACATGCTAGGAAACCTGGCCAGCAAAGACACCTGGGCGGGCAGGTGATTCTATCCTTAAGGCAGCGCTCCCCCTAGGCCTGACTGGAGGATCTGGGGGTTACCATCTACAGGCTTAGCTAATTTTAAAATTGGGACAGGCAAAGGGAAGGACTATAATTAAAATGCCTACAGTTGGATCTCCCAACTATGGCTAAATAGTACATTCTGATCACTGAACTTTATTTCTCACAATTGGTGGCGGCATGATTTGACAGTGGTCCAGAGTCAAGGACCATCTATAAATTCAAGCCTGTTAACTGATGGTTAATAGGCCCAAGCATCTCAGTGCAGAGCATCAGCTCTGGGGGTCTGGGCCTCTATTTGGTCCATTTGAGTCTGGGTCACGGTGGACAGAAGCGAAGGCAAGGGGCCATGCAGAGCGACCATTCTCCATGTGGCCTTGAGAGCACTTCCATTCTCATTTGAGTGCTCTGCCCCTGATGCTTCTGAGATGTCATGTTCCCCCTCCTACCAAGTCATGATCGGAAGAGAGTGGAGTATGTATGTAGCAGTAGGCCACTTTAGGCTCTGAATGTTGCCCTTGCTGCTCTGCCACCACAACTGATTTTTAAAATGGACATGTTTCCTTCTCTTCCTCTCTCCCTGCTCCTTCCTAATCCCCCCACCTCCTTAATCTGAGGGGAAACAGGATGACCTTTCTTCCCCATGGAGGCAGAGTCATCTGTCCTGAGCACACACCCACCACAGGAATGAAGTAATCCAGACTTTGGGGATGGCACCAAAAGGTCTCAGAAATGACCATCTCCCAAATTGACAAGTGAGTTACAACTCCAGCAGGGAACACACAGAATGGAGCCTTTGAATCACCTCTTTAAAAGCCCCCTGTTCCTGATAATGGTCAGAATCATAGCCTTTGGGACAGGAGTCCCCTGTGTTTCTCCTTTGCTAGCAAAGCAATAAACCTTTTCCTTTTTCTCAAAACTGTGTCATTATTGGTATGGCACTGGGGACAAGAAACCGGGCTTTCAGCAACATGTGGTCTTCTGTTCCCAGCAGGTAAAGAGAGAAGGCTATGGGACTGTCATCAAGGACACAGTATAGATTTTTTTTTTTGCGGTGCTAGGGATTGAACCCAGGGCCTTGTGCTTGCAAGGCAGGCACTCTCCCCAGCCCACACGGTACAGATTTAAGTAAGCATTCTCTTTTGTCAGAACAGCTCTAAAAATTTCAACATCAGTGTAACAAGATAGGTAATACACTTTGGCTAATGAGAAAGCAAGCAAACTTGTTTCCGTTGACCTATAAAAGAGTGCTGATATTCTCTAAATCAGAAATATTGGGAATTAAAAGGCATTGGGCATCGCACTGGAAAAGGAAAACAAGACAAATCCAATATTCAGACACTGTCAGGGTAATGCAGACGGAGACCTTTGGAATTCTCCTTAGGTTTGCTTTCAACAGTTTTTCAGGCTGCTTGGGAACGCCCAGCCTGGATGTGCACTTTAAGTTTTGAACAGAAGAGGGCACTAAGTCAGAGAGCTTGGGCCACCAAGCTGACCAGAGAAGGGAGAAAGGGGCCGGGGAGGAGGAGGACTCCTGGGAAGAAAGGGAGAAAACAAGGGAAGGACAGAGGAACAGCGGATTGATGATTGACGGGGATTCATAATCAAACCCATTTTCTTTTAAAAAAATATACTTTTTTTTTTAGTTGTTGATGGGCCTTTATTTTATTTATATGTGGTGCTGAGAATCGAACCCAGTGCCTCACACATGCTAGGCATTCTACCCAGCCCCAATCAAACCGATTTTCAATTTGAAAAGGTGAACGTGCCCAAGTTAGGAAGGAAGTGGATACTTATGTGATTTCTCTTGCTCAAAAGCAACTGAGATTAGGTGTGAAGCATTAGGTTGGAGAATTTGTGAACGTTGCTCTGAAGAAGCAGACTGGAGAGGACAGGGTGTAAACCCTAAGGGTAAACAAAGGAAACCAGCAACTGAAAAGATCCTTCCAGTGTGTTTATTTTCTAAAATGAATGGACAAAGGCTATACTATGACGAAACCAAGAGTTTTGGTTTTTAACTGCCACTTCTTTCCATTTGGACTTTATTTAAAATATGAAAGTTAGTAAATTCTATAAAATTTTATTCTAGAAGGAAAAAGATTATAGTTTGCTGGCTTTTTCCACATTAGAAAATTACTTTTCAAATTTTTGGATCAATTATTAGAAGTCTGACTAAATCTGTAAAAGAAAACTTCATAAATTGGAGAGATTTTAGTGTCACATAATTCAAAACAAATACTTCAGTATCCCATTGAAAGGAGAATGTCTTGACTTTTAGATTTCAAATTTCCCTCTTTGGGAAGAAAGGAACACGTTGTCCCTCACCCCAGGATATCTGGAAAGGGCCAGGTTCTCCCTGCTGCTCCTTTAGAGCAGCACTTTCCAGGTGCGGTGTAGCAGCAACCACGTGGGCAGCTTCCAGTGGATTAGAAATCACATTTTAGAAAGGAAAAAGGAAAGAGGTGAAATGATTTTTATTAAAATATTTTGTTTTAATCAGTTATCTAAAATATTGTTGTCAATGTGTCATACGTTTAAAAATTATTGATGAGCTATTTTACTTTTTTTTTTTTTAACTAGATCTTTGAAATCTGCAGTATTTTACTCGCCTAGAACATCTCCATCTGGATAAACCACTGAAGGTGCCACATGTGACTACTGGCTAGTAGAAAACCTAAGTCCAGATCTCATTAATTTTGGTCATGGAAAAATATGCAATTAGTTTATGGCAAATTGAATATTGTATCTAAAATGCAGGACTGGGGATGGATTTATTGATAGAGGGCTTGCTTAACACGAGAGAGGCCAGGGTTCAATCCTCAGTACCACAACAAACAAATTCATCAATAAATAACGATAAAAAATAAAATGCACTGTCATCCAAGTCTAATTTGACCTTAACTTTTAAAAATTATTGAAAAGTTACTAAAAACACTGAATATCTTTTATCTTTTCACCCAGAATGTTTACATATCTCCCCCTTGGATAGAAGAACAAGAACTGAAGGTTTTAATGTATAAGGGGGGGGGCACTCACGTGTGCTAAACATCTGTTCTACCACGTGCTGCACCCTCAGCCCTACTTTTTCATTTTCAACAAAATTTTCAAACTACTTTTGGGGACGAGGTAAGTCATTGCCCAGTGCTTATCTCTAAGTATTTTGCAGACACAAAACTTTATATCACTGAGGGTAAAAATCTGAGAGGCGAGGGGCTGGCATCTGAGGTAAAGCAGTTGTTTTCTAATCTAGTAACAGAAGTCAAGGAAAAAAACTTACAAGTGATTTATAGTTACTATGTATATTTTAAAATTATACTTTAATTATATTGATAATGCTGTGATGAATTTTACATTTCTCTATAAAGATCAACATAATGCTACAAATTTTCTTTTGCTTGCCATGGTTTCCTCTATTCTTAAGTAAATAAATACAAATGGAACTAGACTATTTAGAATAAAAATATTTAACACTAATAATCTAATTTTTTTGTAGATTCGATTCCATTTTTCTTTTCAACTACAATTTTATGTTCAGAATTGAGTGAATTGTATATGAATGATGCATTTTTCACTCTTATTTGTAAAACATGTTTTCTGAATTATATGAAGTTAACTTTCATAGTTTTGAATTATAAGTTTTGCCTTCTCATGATGCTCTGTGCAGATGACTATGTTATATGAATCCATTCAACACAGAGTTCTGAAGTAGAATAGGAAATTGCTCACCATGCTTATTTTCTGAAGACACTTTAATCGTTGCTTCCATCTGCCCTCCTTCCATCCCAATCCTTTAGTCTAGACACACTTAAAGGTCAGGGTCACATATTTTTCTCACAGCAGGGATATCTGGATTAAATATGGACCAGCACTCACTCAGCAGGCTGCTGGAGCTTGAACTGGACCTTCTGGACTTACATCTAAAAACCAAAGGAATTAATCAGTCTCGGATCAAATAATTTCCTATGCTCTTCATCTGCCATGTTGTAATCTCTGTCTTTTTTCAAGATGCTCTTTAGATACTGGTCATTTCAGGACTTGCTTTGTCAGTGCTTATACTCACCGATAATTTGTTTTATTTGTTTTTTCAATAAAAAGAGAACAATAGCTGAAGATTGTTCTTCGTAGGAGAAGGGTATCCAAGTCTTCCTGCAGAAGTTTCTTGGCCTGCTACTCAAATATGCCTAAAATCTTGCATACGATACAATTATAAAGTGCTCTTTAAAAAGTCAAGTTAACATGGCGTTGGAATTTAATCCTCAATGCAACAGTGTTGGAAGGGGGGCTGGGATGGGAGGTGTTTAGGTCACCAGGGCCCCACCCTCACCACTAGAATGATGCCATTATAAGAAGGTGTCTGGCCCCCTCTTACAGAAGAGAGTTCTTTGCCCAGGTGATGCCATCCCCCATGCTGTGACGCAAGGAGGGCCCTCACCAGAAAGGGCTCCTCCAACTATGCTTCCCAGTGTTCAGAGCTGTGAGCCAAATAAACCTTCATTGTTTATAATAACCCAGTCTGTGGTATTCTTTCATAGCAGCACCATCTCCCCTGTGTTTGGTGAGAAGTGACACATTCTCGCTCTCACCATGGGGTCCCTGGCACCATGAGGTCCCGGGACTGCAACATTTCTGCTGAAGCAAGTTGACTTGCAAGAAGAATCCCAGACTACCAAGAGAAGCAGAGAAAAACAGAGAGGGAGCAGCCTGAAAGGAGAGGTTTTGTTATAGCTGTCCTTGCCTGTACTGTGGTTTGGTTTGTTACATGAAGGTACATTGAGTGGCACGGCACTTGTTGAAATGGCAAGGCAGCTTTTATTTGGGACTGTCACATTTGGATCTGGAATGGTCCCCATGAAGCTCATGTTCTGAAAGCATGATCCCTAGTATAGCAAGGTTCAGAAGTGGGGTTTTATGAGACTGGGACTCTGACCTCATCAGTGGATGAATCCATTTGCTGGATTAATACATGGATAACTGAATGGACTACAGGGTAGTAATTGTAGGCAGGTTGGGCCTGGCTGGAGAAAGCAGGTTTTGCCCTGGGGGACTCCTCACTCTTTCCTGCTTCCCGGCTGCCCTGAGCTGAGCTGCTTTCCTCCTCCACACCCTTCTGCCATAAGGTTCTGCCTCAGTTGGACCCAGAACAATGGAATTGGCCGTCTATAAACTGAGACCTCTGAAATCCTGAATGCCAAATAAACTTTTCCTCTTTTAAAATTGTTCTTGTCAGGTCTTTTGGTCACAGAGGCAAAAAACTGATTAAAACCCCAGGTGTGGTGGTGTACACTTGTGACCCCAGTAACTTGGGGGCTGGGGCAGGAAGATTACAAATTTGAGACCAGGCTTGGCAACTTAGTGAGATCCTGTCTAAAAATAAAATAAAAAACAGGGCTGGGGATATAACCCAGAAGTAAAGCATCTCTGAGTTCCTGAGTTAAATCCCTAGGACTACAAAAAGAAAAAAAGAAAGAATGCTGATAACCCTGATAAGTTGGGGCAAGGGAGATAAATCAGTGGTAGAAATCCTGATATTTCAATGAGTAGGGTACAAAATTATTCCTTCTTTTTCTTTCTTTCTTTCCCTCCCTAAAGGTAACATTTCCAGTTTTATGACCTTCACCATTAATTCGTTCTCAGCACATGCTATTCACACTGGGAATAATACCATGAATGATCTCTGCATTTAGAGAGATTAGAGATAAATTGACTTTAAAAAAAAATTTTTTTTTTTTGGTATTGGGGATTGAACCCAGGGGCACTTAACCATTGATCCATCTCCCCAGCCATTTTTACATGTTGAAACAGGGTCTCACAAGGTTGCTTAGGGCCTCACTAAGTTGCTGAGGCTGGTATTGAACTTGAGATCCTTTTGTCTTGGCCTCCAGAGCAGCTGGATTATAGGTGAGTGCACGGTGAGATCAAATGACTTTATAATTTTGAAAGATATGCATCTACTATCTTATATATTGAAACTTTTCCAAAATGGGAATGTTATTTTTATGATAATAATAATAATAATAATAATAATAATAATAATAATAAAGCCAATCTTACCTGAAAAAAACTCTTTGGATAACAATGGACAAAATTTGTATTTCTGTTTGAGAGACCTTAATTTCTGGATAGGATACAAGAGAGATGCTAAAATAGAATAAAGCGATGTTTCTCTCTTTCTTGCTGTGCTTGGGATCAAACTCAGGATCGCTAGGCAAGCACTCTACCACTTAGCTACATCCCCATCCCCATCTCTCTTTTAAGGTACTTTCCCATATTTTGCTCAAAATTATTAACATAGCAGGGAATTTTCCTTCTGGCATAATAATGAAAGTGGTCTGGTTGGTTTCATCAGGCAACATTCTCTAGTTTTACTTAGAACTTAAAATCTTGATTTCTTCTTTTCCCCATGTTGTTTCAATTTTCACGATTTTGGAAATAAGCTACTTTTATCCTAGTCCTACTACTAATGTAAACCAGGTGGGCCTGGGGTCTTCCCGTCTCTCAGAGATTTAGGTAAATTCATAGTGCCATCACCCGTTTTGTGCATCCAGAGTCCAGATCCCACTCAGAGATTTCTTTGAATCCCTCAGGCCTCCTCCCTCGAGGACCTCCATGTTTCTACCTTAGGTTAAGATGGTTGTAAGTTGGTGACATGGTGGAAGGGTTATGTTTCTTTTCACCTCAAGGGGTGTACCTGCACCCCTTCCCTCTCCAGCAGGATCAACAGATTGTTCCCTTTAATTTTATTTATTTTATTTTTTGCAGTGCTGGGGATTGAACCCAGGACCTTGTGCTTGTGAGGCAAGCACTCTACCAACTGAGCTATCTCCCTAGCCCTTCTTCCCTTCATTTTATTTTGGGAGATTCTTTACACTTTGGGCTTCATGGAATTTTCTCAGCTAAAGTGTGTCTCATTCCTAAGAGAAATCGTCACATCAGTTGCTAGGAAAATAACATTTTTGCATCTGTTAAACTAAGAAAGAGGATATTTGATAACTGCAGGGGTTAACAGCCCCATCTAAGATCCCCATTGTACTATTGATTGGAAAACTTGTTTTAACTGGGCTGAGAGTTTCCTTCTATCTCTCCATGTGGTCATCTTGAATGTTGTATGTGTGAAAGAGGAAGCTCTTCTCCTAAAGAAGTACATGCCTGGAAAACAAGTCATCCCTGATAAAGAAGCCTTTTAACTAATAGACCATAGCTGTATTAACTTTCTAAGCATGTTAATGATCCATCACTAAATTTTTTATGTCAGTTGGTATCATTTAAAAGATAGAGGATTGGGCAGGGGTGTAGCTCAGTGTTAGAGCAATTGCTCAGCATGTGTGAGGCCCTAGATTCAATCCCCATTACCCTGCCCTCCATACCACCATACTACCACCTCCACACCACATAAAGACCTATGATAATTCCCCCAAAAAAGAAAGAACTGTAGTTAAAATTCTACTTTTTTTTTTGTCATTTCCAAGGTGATTTCAAATTTCAAATTGTAGATCATTAATTACTCTCTTTAAAGATCTGTTTTTAGAGCAAAGATGTACCTAGTGAAACTCAGGGAAGCCAAAGTCAATACTTATTCCCAAGTAATTTACAGTTGACTTTGGTATTTAAATAACTCTGTATTCAGAGTCACTCAGTGCCCCATGGGGGAGTTTTCACTTTGAAGAATTTAGTAGAAGACAGTAAGAACATCCTAAGGGGGCAGCCAAGTCACATGAGTATACATTGCTTTTATTTTTTATGAATTTGCAAAAGTTAAAATCAATGTAATTCAATATTTTGTCTGTCAGAGCTGCCTGTCTTTCAGGGTCCATCTGAAATGTCATCTCTCCCAGGATGTACAAGAAACTATTTGAGTCATTGTGGTACACAAAATTGTACAGGACAATATCCCTGTCCCCAAGGAACTGACAATAGGGAGGACACAATTTTGGCGACGTCATCATCACCGCCTACCTTTACAGAGCATTTTCTCTGATAGGCACTATTCTAAGTATTACTACAAGTATGTGAAAGAGGTACTACTCTTAGTTTCATTTTACAGATAAGCAAACGGAAATATAGGCAGGACAAGTAATAATATTAGCTAATATGTATTAAGCACCAATGTATGCACTATTCTGTTATACACATACGTATCCAAACTCATTTAATTTTCATTAAAAGCTTAGAAGTAATACTATTTCACAGATTAATTGATTGAATCCTTATAATAAGCTTATTAGGCCTTATTATTATTCTTTTTATAAACATAACTAGAGATGATAGAATATAGGTAAATAAACAGCCACAGTTCATACATCTCGTAGGCGATGGAGCCAGGGACCGAACAACGTAGTTTATTGCCACAGTCTGCATCTTAATCACTCTTAAATCTACTTTATCTACTATAAAATTTCATTATACATGCTTTTAGAGTATATGAATTCAATTGTATGCGCCGAGAGAAGGGAGAAGGATTTAAATGGATGGGGCAGTTTCCCTTCTCATTCTAACTCAACTGAGCAGCGCCTGGGAGGGAGGGTGCCTTGGGAAAAGGGGGAAACTGTCCTGCTCAGTTCCTGTGACTCACAGAATAGGGACATTTTGCCACGCTGGGGGTGATTTTAGCTTTAAAGATTTTGAGGTTAATGTAATAGGCTCCCCGCATGCAGGCCAAATCTTATCCAACTTGTAAGAGCGATGCCTTTCAATGCTTGCAGGGAGTGTGGATGATCTAGCGCGGCAATAAGTCGCTCTCTAAACTGGGACCTCCTTAAGATATTTCCAGCAATTGTTTTGACTGTAACTTTTTTTTTTTTTTTTTTTTGTCTTGCTTGCTGACTTTGAAGCTTATCCCCTGTGTAATCTGTAAGGCTGCTGTACGAGATGATTATAAACTAAGGCAAAATAAAGTGATAGGGCAAAGTAAAAGCCAAAAGCTGTGGTGAGCCAAAGGAGGATAAGAATCACACCTAGTTTTTGGGGTGGGGGTGTGCTAGGAAATCGGACAAGCTTCCTGGGAGAGATGACATTTCAGATGGACCCTGAAAGACAGGAAGCTCTGACAACAAAGAGCAGGGGAGGGATTTGGAGTAGGAGGAGCAGAGGCACAGGTGGGGCAGATCAGGGTGGGATCTCTGAGTAGCCACATGGCTCCTTTGAGAAAAGTAGTGGAAAGCGAGCCTTGAAAGTCACCAACGGACGATTTTACCCAGGTCTTCGATGCTAGGATGAGGATTTGTACTCAGAGATTCCGAGTAATGACCTCATCAGACCTGTGCGTCAGGAAGTTTAACAGGGCAGGGATGTAGAAAACCAAGTGGAACTGAAAACAACATTAAGCACACCAGTTACAAGTCAAATGCAGCATCATCTGCAAAAAACATAATAGGTGCTTGCACGAGACACTTTGACTTGCAAAAACTGGGAATCAGGGCTGGGGAGATAGCTCAGCTGGTAGAGTGCTTGCCTCGCGAGCACAAGGCCTTGAGTTCGATCCCCAGTACTGCAAAAAAAAAAAAAAAAAACAACAACTGGGAATCAACTTGATGTAGTATAAACAAAAAAGAAAAGCACATTATAAGGAAACAGGTAATTCAGAGAGTCCTGGGGACCCTGGGGGCAGGTGAGCAGATGGGCCTCAGATTGATAAACTTGAACTTCAGGGCTTTTTAGTTAAGCTGACTGCTTCAGGACATCTGGGGTGAGCCCTAGCAATATACTCAAATGGTCAAATGTTTTGGTAAAATTTATGAAGACATTTTAATGACAAGTGAAGATCTTTTTCTCTATATTCATTCCTGGAGTCTGTCACAGCCAACATGAGCTATTTTTCTCTAGGTAGAGGGCTGGGTGAGGAATTGCCTCCATAATACCTGAGGTGTTAGTCCACTTCAGTATTTCACAACAGTCACATGTTTTAAGGTTCATGATTTAAGTGAACCAGTTCTAATCCCTAGATGGGGCATGTAACACGCATGCCGACTTGGATTTTTCAATAGGATTCCCATGCACTGTACGGATCCACTGTAAACTGTTCAAAACTTGCATCATGTCCACAATGACAACATGAAGATTCTAAAAGACATTGTTTGAGATGTGGAAGAGAAACTCATATACAAAATAGATGTAAAATAGTAAGAATTTTGATGAAACTTAGATGTATAATTTAATTTGATAAGACATTTTGGAATATTTAAAGAAAACAACCAAAGACTTCTTATTAGTATGCATGTGAAGTATTCTTTCTCTCATCATTTTAAAAATATATGGTTGAATTCATTTTTAGTTTTAAATATATTTTAAATTTTTATTTACATAAAAATTAAAGGTCTATGAAACAAAATAATGATTATGCCAAAAACAGTGATCTGACTTCATAATTTCGGATCATACCAAAAGCAATTATTTAAAAGGAAAAGATATATTTTTGAAAATAAGTAAAGTTCTGGATTATTTCATGTTACAACTGACAGAAGAGTAGCTAATTAAATTTTTTTTTTTTTTTTAATCCAAAGACTATTTAAGGGCTGGGGATATAACTCAGTTGGTAGAGTGCATGCCTCACAAGCACAAGGCCCTGGATTTAATCCTCAGCACTGCAATAAAAGAAAAAAATAAAAAATAAAGAATTTAAGGTTAGTCACTGCATAAGAAAACTGGAAAGTCCTGAAATATTACTTCCATATGAAAGAAATGTGGTAGAAGTTCACTAAAATTGAAAGCAGTACTAAAAATCTATATGACATTATTGATGACAAGTCATGAGGCTGGATAAACTTTTTTAGATTATGAGTTATAAAAAAACAATTTTTAGGGGCTGGGGATTTAGTTCAGTGGCAGAGTGCTTGCCTAGCACACGCACAGCCCTGAGTTTGTTTGGTCTTTGGCCCTGAAAAGAACAAAAACAAAAATAAATTTTAATATTTGCTAGAGGAAAAAAATGAATTATCTTTCTATTATCTCTATAGAAAACAAATTGCAAAATCATTATATGAAGAGACAATGAGAGAGTATGTAGTGAATAGATGTAGGAAAATTATTTTAGAAATATGTTAGGCAGTTAATGAAAGACATAGTGTATTTTGGTTTTCTGGATTTTGTACTTCTGAAGGTAGTTAAGGGCTTTTAAAAATCTGTCATTTTAAAAATGATTTATTTCCCAAACTAAATAAATATTCATATTCGTACCTAATTTGGTGTCATAATTTTCTTTCTTTCTTTTTTTTTTTTTTAAAAAAGGACCTTTATACTGTATTAAGCTTTAGGCCTTATTAAAGTTGGCTTCTGGTCACCGGAATGGAGAGGATCAGGAAGTTTCCAGGAATCCACCCACTTTGCTCTTGCTCTCTAAGTTAACAGTTTCTCCTGTTGGCAGGGCCACAGCCTAGGAGCTTTCCCTGCTTCTCAGTGGCAGATCAGGGGTCTTCCCCAACCCCCAACCACACACAGGAGCTCCCAGATACAGTGAGACACTGTAGGTGGTCTCTTGGTTCCGATCTTGAATTCTTGAAAGAACAAATACAAGTCCAACTTAGATGAGGTGTCCCTGGTTGATTGGATCAGCTAGTTAGAGTCAAAGACAGCAAAGTCACAAAGTGCAAGCATGGCTTCTGGGGAGGGTCTTGGAGTCACACCGAAAAGCATCAGGCCCCAGCTGAACTAGAGGGGTCTTGGGTAGGAATGAAATCATGTGAGGACAGAAGCAGAGCGTGCACAGCCCATGAGAGCAGAGTGCAGTGAAACCAGAGTGTTCAGTCGGAGGACCCTTCTAGCCCAGGGTCGGGTGGGAGTGGTCACCACAGTGGGGACCATGTAGGTTGGGGATGGACCTCAGTGTAGAGTGCTTGTCTAGTATGCACCAGGCCCTGGGTTCAATCCCTGCAGAATAAAAAGGAAGAAAAGAAAAAGAGCGAGAATCATCAAGAACACTCAGTTCTCAGAGTGGTAGCAGGTATATCTGTCGCCCACCTCCACTTTGAAATTTGCTCTTGCGCTAATCCTCGGAGGACTGTATTTAAGTGAGACTGTGTTCCTTCACATTTCAGAGCTTACTTGCTATCTGCAAGAACTCTGTTGTTGTTGCAGTGCTGGCGATGGAGGCCAGGGCCTCAGTCATGCTAGGCTGGTGCTCTGCCACTGAGCCACATTCCCAGTCCACGGGGAGGGTATTTTTTAGAGATATTTTTATCTATAGCTCATCAAGATTTTTCACATGCTATCCTCATAATGTTACCATTTCAGACTGCTGTTAAATTTAGAAATTTATAGTTGTTACCTAGCATACCAAATGGTATATTTACTATGTTTTCTTTCTTTTCTCTGATCAGATCTTTGAATTTTTTTTTATGCAAGAATAGAAAACAGCATATCTGAAGTACACAGATCTTTCTTTCTTATCTTATAATTTCCATTTCTTTGCTCAGGCTCTGGAGAAGGTCCAATGTCCAATCTGGCTTCTACTGTGTGACTGTGGACAAGCGTCTTCAGCTCTCCTAGCTTTGCTTCCTTCAAATCACATGTCAGAGGTATTGCCTGGCCATAGGAGAGGACACTACAGGGGGAGGTGGCCTGACCAAGCCTTCACCCTGGAGAGGACAGGGAGGAGGAGGAGGAGGAGGAGGAGGAGGAGGAGGAGGATCTAACCCAGTACCTCACTCTACCTCTGATCTACCACCCCAGCCTCTCGTAGACTCTTTTTTTTTTTTTTTTTTGGAACTGGGGATCAAACTCAGGGCCTTGTGCTTTCGAGGCAAGCACTCTACCAGCTGAGCTATCTCCCCAGCCCCCTCGTAGACTCTTGACTATCAACTTTAACCACAGAATTGCTTTCCCATTATGAAAGCTGCCAGTCTTTCATGTAGATTCAAACTATCTTACAACTCTCGCCTCTTCCTCCATTTGATCCACTGGTTTTCTTTTGCCTACTCACGTTTTAACTGTGGTCCTCCTGGAGCCCTTTCAACCTCCATGTTGACCGACTTCTCGTGGCTTTCACTTTCTGTCTTTGTGTTTGGTAGTTGGTATCAACAGCAGATACAGAAAGCCTGCTCAGACACACTGCCGTGGGCAGGAAGGGCGCAGGAAGAGCAGGGCACAGAAGCCACAGGCTGGAGCGGAGGGAATTTGTTGGCAGCCAGAGTGCAGGGAGTGACTGCAGAGTGGGAGATGCGGAACATGCCAGAAACAGTACTGCGTTAGTACCTGTGTGTTGGGCGGAACTGGCAGGCCTGGCAGAGGTGAGTTGGACTGCAAGGTGGCAGCAATGCCCTAAAAATTGGGGGATGTGTCATGTAGCTGGTGTCGACCCTGAAGTAGAGAATATTTTTCATCCTTGATGTTCGATAAGAACACTTGAAACAAGGCTGCCATCTGTGTGTCAAGAAGGGAGTTTAGAAGTGTGATGTGGAGAAGGCTCATTCTCTATCTGCTACTGGCTGTGTGACTTTGGGCAAATGTCTCAACCTCTCTGTTTTGGTGTCAACCGTTAAGATGGAGATAATAATGCTGTTCATAAGATGAATGAACACAAAATGCCTAGCAGTGTATACATTGTTATCATATATTACTAATATAATGCTACATACTGTAATTGGCACACAAGTAGGAAAAATTTCCAGAGAAGGAAACTAATTATAAGAAAAGAAAATTTTTGTTTTCTATTTTTTTCCTTTAGTGGCGAATGAACCCAGGGGTGCTTAAGTACTGTACCACATCCCTAGCCCTTTTTATTTTATGTTTTATTTTGAGACAGAGCTCCCTAAGACCTTAAGGCCTCGCTAAATTGCTGAGGTTGGTCTTGAACCTGCAGTTCTCCTGCCTCAGCCTCCAAAGTTGCTGGGATTATAGGCACACAACACTGAGTTCAGCTTATTTTTCTAATCTTTAGGGTGATCTGTGGAATGAATTTTAACTTAGAAGCATGGAAGAAAGAGGGTTTAATAATCTTAAAAGACTTTCAGCTCACAAACAGGAAAATTTATTTCCAGTATTTCCCCCAACTAGTATGGCATTTTCCCTGAATTTTATTAAGAAACCAATTTTATTCAGAAATTTTAAAGATTAAAGTCACTAATATCTTTATGTCTATTTTAAAGATTGAAATCACTAATATCTTTATATTTCATTTCACTTTATTTTATAAAAAAGTAAAATCTGCTTACAAAAGTTGGTTTTAACATTGAAATTTAGAAATTCTACCTAGAATGAAGTTCAATTCATCTTGAACACTTTAAATATTTTAATAAAGCAATAAAATGTTTTTTTTTTAAATAATTATTTGTAGGTGGAATAAAAATGTTCAACTAAAGCATTATTTTAAAGAGAAAGCTGCTTTAAAAATATATCGAGGGCTGGGGAGATAGCTCAGTTGGTAGAGTGCTCGCTCTCGCAAGCACAAGGCCCTGAGTTCGATCCCCAGCACCGCAAAAAAAAAAAAGAAAAAAAAAAAAATTGGTCAAAATATATTGTTATATTTGTGTGCACATATAAATATGTAACACAAATTCCATCATTATGTACAAGTATAATGCACCAATAAAAAAATGTGGAAAGAGAAAAACAGGTCAAGAACTCAGATTATAAAATGACAACTTATTTTATTAGAAAACAAAGTTACAAGTGCAATTCTGGGAACTTCTTCCTGAAAAACTTTATACTTTCTGCTTATTTTATCTGATTGCATTTGATGGTACAAATTTCATCCTGAAAATTGCTTTCATTGGATTCTGAAAACATAAGGTGTTCCCCCCAAATTATTTGGTTTTTGTGATTCTGTAAGGCAAGTCTCTTATAATTTGCTAATTATAACATGCTTTAAAAAATCTATTCATAAAAAGCAAGACAATACCTAAAAGTGATTTGGGGACTAGTTCCTCTGCAGACATAGCGCATAGGAGAATTATGAATAACCTTCTTTGTAGAAACCCAGGAAGGGGTGGTGGGAGGGATGGATAGACTGGTTCACAAACAAGGTAGGTCAACACCAGAATGCAACTGGAGAGCTGCCCAGAACCACTTGTTCTTTAAGGAGAGGCCAAAGACGAGATTTTTCTGGCTGTTCTCGTAAAGTCTACATGGTCATTGGCAACTAGGGAATTTGCCAACCTGCAATGATCAGGACTACAAGTTTAAGGCTTATCTCAGTCATTCAAAACTCACAACCATGAAAGCCCTTGTGGCAGCCAGCTCCCTAGACGGCCCCAAGCATCCTTATCTCCTGGTATTAATGAACTTGGGTAGTGTCCTCGCACACTGAATCAGGACTGATCTGTGACCAACAGAACATGGCAGAAGTGACAATGGGTGAGTCCTAAGGCTAGGTGAAGGCACTCTGTTCCCTTGGACTGCTTACTTTAAACATGGTAAAGAAACCTGGCCTTATTTAATCAAATATAACTCAGTGTCTCAAAGGAGTAGCCCCCACGCTGATTTCCAGGTTGGGAGAGGGAATTGATTTACTGCCTACCACGTTGAGAACTTAGTTTTCTCTTGTGTTCCTCTTTTTTTTTTTTTTTTTTTTCCTTGGTACCAGGGACTGAAACCAGGGGTGCTCTGTCACTGAGCCACACCCCAAGTCCTTTTTATTTGAGACTATGTCTCACTAGGTTGCTTAAAGCTTCACTAAGTTGCTGAGGCTGGCTTTGAACCTGTGATCCTCCTGCCTCAGTCTCCAGAGCCGCTGGGAGAGCAGCTCGGATTACAGGCGTGGGTCACTGTACCCAGTTCTTGCTCATGTTAATTGCCACTGCCACCCCTATACTGGGTCCTGAAGGGTATTTCTCCCTTTTAACATTTTGATATAAAAGCAGGAAAATCTCTTCCTCTGGCTGTCACACTGAAGACAGGCCAGATTTTTGAAAAGAATTTCCTATATAATTGAGAGAACAAAGATGAAATAAACATGGAGAAAAGAAGGAGAAATCATTCTACCTAATACATATATTATGTAATCCCATTCATATTTAATTTATACAAGAGCTTCTATATGTATATAAATGCCCAGGAAAAGAGTCTGAAGACTTACAAGTTAAGCCATTTATGGTTACCTGTTAGAAGAGGTATGTGATGGCCAGGTACATATGAAGGGTAAGTGAGGAATGGAAAAAGAAGCAGAGAGGGGAAGGGACTTGGATTTTTTTAATACATATATTTTTTGGTTGTTAAGGGATCTTTATCTTATTTATTCATATGCTGTGCTGAGAATAGAACCCAGTGCCTCACACATGCTAGCAAGCACTCTGCCACTGAGTTACCACCTCAGCCCAAGGGACTTAGATTTTTAAATAGTTTATTTTGTGTTACTCAAAAATTGATAAGAATGTATTAATGAATCAAATGTATAATTAGGAAATAAATTATGTGATAAAAAATACAAAGGTATCCCCAAGTCCTAAAAACCCAAACCAAACCACCAAATCAAATGAACAAAAAAACAAAGGCGAAAGCAATCCAGTAATCACATGGAGATGTGTTCCATGATCACTAGCATGCTAATGGTCACATCGGGCCTTTCCTACTGACCATGAGGTTTTTCTTTTCTTTCTTTCTTTCTTTTTTTTTTTTTATACTGGGGATTGAACCCAGGGCACTTAACCACTGAGCCACATCTCCAGCCAAACCATGAGGTCTTGAGAAGGCTTTATTGCTGTTTGGCCTGCTTCCACTAGGGATGTGTCTTTCTAAGACCCACTCACCACCAAAGAGCTGTGCCAGAAACATCAAGTTTGCCACCATTAAGGCCAATACTAAGGGTTCCATTCAATAAAAAAGTGGAGTAAATGAGGATAGATTGCTCTGCTATTCTGTCAGCAACAGTAACACTAATCCTGGGAAACCGAGCACCCAAAAACACAGGGCTTGCAAAACATCCTGTATTGTACAGGTTGCTGTCAGCATGCTGGGGTGGTTCCAGACCTGTTCCACGTATGTCTCATCTTTCTTGGACCAGGACTTCCAGGCATGTTCCTCACATTGTGGGAGGCAGGAGCGCGAGTGAGGCAAGCAGAAACACGCAATACATGGCCAGGCCAGGTCCAGAACCAATACAGTCACTTCTGCCCAGACTCCTTTGGTCAAAAGGAAATGAAATGATCTACACTCAACATCAATAGGGTGGAGGTTCATTCTATCTCTAATGGGAGGAACTACAAATCCACATTTCAAAGTATATGCAGGCATGGAAAGTGAAAACTTGGGAACAATAATGTCTACTGCTGCTCTCAGCCTGGGACTTCCCAGGTTACCTCCAATGGCACTGAGATACATTTCTTCTCAAGATGGCTAATAGGAATGATATGACCCAGCAGGTAAAAGCTATCCTTAACTTCAGGAATCAAATTTTGTCCTTGCATGTTCCTTAATGTTATGCAGATGCATTAATGATGACTATTACTTACAAACATCCAAGTGGGCAATGGTTCCCAGAGTGATAGTCTACTCTGCAAGAAATGGGGAATAAAAACAGCCCTAGAAAGAATGCCATTTGCAGTACCTTTTTACTGTGCCTTAAATTTGGAATGAGTCGGGTGCGGTGGCAGGCCAGTAATCCCAGCAGCTTTGGAGGCTGAGGCAGGAGGATTAAGTTCAAAGCCAGCCTCAGCAATGGTGAGGCACTAAGCAACTTAGTGAGACCCTGCCTCTAAATAAAATACAAAACAGGGCTGGGGATGTGGTTCAGTTGGTTGAGTGCTCCTGAGTTCAATCCCCGATACAAAAAAAAAAAAAAAAAATTTTTTTTTTTTTAAATGCTTACAAAGCTACATAAATTCTTTGGTTCAAACTGGTGGCGATGGTTGCCGTGTCTTAGAACTCAGGAATTCACAAAACTCCGTCTGAACTAAGAGGATCTCTGATTAGCTATCATGCTACCCAGGTTTCTCCTGCATTTTAAGAGTAAGCATCTCAAATAAGAACAAGCGCTCCCAGTGCTGCTTAAGAAAGGAAGATTCACCCCCACCCTGTAAACAGAAAGGCAATAATAACTTTAAAAAAGAGATTACTCAATTCTTTGGTTCTTCAGGGATTTAAAGAACAGCGGAGCCTCTTGTGGTTCTCTGACCTTTGAGCCTTACTCTAGGGTTATTTCCATGGTTCCCACGTTCCTTTCAAGTTCAGCTATCGCTCATATTGCTCAGGGTTTCTTCTTCGTTCAAAAGTGGCTGTGAAACAGCAAAAGAGAAAGACTGGAGCCCAGAAGCCAACCTGGTGAATGCTGCGCCAAGCGCCAGGTCCCTCTCGGTGAGGCTGCCGACGCCCGAGGGGAGCCGAATCAGTCCCCGCGCGCACCGGGACAGTCAATGCTCTTTGTTAAAGCAACAAATACAAGAAAACGCGGCGGCGGGGAACGGTGGTGGCGGCGGGGAACAGATAGAGGGGTTTGTATGCATAACCCTGCCTAAGAAAGACCATTAATGAGACGCTCCAGACGCAGGACCGGGAGGGCACCGTGTCATTGGCTTTTGTGCACTTGAAGGCGCGTGAGTGCGCCCTGCGCAGAGGTTCCCCTTTGTGTGAAAGTGTGGAAACCAGAAGCGTGCAGCTTCTGCTGGGTTTTCGTTTTCGAATTCGCAGGCACTCGGGCCACAGACTCCTCCGCCACACTCTCCCTCAGTCTCGCATCGACACTGGGGCTAGAGTTACTTCTCCGTCGCCGACCCGGCGAGGAGCGACAAAGGCTCGGTGCGGGCGCCGGGCTCCCGGGGCAGCGCGAGGGGCCGCCCGCCGCGCTCCGCAGCTGCGCGCTGGGCCCCGCCGCCCGACCGCCAGCAAACGCGGGCACCAACCGCCGCGCGGCCGGGCCGTTGGGCGGGTGGTAATTTCTGGGAACGGGGCGGGGTCCGCGGGTGTACAAGGCCGGGCGTTTGCGAGCGGGGAGGAGCGGCGGCGCCGAGGGGCGCGAGGCTGCCGGGGCGGTGCGCCACGTGCGTCAGCGGCCGGGGCGGGGCCGGCGTCGCGCTCCTGCCCGCCCGCGCCCCCACCTTTCACTTAGCCGAGGCCGGGAGCGGGGAGCGGGAGAACACGACCCGGAGTTTTTGCGACCCTGGGTCCCCCACTGTCAGACCGCCCCAGTGCGGAGCGTCCCCTGAGGAGAAGGGCGGGAGTCCGGAGTTGGGGATGGGGGTGACAGGCGGGCCCGCGGAGGACTCGGAGAGTGGCGAGGGAGTGTGCGTGCCGTCCCGGCCGGCGGGGAGAGGCGGGCGGGCGCTGCAGGTGCACGCGCGGCTCCGCCGTCCCCACGCGCCTGCCCCGCGCGGCAGAGCCCCCGCGCCAGTCCGGGGCCGGAGCGGAGAGCGGCATGGGGAGCCCCCCAGGGGCAGGACAAGTAGCGAGCGTCTTTACCTGAGAAGGCGGGTTTGGGAGAAGTTGGGCGACGAGGGGAGGGCGGGATTCGAGAGCGCAAGGGGCAGGCTCGGCTGGCTGGCGGGGGCCGGGGCGGCGGGGCCCCGCGGGGTATAAATAGCCGGCCCGCGTTTGACAGGCGCTGCGGTGACTGGCGGTGCCGCCCCCCCGCCGCGTGGGGAGGGAGGAGCGCCCGGAGCGGGCGGGGTGGGGGAGGCGGACTCGAGTGTCCTGGTGGCGGCGGCAGGAGGCCGAAGGGGAGGAGCCGAGCGGGGGTGGAGGGAGGGGGCCGGGAGCGGGGCGGGGGCCACCAGTGCTCCCCGCGCCGGGCTCTGTGTCGCCGCCGTCGCCGCGGCGGTTGGGGGTCGGTGGGGCGGCGCGGGCGGGGGGCGCTGCGCGGGGCGGCGCGCCTCTGTTTTGTCTCCTCCTCTCCCTGTGGAGCGGCTCGGGCTGCCGGGGAGGCCCCGGCTCCCTCTGGACGCCCGGCCAACGGCGGCGGCAGCAGCGGCTAGTCCGCGGCCCTGCTGGGAGGGAAAGGGACGCCGCCGTCTTCCCGGCGACGTGGAGAGCAGGTAAGAGCGCGGGCCGCCGAGCTGGCAAGAGGGAGCGCGGAGGGCGCGGCGATAAAGCCCTGCCGTCCCGAGTGCTGCCGCCTCCCTCCGCGCCCCCGCCCCGCGCCTGTGTTGTTTGCTCCCGGCTTTGCGGAGGGGTTTTCCGGAGGCTGTGGCGGTGACACCGGCCGGGGGCTGGGGGAAGGGGACTCAGCGCCCCGGGCAACGGTCGGGAGCGGGACTTGGAGAAAGGCGAAGGCGCGCTGCGCGCCTGCCCGCGGGGAGCGCGGGGCGCGGGGCAGGGACGGGGTTACGGACCCCGGCGGGGGGGATGGGCCCGCGCAGCTGGTCGCGCCGTGTTTACATCTCGGCGCGAGTCACCTCTGGCGAGGAGCGGACTGCACTGACCCGCCTCGGCTCCCGGGGAGGCCAGGGCGGGGGTCCGGCTCCGGAGGAAGCGCGTCCTGGGAGGGTCTGTGTCGGCGGGAGGCTGCGGCCGGCGCCGGGGCTGGGCGGCGAGCTCGGGGCGGGACCTGGGAGGCTCCGGCCGCCCGGGGCGGCGGGAGGGCTGGACAGCAGTTTCCTTCCCCGTCGGGCCTTATCGCCGCCGCGTACCTTCCTTGCCTCCGCCGCCGGCTGGCACGACAGGTTGTACTCGGCCGTTCTTTTATTCTCGCTCTCCACGCCGGCCCCCTGCTGCCAGCTCCCCCTATTCCCGGGGGGTAGGGAGGCTCGGCTCTGCGCGGAATCTGTTTTAAACAAAACAAAAACGGGCTCAGTGACACGCACGTCCAGTGACCGCCTTCGGGGTCCTTCGCGGGCGGAGCTGGCCCTCGGGGACCGCGCTCCGGAACGTCGTGGGGGCGCGCGAGGGGTCGGCGAGGCTCTGCGCGGCTCCGGACGCGCTGGCCCCGCCGCGCTGTGCGCCGGGCAGCCGGCCCCCCTCGCCCCACTCGGGCGTTTTTATTCCGTCGGTAAAGGACAGAAAATGTTCCATAACACCAGGAGTGCTCCAGATTGCAGTTTCTGGTGTTCTTCGGGTGCCCGCGTCCCGGGCTGCCTTTGTAGGAGACAGGTCCCCCGAGAATAGCCTTTAAGTTCTTAGTACTTCATCAAATGAGCGCGAAGAGGGGGAGCCTCGTTGTAAAACGGAGCCCTCCTTTCTTGTGTTTTGAACACTTGCTTCACCTGTGTGGCTTAGATTTCAGTCCGGCGGCGAGAGAACAGTAACTGTGCGTTTGGCATCAGACTTGCTTTTCTTTTTATCCGAGTCTCCGTCGAGAGGCGAATTGTGTACTTTCTCCAGTGCCAGGAGCACAGAAGGTCGGCTCCACTGGGGTGGCTATGGAGCGCTGCTTCAGAAGGTGGAGTAGCTTTGTATGGCTGGAAAATAGTTATATTTAGGGGAATTTAGGAGGAATTGAAGTTTATATAAGGCAATACAGTTTACTGAGTGCATTCATATGAATGTAACTGAGACATCTAGTAGTTAAACACACAGTAAAAAATTGAAATTGGGTTTGAAATTTGAATATTTAATATTATCGTATTTTTAAACAGCCAATTATTTGTGTTATTCACTGTACCTCAGGTAAGGTGTACGCATGTAGAAAATAGTCTGAGTATGGTTAGAAAGAGTTTCAAACTGGGAGTTTTCTATCCTAAGTATCCCGAGTTGTGGTGGGGTGTGGTAGGCCCTGCCAGTGTCGATGGTTTACCTGCTCCCAAGTTCTGTACCTTTTTTTTGGGGGAGAGATAACAGCTTTGTTGAGATATGATTCACATGCCTTTCAGTTTGATTTAAAGTGTACAGTTAAGTGGTTTTTAGTGTATTCACAGAGTTGTGCAATCATTACCTTCAGCAGTTTTAGAACATGCTTATCACGGTATCAGTAGCAGTCGCCATTTCCCCCCCAACACTCTTAGTTCTAGGCATCCACCCATCACCTTTCTATCTGTAGATTTGCCTGTCCTGGAAATTTCGTGTAAGTGAAATTTACAATACGTTGTCATTTGTGACTGACTTCTTTCACAGTGTTTTAAAAATCTATGCATATTGTAGCACGTGTCAGTACTTCTTTTTATTGCTGAATAATATTCCATTGTATAAATATCCACTCATCAGCTGATGAACATTTGAGTTTCTTTTAACATTTTCTTTATGAATAATGCTGTGGCTGTATGTGTACAGTTTTTTTTTTTTTTTTTAATGTGGGCACGTTTTCATTTCTCTTGAGAGTATACACTTTATTATTATTATTGTTGTTTTTTTAATTTTTTGGTACTGGGGATTGAACTCAGGGGTACCACTGAGCCACATCCCTAGCCATATTTTGTATTTTATTTAGAGACAGGGTCTCGCTATTGCAGTTTGACTTTGAACTATGGATTCTCCTGCCTCAGCCTCCCTAACTGCTGGGATTATAGGCGTGCTGTGCATGTCTGGGAGTATACACTTATTCATTTTCAGTGTGTGATTCAATAATTTTTAGTAAATACATAAAATTCTGAAACAAGCCTATTTTAGAATAGTTTACTTCTTTCTCAAAGTTCTCTCTGGCCTGTTTGCAGTTACTTCTCATTCCCCTCATCCCTCAGCCCTAGGCAAGCACCATTTGTCTTGTCTCATAGATTTGCTTTTTCTGGGTATTTCATATGATGGAATTATACAATATGTAGTCTTTTGCACCTTTTTCCACTTAGCATGTTGTTTTAAGATTCAGCCATACTGTAGCATGTATTAGTATTAGGTTTTTATTCCTTTTTATTGCTGAATAGTAATTTTTTGTATGGATGTACCTCTTTTTGATATAGCTTGATCACTTGATAAATACTTGGATTGTTTTCATTTTTTGGCATATTTTAAATAATGCTCTGTGAACATTTAAGTCTTTATGTGAATACACGCTTTTGTTTCTCTTGGGTATATACCTGGGAATAGAATTACTTTGACATGTTTAACTTTTTTTTGGTACCAGGGATTAAACCCAGATGCACTTAACCACTGAGCCACATCCCTCCCCCCTTTTAATTTTTTTATTTTGAGACAGGGTCTCACTAAGTTGCTTAGGCCCTTGCTTTGTTGCTGGCTTTGAATTTGGGATCCTCCTGCATCATCCTCAGACTCTTCAGCCACTGGGATTACAGGCAAGTGCACTGTGCCCAGCATTTTTTTTTTTTTTATTATTTTTTTTTTTATGGTGCTGGGGATTGAACCCAGGACCTTGTGCATGTAAGACAAGCACTCTACCAAGTGAGCTATAGCTCCAGCCCCAATGTTGAAATTTTGAAGAAACTGCCAAACTGTTTCTTAAAGTGATTGTACCATTTTACATTCTTAACAGTAATGTATGAGAATTCCAGTTTTCTTCATATCCTTGACAATACTGTCTTTTTTATTATAGCTCTTTGAGTGAATATGAAGTGTTTAACTCATTGTAGTTTTAATTTCAATTTTCCTTATGACTCACAGTGTTGAGCATCTTTTCATATGATTATTACCCATTCATATATCTTTTTTGGTGACAACTGTTCAAATCTTTTGTCCATTTTTAAGTTGGATTGAATGACTTCTTACTGAGTCGTAAGAGTTTGTAATATATTTTGGGTATAAATTCTTTTTTAGATATGATTTGCAAATATTTCTTACTAGTCTGTGACTGCTCTTTACTCCTTTAAAAGAATTTTTTTTAGGTGTGATGGACCTTTATTTTATTTTTGAATTTATATGTGGTGCTGAGAATCGAACCCAGTGCCTCACACATGCTAGGCAAGTGCTCCACCACTGAGCTGCAATCCCAGCTCTTTTTTTTTTTTTTTTGTGGTACTGGGGATTGAACCCAGGGCCTCATGGTTACCAACTGAGCTATATCCCCAGCCCCTCCTTTGTTTTTTAATTGAGTATTAGGGGTTTTTGAAGCAAGTTTTAATTTGGATGAAATCCAGTTTTTTAATTTTTAATTTTATAGATCATGGTTTTGTTGTCTTATATAAAATCTTTGCCTAATCCAAATCCTGAGGATTTTCTCCTTTGTTTTCTTTTATAAGTTTTATAGTTTTAGTTCTTACATTTAGGTTTAATGATCTATTTTGAGTTAATTTTTCTGTATGATGTGAAACAAGGGTCTAAATTCTTCTTTTGCCTATGGATTATTCTAGTACTATTTGTTGAAAAGGTGATCATTTCCCCATTGATTATAAATGTACAAATTTATCTCTGTACTCTTAATTTTTTTCCATTATTTATATGTCTGTTAATTTCTTTATTAATCTTTATGAATTCATTGTGCTTTTTGGTAAGTTATGAAACCAGGTGGTATAAGCCTTCCAATTTTGTTTTTGTTTTTAAAAGTGTTTTGACTGTTTTGGGTCCTATGTAAAATTTTTAAGATTGGACTCTCAGTTTCTGCAAAAAAATCTGCTGGAATTTTCATTAGAGATTGCATTGAATCTATAAATCAATTTGAAGATAACTGTGGTCTTACCATACTGAGTCTTCTAATATATGAACTTGAAAATTTCTTACAATTTACTGATCATCTTCAACATTTATCTACAATAGTGGTTTGTATTTTTCAGTGAACAAATCCTTCATTTCTTTTCTTTTTTTTTTGGGTGCTGGGGATCGAACCCAGGGCCTTGTGCTTGCAAGGCAAGCCTCTACCGACTGAACTATCTCCCCAGCCCCCCATTTCTTTTTTTAAAAAGTATTTTATTGTAGTAAAAACACTAAAGGTCAGATCTACCCTCACATTTTTTTTTGGTACCAGAGATTGAACCCAGGGGTGTTTAGCCACTAAGCCACATCCCCAGCCCTTCTTGTTTTTTATTTTGAGACAGGGTCTCACTAATTTGTTTAGGGCCTTGCTTAGTTAGTTGCTGAGATTGACCTTGAACTTGCTATTTTCTGCCCTTGGCCTCTGAGCCACTGGGATTACAGGCATGTGCCACCATGATGGTACCCTTAACTTTTTAAGTGTATAATACAGTATTGTTAACTATAGGCAAAATATTGAATCACAGATCACTAGAATTTATTCATCTGGCATAACTGAAACTTATGTCCATTGGTCTTTACTCCTCCCACCCCAGCCCCTGGAAGTCACCATTCTGCTGTCTTTGAGTTTCACTTTTAGATACCTCATAATTGAATGTATTGTCCTATGTCTCACTTAGTAAAATGTTTGGGAAGTTTGCCCACGTTGCATATTGTGCAATTTCCTTCTTTTTAAAGGCTCAGTAATATTTCGTTGTGTGTATATACTACATTAATGCTACTTTTGATCAGTTCATGCCTGAGTATTTTATTCTTTTTGATGCATTTGTGAATGGAATTGTCTTTTAAAAATTTGTGTCAGATTTTTGTTGCTTGTATAATAGAAATAGTTGATTTTTGCCAGAGGATCTTGTATCCTTCAACTTCACTGAAATCATTTCGTGTGTGTGTGTGTGTGTGTGTGTGTGAATTCCTTAGTATTTTCTACATATGGTATCATGTCTCTGTGAGTAAAATAGTTTTACTTCTTCCTTTCTAATCAGAATGCATTCCTCTTTCCCTCCCTTTCTCCCTCCCTCTGCCCTCTCCTTTCCTTCCTCCCTTTCATGACTTGACCATCAGTACAAGGTTGATTAAAAGTGGTAAGAGCAGGCATCTGCACATTCTTATGAAGAAAGAATTGTCTTTTATCATTAAGATTGTAATGCTGGATATTATTTTTACAGATGCTACCATAATTGGTAAAGGAAGTTCCTTTTTATTTCTAATTTGTTCAGTGTTTTTGTCATGAATTTTTTCAAGTGCTTTTTGTATTATTAGCATGACCAGCTGTGAGTTTTCCCAGGACTTTCCTGGATTTAGGTCTGAAAGTCTCAGATCTTGGGAAGCCCCTCAGTTCTGGACAAATCAGTAAGGTTGGTCACCCTAGTGTTTGAGATGATCATGTGGTTTTGTCCTTTATTTGGTTAATATTGTATATTGCTATTTGATTTTCAGGTGTTAAATTAACCTTGTATTCCTTGGGAAAATGGAACTTGGTCATTGTATATAATTATTATATTTTGCAGAATTAATTTGCTGATTTTGATTGAACATTTTTGCATCTACATTTTTAAGGGATGTTGGTCTGTATATTTCTCTTAAAAAAATAAAAAATAAAAAATGATTTTTTGCAGTGCTGGAATGGAACCCAGGACCCAGAGCCCAGTGCATGCTGGGCAAGTACTCTACCACTGAGTTACCAGCCTTGTATATTTGTTTTCTTGTGATAATCTTTGGATTTGGCACAAGAGCAATGCTGGCTCAGGGAATGAATTGAGCATTTCTGCTTCTCTTCTTTGTGAAGGATTGGTGTTATTGCCTTATTGAATATATTTGATAGAGCTTACCAGTGAAAGCATCAGGGCCTGGGTTTTTCTACTTAGGAAATTAAAAATTACTGATTGATTTATTTAGTTGCAGAACTATTCAGCCCCTGTCCTAATTTTTGAGTTAGTTTTACTGATTATCTAGGGATTTGTCCATTCATCTAGGCTGTTTGTTTTGACGTACAGTTCATGATATTCCTGTATGTACTTTTAATTTTGCTAGGGTTGGGAGTGATGTCTCTTTTTCATGCCCTGAGTTCTAGCATGTATCCTTTTTCACTGAGTCTTTCTGGCTTTGTCAATTTTATTGCTCTTTTTAAAGAAACAGGTTTGGTTCAAGTCTTAATTTTTTTTTGGTATGGTTTTTCTGTTTTCAGTTTCACCCGTTTCCATTTAAGTCTTTATAGTTTCCTTCTTTCTACTTACTTTGTGTTTACTTTGTCTTTATTTTTCTAGTTTATTATAATAGAAGTTTAGGTTATTGATTTGAAATTTTTCTTCCTTTCCAATTTAGGAACTTAAAGCTGTAAATTTCCCTGCAGGCACTAGTTAGTTAAATTCAGTAATTCTGATATGCTTTTTAACAGTTTTATCCAGTTCAAAATATTTTCTAGTTTCTTTGGCGATTTCTTCTTTGGCTGTGATTTATTTAAAAATGTGCAGTTCAATTTCCAAACATTTGAGGATTTCCCACATTTCATTCTCTTGTTAATTTCTAATTCAATTTAATTTCCTTATTTTATAGCCAAACTATGGAGCTAACCTAGGTGTCCATCAGTGGGTGAATGGATAAAGAAAATATGGTATATATACACAATGGAGTTTTACTCAGCCATAAAGAAAAATGAAATTGTGGCATTTTTTGCAGGACCATCATGTTAATAAGCAAATTAAGTCAAACTCAGAAAGTTAAGGATCCTATGTTTTCTCTCATGTGTGGATGTTAGCAAAATGGAAAAGAAAAGTGGGAACAGATGTCATGGTAATCAAAGGGAGATCAGTAGAGGAAAGGGACCAAGGGGTGTGAGATAGGGAGGGAGGGGGGAATTGCTGGGGAGTGATACTGGCCAAATTATATATATATATATATATATATATATATATATATATATATATTTTTTTTTTTTTTTTTTTTTTTTTTTTTGCGGTACTGGGGATCGAACTCAGGGCCTTGTGTTTGCGAGGCAAGCACTCTACCAGCTGAGCAAATTATATTTTTATATTGTGTGGGTGTACGAATATGTAACAATAAATCCCATCATTATGTACAACTACAATGCACAAGTAAAATTTTTTTAAAAAATTTATTTATTTATATATGGTGCAGAGAATCAAACCCAGTACCTCACACATGCCAGCCACAACCCCAGCCCCACCAGTAAAAATTTTGAAAAAAACTTCCTCATTGTGGGAGAACAAACTATATGATTTTTCTCATTTTCAGGTTTTTGAATTGTTTTTGGTGTGTAATGTGTTCTGAGCAATATTGTTTATGTTGGGGAATATGAATTTTGCTGTTACTGGTGGAATAGTCTCTAGATGCCAGGTCAAAATGGCATAGTTGTGATAGTGTTTAAAAGCTCATTTTTCTGTGCTAATTTTCTATGTAGCGATTCTGTCAATTATTGTCCAAATATTTATTTTTTTGCAAAAATATTTGTGTCAATTTTTATTTCATGTTTTTTGGGCTCTGGTTTTTGTATTCATATATAGTTGTTTTTATCTTTTTTTTTTTTTTTTTTTTTTGTGGTGCTGGGGATTGAACCCAGTGCCTTGTGCACTGTGCATCCCCAGCCCTGTTTTTATCTTTTTGATGAATTGACTTTTATCACTGTAAAATCTCTTGCTCTCTAGTAATATATATTTGGGGACTGGGAATTGAACTCTGGGCCACTGAACCACTGACCTACATCCGCAGCCCTATTTTGTATTTTATTTAGAGACAGGGTCTCCCTGAGTTGCTTAGCGCCTCCCCATTGCTGAGGCTAGCTTTGAACTCTTGATTCGCCTGCCTCAGCCTCCTGGACTGCTGGGATTACAGGTTACAGGCATGTGCCACTGTGCCCCGCTGTTCAGTAACATTTTGATAGTTAACTTTTTCAACTCTTTTATACTTAGTGTTTCCATGGGATATCTTTTTCTGTCTGTTCACTTTCAACCTATTTATTTTATCAATCTGAGGTATGTGTAGAGGTAGCATGTAGCTAAATACTTTGGTTTTTTTTTTTTTTTTTTTTAATTCTTGCCCTTTGATTAGAGTTGAATTCCTTCACAATCACTGTAAATCATCATTAGATTTATTTCTGCAGTTTTGCTGTTTTTCCATATTTCATTTTTTCCCATACATTCTTTTTAAAAATATTTTTAGTTGTAGACAGACACAATACCTTTATTTAATTTTTAAAATTTATATGTTGATAGACATTTATTTTATTCATTTATTTGTATGTGGTGCTGAGAATCAAATCTGGTGCCTCACACATGCTAGGCATGCGCTCTACAACTGAGCCACTGCCCCAGCCCCATATTTCATTTTTTAAAAAGAATATTTATTTGTTCTCTGTTACTTATTTTATAGCTAATAGATATTTTCTACTGTATAATTTGAATTCTTTTGTTTTTTAAACTATATTGTTTGAATTACTAGGGATTACGATGTGTCTTAATTTATTACTATTTACTATAATTAAATTACAACATATAGAAACTTTGCTCCAGAATAGCTTCATTTCTTCTCTTTATTTGTTAGTATTATCACATATTATATTTTCATGTGTTATAAACCAACAGTGCAGTAATTTTGTTTTGTTATGTTTTTTGTCTTTTGGAGATGGGTCTCGCTGTGTTGCCCAGATAGGTCTCAAACTCCTGGGTTCCAGTGATCCTCCTGTTGGAATTCTTGGAAGTACTCAAGCCTCTGAGGCTTTCTTTCTCTTTTTATTTTTTAGGTTTGCTTTTCTAGTCTTCAGAATTTGTCATTTCTGTTGATATATCAAGTTCATTGACTTCAGCCATCGCAAATCTGCTGTTGAACCTGCTGGTGAATTTTTAATTTTAGTTTTATATTTTTCAACTTTGTAATTTCCATCAGGTTCTTTCTTATAATTTTTGTACCTTTAATAAGATGGTCTGCTGTATGATTCACAACTGTCATATTTGCCTTTACTTGTTTAAACATGGTTTCCTTATTTGGAGATAAATTTGTTGTGATACCCAGGATTGAACCCATTCAGGGCCTTGTGCATTGTAGGCATGTGTTCTATCACTGAGCTGTATCTCCAGCCTAAAATTAAATTTCAGATAGAGGGTGTTATCTGAACTGTTCATTAAATCCTAAAATGGTGTTTATTTCTGCATTATCCAGTCCTTACCTATATTTCATAACACAAAGATGTATTGCTCATCAATGCTAAATCTTATTTGAGTTTTATTTAAACAATTAAGTTTGCTTATAATTACTAATGTTTATTGACATGTAGGATCATTGTACATTTTGTAAGATTCATTCTGAAATCTCAAGTCAGTCTCTGAACTGACTGGATAGTATATTTCACTGCATAATTGTCACATATATTGTCATATTTTTTTAAAAAAGTGAGTTACAACCATTGTGTGCAGCTTTAAAAAATTGTGCCAGTATTAGTTAAAAATAATTTATCGCTAAACTGTCTTTGGTGCAAGTTTAGGATGCAAAGAATACTTATATGTTAAAATTGAATAGTGCAAATCAAAGCACATCATTTCTTTGTGACAGTTTAGGAAGCATTTTTCACATCTGGAAAAAAGTTTACAAAGCTGTTATTGATTTGTGCATTATAGTTGAAATATTACACTAGAGAAAATTTATAATAGTGTTGTAGAGTATGGACTTTTAATCTTCTGTGTCTGAAAGTTCTGCACTACCGTGTTGATTTCATTGTCTGTTGTGTTGTCCTCAGTGCCACTCATTTCAGTTGTGCTTCCCGTTAGTACTGTCCCGCTCTAAAGAAACCATGCAGGTGGATTTTTGGAAACATACTGACCTTGTGCACATGCACTGAGAATTCTAGGCTCCCAGCTCCCAGTGCGAGAGAAGACAAATGCTCATCTGTGCCAATGGCAGATACAGTGCTGCTCTACCTACCCTTTTTTTTCTTCTTTTTTTTTTTGTACTGGGGATTGAACTGGGGGCACTCGACCACTGAGCCACATCCCTAGCCCAATTTTGTATTTTATTTAGAGACAGTCTCCCTGAGTTGCTTAGCACCTCACTTTTGTTGAGGCTGGCTTTCAACTTGTGATCCTTCTACCTCAGCCTCCCCAGCTGCTGGGATTATAGGCATGTGCCACCGCGCCTGTCTCTGCTCACCTTTTTTTTTTTTTTTTTTTTTTTTTTTTTTTTTTATCGTGCTGGTGATTGAACCCAGGGCCTTGTGCATGCAAGGCAAGCACACTACCGACTGAGCTATCTCCCCAGCCCACTGCTCAGCTTTAAGTGGAGTGATGAACAGAATTATGCCATGCAACCATTACACAACAAAAGGTTATTAACTTGTTTTTGGGCTGAAAACAAAAACAAAAAACTGGTATAATGATTATGTGGTGAAATATGGTAGCATGTCTACTGGTTGATCCATATTTCCTGCTGTTAACCAGTTCTCTTATGGTGGGTGCTAATGAATAGGGGGAAAAGCCCAGCAAAAGCCAAAAGAAGCTTAAGTAAGCAATATAACATGTTGGAATAATTAGAAAATACCAAAATCTTCATGTCAGTCTGCAAATTTAATAGTGTAGTATTTGGAGGTGGTGATGTACATCTGTGAACCCAGTGATTCAGGAAGCTGAGGCAGAAGGACCACAAGTTTGAGGTCACACTGGGCAACTTAACCAGGCCCTGTTTTGAAATTAAAATACAAAAGGGGAGGGATGCCTGGGGGATGTAGCTCAGTGGTGTAGCGCCCTGGGTTCAATCCCCAGTGCTACAAAAAATCAAAAACTAAAATAGTAGAATAGTGTTCATAGGTTTTATGTCCTTGAAAAATTGCAGGAAACAAGGAAAATGCTGTCCTTGTTCTCATGGAACTTACATTCTAGAAGGGGAGACAGATGTTAAACATCTAAACAATGTCAGTGATAAATACAATGAAGAAATAAAAAAGGGTAATATGACATCAAATAGAGAATGATGGAATTGAAATATACTTTGAGGGAGGGGAGAAATGAAGGAAATATCTTTCTGAAGTGGTAGTTGACTTGAGTTCTACCTGAGGGTGAAGAGGATTCCTTCCGTTAACAGTTGGAGGAATTGCAAAGACAAAAAGTAAACAGTGGGCTTGGTGCTTCGTCTGAGCAGGACCAGTGGGCTGGAGTTCATAAAGCCAGGGAGGGGAGGAAGGTGTCTGAGTGAGAGTGGGCGGGGCTGACCCTGGAAGGATCTTTATGTAGACTTGTTGAAGAGTTTACCATTTATTATTTCCTCTAAATGCAGTAGATATCCACAGGAAAAATATTGCAGTGGCTTTCATTCTTGACCAGAGTTAATTTACAGCTCAGTATGTAATTTTGTTTTGAGTGAGAGCTAATATTATATTTAGGATTTTTTGTAAATGATTTTTAAGCCTTTAAAGAATATCAGGAAAAATCACTTTGTTTCTTGAAATTTAACTATCGAAAAAATAAAATATCAATATCTGTAGAACTTTAAATTTGTAGTACAGTTATAGCAATGACAAGGATTCTTTAAACAACTTTAACTGAAATAGTTAAACCGCCTTCTAAAATCAAGGGCCGCTTCCTCATACTGAGAATTAAAGCTCCAAATTGTTTTAACTTCTAAACTTCCTGATAACTCCTTTTCTGCACTTCCTCATACTGAGAGTAAAGGAGGTCTGATGGACACATTCTTGCCCAGCTAAATCTACATGTGTGTATTTCCTGCTTTTTGTCCTACTTGGTGGCCTCTTATAATACCTTTCCTGGCCCATCAGTTTTCTAAAGATAGAAATTTGAAATAAAAATTTCTTCTCGGGCTGGGGAGATAGCTCAGTCGGTAGAGTGCTTGCCCTGCATGCACAAGATCCTGGGTTCCATCCCCAGCACCGCAAAAAAAAAAAAAAAAAAAAAAAAAAAAACCTTCCTTCCTTCAAAGCTACCTTGAGTAAAACCCATTTTGCTACTGATTTGACTCTGAGCGTTTGTGGAGGAGGATGGGTGGTGGACATGGTCTATGTCTGTCCCCCCACTCCACCCCCCCATGCCCCTCCCCCTGCGTAGCAGTTCTACATAGATAGCATCATAACCAGTTTATATGACTGTCATAAAATTATAATTCCAACTGTTTATGGGTCAAAATGAACAGATAATATCTTGTAGTTGTATGGTGACTGATTTTCCAAATATTTTGGTAATAAATACTGTTTCCTTTTACTAGTTCACTATTAAAAACAGTGAAGCCAGCCAGGTGTGGTGGCACATGTCTGTAATTCCAGTAACTGAGGAGACTGAGGCAGGAGGATCACAGTTGGGGATCAGCCTCAGTTTAACAAGACCCTGTCTCAAAATAAAAAAGAACCAGCGATGTAGCTCACTGGTAGAGTACTTGTCTGGTATGCGTGGGACCCTGGCTTAGATCCCCAGCACTGCAAACAATAACAACAAAACCCCAAACAAAAAAATCCAATGAAGTTATTTTTGTGTGATATAACATAAAGTAATATAAAATACCTAGTCTTACTTCACATTTGACTTGTATATTGTCCTTCAAGGTTTTATGTGAGGGCTGGGAGGATGTAACTTAGTGATGTTTGCCTTGCTTGCTCAGACTCCTGTGTTTGATCCCCAGCTGCAAAAAAAAAAAGTAAAAAAAGAAAATTAAAAAAGCTTTATGTAAATAAAAATTTTCAAGATAAATTACCTTTCTAGAGTATCATTGTTGGTTACTTTTTTAACCTGCTTTTTAATGGTGAACAGTACCTCCAGTATTTCTCATTATGTTGTATGTATATATCATGTTCAGTTGCTGATATATGGAATCCAGAAATTTTCGGAATAAACTATCTATGTCAGATCAACCTAGACATACCATAATTTGAAGGGTATTTAAAAATTACTCCAATTCTGTGTTAATATCTTACCATGTCTGTGACTTTCCACAGTCTTCCTCATCACTCCCATCAACTCACTGATCTTTAGGTCCTTAAGTCTTTTTATCATACTGGATAACAATACGTGGGGACTATTTATACTATAATAGTTGTGGTAGCTATGAAGTAATTTCAGTTATTTTCCCCCTTCTGCAAATGAGTCAGATCTAGAGAAGTTTAATAACTTGCTGTTTAGAGGAGTTAACATAGTAGGTTGAGGTGGTCATCCTTAGAAAAGTTGGCCCTTGGCTGGCCTCTGGGAACTTGACCCTCACAGTGCTCCCAGAATCTATGCAAATAGTATGTTATGATGAACACCAGCTTTCCTTCTGTGGATCTGGAATTTTGGTACTGGCTAGGCAGAGGGTCCTGTGACCAGGCCCCTGCAAAACTTCAGGTGCTGATTCCCCACCATCCAGTGGGTTTCCCTGGATGTAAACATGGCAAACATCTTGCTCTATTTTTGTTGCTAGGGGAGTAAGCTCTGTGTGACCTCTTATGGAAAGGAGTGATTCCTCCACATTTCACTTGTTCTTTCCCCCTTATGACTTGCTGTATATTCTTACTACAGCTATGAGTACAAATATATGCTGAATTCTGTGAGTTCTAGAAAAATCTTCACAGAGAGATGATCTTGGGGACCCTGACACACTTCAGATGAAGGGAGATACTGGCCTACTGAAGCTGACAGTTGATGTGTCAGTTTCTGCGGAAGAAGTTTACTTCTTTTGCCTGGCGATTTGAGTCCCAGATGCACTTGTTCGTCCATTCATCCACAAGTGTGTTTTACAGACATTATACCTGCTGTACCTGTTCTGGGCTTGTGGAGGAAGCCAGAGCCTCAGCCTAATTAGGTAGAGGGTGGTAGTGCTGTAAGCAGCTGAGGCTTCATACTGGGAAACTAGGTGCACTTTGTTTTTCATAGTTCCTTCTGCAGGGATCCTTGTTACTTAGCATCATAAAAAAAGTTTGTTTTGCTTTCCGGAGGCCTTTTATTTGAAAGATAGGTGAATTTGAATTAGGATACCAGGCATGTTTGAGAATCTTTGTTTCTTGAAAATACAGTATTTCAGGCCAGCATTTTTTTCTAAAAACCATACCAACTCTTAAGAGGGCAACAAGAAAAACAATTGAAAGACAATTGCTAATGGGCTACTTTTCCCCAAAGGCCTTTAGAATTTGTGGAACAGAATTTGTGAGTTAGGTAATTCACTAATAAGCAGATACCTTTATTTTTTGGAAAGAGAAGCCGCCTCCGTAATATACTTACATAGATAAGATATGTGTTAATTTCCACTTAACGTATCTCAAGACTTCTTCTAATCTGTTTGTTATAAGCCAATAAGGGAAGTAGGAGAGAGATTCTCGGGGCAGGTAGGAAGGAGTTCTGTATGATTCCTTTGCGGTTTTAATTAAAAACCAACACCCCCTCCCCCGCCCCCCAAGAAACAGCTCGAAGGACTGGAGGTATAATGCAGTGGTAGAGCACTTACCTAACATGCATGAGGCCCAGGGTTCAAATCTAAGTATGAAAAAGAAAACAAACAAACAAAAAACAAACCAAGAAAGCAACATCTTGCATAATCATGAGACAGAAGAACTTTAAAAGCTGCAGTCCTTGGGTTGACAGTCTCTCACTTACCTGCTGTTTGGCCTTGAGAAAGTTACTTAACACACCCCTGTGTCTCAGTTTCTCCACATAAAATGGGAATAATATCCCTTGTAGGATTGTGTAGATTAATTGAATGATTATGTATGAGTTTAGAATAATACTTAGCACAGAGTAAGTGCTCTATGAATGTTAGCTATTACTGTCTCTTAATTGTTTGGAAGAAGAAATAACACTCTTACCTAATCTGTTTATTGACTTTCCTCTAGGATCGATTCATATCCTGTCAAACCAGAATATTAACAGCATTCTTTTAAAGGGCTGTTCTTCTTGCTGCTTTTTTAAATCTTGAAAGTGAAGAAATTGGCAAAGGTTAGAATTACCTGCACGAGGGTTTTCAGAATGACAGTTGCTGAACTGTAGTTCATCCCTCTGTAAAAAGAAAGCTTCTCTTTGCTTTGTTGGACAGAACCGAATTAGATTTTAGATTTTCCTTTTTTTTTTTTTTTTTTTTTTTTTTTTGTGGTACTGGGGATTGAACCCAGGGCTTTGTGCTTACGAGGCAAGCACACTACCAACTGAGCTATATCCCCAACCCTCTTCCTTTCTTTTTTAATACCAGGTATTGAACCCAGGGACACTTAACCACTGAGCCACATCCCCAGCATTTTTTATTTTTTATTTTGGGATAGCCTTGCTAAGTTGCTGAAGTTAGGTTTGAAACTTGTGATCCTCCTGCCTCAGCCTCCCAAGCTGCCTAAATTATAGGCATCCACCACCATGCCTGGCTAGGTTTTCTTAATAATGGGGAATCTGCCATATTTCCTGATTACTTCTAGCTCCAGCATCCAGTAAAGGAATTGCTTGACTACCTCAAGCTAGTTGAAACCATCTTTTTTTGTGTGTGTCTTGTTTTGGATGAACAAGAGGCTATTGTGACCAGATCTGAGACTTTTCAAACATCTGAGCAATGTTCAGGGCATAAGTTTTGATTCTGATTGTTACTTTTCTCCAAACCTAAACCTCTACATCTGTATCCTTTTGTCTAGTTCTCACTTGGTTTGAAAATTTTCTTGTTCAAAGAATTCAAATTGCTAAATACATTTGTTTCCACAACTTAGTATTTCTTACAGGGTATTCATGGAGTAAGAAATTCATAAGTTGAAGCCTGTTGATATTAAGAACTGTATTGTGGAGCTGGAGTCGTAGCTCAGTGGTAAATCGCTTGCCTGGCATGTGTGAGGCACTGGGTTCGATTCTCAGTACCGCATATAAATAAAATAAAGGTCCATTGACAACTAAAAAATATATGTATATAGAGATAGATATAGATTTGTCTGTATATCTATATCTATATATATAAAAGAACTGTGTTGCTTATCTTAAGCCTCAAGATACATTGGATTTTAAGATGTGTTGAATGGGAATCATTCGTCTATATACTTGGTCTGACCCTTAGTGTTGCTGCCTCAGAATCTGAGTGTATGTGAAATGGCAACAGAGCGATTAAGAGGATAAAAATATTCAAAGGGTGTAGCTAGGCAGCAATATCATTTTTAGCTCCCCTGGTGACTGTGCATACCCAGGTCAGGTTGATTGGGTTTTCTCATCTCTGTGCTCGTCAAGTCTTTAAATAGCTAACGTTTGATTATTTAGTGTATTTTTAAAAATATCTACTCGTTTATTTGTTTTTTGTGGTAGTGGGGATTGAACCCAGAGGTGTTCTACCACTGATCTATGTACTCAGCCCCCTTTTTTAAAAAAATTTGAGACAGGGTCTTGCAAAGTTGCTGAGGCTGGCCTTGAATTGGAATTCTTCTGCCTCAGCCTACTGAGTAACTAGGTGTATACTGGGGAGTATAAGTGTGTGACTTAGAGTATTTTAGGTGATACTTCTATTTAGAGTTTCACCATCATAAAACAGGTTGAACAAGTCAGCATTGATTAGGTTATATCTGGGAATGTGGCCAGTCAAGTTGTTTGGTTGAAAATTTCTAGAAAAGCCAAAACATGCCGGGAAAGGAAAGCATCAAGATATCCTAACCAGAATTTAGTTCACAAATTATTTAAATTTACTTCCTGGCTATGTTTTTTTTTTTTTGGTGTGTCTATGTGCACGTGCGCACATGAGCGTGTGTACTATGTATATTGCATGAGATATATATATATGATTAAGAAGACATATCTTAATTGTATGATCCAGTGTCAGAGCCACGAGTAAATGAAAAATTTTAAAGATACTGTTGTCCATGATATGGGGCTCTAAAATGTATAAAACTGTTTGGCAATTTCTATAGATCACTTAGTTTTCCATTTAGCCTCTCTTTTTTGTTTTTGTTTTTTTCCTTCTGTGAAATTAACTCTAAGGTGTCCTCCAGATTAAAAGAGCTTTCCTGCAATTTTCCTTATCCTGTACATTTCTGGCATACAATTTTAAATATTTGAATTAATCACTAAAACAACCCCCAGGAGATGAGCTCTTATTGGCAAAATTGCATTGTTTATCTCCAATTCTGAGTTTTGGGCCCCAATTTTTCTAAACTAGTCCTTCTACTTGTTTTTTTCTCAGTGATTTCATTGTCATTTGTGAAAGGAAGTTCTTTCTTTAAAAGATTCATTAGTACTTTTCTATCCTTTTAAAATGTAATTTTCTCTTAAAATTATAAGAATGAATATTTGTTTTGCATGAGAAACAGTTAATTTACATTGATATAAATATATAAAATGTATATAAGTATATATAAATATATTAATATAAATATTTATAGAAATGTATATAAATATATATTTTCTGTGTGGTGGGGGTTACTGGGAATTAACACAGGGGCTCATGTATATTAGGCAAATGCCCTCCCACTAGCCACATACCTAACCCTATGTCACTTGATATGTTTTTATACATATATAATGTATATTTATATACACATATTTGTTTATATACACACGTGCACACACACTCTATTGCTGAACTATATTCCCAGCACTCCCCCTCCCCCTTTTTTGAAAAAAAAAAATTGAGACAGTGTTTCACTAAATTGCCCAGGTTGACCTTGAACTTTGCATCCCACTTAACCTCTTGAGTGGCTGGGATTATAGGTGTGCACCACCATCCCAACTGTATTGTTAAGCTATATTGTTACGTGTTTATCTGAAGCTTAATCATTGTCATATTATCTCTGTGTTGTCCCTGTACCAGTGTCTTATGATTCTATATTATGAAAAAGTTAATGTGACATCATTCATGCTCATAATGTGCCCAGCACTTTAAACAATGAAAAGAACTAAATACATCTACTTCTTAGAGTTATTTTACTGTCTTATAATGGATAAGGAAATTGAAATTTAAAGAGTTTTAAGTTTCTATCCAAGATCACACAGAGGTAAGACTCATTCAAATATTTATTGAGCTCCTGTTGTGTTCTGGGGATGCAGTGGCTAACAGATTTTTAACTCTTAAATCTTAGTAGCTCTTTATGAGTACAGTAAAAATAGTCTCTATTTAATAAGGGGATAATTAAATCAGTTTCACAGGGCCATTGTAAGGATGAAAAGATAATGCATAAAAGTGCTTGGGTGTTCTGGGTGCAGTGGTGCACACCAGTACTCCCACAGCAACTTGGGTAGTTGAGACAGGAGGACCCAAGTTCAAGGCCAGCCTTAGCAAGATCCTGTCTCAAAAAAACAAAAAAGGGCTGCGAATGTGACTCAGTGGTAAGACACCTCTGGGTTCATTTTCCAGTACCAAAAACAAAACTCTAGTTTATTGAAGTTTAATTCAGGTATAATAAAATTCACCCTTAGATTTCTGAGTTTGTCACTACCATAATCAAGCTATAGAACGTTTTCCTCATTCCAGAAAGTTTGCTTATGTCCTTTTGAGATCAGAATCTCCTAACTAATCTTTTTTTCATAGTTTTAGCTTTTCTTGCATGTCATATAAATGGAGTCAGGCTTTCTCTGTCTGATCTGTTAGGTTGTATAGATATATTTACTGCACACCTAAGCGAACTGACCCACTTCCTGATACGGCTTTTTCATAAATTGGGAATTGTATTAAGTAATTTTTTTTTTTTTTTTTTTTTTTTTTGCGGTACTGGGGATTGAACTCAGGGCCTTGTGCTTGCGAGGCAAGCACTGTACCAGCTGAACTATCTCCTCAGCCCTGTATTAAGTAATTTTAAAAAATTAGTGGCACGGTGGCAAAGGCCTGTAATCCCAGTGGCTCAGGAGGTTGAGGCAGGAGGATCACAAGTTCAAAGCCAACCTCAGCCAAAGTGAGGTGCTAAGCAACTCGGTGAGACCCTTCTCTAAATAAAATACAAAAATAGTGCTGGGGATGTGACTCAGTGGTTGAGTGCCCATGAATTCAATCATTGTTACTCCCTCCCTAAAAACAATAATTAAAAAAATTAACACCACTTGGAAAGTTGTAGAAAAGAGTTTGTCAAATGATTAGTAATGAATATTCAACTTTCATATTTAAAAAGAACCAATTCAGGTAAGCAGTTTTCATACTGTGGATGGGAAACTAATAAATCAATACAGGTTTTTAATCTTTTGGACCACAAAAAAGTACAAAATTAGGTGAATTATAATTCTTGACTTATTATACACTTGAAAAATTAGCCTGAACATGACTGGTGTTTGTCTGTTTTGTATGATATAATTTACCATGAAAAGTGGAACCTTGACAAAAACTCACGTTTACTCATGTGAGCCTTACTAGAATTTATTTAAAAATCTTTAATAGAATTTTGGTTGTGTGTATTTCTTGTAAGCGTTCCTTTGCCCTCCCCTCTTATTTCTTTGGAAGAGCGATGCAAATAACTTTCCCCATTTTCTTTCAGTTTGTTTTGATTTCTGTTACTGTAAATTATAGAACAAGTTGGGATAGTCAGACTTAGTAATCTTTTGTTGTTTGCTTTCCATGTCTTATAATGTTTCCCCAGCTGTGAGTTCATGAAGACACTCTATATTTTCTTCTAATTAAAAAAAAAAAAAAAATTTCTAGCTGGGTATGATAGCGCACACCTGTGATCCCAGTGACTGAGACTGAGGCAGAAGGATTGCAAGTTCAAAGCCAACCCTGGCAATTTAGGGAGACTCTCAGCATCTTAGACCCTTTCTCAAAATTAAAAAAGGGCTGGGGATGTTTGTGGCTCAGTGGTAAAAGTGCGTCTGTGCTCAATTCCCAGTACCAGCCCCCCCGAAAAAAGTTATTTTCTATATTTAGGTCTTTAGTATATTTGTACTTAAATTTGTTAGTTGCTAGAGGTAGTGACTTAATTTTTATATTGTATACATAATAATTTGTCCCAGAATCATTTTTAAAATACCCCTCTCTTTTAGTGATTTTGATGCTATCTTTGTCTTGTATTATTTTCAGTATTTTGTGACTCCTTTGTTCTGTTCCATTGGTATATTTGACTGCATCTATGCCATTACCTTATTGTCTTTACTGTAGACTAGGTAAGGAAGTTCTTCAGGAGGATTTTTACTCACTTACCCTTTGCTCTTTCACATACACTTTGCATTATATGTTTGTCTTTTTTTTTTCCGTAAGAACACTTTGGACTTTTGGGGTGGGGTTGTGGTTCAGTGGTAGAGCGCTTGCCTAGCTCATGTGAGGCCTTGGGATCGATCCTCAGCCTCACATTGGGAGGGCGGGGGGAGTAAATAAATAAATAAATAATGTGAAGGGATTATGTCTATCTACAACAACAACAAGAAGAAAAAAAAACCAAAAAAGCAGAATCCAAAAAACTCTGGACTTTTAACTGGAAATACATTGACTTTATAGATGAATTTGGTGAGTACTGATATTAAGATATTGAGCATTCTTATTCATGAACATGGTATCTCCAGATACATGACTTTAATTCCTTTTAGTAAATGTTATGATTTTCTTCACGAGGGTCTTTTTTTTTTTTTTTTTGGTGCTGGGGATTGAACCCAGGGCCTTGTACATGCGAGGCAAGCACACTACCAACTGAGCTACCAACCCCACAAAGGTCTTGATTACATCATTGGCTAGATTTATCTTTAGACATCTAGTTTTGTGGTTATTTTAAATAATATCCTTTAAAATTGTATTTTTAAATCTCTTGGTATATAGAAAAATAGTTGATTTCTATTTCTTAACATTTGACCAGGTAACTTGCAAACATTCTAATTACTATTATGTGAAAGTAATTTTTATTGTGAAAGGGTGTTGAGTTTTACTAAGTGATTTTTACTGCATCTACCAAGATGATGTGCTTGGAATCTATTGCTGAATAACATATTGCCTAAAACATTTATTGTGGGAATGTGGAGAAATTTTTTTTTTTTTTTTTTTGCAGTGCTGGGGATTTAAACCCAGGGCCATGTGCTTGTGAGGCAAGCACTCTTCCAAGTGAGCTATATCCCCAGCCCTCAATGTGGAGAAATTTGAATCTTCATACACTACTGGTAGGAATGTTAAATAGTACAACCACTTTGGAAAGTAGTTTGGCATTTCCTTAAAAGGTTAAACATAGGCTGGGGTTGTGGCTCAGTGGCAGAGTGCTTGCCTACTACATATGAGACACTGGGTTTGATCCTCAGCACCACATAAAAATAAATAAATAAAATAAAGGTATTGTGTTTATTTTCAACTAAAAAAATAGAAAAAAAAAGCAGGCAGCATGAACTTATACTTTTGTACTTTAAGTTTTACTTTTTTATAATTTAAGCTATATCGTTGGCTAAAGTACAACCATACAGAGATATCCTAGATAATTTCCATACTACCATTGTACAAATTTAGTTGCATGTACTTTAAATCATGTCTAGATAATTTATAAAACCTAGTTTAATGTAAATGCTGTGTAAATAGCCGTTATACTGTATTGTTTAGAGAATAATTATGAGAAAAAGTCTGTACATATTTAGTACAGATGCATATTTTAACTGAATATTTTCAATCTGCAGTTGAATCCAAGTATGTGGAACCTGTGGATATGGAGGGTTGACTGTAATTTGGTTTATAGGAAATGGCCAGAACACAAATATCTAGAAATTGGAAGTAGACTAGTCATAGTCAGGAACTGGGGGTTGGACCAGGATGGGGAGTGACTGTTAGTGGACATGGGATCATTTAGGGGCAAAGGCTGCTGAAAATGTTCTAAAATTAATATGGAGTAATGATAGCACAACTTTGTGAATAAACTAAAGACCACTGAATTTTACACTTTACATGGGTGAACTGTGTGGTATTTGAATTATATATCAATAAAACTGTTAAAAGAAAAAAAAGTACATTGATATTGCCAAATTCCCCTCTAAAAGTGTCATACAATTTGCATTCCCACCAGCAATGTGTAAGTGTGTCTATTTCCCACAGTTTTGCAACAGAATGTTATTTTAATTTTCATGTTCTTATTTTAATTTTCATTTCAGTGTGAATTTGAACATCTTTTGTATTTTTTTGGGTTGGAGGGCAGGTGTTGGATCCCAGAGCCTCACATATGCAGGGCAAGCACTTTATACTGAGCTACCCCAGACCTTTAATTTTTAAAAATTTGAATTTTAACGCAGGTCTCACTACATTGCCCAGACTGGTCTTGAATTTGCAAAATCCTTCTGCCTGAGCCTCTGCCCATTAAACAACAACTTCTCTTTTCTTCCTTTCCTGAGCTTTGGCAACCACCATTATACATGACTGACTCTGATTTTTACTACTCCAAGTGCCTCATATAAGTGGAACTATATAGCATTTGTCCTTTTGGTGACTGGCTTATTTCATTTAACATAAATATCCTCAAGTTTTATGCCTGTCGTTGGATGTTGCAGAATTTCCCTTCTTTTCAAGGCTGAATCATATGCCCATGTATAATGCTTATCCATCCACCTGTTGATGTACACTTATTTTTCCTCTCCTCTCTGAGGGGCCAGGGATTTGAACCAGAGTCCTTGTGCATGCTAGGTGAACGCTCTCCAACACGAGCTATTTCTTCAGCTCCTATTTTGTATTTTAGGCACTGAATAATGCTGCTGTGAACATGGGTATACACGTGTCTCTTTGAGACCCTGCTTTCAGCTCTTTTGGGTATACATTCAGCAGTGTGGAATTTCTGGATCAGTGACAACTGATAAGACAATTTCTAGCGGGTTTTTTTTTTTTTTTTTTTTTTTTTTTTGCGGTGCTGGGGATTGAACCCAGGGCCTTGTGCTTGGGAGGCAAACACTCTACCAACTGAGCTACGTCCCCAGCCCACAATTTAACTTTTTGAAGAACTATCACAGATATAACCATTTTACATTTCCACTATTAGTACATAAGGTATCCAGTGTCTCCATATTCTTGCCAACCTTTGCTATTTTCTGTATTTTTGATAATAGTCATTCTGATGCTGTGTGGGTGTATCTCATTGTAGTTTGACTTCCATTTCCCTAAAGAATTAGTAATGATTGTAGGCTGTTTGGTTGTCTTCTCTGGAGAGATGTCTTCAAGTTCTTTGCCCATTTTCAAATTGGGTTTTGTTGGTGATGTTTTAATTCTCTGTTTTGGATATAAATTCCTTATCAGATATGCGATTTTGCAAATATTTCTCCTATTGTGTGTGTTTCCTTTTTAATCTGTTGATAGTGCTGTCTTTTTTTTTTTTTTTGGTTACTGGGGATTGAACCCAGGTGCTTTATCACTGAGCCACATCCCCACCCCTTTTTATTTTTTGAGACAGAGTCTCGCTAAAATTGCTGAGATTAGTCTTAAACTTTGGATTCTCTTGTCTCAGCCTCCTGAGTCTCTGGGATTACAGGTGTGTGCCACTGCCCAGCTGTGGATAGTGTTTTTTGATATGCAAAATTTTAAAATTTTTAAGAAATTTAATTTTCCTATTTTTTCTTTTGTTGCCTGTGATTTGTGCCATATCCAAGAAATCATTTCCAAGTTCTGAGTTGCGAAGTTTTTGCCCTTTAAATGTTTTATTGTTTTAAATCTTACACTAAAGTTCTTGAAACATTTTTGCATTAATGTTTGCGTATGCTCTTAGGTAAGGATTCATCTTTTTTTTTTGCATGTGGATATCTAGTTTTCTGAGTATCATTTGTTGAAAGAAAAGATTGTCCTTTCTTATTGGGTGGTCTTGACACACTTCTCAGCCATTTTTGGACTTTTTGAGGTGTTTTCTCTGGGCACTATGATCTTTGCCATTGGTCTATATGTCTGTCTTTATGCCAGAGCCATTCTGTTTGATGACTATAGCTGTGTAGTAAGTTTTGAAATCAGGAAATGTGACTCCTTTGGCTTTGTTCTTTTTCAGGATTGTTTTGGCTCTGTGGGGTTTCTTGAGATTCTCTTTGAATGTTAGATTGAGTTTTGTATTTCTGCAAAAATGTTATTGTGATTTTGATAGGGATTGTATTGAATCCATGGATCATTTTGTGTAATATTGACATCTTAATATTTTCTCTTAGTCCTTAAACTTGGGTTGTATTTTGTTAATGTCTTTTATCCTTTGCATTGTGCAAATCTTTTACTTCTTTTCTTTGTACTGTATTCTTTTGTGTTGGTCTCATAGATTTTGTAATTTTCTTTCAGAAAATTGTTAGTATATAGAAATCCAGTTGATATTTTTTATGTTGACTTTTTAATCCTATTTTTATTTTATTTCATTTATTTATTTATTGTTTTTGGTACCAGTGATGGAATGCAGGGGTGCTTAACCACTGGTCCAAATTCCCAGCCTTTTTTTTTTTTTAAAGTTGTAGATGGACCCAATACTTCTATTTATTTAATTTATGTGTTGCTGAGAATTGAACCCAGTGCCTCACACGTGCTAGGCAACACTGTACCACTGAGCCACAATCCCAACCCCAGCCCTTAAAAATGTTTTTTAAATTTTGAGACAGGGTTTCTTGTACACATGTGCTGGCTAATCCTGCTACTTTACTGAATTCATTTATTAGTTCTCATATTTTTTGTATTACTTGTTCTAGTTGTTTTTCAGTCTTTATGCTTTTTTTTGTACTTATGAAATCACATCATTTTCAAATAGATAATTTTACTTCGTCCTTTCCAATTGAGATGCCTTTCTTTACTTGCTTAGTTGCTTTGACAGGAATGTCTAGTACTTTGTTGAAAGTGGCAAAGTGGGTATCCTTGCTTGTTCCTGATCTTGGAGCAAAATCTGTCTATCTTTTAAGACAGAATGATGTTCACTGTGGGTGTTTCATATATGGATTTTATTATGTTGAAGTAGACTTTTATGCTTAATTTGTTGAGTGCTGTTATCTTGAAAAGTGTTGAATTTTGTCAGCTGCTTCCCTTTCATTCTGTTAATGTGGTGTATTACATTAATTGATTTTTGTGTGTTGAATAATCCTTGCATTCCAGAAATAAATTCCACTTGGTTATGATGTATAATCCTTTGGTTGTTTAAGGATGTTTTGTTTAATTTCCACAGTTTATTGAATTTTCCATTTTACTTTCGTTAAATTAATTTCTAACTTCATCCTGTTGTGACAGAGAAACTTCATGTGATACCTGTTTTTTTTTTAAAATCTGTCAAGACAATGTGTAGTCTGACATGTGGTCTGTCCGTAAACATGTCCCATGTGCACTTGAGACCTGTGTGTATTCTTGCTGTTGGAAAGAGTGTTTTGTATGTGATTTTTAAGTCTTGTTTTTTTAGTGTATTATTTAAATCCTTTCTTATTTTGTTTTGTTGTTTTATCCATTTGAGAGAGGGATATTTGAAATCGCCAACTGTTGTAGAACACTGTATCTCCCTTCAATTCTGTGGGTGTTTTTTTTTTTTTTTTTTGTACTGGGGATTTAACTCAGGGGTACTTTACCACAGAGCTACTCCCTAGATCTTTTAAAATATTTTATTTAGAATCAGGGTCTCGCTGAGATGCTTAGGTCCTTGCTAGGTTACTGAGCCTGACTCTGAACTTGTGATCATCCTGCCTCAGCCTCCTAAACTGCTGGGATTACAGGTGTGCACCAATGTACCGGGCTCTTGTTACATATACTCTATAATAATTTTCTTCGAGATTGCTATGGGTATTACATTGAGCATTAAATTCACTCAGTTTGAATTTATACAGCTTAACTTCAATAACATGGAAATGCTGTACAGTTCCTGCCTCGGTTGTTAGTGTCATAAAATTTCATCTTAATATACATGTGTGTCCAACATAAGCTAATAATTTAAGTGCATCTGTCTCCTAAATTTTGTAGAAAATAGCCAGGGGCAGTAGTGCATGCCTGTAATCTCAGCATCTCGGATCCCAGCAATTTGGAAGGCTGAGGCAGGGGATCATGAGTTCGAAACCAGCCTCAGCAACTTAACTAGGGCCTAGGTAACTTAGCAAGACCCTATCTCAAAATAAAAAGGGCTGGGAATGTGGCTCAGTGGTAAAGCACCCCTGGGTTCAATCCCTGGTACAAAAAAGAAAAAAAGAAATGTAGAAAATAGTGTGTAGTTACAAACCAAAGTTATGATAATGTTGGCTCTTAGATTAAAATCGTTTTTTTTTTTTTAAAGGTGTTAATCTTTTAAATTACATAGAAAACAAAAAAGTAGATGCAAACTATCTTTATAGTAATACTTTAATAATTGCCCATATGTCTTTATTGAGATCCTTATTTCTCTGTAGAGTTCTAAGTTACTGTCTAATGTTATCTCATTTCACCTTGTTGAACTTCTTTAAACTTTTCATGCGGTATGTAAATCTGCTGGTAATCAACCCTTTCAGCCTTTGTTTCTCTGAGAATGTCTTAATTTCTTCTTCACTCTGTGTGTGTGTTTGTTTATGTACACACCCTACTGGGGATGGAATCCAGGACCTTCTGCATGCTGGCAAGGCCTCCAGTAAGCTTTATCCTTGACCTTTTTCATTTTTTTTGAGACAGGGTCTCACTAAATGGCCTAGACCAGCCTTGAACTTGAGATCCTCCTGCCTCAATCTCCCAAGTAGTTGGGTTTACATATGCTTACCTCTTCCTCACTTTTGATGGCCAGTTTTGCTAAGTACAGGAGTTGTTGTTGGCAGTTCTTTTCCCCCTTCCTTTTAGCTCTTTGAATTCATTGGCCCATGTCTCCTGTCCTCCAGTTTCTGATGAGATGCTCTGTAGAGTATCCCTTGCATCTGATCAGTTGTTTCTTTTCTTTTTTTTTTCTTTTCTCTTTGCCTTTGGATTTTGAAGGTTTGGTTAACATCTTGGCATGGGTCTTCAGTTCATTTTACTTGAAGTTCCTAAGGCTCTTGCATGTTTATCTTTCATCACATTTGGGAAGTTTTCAGCATTATTTCATTAAATATTCTCTCTGATTCTTTCCCAGTTTTCCTTCTGGGACTCACAATGCGTATGTTGATCCACTTGATACTGTTCTGTAGGTCCCCTAAACTTTTTTATGTTTCTATTCCTCAGACTCAGTAATGCCCAGTTTCTTGTCTTCAAATTCAATGACTTTTCTTTAAAAAATTTTTTTTGGTAGTTGTAGATGGACGGCATTCCTTTATTTCGTTAATTTTTATGTGGTGCTGAGGATTGAACCCAGTGCCTCACATGTGCTAGGCACGTGCTCTGCCACTGAGCTACAGCCACCGGCCCTCAATGCTCTTATGCCTACTCAAATCCCTCCAGTGAATTTCTTATTTCAGTTATGGATTTTAGCTTCAGAATTTACATTTGGTTTCTTTTTAGTTTTTTTGGTCTCTATTCATGTTTCCCCTTTTTCATATATCATTTCCTTGACTTTCTCCACATCTATCTTCTTCTTATTTTTGTTTTTTACTATGTATTTACTAGTTTTTTGTTGTTATATTACCTTGAATATCAACAGAAGCCAAAAAGCTTCACTGTGAATCATTCTTGGGGCAATAGGCAAAAGAAAGCATGCTATTCACTCTTCATTCAAATATCACTATCAGAAAAGGTCACCTGAAGAAAATTGGGAAATTGTCATATATTAATTCCTTTAAGAAACCTATAAAGTCATGTGGCCTGAGCAAGGTAATTAACAAAATGGTTGCCCTGAGTTTGTTCCCCGCCACACCCCTAGTACACAGGATCACTGAACTACATCCCTACTGAGCATCCCAGCAGTTTTTATTTTGAGACAGGGTCTCACTAAGATGCTAAGGCTGACCTCAAATTTGTGATCCTCCTGCCTCAGCTTCCTGAGTTGGTGGGATTACAGACATGTGCCGTAACAACTGGCTGCCTGGCGTTTTTAGTCATTAATCCAAAAAATGCCTTACAATTTAAAAATCCTCTATAAACATTTGTATTTGAGAGTTTTCCCCACTTGAATTCAAGATGGACTAATTTAAAAACAACAAACATCACTGTCTCGTGCTATCTGAACTGAAACAAAAAGTGTTACTATAAACAACTCCATTGAAATTGGTTCATTTTTATCAAGTTTTCTATCTTCTTTTTTAATTTTAATTTTTTTTGGTACTGGAATTAAACCCAGGGGTACTTAACCACTAATCCACATCCCCAGCCCCTTTTCTTATTTATTTATTTATGAATTTATGTAGGTATGTATTCATGTATCTATGTATGTATGTATGTACGTATGTATTTCTTTATTTATTTATGGTACCAGGGATTTAACCCAGGGGTGCTTAACCACTAAACCACATCCCCAGCCCTTTTTCTTATTTATTTACTTATTTGTTTATGTATTCATTTATTTATCGTACCAGGGATTGAACCCAGGGGTCCTTAACCACCGAGCCACATTTCCAGCCCTTTTTTTATATTTTATTAGAGAAGGGTCTCGCAGAGGTTCTTAGGGCCTTGATAAGTTGCTGAGTCTGGGTTTGAACTCACGATCCTTCTGCCTCAGTCTCCCAAGTCACTGGCATTACAGGGGTGCACCACTGCATCTGGCTTCACATCTTTTAGTTCTTTGAGCATTTTAAAGATGGTTGTTTTAAGTCTTTGTCTAGTGGATCAGCCTTCAGGTGTTTTTTTTAGGGACAGTTTCCGCTGATTTTATTTTTGTCTCTTTGAATGGGCCAAGTTTTCCTGTTACTTTCTGTGCTTTTTGAAAACCAGATATTTGAGTCTACTAATGTGATAACTCTGGAAATTTCAAGTTTTACTTAGGTGTTATATTTTTAGGAGGTCTTTCTCTTGCCACTCAATTTGAAATTGCAGCCTTTCTGAATGTTTCCTGTCCGTGTGGTTCATTTAGTTCTTTAACCTTTATCACCATCTATGAGCTTTATATATTTTGCTCATTCTCTTTCTCCTCTAACTGAAATGTAAGATCCGTAAGAATAGGGATTTTTTTCCTTTATTTATTGTTGAACCCCTGGCAACTGAAATTGTGCTATCTTATTATAGTGCTCAGTTATTGTTTGTTAAAAGTAATGAATGGAGTGTGTGGGTTATCCTGGAATATATGCTTAATATTTATTTATACCCTATCTAATTTCACAAAGTAGTTGAGATAAGAAATTTCCTAGTAAACAAATTAGAGCCCACGGGAATGGTTTAGACTAGAAGAGAGATTTGAGTGAAGCCATAAGAGTATATGTCATATCTTAAAAGTGTAAGGAGTCATAGTCATAAAGAAGAATTACATCATGTCATTTGCAGGTTAATGGATGGAACTGGAGGCTATCATGCTAAGTGAAATAAGCCAGTACCTAAAAGTCAAAGGTTGACTGTTTTCTCTGATATGCAGAAGCTAATCTAAAATAAGAGGGGCAGGGGAATTAAAAAGAGAAATTTAGAGAGAGAGGGAGTGAGGGGGGGAGGGGGAGGGAGAGAAAGGAAAGAGGGGAGAGGAAATTTCATCAAAATAGGGGAATGATCAGTAGACAAAGGAGATTGAGGAAGAAGGGATGGGAGAAGGGAAGAACAGAACTTTTGTATGTGCATGCATGTGGCATGGTGGTTCCTGGCATCAGGTGTATCCACAGGACACGAAGTTTAAAAAAATAAGTAAACTGTAAATGGATTGAAGAGGGATCAGTGAAGTAGAGAGAGTGAGCTGGGGTGAGGAAGTCCAGGGACTAAATTGGACCCCTTGGGTTCCATGCTATTGTGATTATATCAAGGTGTATCCACGTGCTGTATCATAACTAAAAAGAATTAAAAAAAAAAAAAAAAAAAAAAAACAGGCACGGTGATGCATGCCTGTATCTAGTAGCTCAGGAGGTTGAGGCAGGATTGCAGATTGAAAGCCAGCCTTAGCAACTTAATGAGGCTGTTAACAATTGCCTCAAAATAAAAAAAAAGTTGGGATGTAACTCATGGTTGAATGTCCCTGGGTACCATCCCTGGTTATCCCCCTGCTCCCCCCGCAAAAAAATAAAACAGGGTATAAGAAGTCAGAAGAGAAAAGAACAAGGGATGGGACTCCGGAAACACCTGCGTGTAAAGGTTGACCAGAGAGCACCACCATCCTTAGACTTAGCCAGGTGGGAACTCTGCCTTAGGCCCTCTTTAGAGATCTTAGCAGGTCTTCCTCCAGTTCCATACCTCACCATAGCATTAAGATGTTGAGGAGCCAAGGGACAGTCTATCTGGTGTCTTTCTTGTTCAAGCTTTTGATGATTTGGATTCCAGAACTCTCTTCTCAGTATAACTTCAAAGGTCTCTTCCCTAATTGTCTCCTCTCTTGAGTGAATCACAGTGTGTATGGGCTTCTCTAGGTATAAGGGATGGCTAAGGAGCAGCTGTTTGCAGGCATGTGACTGGAGCTTGGACATGTGGGCTGGGATAGTCACATGCTTGCATCAAAGGCCTCTGGTGTGGAGTGGAACTGAAGGTAGAAGTGAGAAGGGACAAGATAGGCTGCTGGCCAAGGGAGTCAATATGGCTTCCTAGGCCCCTGCAGAACTGGAAGAGTCTGAGAATTGAAAATCAGAACTTGGGGGCTGGGGAGATAGCTCAGTTGGTAGAGTGTTGGCCTTGCAAGCACAAGACCCTGGGTTCAATCCCCAGCACTGCCAGGGGGAGGGGAGAAAATCAGAACTTGGTCATTCAGGTTGTTACAGAGTATATTTGTCAAGATAGAAGAAAAGAATAATAATTTAACAGCTATTTAGCTTGATTTATAACTTTAAAATATTTAGAATATTTTAAATGGAATATAGGGTTCCATTTGTACTTTTGCCCCAAGCCCTGAAAAAGTAGCATTGGGCCTACGAAAAGAAGTGAAAAGAAAAGTCAAAAAAGATTAAAGTTTTTAAGGAGGAAAAGATAAACAGCATCAAATGCTTCACAGGCGTTAAGTCTTATGAAAAAACATTTCTATTGAAGTAGACAAGCAGAATTTAGTGAAAATTTCAGTTGAGTGGGGTTAGATGCCAAAGAGTTGATTTCTTTTCTAGGACTTTGAGAATTGAAGAAACTAGAGCAGTAGTAGGCAGGATTTTGAAAGTAGACTTTTCTATTCTAATGATGAGGGAGTCTTATAAATGTTTATATGTTGAGAACAAGACTCAAGATCCCCTGCATAGAATGATCTCACTGATAAGCGGATGATGACACATAATGGGGGGTTGGAGGGGGGCAAGAATGGAGGAAGGAGGGACTGTATAGAGGGAAAAGAGCGGTGGGAGGGGTGGGGGGGAAGGAAAAAATAACGGAATGAATCAAACATCATTACTCTCTGTAAATGTATGAATATGCAAATGGTATGCTGTTACTCCATGTACAAACAGAAACAACATGTATCCCATTTGTTTACAAAAAAAAAAAAAAAAAAAAGATCCCCTGAATAGATCAGCAGAAAGGAGAGGGGTTTTTGAGGAGGTGGGTGTTTAGATGGTTATTGATGCTAAGTTCTGGGGGGTTGGGTTGCAGGGAGATAACTTAAGTGATGGTCATATATCATTCACACTGGGTTTGGGGACTTTTTATTTTTATTTTTTTAAGTTGGATTTCATGTTCCTAAGGAGCAGGGGTTATGCTTACAGCCACTTACTGAAAACCTGCTGTTGATTGAAATGAAGCTCATAATATAGGGCATGGTATACATGTATGTTGTGTCTGTCCTTGCTTAATTGCTATTTAATGGTGACTTAAAATTTTAAGTTTGATAAAAAATTCTGATTCCCCCACAACCTAGAAATAATTTCTTTATCATGTTCAAGTAAATATCTGTCATCAGGCTTTCGAGATGATTTGTTTTAACAAATTTTTACTATCTAAATCATACTTATTTGGGGCAAAAGATTTTTTGGTAGGATTATATATATTAATACTCTCTTTTTTCCCCTCTCACTAGTAGTTCCAAAGAACTTCTGGTTCAGATTTTAGCTCTTGCCAAGTTGTGAAAATAGTGAAGGATGCTTAGACTACTTTACATTCGAATTGTAAGTAATTTTTTTTCTATTATTACTATATATATATTTAAGAAAACAGATTTTGAAATAGTCATTACCTTATATAATAACAATAAATGTTAGTATGATGGACCTGGAATCTTTTTAGATTTTTCTTAAGATACAAATACTTCCTATTTCATTTTATGTTTGTAAGATGAAAAAGAGTCTGATGGTAGTGGATCATTCTGAGGTAGTAAGATGAAATTTCTGCTTTTTCTAGATACTTCATTTTATTTTATAAAAGTTTATGGAAATTCTTTATCAGTTTATTTACATATATGATGCAGTTGTCAAACTTGATATAAAGGCATAATATTTATTAGGAATGTATCTTCTTTTTTATCTGAATATGCTTAATTTTTCTATATTCTTTAATTTTGACATTTAAATTACTGTTTGGAATCTCTTTTCTCTGCATGACATGTTTAATATATACAAAATCAAATAGAATAATTTAGGAATAATTTATTGAATAATCCCAGATGATACACATTACATTTATTTCTGCAAGAGGAAAAAAAGCTTAAGAGGTTTGATAAAGAGGTTACTTGAAACAATGTTATATTGCACTTTGAACTGTTAGTAAAACATTACTGAAAAAAGAATAATTGAATAACATCAAAGGCATTCCAAATGGTTTTATTATTTTATTTTTAAACTACTCTATTTGAAAGTATAAGAAACTCAAATTAATCTTAGAATTTGGTAGAGTACGCAGTGTGAATACTAAATGAGATTGCTGCCATAAGCATAAAACAGTTCTAATTATATTATTCAAACAAACCAAATGAGCCAAAGAATAAGAGTGGAATATTTTAAAACTAACAAATATTTAAATTTGTTAAATAGGTAAAAAGTTTTAGAAAAGATCTCAGTTCAGCATATTTTATATATCAATTCATAAAATATTTTAAAAAATTCCATTAAGATAATTTGGCAATAAAATTATGTCCTGTAAAGGGAGAAGGTTGTAATATTTTATCTCCTGAAGTTTATAATCATATCATCTGTGTACAATAGCTTAGTGAAAATTTATGCAATGAGTTCATGAACTTGAATTAAAACTCTTAAGACATAGAATGCTCATTACTGCCCTCTGTTGACTTAGAGATGTAGAAGCCTGTACTCTTTTTCTTAGTTAAACCAGTTAAAAATTAGATTGCAAACTAATTGGACATTATTACCCTGCATGCATATATAATTGCATGACCTGTTTAACTCTGCATCTTCTACAACCAGATGAATGAGAAGTTATAGTCCATTTATGTATGATGTGTCAAAATGCATTCTACTGTCAGGTATAACTGATTAGAACAAATAAAAAAATTAGATTGCAAACTTAAGTTATATTTTATATCTCTCCATATTTTTTATAACTTTTTCAAATTCTTCCTTTTTTTTAGGCTCTCTGGTTAATCATCTTTAGAAGACTGGATTTCTGGATAACTACTCTACTCCATCTATATTGACTTTTAAAACATGATAATGCAGACTTATAACACTGGCAATCATCTATGAACCTTTAATTGCATTGATTCATAGCATTTGAAGCTTCCTCAGGGAATAAATGATGACATCAGCAGTGGTTGAGAGTGGAGGTTCTGTTTTGGAGCTTTCCAGCAATGGAGTAGAAAATCAAGAGGTTAGGCATCCAATGTATTACATTTCTGTTTTGTTCATAGAAATCAATGCATGAACTAATTTTGAAATTAATGGAAAAGAGGTATTTGAGGGTAGTAATGTACAATGCATGAAATTGTATATGTACATATGTATCCTCATATAATTTAAATAATAGAAGTTGAAGAAGGTGCTGCAAGCTCTTTTGAATTTTTGGAACTTGCAAATGTTAAAATGAACATGAAGGAAGGAAAAAAATAGAACATTATAGCATTTATTGTGAGATAAATTTAAATTCTTTGTAATATCCATTGTTTTGGATTATAGAGCATATAGAAATATACTGTACCTAAATACCTAAATTAGATTCATCTTGAGTTAAAATTTAGTACTTGTTTTACTTATCATCTTTGTTTCTTGGTTATTCTAATTCATTGTGGCAATCTATTCTTTTAATCTAATATATATTCATTTATGAATTTAGATAGTTAAATCAGAAAAGAAATTCAGGTTTTGAAATTTTATACATGTAGAATTTTGAATCATTAGCATATATCATCATTTTCTTGTTATTGAGAATACCGAAGAATAAGAGAAGTAAGTTGAAAATATAGACTTTGTGGTCTTGGCTTCTATTCTTGCTATTCAGTGAAAACTGAATATTGGAAGGGAACTAAGTTATAATAGTGCTGTCATAATAATGGATCCATATTTGGTTAGAGAGGAGATAGAAAAATGGATGGTTTTCCCAAAAGTTTGTTTTCTCTGTTCTTTGTGAAAGGCATGGTTGTTAGGGTTTGGTACTAGTTTAATGGTATAGTGGTACGTTTCAGAAACAAGTTAGGATATCATGCTGTATATTTTGGAGTCTGGATTCTTTTTGTTTTTTTTTTCTTTTTGTTTCTTTGGTCTTCTAAGTTCCAGATCTGTGATGGACAAATTCAGTGGGAAGGGGATGAAATATTTGTGGACTTGCTGACTCCTAAATGTTCCCTTTGTATTTGAATCTAAAACTGGTTCAAAGCTCATTAAGAGAAGCCACAACTGTAGAACCTATTTTATTCCCATCATCAATTTATTTCTTCCTTTAAGATTCACTTTCTGTATGATCACCTCCAGGTATGATTCACCAAAGAGATGAAGGACTCAGGGGACTTTCATCCCCTCCTATATCACCCTGATCAAATGCCACTACTTTCTGTAAGCACTTTGTCCTATAGATTTGCTGTGCTGGCATTTATTCCTATGAAGGGGAGCTGTGAAGAACAATAGCACAATATAGTTACTTGAGCTGATTAAAAAGTACCATTAATATGGGGGGGGGCGGGCAGCAGTTCATTTCTGAAAGACTCCTTGAATTTTTCTTCCTTTACATTGAACCCCTAGTGTTCAGGGCCAGAAGAACTGATTATCATGGAAGAAAATGAAATGACTTCACCAAGTTCTTAATTTCTTTTAAATTAAAAAAAATATTTTTCGATGTAGATGGACAATATTCCTTTATTTTATTTATTTATTTTTATGTGGTGCTGAGGATAGAACCCAGCGCCTCATATGTGCTAGGTGAGTGCTCTACCACTGAGTCACAACTCCTGCCCCCACTAAGTTCTTATTAACTAATGATTTATATGGTAGTTTTATAGGGTGGTCATATTTTATGGAGGAAGTCAGAAGAAGGTAGTTGAACCCAAAAGAAGGTTGCACCCTTACTAGACATTTTGGGTGGTGTGGTACAAGAGTGGGAGCTACCGTTTTGGGAAAACATTTTATTCAAATTATACCATGAAGGTGCATGCTTAATTCATTCATTTGTTCCTTTGACAAATATTAATTGATTACTTACTGTATATATCAAGTACTTTTCTAGGTACTGAGGATAAAGTATTTCAGAAGAGCTATGGAAAATAATTCAGGGTTAGACATGAATGGAGAAGATGGTAAATGTGTATTTTAATTAGGGAAGTCATTGAGGATTTTTCTGAAGAGGTGACATTTTAGTTTAGAGCTAAATGAAGAAAGAGATGGGACCATAAAAATATCTAGGGGAAGAGAATTTCAGGAAGAAAGAGTCACTAATACTGGAAATATATTCTGATTTTACAAAAGGGAGTTTTGAGGATAATGGAATTTTAAAGGTGGGTTTTTGTTTTATGAACAACTTTTCAGGAGTATATTTACTATATAGAAGAATGTCTATACTCTAAAATGCAGGGTGGGTAAAAAAAAATGACCGGTTAGCATTTTGTAATCATAGTACTAAAATCAAAAAGAAAAAGGAAATGTTTAAGAAGTGGTGGATAATCCCACTGACTTTGGAAGGTCAGGCAGGAAAATCCAGGTTTGAAGCCAACCCTGTCTTTAAAAAAAAAACAACGGGGGGGTGTTGTGTGGCTCAATGGTAAAATGCTCCTGAGTTCAATCCCTAGTTAACCTCCCATACACTAAAAAGTGGTAGATATCTGGAGAATTATGATTTTTCAAGCTTCATATTTTTATAACTTTTTTTCTGTTTATACATTAGGGAAAAAATTAGGATTTTTGTATTTCTGAGAATGATATTACATAAAAGTAAACTACAATCTTACTCAATGATTATAGATGCAAGCATTATTTTAAAAAAGTAATACAGGGCTGGGGAGATAACTCAGTTGGAAGAGTGCTTGCCTTGCAAGCTCAAGGTCCTGGGTTTAATCCCCAGCACCGCAAAACAAAACAAAACAAAACAAAACAAAAATACGCAAAATAGTCATATTTAATAATTCAATTACCAAATAGACTTTAGATATATAGAAATAATTTAATATTAAGAAAATTATAAGGGTCTGGGGATATAGCTCAGTTGGTAAAGTGCTTGCCTTACAAGCACAGGGCCCTGTTCAATCCCCAGCACCCAAAAAAAAAAAAAAAAAGAAAAGAAAAGAAAATTATAATTTGTCAGTAGCAGATAAGATTCTTGATGAAATGGTATTTTATAAAATTTAGTATCCATTTTTGACAAGAATTCTTTAACATGAATGTAGATGTGTATTTTCTTTACATTATAAAAAACAGTTGATAAGCTGGGCATAGTGATGCATGCCTGTAATCCCAGTGATTTCGGAAGCTGAGACCAGGAGGATTGCAAGTTCACGGCCAGTCTCTGCAACTTAGACTATATCTCAAAAATAAAACATTAAAAAAAAGAACTGGGTATGTAGTTCATTGGTTCAACCCCCAGTGTAAGAAGAAAAAGAAAAGAAAAGAAAAAACACCACCACTATCTAATAAATCAAGGACTAGCATCTGTTTAATGATGAAGTACTAGAGCACTTCATTTAAAATTGTAGAGGAGATAAGGATAGCCTCTTATCTTTTGTAAAAAGCCTTTAACAAGGAAATATACTTTGACTTGGATAAGAGAGATGGAAATGATCAATATCATGTATGATATCTGTTTACCCATATCTATGTATTTTATTCCATCTCTATCAAATGTTTGGGCAAGTTTAGGGAAAATTGATGGTATGGGCCAAAAGTTCATATAGAAGAATAAATATTTCAGAAGTTTTTGAAAAGGAAATGTATTGCTGGCGGGTCTCTTAGAAATGGGGAAATAATACTGAAAAAAATGGTGGGGGAGGCTTTAAATTAAAAACAAAACAAAACAGTAAATACAAGTTCTAGAGAACATCTGCTTTCAGAGAAACAAATTAGGAGTTTTTCCACTTCAGATTATGATGGAATAACTGAGACCAGCATAAACAGCTAGCAGAATAGACAAAGCATATGGAACCATAGTTAGGAAATATTGAACAGCTGGCAATATTGAGGGAAGAGAAGGGTGTCTCTGTGATTGTACTGGATTACTGCCACTTTCTGGGCTACAGTGCAGGGAAAAGGGACCTAATCAGAATGTTACTGTCTCACTCAAGTAAGGGAACAAAAATGTAAATTTGGAGAGGCTGAAGTGAGTAGCATATCCAAAAGGAAAAGCTCCCCTAAAGGAACACCAGAAACTGCCCTGGGCTTCCCTCAGCCTTTAGCTTATTACTCATTTATTGAGGTATAGGAAACTCCATGATACCAGGTAAATAATTATCAAAAACGCATAATCCCAGTAATTTATTGAAAAATTTAAAATTCCTTAGGACTGGGAGATATGGGCATTCCAGACAACTATAATGGAAAGTCATTGTTGAATGCCCGGGGGATTCCAGAAGGACTGTGTCAGATTAACCTTGAACTAGAATAATGATAGTCTAAAGTTTTAAAAATAGACCTCAAAAGTTGATCTGGAGGCTGGGGATGTAAATCAGTGTTAGAATACTTGTCTAGCTTCTACAAGGACCTGGATTTGATCCTCTTTCCCCCCAAAAAGTTGATCCATAAATATTTGCCATGACACTTAAAGACACCAGAATGTATCACCTAACAGTGTAAAGTTTTTGTAAAAGAACCAAATAACACTTCTAGAGATGAAATACATACTCTCTGGAAAAAAAAAAATTTTTCATTAGAAAGGATTACAAAAGCTTAGGTACCATAGAAGAAAGGATCAAAAAATAACTTAGGTACCATAGAAGAAAAGATCAGTAAATATGAAGACAGCCATGGAAACTACATTAACAAACCATAGAGAAAAGAAGAGGAGGGGCTGGGGAGATAGCTCAGTCAGAACAGTGCTTGCCTTGCAAGCACAAGGCCCTGGGTTTGATCCCCAGCACCCCCCCCCCAAAAAAAAGAAGAGGAAAAAACAAAGGAACAGTAGCTGGGATCGGTGGTGCACGCCTGTAAGCCCAGGGGCTTGGGAAGCTGAGGTAGGAGTATGCAAGTTCAAAGCCAGCCTAAGCTTGTCTCTAAATAAAAAAAAAAGGGGGGGGGGGGCGGGGGGACTGGGGATGTGGCTCAGTGGTTAAGCAACCCTGAGTTCAATCCCAGTCCCACCCCCCAAAAAAGAGGAACAGAGACTCTTATCTGTGGAACATCAGGTTGCCTTAAGATACATGTAATTTGAATCCCAAAGTGAGAGAAAAGGAGGGGAACAGAAGAAAATATATGAAGAAACAGTGGTCATAAATCTCCCAAACTTGATGAAAAGATTAGACCTATTGATCCAGGAATTTTAAACACCATGCAGGATAAGGCATAGAACAAATAGACACTCAAGTACGTTATAATAAAACTGCAGAAAGCCAGTGTCTAAGAAAAATATCAAAAGCAGCCAGAGGAAAAAACTCCTTCCATTCAGAAGAACTAAGATAAGCACTACAGATATCTTTGCTGAAACTATGCAAGTTGGAGGATAATGATATCTTTAAGATACTGTAGGAATAAAACTATCAGCCTACAAGTTTATATCTAGAAAAGAATTGTCTTCAAAGTGAATTTTTTCCATAAAACAAAAGCTGAGAGAATTTATTATTATCATATCTATCCTACAAGAAATTCTTTAGACAGAAGGTAAATGATACCATCTGGAAACTTGGATCTATGCAAAGGAACAAAAACACTGGACAAATGGTTAATGTGTGGGCAAATTTAAAATTCTTTATAAAATCAATTAGAAATGTTTATTTTATTGTTGTAAGAACATTTATGATATTGACCCTCAACATTTTTCAGTGTATAAAATGATTTTTACATTCTTAAAAAGATAATTGTTCAAGGCAAAAATAAAAACAATGAATTTTGGAGTTTATAATGTGAAGAAGTCAATGTGTGACAGTAGACTAAAAGGGTGAAAGGAGAGAATTGGAAGGATACTATTATAACTTATTAAACATAAAGTAGCATGTGTTTTGTAGGTCAACTGATAAGTTAAGAATTATAATGTAAAATCTAAAGCAACCACCAAGAAATAAAGGATAGAAACATAGCTAGTAAGCCACGACTTGAAATGAAATTAGTACTAAACAATACTCAGTTCAGTGAACAAAGAACAAGATGGTAGATTTAAACCCAGTTTTATTGATATTAAATGTGAATATTCTAAACATTGCAATCAAAAGGTAGATTGAGTTTTGTAAAAAAAACCACACCTTTTTATGGTTCATATAAGAAATTCATTTTAAGAGTAATGAGCAGTTTAAAAGTAAAAGTATAGAGCAGTGTGCAGTGGCACATGCCTGTAATCCCAGCAACTTGGGAGGCCGAGGCAAGGAAGATTGGAAGTTGAAAGCCAGCCTCAGCAATTTAGCTGGACTCTGTCTCCAAAATAAAATTTTAAAAGGGGCTGGAGATGCAGCTCAATGGTAAAAAACCTCTGGGTTCAACCCTTAGTACCACTGAAAAAGTAAAAGTTAAAAGTATAGAAATAGATATATATTATGTAAATATTAATCATAAAAAGGTGGACTCCACTACCAGGGATAATGAAATTTCATAAATAATAAAAGAATCATTAAGCATAAACTGACTAAACTTCAATAAAAAATAGATAAATCCACATATTAGTTGATTATATTGCAGCATTCCTCTCAGTAATGGACAGAATAAGTATATACAAAGTCAGTAAAGCTTTAGAAGATTTGAATGACATTACCATTTTACTTCACCTGTTGGACATTTATAGACTCTGCCCAACTGCAGCAGAATACACATTGATTTCAAGCTTACATGGTCGGTTAACCAAGGTAGGTTAGCTATAAGACAAATCTCAGTGATTAAAATAATATGGAGAAAATTATTTGACTAAAGAATTTAACTAGAAATTAGCAGCAAAAAAAAATGCCTGCAAAAAGTCAGTATAGGTCACCATATTTGCCAAATTCAGAAGAAATATTATGTGATCATGTCAAAGGCTACAGAATCCCTTTGCCAGATTTCATCATCTATTGGTTATATAAACACCCTGAACAAGTATTAAAGGGCAACTTACTCTACCTGATAAAAAAGTGCATCTAAGAAAAACCCACAGTAAACTTTGTACTGATGGTAAAAGACAATGTTTTTTCCTTGAAGTTTGAGAGCAGGTTTGGCTGCTGTCACTGTTGCTTTAATACACTGCGCCGGCAGCATTGCTACAAGTCAAGGAAAAAAAAAGTCTACCTACATATTGGTATTCTTAAGAAGTAGTAAAATTGCCTTTCTAGATGATGAATCGTGTGGTACTAAGTGGTACTTAGTGGTACTAAGGGTTAGAAATTTCCAAGAAATCTAACACAACTTTTAGAACATACATTTAGAATGGTATTATCTATTATCTACTTTAGAAGGTAGATATGTAAGAATCAATTGTTTTTGTATGTACTAGCAACATACAATTGGAAAATAACATTTAAAAGAAAATATTATATAACAGCATCAAAATCATAGGATGTGTTTGAAGAAATGAAACAGGTTTATGAAAGATCTGTACATAGTAAACTGTAAAATATTGTTGAGAGAAATTAAGGACTTAGAATCCTTAATTATGGAGAGAGAAGCCTTGTTTATGAATTAGCAAACATATTATGATTAAGGACAGAGTTGAAGGACTTACATATCTGACTTAAAGACTTATTGTAAGCACCACTTATTGGGATGGTATTGTGTGGGGGTACCAAAAGACGTGGATCAGTAGAGTTTAATGTAGTCCCACACATACATGACTGCTTGATTTTTCAGTAATGGAATTAAGTGGAATAATATGATTCAATGGAGAAAGGATAGGCTTTTTAACAGATAATGGTGGAACAACTAATCATCCGTTTGCAAATAATCCACAATCCTTTCTCAACATTGTGTACAATGAATAACTCAACTTTGGTTATGGACTTCATACAAACCAAACTAAAAAATTCTGGAAGAAAATATAGGAGGGAATGTTTTCAGTCTTGAAATAGGCCATAATTTTGTAAATTGAACACAAAAACATGAATTTAAAGAAAAGGATGAATTGAACTTCATTAAAATAAAAAAGTTTCTGCTCTTATTTAGGTGCAGTGGTGCACACCTATAACCCCAGAGGCCAGGGAGGCTGAGGCAGGAGCATCACAAGTTCAAAGCCAGCCTCAGAAAAAGCGTGGTGCCAAGCAACTTGGGGAGACCCTGTCTCTAAATAAAGTACAAAATAGGGTTGGGGATGTGGCTCAGTGATCTAGTACCCCTGGTACTGTCCCCCTACCTCCCAAAAAAAAAAAATCTGCTGTTTTAAAATTTCTGTTGTGAAAATGAAAACCGAAGATTAGAAGAAAATATTCAATACATATACTGATAACAGGCTTTGTATTAGTCCATTTTATAAAGAAAAGATGTTTACTTAGCTCACAGATCTGGAGGTTGCCACTTTGTGTTCAACTTTGGTGAACGTCCTGTAGTAGATGGCATCATGCTAATGGGAATACATGCAGAAATGAGACATCACCTGGTGAGACAGGGACCCATTGTGACCAAGGACGGCAAGGCTCACTTGTATGACTCCCTCAGGGTCCCATAAAAACTACCTTAAACCCTTTTAAGAATAATGCCTCAGGGCCCAAAAACATCCCAATAGGCCCTACCTCTTAAAAACACATTGCTTCTTAACATTGCCACACTAACAGCCAACCATTCATTACATCTCTGAGGGACAAACTTAAAATGTATCTAAAAAATATATTCAGAAAATAAAAAATAATAAGATGGAGGTAACCCATTAAAATAGGCCAAAGAGTTGAATAGATATACAGATGACCAGTAAGCACTTATTAAAATGCCCAATATTATTAGCCACCAGAGAAATGCAAATTAAAATCACAAGAAGATCCTACTATAAATTTACACAGAATGATGATAATTACAGAGTGAAACCACATGTTGGGAAGGATATGGAGCAGCTGGAACTCTCATACATTGTTAATGGGATTGTAAAATAATGTAACCACTTTGGAAAATAATTTGACAAGTCCTTTTAAAGTTAACTATACAAGCCAGGCACGGTGTTGCATGCCTGTAATCCCAGTGATTTGGGAAGCTGAGGCAAGAGGATTACAAGTTCAAGGTCATCCCTACAGCAATTTAGTGAGGACCTTAGCAACTCAGCGAGACCCTGTCTCAAAATAAAAAAAATGAAAAGGGACTGGGCATGTGGCTTAGTGGATAAGTGCCCCTGGATCTAATCCCTGGTACCAAAATAAATAGATAAATAAAATTAACCGTAAGAGTAACATGATCTCATAATTAGACACCTAGGTAAATACCAAATGGAATGGCAGGGAAGGGAAGAGCAGGGAGGTTCATAGCGTTGTAACCATAGGAAGATGGGTAAATGGATAAAAAATTGGTTTAGCTACAGAGGTATTTTCAGAAATAAAAAGAAATGAACTATGGACACAGAAAACACATGTAAATAGAAGCTTTTAGGATTCACCTGCTTGGGAGGCTGAGGCAGGAGGATCAAAAGTTTGAGACGGGGCTGGGACTGTAACTCAGTGATGGAGCGCTTGCCTCGCACACAAGAGGCCCTGACAAATGAAGACATGCTGTCCACCTACAACTACAAAAAAAATAAAGTTTGAGACAAGCCTGAGCAGCTTAGACTCTGTCTCACAATGTAAAAAAGGGCTGGGGATATAGCTCAGTGGTAGAGGGGCCACAGGTTCAGTCACCAGTACTAGAAAAAAAGAAATCAGACATAAAAGAGGACAAATTGTTGATTCCAATATGAAATTTTGGAGAAGGTAGAACTGTAAGGATATAAATCTACAGATATAGATTGATGGTTGTATTGCCAGGGCTTGTCTTTGGGAGTGCTGAGTGATTTAGGGATACAAAGGAACTTTCTGGTATGTATTTCTTGACTGTAATGGTAGTTACAGGGATGTCTGCATTTGTGAAAATTCATAGGACTATACACAATATGGATGCATTTTATTTATATAAATGACTGGATAAAGTTGATTAAGATTTAAATTAAAATAAGAGGCAAATTCAGTTTGTGTTATTGGTTTTAAGTTTTTGTTATTGTTCCAATTGTTATTTTTAAATGAAAAAGGTATTTTGATTTTTCTTAGTTATATTTGATCATTATAAAAAAAGTGTAAACTCAGACATATTAAGAAAATAAAATGCCATCTTTTGTCTCCTCACCTCTCTCCCACAAGATTGTTGATAGCTTGAGGTATATTTTTCTAGACTTTGAAATGTATATAGAAATTGAATTTCTATAGAAGTGGAATGTTACAGTAGTACTGTCCTGTAGCCCATCCCCCTCCCTGACTTCTTTATATCATGCATAGTTTTCCATGCCACTATATGGATATCTGCTTTAACTTATTGCCTATGCATTCTCTCATTGTATAGATATATATCTGTTTATTAGACATCCCCAGCCCTATTTTGTATTTTTTTTTTAGAGACAGGATCTCACTGAGTTACTGAGGCTGACTTTGTACTCACCATCCTCCTGCCTCAGCCTCTGAAGCTGCTGGGATTATAGGTGGGGCCACCACCTTGCCCGGCTAGTTAGGGGTCTTGAAACTGGGTTTGCATAGCAAGCTAGTTATATTTTTATTTGAAATGACTTCTTGGGGTTCACAGTGGGAGGTAGGACCATTAGTTACCCCCAAATCTCCCATACTTCACATTTTAGTTTTGATAAGACTTATGAAGGTGGCCTTCCTCTACCACAAGAGAAAAAATGTGAAACAAATTTATGTATTCTTTGCATACTCCTTAATTTCATGTCTATCTATTCTTGAAATACAGTGATAAAAAGATTATAATTACCACTGTCTTTAGCCATTTTATTTGTTTTTGTAAACTTCTAATACCTGGGAACAATGACTAAGTGCATATAAAAGCACTTTTTAGGTAAACACGTCAGATGGCTCTCATCTTTCCCTTTTGTAAGTGTGTGTGTGTGTGTGTGTGTGTGTGTGTGTGGGGTGATTGAACCCAGGGGTTCTCTTACCACTGAGTCTCATGCCCAGCTCCTTTTTTGTTTGTATTTTGAGACAGGGTCTCGCTATGTTGCCAAGACTCGCCTCCAGGCTGGCCTTGAATGGGTGATCCTTCTGCCTCAGTCTCCCAGTCCGGGAGGTTTCAGGCATGTGCCAGTACACCTTTATCTTGCCTCTTTAAACAAAGAACCTCCTTGAATGGAAGTTTTGAAGTCACTGTTAGAACTTATAGTAAGATTGCCAGACAAAATACGGTACATCCAGTTAAATTTGAATTTCAGATAAATAGCAAGTAACATTTTACTTTATATGTCCCAAGTATTACATGGCGCATATATATATATATATGTGTGTGTGTGTGTGTGTGTGTATTTTTTTTTTTTTAGTTGTAGATGGACGCAATACCTTTATTTTGTTTATGCGGTGCTGAGGATCGAATCCAGTACCTCACACATGCTAGGCAAACACGCTACTACTGAGCTAAAACCCCAGCCCATATGGTGCATTCTTATATTTATTTTTCATTGTTTATCTGAAATATAGACTAACTGGGTAGCCTGTATTTTCTTTGCTAAGTCTGTCAATCATAGCTTCTAGAGAATTAGTTTGTGTCAAGACCAACTGAATCTGGATTTCATGCATTTCAATTGTTTCATATTTTGGTGACTTAAGCAAAGCAGTCTCAGACAGAATAGCTTACTGGATGTGTTACTTTTTACTGTTTTAAAGCAAGGACTCCTGATTCTTTCCTCTTCCTCTGTTTTCCAATAAAAATAGCTCCTCTACACAGGCGATAATAATCTGCAAATCTGCATGTAGTGGGCCTCTGTTCTCTTATCATCTGGTGGAGAAAAAACTCCTGAAATTACTTCTTGTTAAGTAGCAAATGTTGAATCTGTGAATACCTGTTAAGGTAAAAAAAAATGTTGTTTTATGGTTCTGTGACCCAAGCTTTATGTGAAGTGTATATTGTTGGAGGATGTAGACATTGGTTAAGACTTTTGCTCTCAGATATCTAAGAGTTCAGTCAAGGAATTGGATATGTAAATAATTATAATATAGTATAATGAACAATAACGGTATTGGACAAACAACTTGCTCTAAAAGTGTTTGGGTGAAAAACTGATTCAGAGTGGATTATGGCAACTTCCTGAAATGGATGAAAATCTTCAGTAGATGAAAAGGATTTGGATAGATGTGAAGGCTACAAAGTAACAAGCAGAAGTCATGCAAAGGATGGTGTTTAGGAACTAGAGGCAATACCAGTAATCAGATAGCTTCTGGGAAATAATGTGGGAAGTAAGATTGTAAAGGTGGTGAACTAGTCTTCTGGGGCTGCTACAGTAACAGACATTTATTGCTTTAACAGTTCTGGAAGCTAGAATATTGAAATCAATGTTTTGGGTAAGTTGATTCCTTCTATGAGGTGCAAATGCAGATTTCCTCCCTGGCTCTCTTCTAGCTTTCTAGTTAATCATCCCTTGGCCTATAGGTGGTGTTCTCTCTGTATCTCTACATCATCTTCCCTTACTTGTGTTTGCCTATGTCCAAATTTCCCTTCTTATAAGGATATAGTTAGATTGGATTAGGGCTCATCCTGTCTCATAACTTGATCATTTGCAAAAGACCCTATTTGTGAAAAGGACATATTTGTAGCTACTAGGGGTTGGGACTTAAGCTCTTTTTAGAGGTATAGGTGGGGTGGGGGTTATATTCTAGTGTTCAGGTATCAAGTATGTTAACCTTGCCTCTTAGACAAATGGTAAGTCATTAAAGCTTTTTCTTTGTGCAGAGAAGCAACAGGACAAATAAATTTGAAGACTACTGTTACAGTATAATAACAGCCATCACTGTGTACTTTGTGGTAGATGCAGTGCTAATTATTTTGTGCATATTTTATTTTGAACTCTATGAAATATGAATATTATAATTTCCTTTTTCAATACAAAAAAACCCCCGAGGTTTAGAAATGAGCAGAGTGGGAGGAAGAGGGAAAGATGCTGATCATTTTTTCCATTTAGACATGTTAAGCTTGAAATGTTGACTAAATATTCCTGTAGTGATACAAGTTGATAGTTTTGAATTTGATGGTTCTGAGGCAGGCGTGGTGGTGCATGCCTGTGTTCCCAGGTATTTGGGAGACTGAGGCTGGAGGATCATGAGTTCAAACCCAGCCTGGCACAATATAGCCCTGTCCAAAAAAAAAAAAAAAATGGTTTTGCGTTCAGGTGATGGATTAGAATGGAGGATAAATTCTCAGAAGTAATTAGCATAGAGGTGCTGTTTGAAACCTAAGAATGGGGCTGTCCTGAGGAGGAAAGCTACAGTAAAAAAAGAAAGAAGTATAAGATAAATAAGTACATTCTAAGAATTAAAAAAAAAAAAAAAGCATACTACCTATTATTAGGCTAAAAAATAGAAATAACTAGCATTTTAGAATAACTGAGTGTGCTTCTCTCTTATATCTCATCCTTGCCCCCAGAGGTGCCATTTATCCTGACTTATATACTCTCATTTCTTTAGTTTTCTTTATAGTTACCATCTATGGAAATATTCCTAGATAATATTTATTTTGAGAAAATGAAAAAAAAAATGGTGAACCCAACTGATTTAGGAGAGACCAGTATTATCTTAAGCCTTCCAGGGAAGACAGCAGGGTAGTCCCACAGCAAATTCTCTGTTTCATGAGCTTCTCCTCAGTTAATCAGTGCCATTATCATGAGTTAGTTCTTGGGCGGGATGAGGCATGTCCTGGTCTGGTCCATGAACTGGTAGTGCAAAGAGAATGTGGTTCTCTTTTTTTTGTCTCTAAGCTTATGGTGGCCTTCTTTCAACATTGCGGAGAAGACAAAGTAGACCACATTTTGGGGGTGAAATGAGTGTTCTCATCTGATCCAGATAGGAGGTCAAGGTGGAGTGAGTAGGTATATGAGAGTAAGCCAGGTATGGATAAAAAGCTGGAACAGGCTTACTGGGCATTCTGGCCTTAGGAATGATGTCATTGGTTACCTTGACAGTGACAGCTTATCATGCCCTTCTCAGGAGTCACATTGCTACCAGATGCCTATCAAATAGCAACACATATCCTTTGTCTCTAGAAAATTTTCTTCATTTATTTCTTAGCTTTCTTTCCAAACCTTTTTCCTTCCTTCCTTCCTTCCTTCTTTCCTTCCTTCCTTCCTTCCTTCCTTCCTTCCCTCCCAACCTCCCTCCCTCCCTCCCTCCTTCCTTCCCTCCTTCCCATCCATTTCCTTTTTCTGTAACTTCAGTTACTCAGATTTTGGACCTGTTCAATTGCTCCTCTAATAATTTCTATCTTTTCTTAAAATGTTTTTTAGATATTGATAGCTCTTTATTTTATTCATTTATATATGTGGTGCTGAGGATCAAGCCCAGTGCCTCACATGTTAGGCATGTGCTCTACCACTGAGCCACAACTCCAGCCCAATTGCTGTCTTTTCTCTTTTACTTTCTATTGCTTTATCTTTTTTTCAATTGCTCCTGGAGATTGCTTCATTTTTTTCTTCCCAGCCTATCTTTTTCTCTCTCCTGAGAGGCTTTCCTTGGATGTCTAGTAATGTTTGTCTGTCTGCTCAGGATTAAGAGCAGGGGAGTAAGAAGAGGATTCGAAACTGGTTTTGGTGTGGTCTGATGCCTGGGAGTGTGCCTCTTGTACCTCAAAGTTTCTCTTTGCTTTTCCCTGTCCACAAAGTAGCTTTAGTCCTTGGCTGAGGTGAGGAGAGCTGGCCAGCTTGCATCATGGAGGGAGGAAGAGGGCCAGGTCTAGGTACCAAAGAACTTTCCCACAACTTAGGTGGAATCTTCCTTATTTTACCTCCTTCTCTTTCCTTATAACCTGCTGCCTCTCCATTTCCAGGAGCAGTTGGTGTCCCCGTTTATTTTGTTACCAGCCTGCGATTCGGCTTTCCTGGGTTGGCTAAACCACCTTGTGCTCATCCATGTGCTTTAAGTCCTGTAAGATTTTGTTGCTCTTCTCTCTTCTTGTTTCTTGCTCTTCTCTCTTCTTTTTGTGAATTTAGGTAAAAAATAAAGTCTTATACTGCTAATTTAGTGGGCTTTCATGAGAGAGTGAAATTATTTGCACGTTTTTAATATGCTATCTTAATCCTTAAGCTCTGGTTATTTAAAACGATTGCCTCTTGAGATTTGAAAAGATTATTAAAGTTAGCACTTTCTATCTTTTTTTTTCCATTCATATTTGTAATATATTATCTTATTTTGTGGAACTGTATGAACTAAAGAATTTGTAAGTGAATCCAGAATTTATGAGTAAAAAAGTTGATTGTTTTTTAAATTTGCTCTTGTAGGAAAGTGAAAAGGTTTCTGAATATCCAGCAGTGATTGTGGAGCCAGTGCCAAGTGCCAGATTAGAGCAGGGCTATGCAGCCCAGGTTCTGGTTTATGATGATGAGACTTACATGATGCAAGATGTGGCAGAAGAACAAGAAGTTGAGACCGAGAATGTGGAAACAGGTAGACATCCCGCAAAATGTTCATTATTTATAACTTTCTTATTTTGTAAGCTTGAAGGTCACTATTGCCAAATGAGTCTTATGCTGAAGAACCTCTTTTTAATACTACTTACTGTAGCTTAGAAACCAGTGAAACCTCTCTGTTTAGGGGACTTTGTAGAAATAATAGAGTTCTGTATTGTAATTCTTTGAGATCAGATAGTCTCATTATGGAGCCTACAGACAAAATTACAGCTCCATAAGTAAAATTGTTTTATTATTTTTTTTCTGGGAATGAAAATACTCAACTAGTTGTTATTTACTTATAGAAGTCAATAGGCTAGTGTATGAGGATAACTTTTTAATTAAAAAAATAAATATGGTAGTCTCATTCTATAACTGATTAAAGAGTTTCTTTTAAATCAATGCTGATGGAGCAGTATGATTTTTTTCCCCGTAGGTCAGAAGTATCTTTCAAATGGTCTGTCAGGTTCTTTCCTTTTTGTCTTCTGAGAAATCTTGGTATTTCCATCTGTGTGGTAAAATAGCTGTATATTTAACTTGGGATTAGTACTTATTATTTTCATTTTTATCATGACCAAAAAATAGGGTATTTTCTTAGAAGAGTTGTGGTAACTGTTATATAATAATAAACATGAAAATTTATTTTAGGCCAACTGTTAATGTTGAAAAAGAATCCTTACACTTGATTTACTACCCTAGTGAAAATTTTATAATATTTAGATACATTTCTATAAATGTAGCAAACTTGTGATTAAAGTTTTGAGTATTTGATGTATTTCTGCTCTGTGAGGCCCAATAGCAGTCCCTAGGACTGCTAATTTTTCCTACTGAAAGTTATTCTCCTTCTCGTTTTTTTTTTTTTTTTTTTTTTTTGATGTTTGTAAGTTACTTGCTCTTCAGAGCATTGATGATAACCAGGCCAGCAAACTGCAGGTGAAGTGCTGATCAGATCATTTTATCAAAACGGGGAACCAAACACTGCATATAGCATTCATGACTACACTTGAGTTGGACCCAATTTGCAGAAAAAAAGATAGGTAGCATAGGTAGAGCAGAATATATATAGATAATATTTTGCAGTATATGTTAAAAAAATAAATAAGACTGGTTTTGGTAGTAGATTGGAAACTTAAAAAAAAAGTAGTTACTGTGCAAAATTGGCATAAGTAGATAAATGTATATTATATTAAAATCCTAGAGCATGTTACACAAATGTTTGGTTGCTTTTTTTTTTTTTTAGGGTGGAGTCTAACTGTGCTGTCCAGGCTGGCTTTGATCTCCTGGGCTTAAATGATCCTCCTGCCTCAGCCTTCCAAGTAGCTAGAGCTAAATGCTATTCCAGCCACTTGAGGGGCAGAGGCACTTGCCACTGTGTCTGACTCCAAACGTTATTAACTGTATATTTGACTGTAAATATTTTGTTAGATTAATTCAGGTTAGAACAATTTCTAGGGGCAGGGGAGATAGCTCAGTCGGTAGAGTGCTTGCTTTGCAAGCGCAAGGCCCTGGGTTAGATCCCCAGCACACCCCCCCAAAAAAAAAAAAAAAAAAAAGAATAATTTCTAATAGTAATAGGAAGTGAATGTAAACCACTTAAGGGATTTAATTTTCTTAGTCTTCTTGAACTGAGGATGATGATGTCATTTACAGGGTAGAGGGAGCAATTATGATATTTAAAACGAGGAAATGGGAAATCTGGGTCAGAGAACAGTTAGTTTTGTGATTTTTTTTTTTTTTAGAAGTAGTTTTTTAATACTTTATAATTTTTTTTAGTTTTCTTTTTCTTTGACACTAATTTTTCTTTAACACATACATTATACTAGAAAGAATGAAAGTACTTCAGAAGTTCATCTTATGCATTTAATTCCATTCTGGCTCATGAATTTTAATGTAACTTTATGAAGATTGTTAATAGTTTAGTTTTTAAATCAGCAAATTTGGGCTTAATTTTGTTCCTATTGAAGAATCATGCATTTGTAAATGAATTAAAATCTGAATAAATTTTCATTCTTCTGATATCTAGATTATACATGGTTGGATAAAGATTGTTATGACTTACTCTAATGTATGTTTACCATTTAGATAGTGAATTAGGATCAGGTTAATTTTTGGGACAACAGAAATTTTATAACTTAAATACCAAATATGTGTAGGTTTTAAAGAAGAAACTGGGGTGAAAAGGAAAGGAATATTTATAAGATAGCAGTTCTTACTTGATGAATTGGGGTAATTGAAATCTGACCTCCAAGAAACACTTCCTGGAATCCTCCTACTATAATTTAGGTTACATCAGTCTAAAAACTGTTCACAGTTATATTTATGAACTTGTTTCAGCTCACTGCATGCTCACATTGAAGTTTTTCTTTTATTCTGTATACCCATGCATGTATGCTCATATCATAAGCAGTATTCTCATTGTTATTCAGGTAGGAGTCCTAAAATTATATAATGACTTGCATCTAACCATCTTCATTATTTTTTGTATAAAAGGGTTTCAAATTTTTTAAATTATGGACTATTTGCTCCCCCCACCATTTTTTTGGCAGTGATGGGGATTGAACCCAGGGCCTCGTGCATGCTGGGGAAAATTCTACCACTGAGCTGTATCACCAGTCCTTTGCTTCTCCTTATAGACTAAAAGTTTACTTTTCCCTCACATCACTTATGTGTAATACTAATGATCTCTTGAATTTGGTAATATTCAGGAAGAACAATATTTTGAAGCTTTTAAAATAGGTATATTCATCTAAACCTGTAAGAAATTACTTGTGATGACAGATTCAGATTAGTAATCATCAGAGCCTTTGGGGAATGGTTGTGAAATATGAAGGGTGATCTTCAGTCTGACAGGCCTGAAATAACTTTCCTGTGAACTGTAGACTCTACTACTAGTTCAGGGCCTGTTTGTTGGTAGATGAATGTGGTGAGTGTTGGGAGGAGAGGAGTTTCTTGGATTCTTTACAGAGATTTGAAAATGCAGATTTTCATGTTTGCATTATTAAAAATTACATGTAGGTATGATATGTTTAATTGAATCTCAAGTTAGTAATTAAGCATATAAGGAAACAGAGATTTGCAAGGTTTCAAGTAGAAAGTACTACGGAATTAGTATCTCAGTAGATATAGGATAAATTATAGGGGAGACAATGAGGCAGGGAAACTAGCTGTTATTGGATGAGTTGAGAAATAGTAAAACAAAGGGGAGTAATAGGAACAGGAGGAACTTGTAGAAACAGTGTGAATGTAAGAATTTAACAATACTTGACATAACAGATAAAGGAGGGGCATAGTCAGCAAGAGTGTTACTCTGTTCTTTGACCAAATTACAGTGATGGAGATGTTACTGTATAGGGATTTGAGGAGTGCAAAACTGTTTTGGGAAGCAAGTAAGTTTGGTAATAGTCATTTCTATTGTGAGTCGAAGCAGAGCATATAAGAAGGAATATTTATATAAGTAAAGATATACAAAGTATGTATCAGGATCCCATGACAAAAGAACTGTCATGTTCAAGTTAGTAAAATTTATGGACTGTTTTAATAAAGGACTAGTTAAGAACATGTAGGTAAGCATAGACTGATCAGAAGAGAGATGGCAGTCCTCCAAGCCAGCAGGAGCAGCTGTTTTCTGCTCTTTGGCTCAAGGGCCAAGGGGAAGGAAGGACTGCTAGACTCAGGAGCTGCAGCTTTGGAGAGAGGTCACCTTGGGAGATTCCGAGACCTTCATCAAAGGACACAGCTAATTGGAGGGCAGGGCAGTACTACAGAAAGGGGGCCTGGGATTGAGTTCCCTGATTTTCATTGTCCTCCCTCTGTAACCCCTGGCTGTGGCACACCATTAACCAAACCAGTTCTGAAGCCATATGAGCCCTATTGATGAAGTCAGTCTCCTGGGACAGAGAAGTGTGGACAGTAGACCAGGAGGGACAAATGGAAACTGTCCAGTACAACTGAAGCTTAGCAAAGTAAGGTCCAGGAGAGACTGATTTGGGGCTTATCATTTGAAGCTATGGAAATAAACAAGATCTCCAAGAGAAGAGGTATTGGAAAGAGTTCCCTATGAGAAGATACTTAAATTCTGTATTTGTCTCTCTGTGATATAGAATAAGAGGACAGAGAATTAAGGAATTAACCTTAGGGATGCTTCCCCCCATCTCCCCAAGTACTGGAGAATGGAACCTAGAGCCTCATACATGCTGGGTATGCACTCTACCACTGAGCCCCCTTCCCAGCCCATGGGAATGTTTATATTTTGGAGAACAGAAAGAAGAGTCAAAGAATGGTCAAATATGATAGAAAATCCTGGGTGACTATTTCTGAGTTTGTTTTTTTCCCCCCCTTACCCTTTAAGTAACTTTCTTCAGTAGGAAAGGGAAGAACGTTGATTCTGGTTTGTAGTTCAGATTTAGATTTCTCCTTTGTCACTTAATTGGCAGCTTTTAAACTTTTCAGAGTGTTTCTCTGTCATAAAATAGGAATTCAGGGTTGTTAGGATTCCATAAAATAAATACTTGAAATACAGTGCTTGTGACATATAAAAGTTCTCTTTCCTTGATTTGCACTTTCCTGTGTGCCATAAACATGGACAGTTCTTCTAAATAGTAAGACAAGATTCTGTTAACTGTGTTTACACCTCTGTTGTGTTTTTATCCTCCTCTCACTTCTACTTTTTAAAAAGAAAATGCTTTATGCCTTCCCTCCATACTTTTTCCTTGTCATTCATTCCTTAAGTTATTGTATTCCTGGCATCTACACTTGTTCTCCTTAAGCTCTTTGTTTACCAAATTTCAAAGGCCACTCCTGTGCCATATTCAGTGGCTCAAGAAATCATCCAGAAGTAGATGCTTCACAATCTGGCCTTCTTATTTGTAGAAACACTGTACGTTCCTGGCTCTTTTCCTTACTGCCTCTGGCATGAACTGTGCTATTTATTTATGCTTCTGTGATTTTGCTTAGAGATGTTTCCTTTATTCATGATATGCTCAGATACTGTTCATTTTGCTCAACTTCATGAAACTTCCCACAACTATTTTGGCCTACATTAAACATTCTCTTTTCTGATTGTCTATTATACCATCTGAATTCAGGCATTTTCTTACATTATTCTTGCATATATTCTTTTGTTTTCCCAGTGAGTGTATGAGCACCGTGAAGATAGAGGTCCTATTTTTTTCTTTTTGAATATAGTGTTGAACATATAATAACTAGTTAGGAAATATTGAAAAATTGAGTCCCCCCATCTTTGATACTGGGAATTGAACCAAGGGCACTTTACCATTAAGCTGCATCCCCAGTCTTTATTTTGAGACAGGGTCTCACTAAGTTGCTGAGATTCTTGCTAAGTTGCTGAGGCTGGCCTTGAACTTGACAGTCCTGCCTTGGCCTCCTGAGTTGCTGGTGATGTGCCTTTGTGCCCTGCACAAACTGAATTTTGAGTTAGTATTGTAGTCTCATCACAGTATGTAAATTTTTTTGGTGGGGGGAGTATTAGAGATTGAACCCAGGGGCACTAACCACTGAAAAACATCCCTAACCCTTCTTTTTTTTAAAAAAATATTATTTAGTATAGATGGACACAGTATCTTTGTTTATTTTTTATGTGGTGCTGAGGATCGAACCCAGTACCTTACATGTTCGAGGCAAATGCTCTACCACTGAGCTAAACCCCAGCCAGCCCTTTTTAATTTTTATTTTGAGACAGGTTCTTGCTAAAATGCTGAACTTGCAATCCTGCCTCAGCCTCCCACACCACTGGGATTACAGGCATGTACCACTGTGCCTGGCCTGTAAAATCTTAAATACATTTTCTTTTTTGTAAATATACTAAATATTGAGTGCCCTAAGTTATTTAAAATGTTAAAAGGTAGTTGTAGGAAAGACATAAATATAGCCATTTAATGTATTATGTCAAAGCCATAATATTATATTTAAATGAGCTTTTGTCTCAAAAATCACAGTTTGTTTTAATCATTCTTGCTTATACTGTTTGATTTTTTTTTTTCTTATCATAAAAGCAATATGTGCTCAATGGAAAAACTGGAAAGTATTGCAGAGAGTAAGCTAGGCACATTGAAAATCATCACCCTTAATCTTACCAACAAGGAGACAATTTTTTTTCTCCCAGATGACTTTAATTTAATTTGGTACTGTCACCTTCATCTTTTAGGTTGTTGAGGTGGATACTTGGTTTGCCCATACTGACCCTGAACTTCTGACCTCTAGTGATCCTTCTGTCTTCAGCTTCCTGAGTAACTGGGATTATAGAGCAGGCCACCATGGCTAGCTCACTGCTGCTTATTTTTTTATTTTTAAAAATTTTTAAACATTTCTTTCTACTCTTCTTTTAAATGTATATTATAAGCATAATCACCCTGTATTCTATAATACAAATAGACTTACTAATCTTTACTAATTAACCTTGGCTGTGAAGTGATCCTTACCTTCTTGTTTCTCTCTTCTGATCTATAGAGGTAGAATTGCTTTTTTTTTTTTCATTTTTTTATTAATGCATTATAATTATACATAATAATTATATTCATTGTTTCATGTTTGTACATGCACACAATTTAACAATATGATTTGGTCAGTATGGCCCTAGCATCACCCCTTTCCTTCCCCCTCTCTCTCCCTGGTTCCCTTCCTCTATCATCTCCCAGGACTTGGAGCTGGAATTTGAACCCAGGATCTCACACATGCTAGGCAAGTGCTCTGAGCTACATCCCCAGCCCTGAACTTTGCTTCTTATGCAGGCATCAAAACAAAAGATGTTGTTCTTATAGATAATGATCAAGAAAATAAAAACAAAAAAACAAAAAAAAAACCCCCACAAAACACAAAAAACCTCTTTTAATAAACAATAAAATTGTATTTAAAGGTTAGTTGAAAAGACAGATAAGTAAGAATTTTTATATAATTCAATAAGAAAGCAATGCTAATTTTTTTTAACAAACAAAAGTTTTGGTTTTTAAAATGTGGTTATAAAAAAATAAAAACATTTATCAATTGAAAATTAAGAAGACAAATTTCTTTTTTGAAAAATCTCAGGAATCCTAGTTTGACTTCATGATAAACTGTGAGTGATAACATTTATATTTGTTATACCATCAGAAATCCTCCCTGTGGCACAAAAGGACTCTTTTAATTAGAAAATATTGTTGCCACAGGGAGGTAGAAGATCGACATGAAAAACTGGGGATCTGAAAAGGAGCCCCTACCCTAGGATAACCTGAAGGTGAAACAGATTGAGCCAGAAGGAAGACAATGCTGGTAGGTTGGTTTTAATTTTTTAAGAATGTTTACCGTTTAATATTTAATGAAAATAATTTCATCTACCTATAATACATTTTTGTTTAAAGGGTGACCATGATCCCTCCTTAAAGAGGGAGAAATAATAAAATAATGTTTTCCTTGTTGATGGTTTGCTGTCTGAGTCACCCCTTACCTTGCTCCTAATAATTGCTTCTTTTCTAGATAAAGCTATAGGGCTACTTCATACCTCTACTTCCTTAGAAGCTGCTATTGACTGAACATCTTCAAGTCTTTTTTTTTCTTTCCTTTTTGCTTTTGTTATTTCCTCTTTTAACCCAGATATTTTCCTAAATTTTTAAAAAAGTTTTCTTCCAGTTATCTATTTTCTTGTGATAGCCATAGATTTTCTAAAATGGCAAAATGTGAATCCTAAGTGTATTGAGTTTTTATTCTAGAATTGTTTGAATTTGTACTATGATTTAGGTCAGTTAGAAAGCATATTGGAGAAAGTTTTTTTAACATTTTAATAACAATTTCATTTAGTCTAAGATGCCAACAGTGGTAAGAAACATTATTTTCATATCACTAAAAGAGAAAGACACGCCAATTACACATTCTAAAAGACCTTCAATTGTAAGATATATCCTGGTTTCCAAAATGGCAAATGTAAAAAAATGTGCATCTTAGTATTACTGAAATAAGATATCATGGAATTATGAGTCTTCTCCCAAACGCTTGTTTACTTCGAATTGACTTAAAAATGTCCAGTTTATGAAAAATGGGGGTGAGCTGCAGTATGGAAATCCTAATGTGTGCTGAGGAAGCTCCCTAAATTCTTTATTGTTTTTTTTTAAATTTTTTTAAAATTGTCAGTGGACATTGATTTTATTTATTTATCTATTTGTGGTGCTGAGAATTGAACCCAGTGCCTTACACATGCTAGGCAAGCGCTCTACCACTGAGCCACAACCCCAGTCCTCCTTTACTGTTTTTCAGGAGAGGATATTTAAAATAAGAAATAATTTAACCATTATTTTAAGAGCATTCCAACTAACAATAAGGTACTTGATTGTGGAGGGAGAGGGTTTTTTCCTCTACTGGGAATTGAACCCAGTAGTCCTCTACCACTGAGCTCACACATCCCTAAGGCTTCCTTCCCTTTTACTTTAATTTTGAGACATTCTTGCTCAGTTGCCTAGGCTGGACTCACACTTGTGATCTTCCTGCCTTAGCCTCCTGAGTCACGGGGATTACAGATGTGTGCCACTACTCCCAGGTGAGATAGAAGAGTAAAAATTATTTTAATATGACATATTTACTTCAGTAAATAGTTTCATTCGGGTTGAATGTTACTTTTTTTTTTTTTTTTGATAATCAGGGATTGAACCCAGGGACACTTAACCATCGAGCCACATCCCCAGCCTTTTTTATATTTTAATATAGACAGGGTCTTGCTGAGTTGCCGAGGCTGACTTTGAACTTCAGATTCCCCTGAGTTGATGGTATTATAGGTGTGCACCACCTCACCCAACAGTGTCACTTTTTAATGGGATTATGTGATGTAAAAAGAAAATGAAATGAAGTGTCATAGTAGGTGCTATGAGCATAGTTACATGTGGAAGAGCTGTGCTTTGAGCCTGTACAACTAAATGTAAATAAAAGGGCTTTTTTTTGTGTGTGCGTGTGCTGCTGGGGATTGAGCTCAGGGCCTTGTGCATGCGAGGCAAGCACTCTACCAACTGAGCTTATCTCCAGCCCTAAAAGGGCTTTATAATGGAACCATTTTTTAAAAAGTAATATACAATATTTAAACAGGAAAAAAAGCTGTGAAAGACTCAATGCTCCTGCACCTACTCCCAAAATTAAACGTTGGAGCAGTAGTTTAAATTCTTTTTGTGTAACCTGATCTAATATGCTCCTCTTTACTTTTTCCTGAAGATACCTATTATTCTGTTTTGATATTAATAGCAAGTATGAAAGATCCCAGATTAGTGAACTTTTTAAATTGCTAACAAGGAAGTTACCTTTCAGTTCTATAATTTTTGGGAGGGAGTGCCCTATTAGGTACCAGTTTATATTTTTATATAGGAATTTAAATAGTGATTTATATCCTAGCTCTGAAGCAAGGCAATTGTTCCAGATAGTTGTGTCTTGGCAACTACAGATTTAAAACATGAACTAGAATGCCGCTCAGTGGGGATATGCGGAAGGGAATTCAGGTGTCAGGTACATATACAAACCAGATTTCTTTTTTATGATCCGTGTGAATTCTGAGATCCTGTTTATAAGAACATACTATAGAAGCATGAATTAGCCTATGACATGGTTATCAGGTCACTCTCCTAATTAGAAAGATGCTTCATGAAACTGAAGATCTGTTTTTTTTGTTTGTTTTTTTTTTAAAGTATCCACATTTAATCTTCAGTTAGCTTTATTTCATGGTATATACAAACATTCTGTCTTTGGATAGCTTTCTCTGGTTACAACAGGAATCAGACAAGAACCTGTGGCACTAGCCTGTTGTGTCGTTTTGGGGCAAGGATTGGGACCTCAAAACATACCCTACTGATGGTCAGTAGCTTCATCCTATTTTGACATTTGAAGACTTAGTTTTACTATTGAGATTGGGTAGCTTTTCCTTCTGTTATGCTAGTCGCACAAACATTACTTAGCTTTGACGGTAAATTCCTGAAACTTTACATTTTTTCTTTGAGTTGATATGGCTAGTACATAAAAGATGCTCACATCAAAAAGTAGCAGTATTTTTCAAGATGTTTTCCATATAATATTAACTGTTAAACAAAAATGGAATCTTTGGGCTCAGCATGACAGTGCATGCCTGTAATCCCAGCTACTGTGAAGGCTAAGGCAGAAGGATTGCAAGTTGGAGACCAGCTTCAGCAATTTAGCAAGATCCTAAGCAACTTAGTGAGATTCTGTTCTGAAATCAGAAATAGAAAGGACTGGGGATGTAGCTCAGTAGTTAGGTGCCCCTGGATTCAATTCCTAGTACCAAAAAAAGGATTCTGAGCTGGGGCTGTAGCTCAGTGGTAGAGCACTTGCTTAGCAAGGAAGCAAGAGGCCCTGGATTCAATCTTCAGCAACACACACACACACACACACACACACACACACACACAACAGAATTATTGATTCAACAAATTAGAGAATTTTGGGTGAATTAAATTAAGTAGATTTATTTACAGCAAGACTTTGACTTTTCATATGCAAATGTGAATTGTGATTTTTTTTTTTTTTTTTTTTTTGCGGTGCTGGGGATCGAACTCAGGGCCTTGTGCTTGCAAGGCAAGCCCTCTACCAGCTGAGCTATCTCCCCAGCCCGTGAATTGTGATTTTTAAAGAAGAGGTATCTCTTTTTAGAGTATATAACATCTCTTAAGAGTAAGTCTTACAGACCAGTTTTCTGTCTTTAAAGTAGTACCACCTAGTGTGAGTGTCCTGCTGGCATAAGGAGACACAGGGCTGATGATTCTCCTTTATAATAAACTGCATATATTTAGCTGTTCAACCTCTTTTTTTAAGCCTGCCACTTCTTAATGCTGCTTTTCTCATTGCTTACTAGTGTATTCCCCCCCCCAGGTTTAGACTTTGTAAGTTTGTATGTGAGAGAGAGAGTGAAATACCATGAGTTATAAGTATTGACCCGACCCTAAATTATCTTACATTAGTGATCAGAATTAAGTTTTGGACCAAGAAACTAATGCCATTAGCTTCCTTTTATTTATTTATTTATCTATCTATCTATCTATTTAGTTATTTATTTTTGGCAGTGCTGGAGAGTAAACCCAGGGCCTCATGTATGACATCTTCAGCCCTGGCTTTCCTGTTTTTTTTTTTTTTTCGGTGCTGGGGATTTAAACCCAGGGTCTTGTGCTTTCGAGGCAAGCAGTCTACCAACTGAGCTATATCCACAGCCCTGGCTTTCTTTTTGAAGTTGCTAAAACATCTTGAAAAAAGTAAAGTTAGAAGCAAAGATAGGTTGGTTATCTGTGAGGATGATGTTTGCTTATGATCCTCTCCTTGAGGTATATGTGGGCTTTTTCAGGGAGGTCACTTAATACCTGTGGCAGAAGATATTTCCATTGTTTTTCTTTAAATGAAGAAGAGTTGTTATGATGCTTCCTTTTTTGACCACTCCATCAGCATTACTGTAACAGTTCTTGGCAAGTGGGGCAGGAAGCATGCTCACCCGGCTATCATTGTTAAAATGTAGGTTCAGATGTGTAAGTGTGAACATTTCCATCCCACTTGTGTCTTCTGGCATCTTCCTTAAGCAACCTGTTTCTCAGTTCTTTGATTTTTTCTTATTTTCTACAGCAGACATTTACCTATTTGATACATCTAAGCCTATTCTCAGAGCTGGATGTTTTTTTGCCTTCTGTTTGCCATCCCCACCTTGTTCTACTATTTTGGGAATGCTTTTTTAGTCAATCTATGGCATTTTTACAAAGAGAGATTGTAAAAATATAGAAATAGGAGTGAATTTCAGGGCTAAGCTAGTCCAATTCTTAAAAGGCACCAGAGCCAGTTAGCAGTGGAACTGGTCCCAAAACTCTGGTCTCCTGATTCCCAGGACAGGCTCTGTTCTAGAGCACTGCAGACAGGTCCTTTATTCTTCACTTCTCAATAGGCCTTCATAAAGCAAATATTAATACGTTGTGGATTTGCTTTTCTACCAGATATTAAAACAGAATCATGTTTCCTTTCTACTTTTAATATTCATGTGACCTTGAGGAAACCACTCAGTTTCTCTTAGTGTGAATTTTCTTATCTGCAAAATAGGAAGTATCATTTACCTTTCACTGTTGTAAAAATTAAGAAGATTATTTACTGTTTAGCATAGTGTTGGCATGAGGAAAACTTCATCCATTCTTCTTCATATTGTTGCTAGCATAAGCTTTTGAAAACACAATTTTAATTATCATTTTCCTTCATAAAGCCCTTTTTAGGACATACTGGATAATATGAAATGCCTTAGAAAGGTACACTGGCCCTGGGCATGTAGAATGCATGTGTAACATGTGTGAGGCCCTGGGTTTAATTTCTAGTGTGCATATACACACACATGCACACACATACACACTCAGATCTGAGAGAGACATAAGACTTTGATACACTATCATATTATATTCACCTTTCCATTTTCAGCTCTTACACTTCTTTTTAATTGTGGCTCACTAACTTACACATCTTTCTAAGACTTAACACATACTAAAAATACAACCCCTCCCACTTTTATCTGGTTAGTCTTTCAAATCTGTGGTCAGATAACTCGGAAGAATTTCTTGATTCTTCCATGATTTATCAGTTTAATTATGGGAGTCCTTGTCTGCCAGGGTTGTTATATTTGGCAAGTGTATTGTATTACCTTTCCAAAATTCAAACATTTTTGAATTTAGAATACCTAAATGTTTCTGATAAGATTAAGGAATTTAGGAGAAGTCTGTTTATCTGCAGAGAGATGCTTTTATTTAATTCCTGTATAATGTGAAAAATTCCTCAATTGAATGGTAAAGATGTCTCTGTCTCTTTTAATTATGGTTTCCAATTATTGATTATTGTACTCCTAATGTTGTGTTTTGATTTTAATTAAACACAAATGGGTGAGGAGTGGATATCAGGGAGTGGGGTGGGTATGAACATCTTTCTGCCAAAAGGTTTCCTCAGATTCTTAAAGGAGCTCCTCAGTCAGACAATAGTAAAGTAAAATGCCTAGCGGTACAAGGGAATAAAAATATGGATAGTTATCAAACTATTTTAAATTGTCACATGTAAGTGCATGTGCTGCTTATTGCCTTAAGTAATGAGGTCCAATGGCAGATCTCATATGCTGCTGTAGTTCCAAGTAGGGTAACCATAACTATTTTGAGATATCTGTAATAGATGTAATATAGTATGAAAATATCTGTGATTTTTATTGGTCATGAAGTTGTAGGTATTGTTCAAACTACTGTGGTTTGTGCTTTTATTTAAAATTTAAGTGCTAACCGGGCACGGTGGTGCCTGCCTGTAATCTTAGCAGCATAGGGAAGCTGTGGCAGGAGGATTGTGAATTTGAGGCTAGCTTCAGCAACTTAACGAGGCCCCACACAACTTAGTGAGACCCTATCTCAAAATAAAAAAAATAAAATAAAAGGGCTGGAGATGTGGTTCAATACCCAGTATAGGAAAAAAGAAACTATTGAAATTCAAGTGCTAAATTTCATTAGAAGCTGAAAGCTTGTTCCCTAATCTCATCCATTTGTTACTTTAACTGTTATCTACCTTTCCATCATTCATTCTTCCTTTGTTCTACCCTACTTCTGTTCTCCTTTCCCTAATAATCTATATTTAGGATGTTTTTTTAAAAAATATTTTTTTAGTTGTTGATGGACCTTTATTTTTACTTCTTGATATGTAGTGCTAAAAGACGAACCCAGTGCCTCACATGTGCTAGGCAAGTGCTCTACCACTGAGCTACAACCCCAGACCCCTTAGTAGGGATCTGAAAGCTATATTAAATGTATCACATACTAAGTACAGTTTTTTATGATACATGCTGGTTTTTAAGGGGGAGGAAAATATATGTATGTAGTGGTAGTTTCCATGTCTTAATTTAATTGATAGACTTCATTTAATTTCTTTGACCATTTGAATATTTAGTATTTCTTTGAAGGTCCTTTCAATATTTTGTGACTTCATTGTTGGTTTGAAATCTCTTTTATCTTCACAGCATAAATTTCTGTGGCCAATGGTTTTCAAACTTGAGCTCACATTGGAGTTATTTGAAGGGCTTGTGAAAGATTGCTGGACCATAATAGCTGGGTTTTTGTTGTTGTTATTGGTTTATTTTGAGATGAGGTCTGAGAATGTAGCTCAGGCTGGTCTTGAGCTTTGGGTTCAGTTCATCTCCTCCCTCAGCCTTCCTAGTCGCTAGGACTCTGAGCACATGCCACTGTTCCCCAGCTGGCACAATTTCTGATTCAGTGGGTCTGTGGTGGGACTTGAAAATCTGCGTTTCCAACAAGTCCCCAGGTGGATACTTGTTGCTGTTGGCCCAGGGATCAGACTTGGAGGATTATTTCCCTAGGCTTTTGGGAATGACAGCACCAAAAGAGCTTCTGCCACTGTGAAAACCCAGTTATCGCTGCATTTGTGCTGTGTTCTGACAGCCACTAAAGCTTGCTCTTGAGGGGAAGAAGACTATAAAGTTCTTCCAGTTATCTGAGAGGATAAAATACATTACTGCTTGTAATTAATTCATCAATAAATATTCATCGAGTACCTCCTGTGTATCAGATACTATTTAAGGCATGAGGCTAGTGCTAGACAAGAAGGAGTCTCCTGCATTTATGGCACTTAGAATCTAGTGGAGAAAACCTTTGTAAGTTCATCATACTGTTTAAAATTGCTTTGTCATAAATCAGATTACTAACTCCTGAAAATCTTCTTTAGAGTTAATATTTGGAAGTAAGCAATAATGGTTAAACTCATGCTTCCACTGCTAAGATAACTTCTCCCCTGTCCTCTTCCTTATAGTATCTATTAGGGACCTTTGAGATACTTACAAACTTAACTTTATTGCTTCTGTGGTAGTTCACAGTTAAATTTCACAGGAGGACATAGCTGACAACCTGAGTTTAGGGGCAAAGGAGCAAGTCAAAAGAAATTAAGCCTTCCTAAATCTCATAATTTTTCCTCACAATTTTTTATTGGTGCGTTATAGTTGAACATAATGATGGGATTTGTTGTTACTTATTCGTACACGCACTCAGTATAACAATATAATTTGGGCAGTATCACTCCACAGCAATTCCCCCCTCCCTTCCTACCTCACATCCTTTGGTCTTTTTCCTCTACTGATCTCCCTTTGATTTTTAGGAAATACACCCCCACATTTCTTTTCCTTTTTCCTCTTTAGCTTCTACATAAAAGCAAAATATATGACCCTTAACCTTCTGGGCAATTTGACTTATTTCAATTAACGCAGTGGTTTCTACTTCCATCAATTTTTCTGCAAATGCCATAATTTCATTTTTCTTCATGGCTGAGTAAAACTTCATTGTGTATATATACCACATTTTCTTTATCCATTCATCCATTGTGAATTGTGCTGCTGTGAACATGGGTATGCATGTCTCACTGTAGTAGAATGACTTTAATTCTTCAGAATAAATACCGAGGAGTGGTATAGTTGGTTCCTATGGTGGTTCCGTGCCTAGTCTTTAGAGGAACCTCCATGCTGATTTCCATAGTGGTTATACTAATTTATAGTCCCACTAACATTGTCAAAGTGTTCCTTTTTCTCCACATCCCCTCCAGCATTTATTATTATTTGTGTTCTTGATAACTGCCATTCTGACTGGTATGAGGTGAAATTTCAGTGTAGTTTGATTTGCATTTCCCTGATTGCTAATGTTGTTGAACATTTTTTCATGTATTTGTTGGCCATTTATATTTCTTCTTTTGAGAAGTGTCTGCTTACTTCATTTGCCCATTAGCTAATTGGGTTCTTTGATTTTTTTGGTGTAAATTTTTTGAGTTCTCTATATATTCTAGATATTAATCCTTGTCAGAAGAGTAGCTAGCAGAGATTTTCTCCCATTCTGTGGGCTTTCACTTCATATTCTCAATTGTTTCCTTTGCGTGCAGAAGTTTTGTTTGTTTTTTTTTTTTTTTTGGAGGGGGTACTGGGGATTGAATTCGGGCATTTGACCACTGAGTCACATTCCCAGTCCTATTTTGAGACATGGCACTGAGTTGCTTAGTGCCTCACTTTGGCTGAGGCTGGCTTTGAACTCGAGATCCTTCTGCCTCAGCCTTCAGAGCCACGGGGATTAAAGGTGTGCGCTACCCTGCCAGGTTTGTGCAGAAGCTTTTTAATTTGATGCTGTTCTGCTTATTAACTCCTGGTACTATTTCCTGAGCTTTAGGACTTCTGTTGAGAAAGTCATTGCCTGTGTCTAAAAGCTGGAGTGTTGACTCTATGGTTTCTTTTAGGAATTTCATGGTTTCTGGTCTAATTCTGAGGTTTTTGATCCATTTTGGGTTGACTTCTGTGTGGGGTGAGAGATAAGGGTCTAGTTTTATTGTCCTACATATGGATAGCCAGTTGTCCCAGCACCATTTGTTTAAAAGGCTGTCTTTCCTCCAGTGTTTGTTTTTGGCACCTTTGTCAAGGATCAAATGACTACAGAGGTGTGTGTGGGTTTGTCTATATCTTATCTTCTGTGCTGTTGGTCTATGTGTTTATTTTTATGCCAGTATTATGCAGTTTTTTTTTTTTTTTTTTTTTTTTTTTTTTTACTATAGTTCTGTAATATAATTTGAAGTTAGGTGTGATGCCTCAGCATTGCTTTTTTGGCTTAAAATTGCTTTGGCTATTCTGGGTCTTTTATTTTTCCAAATGAATTTTAGGGCTGCTTTTTCAAGTCTTATAATTTTTTAATGCAAGGAAACAATACCATCGAAAATTGGAGTGGGCTGGGTATGGTGGTACACACCTGACTTGGGATGCTGAGGCAGGAGGATTGCAAGTTTGAGGCCAGTCTCAGCAGCTTAAGGAGACCCTGTCTCAAAGTAAACATTGACGTGCCCCTGGGTTTAAGTCCCAGTACAACAACAACAATAAAAATCAGAATGACTTCCCCCCCACCTCTCTTCATGGAAAAATTAGGGTACAGCACTAACAACTTAACCTGTTTGCAGTGTTACTTATGAAGAGGAAGAGGATTAGATGAAGTAGGATGACTTTGACCTTTTTATATTTTACATGTCTAGTTTTTTGTTTTTTCTCATTGAGTGTAGCAAGAGAAGAAACTATATAGTTCAGGGCTTGGGATGTGGCTCAGTGGTAGTGCACTTGCTAGCACATGTGAGATCTTGGGTTCAACCCCCATCACCATCTCCCTTCAAAATACATGTATATATATTTCATATTCTTTTCCTTCCATTATGCACCATTAAGATAGAATATCAGATATAATGTTCTATCTAAAACAACATTTTTTTCTCCATTTGTGTACAGTGTGTTAAAATTCATTCTACTGTCATGTGTAATTAACAAATTAAAAAAAGGGCTGGCGATGTGGCTCAGTGGTTGAGCATCCCTGGTACCAAAATATAAAAATAAATAAAAAGAAAAAAAAATAGAACTCTTTTTTAAATAATAAAAGAACTTCTATATTCTTCAGGTTTTAAGTCAGTGTTTGGTTGTAACTGTATTTTTTACTTCTTTTCACTTTTGTAAATCAGCCAAAATACATACAGTACTTAAAAAGAACAAGTAGTTAAAAAATTTTTTACTTTAACAGCAAATACTGTTCATGTTTTATTTTAGACTGGTAGTGATAATATGTAGTTATTTTTCAGGATTTATTTAAGAATATATTCAAACAAAAATAAGAATATATTCAAACAATAGAATTATTTGTTAGCATTTCAAAGAGATTTTATTAGTAGATGAATTTGCAAGAGATCACTTGTAGAATGTTCTACATCAAAAAGAAAAGATTTAGTTCTTCAATCTAGGTAACAAAAATATACTGCTTATCGTGCATCGTGTTTGACAAAACTTCTAAGAAGATCTGAATTCTTATTTTTTTCTGCAAATCAATTATCAGAAAATAGAGTCAAGACTTAGAATAATTACTTGGAATGAAAAAAATTCTTTCGAAGAGGAAACCAAGGATTTAGTTTGGGATGAGAAATTAAAAGGCGGTAATTTCTGAAGCATTTGGTTTCTTGAATAAACCACAACTTGTGTTTTTATTGCTGTAGACTATGGTCCACAGTTAGTATCTATTTTGATCTACAACATTAAGCTTTAGCCATCTGGTTTGAAAAGCAAGGTTGGCAGAATCGCATTCGTTTTTGATTCCATTGCTGATGTTATATGGCACTCTGCGAGTGCCGGTTGTTGACTACAGTCAAGAAACACAGATTATCTTGCCTCGGCTTCATCTGCAGGCTTGTGTTCTGGGAAGAGAGGCCTCCATGAAGAAAGGCAGGATTTTTGGTGAACCATCTTGGAAATAAAAGCAAAGGCAGGAGCCGGTGCATTCAGCTTTCTGTCTCACAAAGGGAGCTGCCATTGTGATATCGCATAACCCCATGTTTAATTTTGTCTTCTCTTTCTCTAGTAATTAGCAGCTGGTGCTTTAACAAAAAGAATTCCTATATACTTGTTCTTGGAGATCATAGGAAATGGGGAGGCTAATGAAAGACTCTATTAGTTCTGCAGCTAGTCTGAGGGAAAACAACTCTGAAACAGTAGCTGGAAGGAAGAGAAAGCAGGCTGAATTCTTATGTTTGTCAAAGGAAGGAAAAGATTCTGAGGAGCTGCCCTGGATCTGAGACTGTTAGTGGGGCTGCTTGAGACTGCTTGTGATGTCCATAGCACCGTGCTCTTTTTGTGTGGACTAGAAAAGAAATTAGAGAGGGCCCCTGCTGTAAAGGAACTTACTCTCTTGTGGGGAAAATACATAAGGAAACAACTCTTTATACATAAGGTTTAATAAAATCAGAGTTATAAGAGTAAGAAAGGAGAGAGCTATTAGCTATTCTAATGTAAAGTTCACATTTGAGCTGAGCTGGGGAGGATGAATAAAATTGCATTTGGGAAGCAAAGATTTTTTTTTTCCCCCTTTCTCTCCTAGGCCATTACCAAATCATGCCAGTTTATTTCCCTAAAATCTTTCAGCCTATTCTAATTGCACAAATTCAGGAGTTTTTAACATGGCCATCAAGAACCTGAAAAATTTGGCCTCTCTCATTTAACTAGAAACAACAATAGAAAACAAAAACAAAAGCAAGAAAAACCCACCAGAATCCTAACATAAGTTTTTTTTAAAAAAAATATTATATTGGCAGGAATAGTCCTGAAGGCTATACATGTTAATATATTTCACAGTCTCAACAACCTTAGGCTTGATCATGTTTCGAAGGCTAAACAACTATTTTATAGGGGTAGAAGCAGGGTTTTAAACTTAGGCTGAGTAGGATTCTAGAGCCCAGGCCCAGGCGTCACACACTAATGAATTACATCCTAGTTCTTACCCCCAGACAGACATAGACACACACACACACACACACAGTGTTGTGCCCATCCATGAATCCAGACTTTTTACCTCCATTGAATTTTCCAGTATACCATTTTCTTTCCAGAACAAATTTCTTTTCATTTTTTAGTTTCTAACTCCTTGTTATCCTTAGTTTCAATGTCATTTTCTGAGACGGATAGGGGACAGTCCTTAGCTGATGCTATCACTTTTATCATAGCCCCAATTTTTTTTTTTTGGTTGGCATCTACAACAAATTGTGATGTATTAGATTCCCACATATAGTAGTAAATACATTTCCAAAAGTTCAGTTCTTGTAAAAACTGGCATTACTGTGAATTTAATGAAATGACCAGGGTCATTCTGTGCAGAGAAGGAGGTCTCCTCTGTGTATTGGGGGCAGAATAGGGGAATAGGAGGTTTCAGGATTCAGATTAAGCTCTCCCAGGTCAGTCCAAGTCTAACTGTGGTTTGGTGCCACCTGGTGGTAGTTACGTTCTCATGTGACTGCTGTTTGAGAATGGGTAGAAAATGGGAGCCAATTACAGTTGTCCCTGGGTATCTGTGGTGGTTTGGGTTCAGTACCCATTCTCCCCATACCAAAGTCCTTGGATACTCAAGCCCCTTATGTAAAATGACATAGTATTTACATATAACCTATGCACATCCTCCTGGGTACTTTAAAACATCCCTGGATTACTTACAATGCCTAATACAATGTAAATGCACTGTAAATGGTTGTTATCTGTTGTTTGGGGAATAATGAGGAGGCAAAAAGTCTGTCCTGTTCAATACAGGTGCTTTCTTTTACCTCCAGTACTTTCAATCTGTGATTGGTTGAGTCCAAGGATGTAGAACCCACTGATAAGAAGGGGCAACTATACCAGCTGCCTTATCTGAATTCATTAATTCATGAAGTTTTGCCATGATATTTATATTTGTATTTATGTGCTTGATATTTTCACACTATGGTCCATGCAGTTAAAGACCATACCTGCTGTGTTTACTAGAATTGCTCAGTCAGGAACCAAGTAGGTTTTCAATAAAATGTTTATTTGTTGAAGGAATGTGAAACCATCATGGATCAGAACAGAATGCCAGGAATTTGTATTTTATTTAGAGACTGATGAGCAGTGCAGTTTAAGCAGAGGTTAGGCTTTGTAGGAAAAGCACAATTGAGAGGTGAGCTGGACAGGTACAGTGGGACCAGACTGTGATAGCCCTTCAAGTAATGTGACTAGCAGAGGAGACGTGTGTAAAAGATCTGGAGGTGACAGGTGAAAAGAGGAAGATGTATTTTAAACATCCAGACTGTAGCAATAGTCAGACCTTCAAAATACCAAGTTGAGAGGAGTAGTAGATTAGGAAACTAAACTTGACCCAATGTAACATAAGGTTACAAAGAAGAGGAAAAAAAGATGGAAATAAGATGTATAAATTGAGATAGCTGAAGTAGTCCAAAGCATGTCAGAAATTATATCAAAACAATCAATTATGTTTGTAAAATGAGTCTGATATTTATAATAGTCACAAAAGAAAATCAAACAAGTGGAAACAGATGACACATAACAGATAAAACTAAATTTAAAAAATGGGAAAGCATTCAGAAAAATACTAATCAAAGGAAGCTAGAGGAAGAAGATAGAATTTAGAGTGGACATCTTTAATTAGGACAGAGAGAGTTTTCAAACTGGGAAAAGGAACAGTCTAGAAAGCATAATCATCACAAACATACATGGATTTAACAACGTAACTTCACAACACCATTTCAGAGAAGCAGATATAATTACAAAATAGTAGTACTTGAACACATTTCAAAATTGAAGTGAAACAGACACGGAGTTTAAAATGGCATCAAAGAATTGAGCCATAGGACTGGCAAACTTCATAAACTGGAGTTATAGAACTTTGTACCTAACCTATTAATTTAGGACTTCATACATTTTAAAATTTATCCAAAGGTCAGTTTTTTACCATGTACTATGCCACAGAGAAATCTCAATAATGTTCAGAAAATTAGTATCATACAAAATATGTCTTGAAAATGATGTCAGAAAACGATGAAAAGGCAATCATGATTCTTCATAATTTTGGAAACTAAAGTTCACTTAGGTTGAAGAAGAAATGAAAATTATGAAATATTTAATAGCTACATAACAATGAAACCAGTGCATATTAACTTGGGTGGGCATGGTGACATGTGCCTGTAATCCCAGAGGCTCAGGAGGCTGAGGCAGAAAGATCACAAGTTCAAAGCCAGCCTCTGCGACGTAGCAAGGCCATAAGCAACTCAGCAAGACCTGTCTCTAAATAAAAAATAGAAGGGGCTAAGGATGTTGCTCAGTGGCTTGCTTTGACAGCACATAAACTATAATTAGAACAGTACAGAGATGAGCATGGCCTCTGTACATAAGGATGACACACAAATTCATTCATGAAGCTGTCCATCTTAAAAAAAAAAAAACAACTTTGTGGCTTAAGCAGAATTCACTGGGTAATATAGTAGCTCTAAATGTATTTCTTGAAAAATAAGATTGATATAATGAGCATATATTCAAATCTTGATGTTAATAAATGAATAAAGGACCAACATAACAAAGCCAAATAAAATAGAAGAAAGGTAAAATAAACATCAAAATTAATGAAATAGAAAATAAAAATATAATAATTTTTTTTTCCAGTATTGGGGGCTGAACCCAGGGCCCCCAGCCACATCCCCAGCCCTGTTTTGTATTTTATTTACAGACAGGGTCTCACCGAGTTGCTTAGCACCTCATTTTTGCTGAGGCTGACTTTGAACATGGAGTTTTCACTGGGATTATAGGCTTGTGTCACTGTGCCCTGCTTCTCTCTCCCTCTTTTTCTTTTTTTTTTTTTTTTTTCCGGTACTGAGGATTGGATCCAGGGGCCACAGAGCCATCCTTTTAAAAATCTTTAAAATTTTTTTTTTACTCTGAGACAGGGTTTTAATAAATGGCTGAGTATTCAAGTCCTGCCTTAGCCTCCTGAGTTTCTGGGATTACACACATGAGTCACCACGTTCAACTCCCCAGCCTTTTAAAAAATTGAGAAAGTCTCAATTTTTAGGTCTTAAAATTTTTAGGTCTGCTAAGTTGCTAGGCTGGGCTTGAACTTGTGATCCTTCTGCTTCAGGCTCCTGAGTAGCTAGGATTATAGGTGTGTGCCACTGTGTCGGACAAAATAATAGATTATTAATAAACCCAAAAAATTAATAAAATGGACAGACCTCTGTAAAGAGAGAGAACAGGTAAATAAGCACTAAGAACAAAAATAGGAACAACAGAATAGAGTTTAAAAATCATAAAAGAATGCTGTGAGCAAACTGCTACCAAGGAATTTGAAAACCCATGAAATGGATAATCTTAATATGTAAATATAGCTGACTCAAGAAGAAATAGAAAACCTAAACAAATCAATAATGATTCAATTTTAACAATCTTACATATGTATGCAGCTCATATATACATTTAAATAAAATCCATCAGATAGACCCATATCTGGTACTTATATTTCAAGGGACATACATACTTCCTGTAGAAGTAGTAAAAAGAGGGAAAGCTACCAGATTAATGTTGTGCAGCAAGAATAACCTAAGCTTGAAATTTTCGGTACACAAAGTTTCTGATTAAAGTCTTGTATGATCTCAGCTATAAATATTCCAAATAAAGAATAGCAAATGAAATCCAGAATTGATTTAAAAACACATAATGACTAGATATGTTAGTAGGAAGGCAAGGATGGCTGCATATTAGGAAGACTATTAATGTAGTCACGTGACTAGGTTAAAGGAGAAAACTCACCTAATAACCTCGGTGGATCCAAAAGCATTTGTTAAATTTCAGCATCTACTGAGGAGAAATACTCAGTATGGATTGGAACCTGATCAGGGATATATATGAAAAATTTACAGCAAATATCATACTTCATGGAGAAAAAGGATGACAGCTGGGCATGGTGGCATATTCCTGTAATCCCAGAGGCTGAGGCAGGAGGATCTCAAATTCAAAGCCAGCCTCAGCAGTTTAGCAAAGCCCTAAGCAACTTAGTGAGATCCTATCTCAAAATAATAAGTTAAAAGGGCCAGAATGTGTCTCGGTTAAGGGCTGCAGGATTCAATGCCTGATGCCATACCCCACCCCCTTCCACCCCCCCCCCCCCCAAAAAAAGGATGGCAGCTATCATTATTACCAGAAATCCTAGCCAATGAAATAAGACAAGGAAAATAAAGGAAAGGAAAGGCATAAACCAGGTGCACTGGCATACCTGTAATCCTAGTGGCTCAGGAGGCTGAGGCAGGAGGAGGAGTTCTAAGCAAGTCTCAGTACAAGCAGAGTGCTAAGCAACTCAGTGAGACCCTGTCTGTAAATAAAATACAACACAGGGGGCTGGGGAGATAGCTCAGTTGGTAGAGTGCTTGCCTTGGAAGCACAAGGCCCTGGGTTCGATCCTCAGTACCGCAAAAAAAAAAAAAAAAAAAAAAAAAATACAACACAGGGCTGGGGATGTGGCTCAGTGGTTGAGTGCCCCTGGGTTCAATCCCCAGCACCCTCCCAACCCCTGCAAAAAAAAAAAAAAAAGAGAGAGAGAAAGGCATAAAGATCAGAAGAGAAGAAACAATATTATTTGTTGTTGGTTTAACACTTAAAATCTGAGACATTTTAAAAAAATAAGACTGCAGAAAAACTACTAATATCACATTTTACTTTTCTGCTTTTTAGGAATGAATGCTCATCATTCTTTATGTGTAACAGCTAGTACTGCATAACAAAGCATTTCAAAATGTATTGATTTTAGCTGGGCATGGTGGTACATGCCTAAAACCCCAGCAACTTGATGCAGGAGGATTGTAGTTTGAAACCAACCTCAGCAGCAGTGAGACCCTGAGCAACTCAGGGTTTCTCAAAATAAAATTTAAAAATTTAAAAGGATTAGGGATATAGCCAGTGGTAAAGTGCTCCTGGGTTCAATCCCTAGTACTCCCTCCACCCCCTGCAAAAACCCAAAACACCAAAACCAAAATTTGAAGGAAGAACCAGTTATTGTTTCTCCTAGACCTCTGTGGTCATGTGGTTCTGGCTGATATGGACTGGTTCCTCTTGAATGTAGTGATCTGTTCATCAGCTGGGAGCTGGTTGGTCTGAGGGACCTCAGCTGGGACAACTTGGCCCTCGTTCTTTCCAGGCATCATACTTCTTTTTCATTTCTTATGGTATGGGTCAAGGACCTGGTATTATGTTGAAGAATGGTGATACTACTGTGCATAAATGAAATGTAATTATAATTTTATTTTCTCATTCTTATCTAGTTTTAGAGTCAAGATTACACTTGAGTTTTTCAAATAATCCAGGTGTGGCTTTCCCTTATTTTTCTTTTCTGTTTCCTGTAACAATTTGTATAAGAATTATTTTTAAAATTTGCTAGGCTGGGCATGGTGGTACATGCTTGTAATACCAGCTATTTGGGAGGTTGAGGAAGGAGAATAAAAAGTTGGAGACCAGTCTCAGCAACTTAATGAGACCATGTTTCAAAATTTAAAAGGGTTGGGGCTGTAACTCAGTGGTAGAATGCTCACCTAGTATGTATCCTGTTTGATCTTGATATACAAATGCAGTACTAAAAAAGAAAAAACAAACAACCCCCAAAACAATATTCACAAGTCATGAAGTTTTTTTTTGTTTTTTATTTGTTTGTTTTTTGGTACTGGGGATTTAACTCAAGAGTGCTTAACACCAAGCCACATCCCCAGCCCCTTTTATATTTTATTTAGAAACAGGGTCTTGCCGAGTTGCTTAGGGCCTCGATAAGTTGCTGAGGCTGGCCTTGAATTTGTGCTCCTCCTATGTCAACCTCTTGAGCCACAGGGATTATAGGGGTGCACCACTGTGCCTGGCTGGTGAAGGCTTCTATGCATATAAATATTTGAACTTTCTTGGGTGGTGTTTCAAAATGTAGCATATATGCACTATTGTTGAATTTTATGTATATGCAATTTTGTATATCATACTGTCCATAGGACTTTACTTTTTGTTTTGTTTTGTTTTGGTACTGGGTGGGGATTGAACTCGGGGTACTCAGCCACTGAGCTACATCCCCAGCCCAGTTTTTTTATATTTTATTTAGAGACAGGGTATCACTGAGTTGCTTAGTGCCTCACTTTTGCTGAGACTGGCTTTGAACTTGCCATCCTCCTGCCTTAGCTTTCTGAGCCACTGGGATTACAGGCGAGCGCCAGGCCAGGCTAGGACTTTCACTCTTGATGGGGGACTCAGTGTGAATTGAGAAGACAAATTATTCTTTTTTCTTTTGTTAATAATTTATTACTACCAGTTTATAGGCACATAAGCTTGCTTAAAGTAAGGCTACATATTTATTTGTTGAATAAATGAATGTGTATGTGACTGTGAGTTCAAGCATCTTCATTTTATTTATATAAAACTTGACTATTAAAACAAGCCAGTAAGCCAGAAAAACTGCAAGTAGACAAACTGTAGTATAAAACATCTGTAGACTGTACTGCTGTCTTCTTATGTAGATGAACCAAGCTTTTTACCTAGCGGTCTTAAATCACCTTGTTCTAGCTTCTTGTCTTTCACAGACATATTTTTCTTGTAATCAGTTTTCTTGACTCCCCTTTTTCCTAAACATGTGCAACACACTAGCTTTGAATTCCCTTGTTTGTTAGTGTGGTTGTATGAGAAGAGTTTAGACTGACCTGTTGTTATCCTACTCACTGCTCAAAATATTTTTCTCTTAATTTCTCAGAACGATACTTCCCATTGCTTTAGTTTTTCACCTTAAAGTGCAAAACATCAACCATTTTGCAGTTGACAGTATATAAAATAATAGTAAAATAGATTTAACTTCATCTATTTTATAACTTATAAATGTCATAGAAGACTTCCATAGAATTTGTGACTCTGAAGTCACAAGATACTTCATGATCTTTGTCAAAGTATTTAACTACTTGGGGCCTCAGGTTTCTTGGTGGGTAAGAGTAAGGGAAAACTTGATTCTCATGTAACTCTTCTTTTGATGGTTGGAGAGCTCTTGCTAAGTAAAATAGGAGCCAGTGCAGTGGCACACACCTGTAATCCCAGCTACTTCCTGGAGGCTGAGGCAGGAGGATTGTAAATTTGAGGACAGCCTTGGCAATTTAGTGAAACCCTGTCTTAAAAATGGCTGAAGATAAAAGTTCAGGGGTGGAATGCGGCTGGATTTGATTCTCAGTTTACCTCCCACACACCCTTTGTGTTAGAAACTAGCAGAAGACAATATCTGAGACAGCACACATTATAGGTGGGCGGGTGTTCTTGTGTGATATGCCTAAACCGTGATAGTCAAGGAGAAGAAGTCATGATCAGGTTGCGGTGCTGGGGATTGAACGCAGGGCCTTGTGCTTGTGAGGCAAGCACTCTACCAACTGAACTATATCCCCAGCCCCCATGATCAGGTTCTTTTATGTTTTGAAAACCTGTGGGTGATGGAGATTACTCCAAACATAACATTGCATCATTCTTTGTACCAGATACCAAAAAGATACAAATGAACTGTGTAATCTAAAAACATTAAAAACCTATATGGTATTGGAAACAATGATATATTTCAAGACTTTTTCTTCTTGGGTACTACAGGACCATGCAACCACTCAAATATCACAAGTGAACATTTTGTGGCCATTAATGTACAAATTATATAAAAAGGCCAAGGATATTTATTTTTGGTTATATTGTACTTTAATTGTAATGATTATATCTATTCAGGCATTTTCAAAAGACAGATTAGCAATTGAAATAGTTTAAACTAAAGCAAATTAACAAATGAAAAGAACTCAGGATTCTGTACTTGAAAATTAGAGGCCATTAATAAGTTTTAATAGCCTTTCTTAAAACTGTGAATTGTGACCAGTTGGGGTTTGAAACCACCCCTTCCTTCCATATCAGTTAAATTTTTGCCAAAAAGCCACCCCAAATTTAGCAGTTTACAAGACCAAACATTTACCATCTCACCTGACACAGTTTTTGAGGTTAAGGATTGAGGAGTGGCTTTGCTGTGTCACCCTGGCTCTGGGTTTCTCATGAGGCCATGCCCTGGTCAGCCAGGGCTTCAGTCTTCTGAAGACTGGGTTAGGCTGGAGGGTCTTTCTGTCAGATGTGGCTCTTGGCAGGACGTTCTTGCCTTATGTTCCAGCTCCACGGAGCTGCAGGAGGGTACTCAAGACTTGTGCGGCATTTGGTTTTCATCTTCAGCTTTGTTCTTTTTGTTAGGAGAGAGGAACTAAGTTCTGTCCACCCGCAAAAAGGAGAGGAGAATTAAACTCCACCCCATGAAGGGGGAAATGTGAGAAAAGTGTGTGGATGAGAAAATCTGTGGGCACTAACTTCATTTCAGCAGGTTGATGTTCCCTGGACTGTTCCCTTGGTTCCTGGGGAGTGTGAAGAGTGAGGGCTGTGGTGTTGGGGTGCTTGTTTACATGCTGGCCCTGCCCTTTTGAAACCTCAGATTCCTCATCTATAAAATGAGCATAATAGTAATATGTATTTCATAGGCATGTAGAGAGGAGTGAGTTAAAAATAGAAAGTAAAGTATTTAGCATAAAGACTTGTATTGGATAAGCATTCAGTAAGTTGTTATTTTCCTTTTTTTTTTTTTTTTTTTTTTTTTTTTGAGGTGCTGGGGATTGAACCCCCAGGGCTTTGTGTTTGCAAGGCAAGCACTCTACCAGCTAAGATATATCCCCAGCCCTGAGGATGTCTTTCTAGGTATAATATCATTAGCAGAATATGAATTTAAAGTGTCTACCATAATAGCCTGCACATTCATACTTAGTTTAAGAAAATTCTGCTCATAGCTAGGCTTGGTGGTTCACATCTGTAATCCCAGCAATTTGGGAGATTGAGGTAGGAGGATTGCAAGTTTGAGGCCAGCCTTAGCAACTTAGCAAGGCCCTAAGCAATTTAGTGAGACCCCATCCCATAATAAAAAGAAGTATGGTTTTGACCTGATGGTAGAGCATCCCAATACCAAAAGTAAATAAATAGGGCTGGAGATGTAGCTTAGTAGTAAAAAGTGCCCTTGAATAAATTCACAGTTCAAAAACAAACAAAAAAATCTTATACCTATTCATGAAATACCTACTCATGAAAACTTGAAAAGTGTGAATGTATATGTGTATACACAGAGATATACATAAATGTATGTATGTGTATGTATCACATACTGTATATATGTATATACATTATGCATATTACATGGTTTGAGTCATAAATATAGGAAAAATATAAATCTTGCCACATCTATCTTTTTAATATTATCTCATGTTCTTAAAAATTTGGGGACTAAGAGGAACTGAGTGTGGTAGTGCACACATGCAATTCCAACTACTTGGGAGGCTGAAGCAGAAGGATCACAAGTTGGAGGCCAGCCAAAGCAACTTTAGTGAGACATGGTCTCAAAATAAAGTAAAAAAAGGTCTGGGATATAGCTATATAGCTCAATGGTAGAGGACTTGTCTAGCATGTCCTGGGTTCAGTCCCTAGTACTGACAAAAAATAACAAAAAACTAAACAAACAAAAAAACCAACCTGTAAGTCCCTGGGTTTGGTCTTAAGTACCCTCCCCTGAAAAAGTTCAAATTTGAAGTTATTATTTTTTTAAAGAGACACGCTTCATTATATGGCCTAGGCTGACCCAAAATTCCTGGGCTCAGGTGATCCTCCTGCCTCAGACTCCCTAGCAGCTGCAACTACAGATGTGTGCCACTGTGCCTTTTGTCTTTAAATAGAGCAATCCATTGAATATCTTCCCTGTTTCTTCAGGATAAGCTTCAGAAATGGAATTCCTATGTCAGAAACTCAAGCTTCTTTTAGACTATTGATATATGGTACATTGCTGTCCTGGATGTTTGTACCAGCGTGTATTAGCAATGGCCTATCCTTTCTTGTCATTCCCAGTGTAGTATTTATCAGTCTCTAAAAAGCATTGGTAGCTTTTGAAAGCCTAGTGAGTAAGGTAGAATGGTATTAATGCCCAGAGAATTTTGTTTTTACAAAAACTTATATAGTAATATTTTCCTGTCTTTCTGATTAATTTCTGTTGTGTATATAAGTAAGTATTATCCAAGAATACATAGTTATTCTCTTGGAGATTAAAATGTAAGGTGGTCGTGGACACATAATTAGGATGTACAGAAGGTAAAAACACACACATATGTACATATATATATATGTATACTCCCTAAGATACATATTAAAAGCAAATAGTAAAAGTTGTATATCAGGCTACACAGTCTTTCCTACATTGAGAACACTATTCTTGAGCCATGTTGACTTGTCACTTCCACACACACACACACACACACACACACACAAATACTTTGGCTTATGGTACTGTTTTCCTTTCTAAACATATAATGCATGAAAAAATACTGGCAGAAGTGGAAATTGAGATTTGTTATCAATTTCAGTGGTCTACCTCTTGATATTCCTTCTCTCTCACATGGAGACTGTTAAAGATGCTGTCTATCAATGAATGATCTTTATTTCAAATTGATTAGCAGTAAGTAAAAGTGGCCATTTAATTTCTTTTGTTCCAACCTTGGCAGGTTTACTCCAAGAAAGAGATCTTTATTTGGATTAAAGGGAACTGTTTTTGGGTTTTGTAACGGTGCAGAGGTAGTGGAAGGCCCTCCAGAAAAATGAGAAGAAATGGCAAAAAAGAATCATGGGCTTTTTATAAATCCATTCTGACGTTCGCTGCACTGTTGGGTAAACTTTTATAAAATGGTTCTTCATTAGCTTTTATAAATATTGCTGTTAAATAATTTTTTGTCTAGTCATTTAGTCCAAATCATAAAATGTATGTCACCTTGTTATTTTAAATTTGTATCTGCCAAAACTTTTTGCGTTTATTCAGCAAACACTTACTGAGCACTTAATCTGTAGGATTGCAATGTCTTACGTAAATTTTGTAACAAACAACTTGAAGGTAACATTTTGTGTCAAACAATTTTCATTTTAAATTCTGAAACCGGGGACACGGTTTCTTGTTTTAATGAGGTCTCCATTCAGCATTCCATTGATTTGATTTCCTGTGTTTTCAGTAAATTTGATTCAAGTTACTAAGTTGGTAATTTATCTCCCCTTTCTACTGTATTTTCATGTGTACTTTTTTGTAATGTTAGTTTCTCGCGAAAAGATTGTTGAAGTGTAGATGTCAATGAACACCTTCGTTTCCAAATGAACAAACAGAAATGAAAGGGTACCTGAATTTCGTGATTGCAAATTGGGGGGGGGGGGGTCTAGTGTCTTGGGTTGCTGTGTTCGGTTTACCAAATGCCTGTTTAGCGTGTCCTTTGACTTCTCAAAGGGAAAGGGAGAAGTCGGGCTCGGGAAGTAGTTGGAAGCTCCTTACTTTCCAAGTCCATGCTTTTGGAATATTTTCTGATGTGACGTTTTCGTTGGCGTTCCTGTTTTAAAGTGTGGTTCTTTGAAGGGAACTGATCGGGTTGCATACGCTCTGAAGAGGCCCAGACAAGTTTCAGAGCCGCCGCTGTTCACAGCTGCGGGACTGGGGGTCGGTGGCTTCCAGGAGGACCACCTGATTAATGGCTCTTTCGCAGGGGGCACGGCTGCAGACCTCGCTTCCGCAGGGCGTGAAACGCGCCCGGTGCCGCCCTGGGCCGCGTCCCGGCCCGGCCGCCGGGCGCCGCAGCCTCAGGTGTCGCCGCGGCCGCTCGGGCGGGCGGGCGTCGGGACTTCCTGTCTGGGCGCGGGGCGGAAGGATCGCGTTGCCAGCCGGGCCGCCGCCGCCGCCCTGCCGTTAGGTGGTGGGGTTTCTCAGCCCGGCGGCGGGAGGCGGGCCGGCCGCGGCTTCCTGTCGGAGGACGCGCAAGGATCCGGGCGTCGGAGTGTGTGCGAGTGCGTGAGTGTGTGTCGGTCGCACGGCGTGTGTCTCCGGCCGCGGGTTCCGCCTCCTCCCCTGCCGCCGCTGCTCACGGTGTAAGTCAATGTGAAGCAGCAGCTCCAGCCCCGGGATAAACATGGCGACGTCTCTGCATGAGGGACCCACGAACCAGCTGGATCTGCTCATCCGGGCCGGTAAGGACAGGGGAACTTTTCTCCTGTGCATCGGTGCAGCGGCAGAGGGGGTGCACAGAAGGCGGGGTGCCTCCCCGGGAGCGGTCAGTGCAGGGGAAACAGTGTCCACCTCAGTCACTGGGGCGGCCAGGGAGAGGGGGGAGTGAATGAAGTAATGGAGGCGACGAATCAGGAAGTGATCACCTTGGAGAGTAACCTGCCTCGAATCCGGCGTTGTCGCTTCAGGGTGGGTTCGGCGAGCAGCGACGGCTGCTGCCTAGCGGAGCGCTGGCAGCGGGTGCTGGGGAGCCGAGCCGCGGTTAAGTTGGGGACTCGGGGGCGGACGAGTTGCGCGCTTCACCCCAGTTGCCGAGGAACCAGGAAGTGAGTGAAGCTGTTGTCTCTCCGCTGCGCCTGCCACGCTGTCTGGCCGGAGAGGCCGCTACTGCCGGCGGTCGGGGGCGGCGGGCTTCCCGGGGGACGCTCGCCGCCCCCCTTCAGACTTCGCCCACAGATCCGTGACTTCCGCATGGACCGGGCAGCCCCGGGCGATGTCCGGTGGACCGGTACCCGCCAAAAAATGCTCGGACCCTCCCTCTTCCCCACATCCCCACATTATGCAGGCTCAGGAGTAACGGTCCTGGAAAGGGTCACTTAATAACGTTGAGCAGCCGCGGCGCTACAGCTCCCAGGGGCCCGCCTCCTCTCCTGGTTTAGAGGGTGGCCGTGAAGAAACTAGGTGTATGCCCCTTCCCTCGTGGGGTGTAATTTTAGGGGAGAGAATGGGAAGGACACGGAGTGTATTTCGTCCCCCTGACCTGGTGCGACGGGGCGTGAGCGAAGAGCGTTTATTTTTGTAAACAGTGGGTGAATGTGAAGGAGCGGGGCGGGCGGGAGGGAGTCTTGGCCCCAGGGAAGTCTCAGCACGGAATTGCCCCCTTTCCCCTCCCCCCAAACCTCCCACCATAGCGGAAGCGCCTAGGAGAGGACAGAACCCGCGGGATTGACAGGCCTCCGGTTCCAATCTGCTCTCTGAGATGTTCCAAATAAGAACGTTGATTTCTGGAGGCGGGACTACGGGCCCTCGCTGGGCCAATGAAGATTGGGCGGGAGTGAAGCTGACAATGTACGCATGGAATTGGAGGGAAGAGGAGTGTAAACACGGAAGTGGCCGCAGGGGTGGGGGATGTGCAGCGCCACTGCTGCAGCGGAAGGGCATGGACTTAAGTTACATAGAAAAAGCAGCTTTACTTAATAGCAGACAGCGCAGTGAGGGCCTTAGGTCGATGTGGCAAGGCTTGAATACTATTTGCTTGCTGTAATAATAAATACACATGTTCCTTTCTCCGGACTCTTTATGTTGTATCACCGTTGATGGGAATTGGAAGATGAGAAATGTTCAAGGAATAGTAATGCCCTGAAAGGTCTTGGTTGCACTTTCTCCATCCATTGTTTTTAGGTAAGGGATCTTGAAGTGAGTTGTTTGGCTGGCAAACTATGTGATGCAATTGGGATGAGGAGAAAACATGTACACGTGTAACTTTATATTTAACAGAACTTTAAAATCTGGAACCATGTAACCATATGTATTGTATAACATGATGGTGAACAGCCTTTTATTCTATGAAACGTAATATTAACACTTCTTTTAAGTCCCAAAGACAAATCACAGTTTAGTGAGTAGTGAGATTGAAATATTTATGACAGTTTTTTCTGATTAGAATAGGAATTTAAGTTTTACTGAATGCAAGACAGCACGATGAGAACTTGGTTCCTTTTTATGTGTTCGGTCCATTAATAATGCAATATAAATATAAAATTTTGACTTTATGTTATTTGTACAGTCAATAATTAAAATTGTTGAGTCAGTGATAATGGTGTGTGTTGAATGAGAGGTTGTTTCCACTGGTTGACTACTCCAGAGAGAACCTTAGAATAGCTTCTGCAGTTAGAACTTGTGAAAAATACTCTAAAAGTAAGAGGGCTTAACTTCCATCAGTGGAAGGCATTTTTTTCATTAATTTTTTGGAATGATCAGCAAAATGGATGTGACCTGTAGATATAGCCAGTCTTTGGTTTGAAAATACAAAAGTTTTGTTTTCTTCTGATAATGGTGTACCTTTTGTTTTTCTCTCCTTGGTGTTGGCCATCTGAACCCAGGGATACAGCATGCTACACAAGTGCTCTATCAGTGAGCTACAACCCACAGCCATGATAAGGGTTTTTTTTAAGAAATTAAATACTCTTTTCCAGCTTATTGAATTTCTATAGTACTGCAGATCTTATAATTCAAGTTTCTTTTTTGATCATGATGCTCTATAAAGAATTTGGGGACTGGGATTGTAGCTCAGTGGTACAGCACTTGCTTCACATGTGTGAGGCACCGGGTTCAATCCTCAGCATCACTTAAAAATAAATAAGTTATTCTATCCATCTACAACTAAACATTTTTAAAAAAGAATATGTTTGCATATAATTATTTTCAGATTATTTTTCTCAACCATGTTCATGTAATCTGAAGCTCCCTTATAGTCTTTATTTTAGAAGGAAACTTGAGACAGGTTTGCTGATTTACCCAAGGTTCATTCAGTGAGTTAAAAGTTGAGAAGAAGAGATGACCCAGAAAATTAAGAGGCATGGTTCTAAATTTTTATTATGCCAGTTTCCAATGGCATTAGGAGAGTAATATTAGCAAATTTTGTATTTGTAAAATGGTCACGACACACTTTTTACCTCCGGAGGGAGGTTATCAAGTGTGAAGAGAAAATTACTCCTCACAGAGATTTTATAATCTAGTTGAGAAGACAGATGAAAATGTATATGCTATATAAATGTAAGAATAGCTATGGTGATTACAATAATGGATTGATGATTAGTGTGGAATCAGTGGTAACTAGTCTTACATGTGAAAGTACCAGAGAATAGACTGCTTTTATTTTCCTCTTTGAGAACTTAAGCATCATGTATATGTACTCCTTCAGCTGTCAGTATTTATGCTGTCAGAGGAGTGTGAGTCAGGATGAAATAAATGAGTTTATTTATTATACATCACTATCATTTAGATATACAAAACAGTTTGTGGTCAAGACGGCATACCTTATAAAACTTTCACTGAGAACAGGATTTATAAAAGTGAGCCTTGACCTTGAAGCCAGGGGTTGAGGATTTCTATCTAGTTATCACTAAAACTGAGTTGTCCTGGTGACTTATGGCTTTGTTTTCAGTAAGAGGACAGGTTTAACTAGATGACTTCTAAGGCTTCTTAAAAGCTGTACAGTTATGATTGGCTCACATATTTAATGGAAAGTTAAGGCCTCTTTTTTCCAGGGATATATTTTTTTAATCACACCATGAGTGTGTATGTGTTGGTGGTTATGTAATTAAGAGGTTAATTAATTTCTTTGAACTGTCTTTATAAATGGGTGCCAGATTGAATTTGAAGCTATGTTGAGTAAGTCTATGATATAGTTTAATAATTGAGGCTTGGTTTTCTTATAGTTAACGTAATATGGGAAAACAAATGTCTGACATTAATGCTTACCTAGAATTTATGTTGAAGTATTGTGGGTGTATGGTCTGGAATTCCTCAAAGATTTTGGTTTAAAATACTCCACTTTTGTATCAGGAAGTATGCATTCCTTGCCTCCCCCCCCCTTTTTTTTTTACATTTGAAAAGTAAGGTCATCAGAAGTTTTGCTTTATAATAGTAAATGAAAGGAAATTTTTTTTCTGAAAGTTTTGCCTAAATATTTTCACTTGGCCAAAAAAATTACATTTTGTCAACATTCATCATGAAGTTTGAAATTCAAAATTTCATTTCTGATTTACTATGAATTGGAATATCTAGTGAAGGTTGAGTATCCTTTATCTTGAAGTGCTTGGGACCAGAAGTGTTTCAGATTTCAGAGTTCTTAGAATTTGGGAATATTTGCATAGATGCCAGAGCACTTCAGATTTTCAGATTTGGTGGGTTCAACCTGTATCAATAGAAAAAAAATAGCAGTATGTGAAAAAAGACAGGAAGCGTGTGTTGAAATAAAAATAAAAATGGCATTAATTTTCTTGAAAAGTTTTCCTTTAGGGGCTGTGGTGTAGCTCAGTGATAGAACTCTGTCTAGCATGCAGGAGGCCCTGGGTTCAATCCCTAGTATTGTTAAAAAGGGGGAGTGGGGCTGGGTATATAGCTCAGTTGGTAGAGTGCTTGCAAGAGGCCCTGGGTTCAGTCCCCAACACCGCGCCAAAAAAAAGTGTGGGGGGTTGGGAATTGTATTGAAATTGAACTTCAGAGTTCATTGCAGCATTAATACTAAAATTTATATAAAAATGAGTTACAGAGTAAAATTGGTGTGTAAAAAGTCAGCCAGGATAATTCAACATAAAATCATTTACTTTTGAAACCAATTTGGCTGGCATAGAAGGATGTCTTCATGTTATTTAGAATAACTCCTTGTGTACAGTGTAGTTTAAATGTTCAAAAAGATGCAGAGAAATATTAAGCTTTTTAAAAATCCTTTATATGTAAGTGGACAAAATACTGTTTTACTTATAGAAGTGGGATAATATAATTTTTCATTTACATACTAATATTTAGACGCTAAAACTTTAGAAGCTAAAACTCACACAAATGAGTATAGAATGTAGTTATTATTAATTACATTTGATGGTAAATTAACAGCTGTGCACCTTAAAAGCCAAATTCTCTGAACTGGGAATTCTGAGAGTCCCAGGAGCCTTATCTGAGAAGTTAAAACTGTTTTCATGATGATTCTAAAACATCATTTGTTTTTTCAATTTCACAAGTGTACAGAGGAGTTTGCTAGAGGCTATTGCATGGTATTCCAACAATATTGAATGATGGAAGTAAATCTGTCTGCCTTTGAATAAATTAAGTATTAAAAAGATTTTCAGAATGGCAGTGTGGCTCAGTGGGTATAGTGCCTGCTTAGCATGTGGGAGACCCTGGATTCAGTCCCCAGTGGTGCAGGTGCGGGCATGCACATATGAAAAAGATTTGCAGAAATGCAAAAAACAATGCTACTCTGAATTTTTTGTTCTAAAAAGTTTTCAAGTAATTTATTTACAAGTAATTTGTTTATAAATGTTTACACTTGTTTATAAGTTTTCATAAAAACATTTGTTTACAAGTAATTATTTAAAAATGAATTAGCATTTTAAAATTTGTTTTAATTTCAAATATGCTACATATCTATAAGACAAGACTTTATGTTATCAAACTCTAGGGTCCTGGGAATAGAAACAGTGTGAGAAGAGCTGAGTTACAGTATTGTTTTAAATCCCTGTTCAGTTTAGTACCTAGTAGCCTATTGAGTACTTGAAATGTGATTGAGAAACTGAATTTTAAGTGACTTTATATTGATTACATGTTGAAGTGGCAGTGTTTGGGGTGTACTGAGTTAACCCAAAGGTATTAATTTCACATTTTAAAATGTGGCTACAGGAAAGTTTAAAATGAAATGTGACTGATACTGTTGGACAGCTTTGGTTTAGAAAATAGTTTTAGTTCTTTTTTCTCCTTTATAGTTAATAGCCCAGCTCTATTAATTAGCTTAAGGGGAAAATAAGGTAGAGTACCCAGACCTACTTCTCCCATCTTGTCGTTGCCTTCGTTTGTATTATTCACTACTGCTGTTACAACCTGGGCATGAGGGGACAGGAAGTGTGTGGTGGTTGAACAGTGATTATCTTGGGATACTGGTTTGTAGTGCTGTTGGTAGGGGAGTGCTCTGTCACCTAATGGACTGTCTTGACATTTTTTCCCCCATTACTCTCAAACAAAATTGCTACTAAATTTTATTTTTGACTTGAGAACATTGTTATGAACTAGATCCATTGCCAGCATTCTCTTATGCAAAGCTGAGAGGTATGCCTCTTGTCAGACTTAATTACCAAGTTTGGTATTTTGTAACAGCTGTTGAGTGAGTCTGGAATAGTCCACCATACAGACACTAGTTGATTAGAAAGATGGAAAGGGAACAAGAATATTTTTACCAATAGTAAATGGAGGCATGGGCAATTTTTATTTTTGGCACTTTGATTAAAACTAAAATAGTTTTTGAAATTTATTTGATGCATTTATTTCTTCAAGAAGGGTTGACCAGTAATATGAACTGCTAGAAAATAATACCTGGTCTGGTTATTTTCAGCTTCATTTGTTTCTATTTAAAAGGAGTTGCTTGTTTTTTTCCTCCATAAATTTCACACACAGGTCTAGAAAGAATACTGGTCTCTAAGATTTTTAAATAAGGGATAAGGAGTGTTTTTTTTTTAGCTATTGCTTTTAGTTTACTTACTTTGATTGCACAACACTGTTAAATTCATGTTTTATGCTTTAGAATTGTGCATAGTTTTAGTTTAAATTTTATTTGAATTTTTGATCTGGACAAAATAGTATTGCACATTTGTTTTAGTTATAGAAACTTGCATAAAAGAGGTGACTCTTAAATTGTGTATCAAAAACTACTTGTTGCCGGGCATGGTGGCACACAATGAGAACGAGGCAGGGGGATTGAAGTTCAAGGCTTGCCTGGGCAACTTGGTGAGACCCTGTTTCAAAATAAAAAAAAATAAAGAGGACTGGGGACGTAGCTTGCTGGTAGAGTGCTCCTGGGTTCAGTCCCCGCACTGCAAGAAGAAAAAAATTACTCTGTCAACCAAAGTATAGACATAGTGCCTACTTTTATAAATTGGGTGTTCTTGGAACTGTCAGTGGTACATTATTGCAAATTTATTTGAGAAAGGGCTCTTGGATTTTTATGTTTAGCATTATTTGAGTTGGTAGATGAAAATCGTAAGAAGCAAAAGTAGTAAGCATCAAAAAAGGAAAGAAATCAGTGCTCTCCTTGAGCTGTTGTCTTACAGAGTAACTTTAAAAATTATATTTTATTATACTTCTTATGTTTTTGATGTTCTCAGAACTTTAAGCTTCATGAGGCTAGACAACCTATTTACAGTTGTATCCTAAATTTATAGCACAGGGTAAATAAACACTGGTGAAATACTCAGTAACCACTTGTTGATTGTACCCAGACTGTTAGTTCTCTGGTTGATAATTCATAGATGTCATATACATATTTTATATTCTCATCCTAAATTGAAGGTGTAAGTTTTCTTATATGTTTGTGTATATTTATTTTAGCCAGTAAATTAAAAAAAAATTTTTCTGGAACATAAATTGAATATTGGGGAGAAGAGGAAGTTTAGAAATACAAGAAAATACACTTTAGAAAATAATTTCTAGCCAGGTGCAGTAGTGCAAGCCTGTAATCCCAGCAGTTCAGGAGGCTGAGGCAGGAGGATGGAAAGTTCAAAGCCAGCCTTAGCAACGAGGAGGCACTAAGCAACTCAGTGAGACCCTTTGTCTAAATAAAATACAAAATAGGGCTGGGGATGTGGCTCAGTGATTGAGTACCCCTGAGTTCAATTCCTGGTCCCGTGTCTCTCCCCCCCCCTCCCCCCCACCGCCGCCAAATTCTATAACATAACAAACAATAACAAGAAATTACGGTGTTGAAAATATACTTCAGACTACATAAGAATTTAAGGCACATAGTATGTGTTAGGCAAATTTCATTTTGCTCATAACTTAAATATTAAAAATCTGGTAAGTTCTTTTATTGCTGTATTATACTGGATACTGACTATACTGATTTTAATGTGGTAGAGGTTTTCGGGTGTGTCTTAATACAATTACATAAGGAATTAGTTTACCCAGGATAGTTTATTAATAGCACTTAAGACAACAGCTAAATTGCAGCACCAAGCAGACTTTAAAGAGAATGCTCCTAGATTAAATTTTTAAAACCTGAGAGGGTGCGTTCCAAGGTCATTAGTATATGTGAGTATTGTAGGGAGGAACTTTGAAAAAAAATTCTTGAGGATAGTAATATATTTTATACCGAGTTTCTTAAAGTTGAGCTAGAAGGGCTGATTGAATCCTTTGCTTCAGTGAAGCTGCAGATAAGAGTAAGCAGGGTCACCTAAAGATAGATTTACTTAGAGGTTTGGCTGCCTCTCTGGAACCATTTAGCTTTGAGCAGATTTCCATAAATGGAAAGAGCAACTGGAGAGACCTAGTACCTTGGTTGAGAGTGTGGATGATGTGCAACAGGTGGTGGAACAGTTTCTGGATTTTTAAAATAAATGCTCCCCAAATGACTAGTGCTTAAGACTGAAGCTTTAGCATTGGTGAATTTTGAGACCAAGTGGATTTTTCTCCCTGATTAAAATTTTCCTGAAAATACTTTTAAAAGATTCATCTCATTAGTGTATAGAATTTGTGAATTTGAATATGATTTTATGAAATTTGTATAGACATTTACTTTTAGTTTCTTGAGGAGACTTCTTGAGAAAAATCTATCAAATTAAAAACTGTTACACATTTATGTTTTAGAGGCTTTTACCAAGGAAAGTATTCAATATTTTAATCCAGAATGTAAAATTAATAAAACGTTAAGATAATAAGTTTGTCCCCCACTTGCCAGTTTTCCTGGAAGTTCGGTGGGTTGTTCTTCATTCAATACATAAAAGACAAGTCTACATTAAGAACTATAGCAGCTATAAAGTCGAGTTAAGATAGATAGCTCCATTGACCTCAAAGAGCCTATTAGAATCTTAGCTGAGTGCTAAGTCGTCACTCTTTATTGAGTTCTTATTTATATGCCAGTCACTGTGCTAAGTTTTTTGTTTTGTTTTGTTTTTTTAAAATGGGAATCACATCATTTAATTCTCAAAATTATTTGAGGTAAGCAATATGCCTGTTTCGTGAAGAACACTGAGACCTAAAGAGATTATGTTACTTGCCTAAGTGGCAGAGACTAGAGCAATTTCACAAGTAACTTAATATCAAAGCATTAAAGAAGTGCCAGAAGAGAGATACAAAGAGTGATGGAATTAGAAAAGACTTCATGGTGAAGGGAAAACTATTACAGAAACTCAAAAAAAATGTCCTAACAGAGCCAGGTGTGTTGGGCGCCTATAGTCCCAGCTACTTGAGGATGAGGCAGGAGGATCACTTGTGCCCATGAGTTTGAGACTAATCTGGGCCAATCTCAAAATAACGAAACAAAAACATAAAAAATCTCTTAGGGTAAAAAACCCAGCAAAGTCAAGTGAAGTTCTGAGGAAAAAAACAAGGTTTTGTGAAGAAAGTTCTCAATTGTTCTACAGCTAAAGTTTGATAGGTGTTGTTATCCATCTCAGGCTGCCTTGCTCATTTAGGAGAGTCTCTGTAAGAACTAATTTATTAAAGTAACTTAGAAATAAAAAGTGTTTCTGACCAATTATGCTAAGTATTCTATTGTAGTTTTTATTGGCAATATAGCAAAATATATAATTGATCTTGTAGGATTGTTAATTTACAACCGTCTGTCCCTACTCCCCACCCCTCAGTTAGTTTTGGCCTAAAATTGATGCAGAGTTCAGATTTCAAGGGTTGGTCTTTGTTTTCCTTTGGATAAGATCCAGAAACTTCTCATTAATTTTTATTCAGCCTCATTGGTTGCTTTTAAATCAATATTCTATTTACTAAGTGTAGATACTACCTTATTTTGGCTTTAAGTTATTTCTGTAAATAGTTGATATAGACGGATGTATCAATGGCTTATGTAGAGTCATTCACATGGAAGATAATTTACATTTATTTCTTAAACAGTAGTGTGTGTGGTTCATTTTTAATTGAGTAGAACTTGTTTTCTCCCAGTGGAAGCATCAGTTCATGGCAGTAATGCACACTGTACAGATAAGACGATTGAAGCTGCTGAAGCCCTGCTTCATATGGAATCTCCTACCTGCTTGAGGGATTCAAGAAGTCCTGGTATGTGAACTGTTCATTTTTATAGCATGTCTCATTACTTCATATTAGAATTAAGACTTTTTAATACCAGAATATTACTGTTGGACTTCTCAAAGGTCTGTTATACATGAATACCTGAAAGCAGCAATTGATCTTTATTAAGGTTCCCAAATCTTAAGTGCTTTCAATACTAATCTCATAATAAATGATATAGAAAATGCCACTGTAGGCATACAGATTTTTATGAAATTTTATGTTATCATTTGGGTAAATTTTAGGCCTTTGGAGTCCTTAAGAGTGTGACTTATTGAGCAGTTACCTTCTGTGACCACTGTCAGTTCTTTGTTCAGTTATAAATGGGCAGTAATTCCAGGCAATCATGGATGGTAGTGAGCTTATACCATTTCCTTCGTACCTGTGAGTTATGCCATTTCCTTTCAGCCTGTGAGTTATCCTTTTCTCTCTCTTTTTCTCTTTTAGACTGACAAATTAAAATGTCCCAATTTTAATAAAATGTTCAAATGTTAATTTGATTTGATAAACTGAGATTTAATAGCAATTTATGATAAATGCTAAGAGCAGCTATACTTTTTAATTCAAATAGGGATCCTGTGTATTAGTCAAGGATAGGATAAGTAAATTATGGCTTATATTGGTCAGCGTATTAATCCATGATAGTATTAGTAAATCTTTAAATTTGAAATAGAAATGTCGTATACTGATTAATCATGCATTGAAGGAAGCCAGAGCAACATTAGTGTGTAATAGAATGCCAGGTAGCAATCTGTGTGTATTGTTTTTATTGACCTAAAAATCAGGACTGTTTCATTAAATATAAAATAGAAATATTGAAAGGTGATATTCATTAATCTGTAATGAACAGTCTTTCATTTTTAAGTCTTTTTTTTTTTTTTTTAAAGTTGTAGATGGACACAATACCTTTATTTATTTTTATGTGGTGCTGAGGACTGAACCCAGTGCCCCACATGTGTGATTGTGATGCAAGTGTTCTACCACTGAGCCACTGCCCCAGCCCTATAAGTACATACTTTTTACTGAGTACATATTTATAAATCTTATAAATTTGTACCATGTGCATATGACCTAAAGAATAATGATGGCTGTGTAGAAGGAATGTAGTTACTAAAGAATTGTTATACCATAATTTAAAAATGCTTTCCTAACTGTCAAAATCAGTCAAAGTTTTCAGAGAGCTTAAAAATGTGAAGAAGCCTGGTGTGGTGGTGCATGCTACTTGGAAAGTAGAGGCAGGAGGATTGAAAATTTGAGGCCAGCTTCTGCAATTTAGTGAGACCCTGTCTTGAAATAAGAGAGGGATTGGGATGTAGCTTAGTGGTAGAGCACCCCTGGGTGGTTTAATCCCCCCAGTACCACCAAAAAAAAAAAAGAAAGAAGCAGGCAATTACTTCCCACCTTTAAGATGTTTTCCTTTACATTAATTTTCTTGTATACTTTGGATCATACTGAATATTCAACAAATTAATTTCTTTAGTATTTTATTTTCATCCTGCTTTGATTAAGCCTTTCTAAATATTGATCTATCCATATAAGAAATGTTAATGGGGGTGGGAAATTTTAAATTTTTCAACTTTTTTTTATAGTGGAAGTGTTTGTTCCTCCTTGTGTATCAACTCCAGAATTTATCCATGCTGCTATGAGGCCAGATGTCATTACAGAAACTGTAGTGGAGGTGTCGACTGAAGAGTCTGAACCAATGGATACCTCTCCTATTCCTACATCACCAGAGAGCCATGAACCAATGAAAAAGAAAAAAGGTAGAGTATATTTATAAATTTCTGAGAAAGCAGATGAATTTTTTTTTAACTTTTTTATTTTTATTTTTTGCTGGCAATTTTTTTTTCCCTTTAAGGGACACACACACAAAAAAGTAATGTACACTATCTAGTCTTAAATAAACAACAAATTGAATTATTTTTTATTATTTTTTAAAAAATCAGGATGACTCTATTTTGGTGCCATGAGTTTCTGGACTTGAGCATCATTGATAACAAACAGATTTTAATTTTATGTTTTAACATTTATACTGTTTAAACAAATTTGTATTTAGGCCCTAATAGTACTTATCTGAAAAGGAGCTTTTAAGCCTGGCATGGTGGCGCATGTCTCTACTCCTAGCCACTCAGGAGGCTGAGGCAGGAGAATCTCAAGTTTGAGGCCAGTCTTGGTAACTTAGTGAAAACCTGTTTCAAGATAAAAGTTTAAAAAAAGTGTTGGGTATGTAGCTGGCTAAGGATCTAGTACATCTCCAGTGTCACAAGGAAACCACCTATAGGAGCATCTTTTCCTATTGAAATAAAAGGTAAAATTTGAAAGGATCAAAATCCTAAATTTGTCATTCATCTAATTTTACTTTCTTTCCTGTCTTTGCATTTAAATTAAAAAAAAAAAAAAAGGCAAAAATAAGGTAAAGTTGTGTTGGAAATAATGGTGTTTTCTTTTATTTATTAAACAGTGTTTCCAATTGTTGCCATGTACTCATTGCTGTAAGGAATAATAAGACAGAGGACTCAGGCTGGGAAGTATCGTAGCTCAGGGATAGGACACTTGCCTGGAATGTGCAGGCCCGGGGATCCATCCCCAGCACCTGCAGGTGGGTGAAGAGGGAGGATAGCCTTGCCTCCCCTCCCCATAGTATACCTAAGGTTAGACGCCTCTTTTATGAATGAGAGAATTTAAAGGAAGAATTATTTCCTTTTGTAAATGTTGAAAAGCAAAGACATATCTATTTAAATACTACCCATTAGAGCCTTTGGCTAGTTGATGTAACAAATAACAAAACAAAAAGGATGGGAAAAACCCTGAACAGCAGGGGTCATACACAGAACCAGGATGTGCATGATATAAATCAGGAAATAATTTGCCAATTTAATATTCTCTCTCTAAAAGGTCTTCATGAATAACCATCTAGGAATCACATATACCTGTTCTGTACTTATTGCCATCAGGGAGACAGTGAAGCATCAGAGCACCATTGCTTCTGTTTTCTTAAGCACATTTTATTTTTTAATAGCAGACTTTTTAATTTTCAGTGCCTTTAATTCCTAACATATATAGTATATCTCCAAGAAAGGATAGATTTCAGTGTCAGTATTATAAAAGTTATTTTGAGCCGGCACCTGGGCACGCTTGTAATCCCAGCGGCTCAGGAGATAGGAGGATCACGAGTTCAAAGCCAGCCTCAGCAAAAGCAAGGCACTAAGCAACTTATTGAGACCCTGTCTCTAAATAAAATACAACATAGGGCTGGGAATGTGGCTCAGTGGTTGAGTGTCCCTGAGTTCAATCCCCAGTACAAAAAAAAAATTAATTTGATAGAACCCTTTTTCCTACTGAGGAATACCCTGTTAATTTCTCAAGGAACATGATTTGGAAATGCTAACTTCTAAGAAAAGAAATTAAGCCTTTCTGAGCTTGCTTTTTTTTTTTATTAGACAGGATTTCATTATGTGACCCAGGATGGTCTTGAACTTGTGGGTTTAGCCAGTGATCCCGCTTCAGCATCCTGAGTAGCTGAAACTACAGGTGCTGATTTAAGTGATCTTTCACATTAGGCTCTTGTGCTTGCATTTAGGAGATGGTGAAGATGTTGGATTTATTACTGACTGATTTGTAACATGAGTTTTATTGAAGTTGAGAAATTAAGCTCTATTCTAACAAGGACGCCAGAGAACTTGCTGTCCTAGCTTTTGTAAACGCAGAGTTTTATTGATTAGTTACCAGAATGAAATCCTAGAATATATCCTATGTATTTTTATAATACAATACATATTAAGACAATTTAGGTCTTTACGTGGTTAATCTAAAAAACCTTGCTAATGAAGAAGAGAATGACATCAAAATCCCAGATGTATGACAATCACCATGTCAGTAATATTTTTAATCTGAAAATGAGATAGACTTGAATATTTCCAACTTTTCCTGAGGCTTCCTCTCACCTGCCAAGTCAGTCATCTGTGCTGCAGATCCAGTGTAACTCATTTTAGACTTATGCTTTCTTTAGTGTGGATTTAGCCCTTGCTTTTCTCTTCATTGTAGATGCTAGTCTGTCTGAGACCTAATGGCAGAAATGAAGAGAAACAAAAGAGAAGGCACAGACATTTATCAGACATAAAATAACCACTTAGAGAAAATTCCCCCCCTTATATGTACATGTGGAGGAAGGGAAATTTAAACACTTTCACTTAAATTCTGGTGAATCAACTGTTTCAGAGCAATAGAGAGTGTTTAATATTTTTTATTTTTTCTCATTTGAGCTCAAAGGACTTTGTAGATCATCATATCTTCTGCAATAAGTGGAGCCATTTCTAACAATCCCATAGAAAAGAACCCCAAAGCCTGGTACACGCCCGCAGTCCCAGTGGCTGGGGAGACTGAGGCAGGATTGCGAGTTCAAAGCCAGCCTCAGCAATTTAGTGAGGCCCTGAAAAACTTAATGAGATCCTGCCTCTAAATAAAATAATAAAAATAAAGGGCTGGGGATGTTGCTCTGTGGTTAAGTGCCCTGGGTTCACTCCCCGGTACCACAAAAAACATGATACTAGGACTCGTCTCTATTGCTCCATTAATGTAAAAGGTTAGCAGATTGAGGCACTGACCATAAAAATAGATTGGTAGTATCTGACTTGCTGTATACCTTGAAATTACTACCAACTAGCTGCTTCATTTAAAATTGCAGAAGTGTTTTAAATATTTTTTTAGAAGCAACTTGTCATACATACTGAGTATTTTAGGCCATATGTTAATATCTAATTTAATGAATAATGTCTGTCACCTAATCATACTTCTGTTATTTTTCTGTTTTCAATATCTTATTTTTTTTCAGTTGGCCGTAAACCAAAAACCCAGCAATCACCAATTTCCAATGGGTCTCCTGAGTTAGGTATCAAGAAGAAACCCAGAGAAGGAAAAGGTAATTTGGGGGAGGGTTATTTTGGAGATAAGCCCCCCAACCCTCCAATTTGGTAATATGTTTGCATTTGTAAAAAAATTATTTCTAGTACATGTGTATGTGGGAGTACTGTTGCTAGTGGTATGTCTAAATTATGGATGGATCAGCTTTATCTGGGGAGCCTTCTGAGAGTATCGAGGCCTGGTCCTCCCTGTCACCCCAACCCCCACTGGGATTCCCTAGCCAGAACAACACTAGGGGGAGTATGAGGAGGTGCTGACATCCCAGGCACCCAGATGCACAGCCTTCCTGGGGGCTGTGGTTTGGGGGCACGTGTGTGTATATACACTCGTCCCCACACAAGGCCACTTGAGTTGACGGAGGTTTACAACTAACTTGTTTCTGAAACATAATTTTTTAACTGGTTAAAAGCAGTACAAGAATTTAGGGCAGGCTGAATTTAATTTTCTCATCAACAAATTTCAGTTATGAGTCAAAACTTAGATGTTTTTGCTTGAAAATGTGTATATCCTCACTAAAAATAAAAAACTGCAATAAGCCTCCCCCACTCTGCTTTCTGAATTCATTAAGATGAGTTCAAGTAACATTTCAGTAGTGCTTTTATATATATTTTATGTCATAAGTGGATAATAAAAAATCACTTTGATGGAAAGATGTTTTCAAACTAAGATTTGATAGATGATGAATTATAATTCTTATCAGTGGTATCCTTACACCCAAAGACCTTATGCTTCTCTGGGCATGGTGGTGCAAGCCAGTAATCTCAGTAATTTAGTGAGGACTTCAGCAATTTAATAAGACCCTGTTCCAATGTCTGGGGGGCAGTGGGGAAGGACTGGGAATGTAGCTTAGTGGTAAAGCACCCATGAGTTCAGTCCCCAGTATCCCACTCCCTCCACCCCTGAAAAAGGCCTTATACTTCACACTGGACAAAGACTTTGTCATGACCTAGTTTTACCAAAATCCACACCCCGTCCCCCCCTTTTTTGGTAGCCTTGGGGCCTCTCATATGCTGATTCCACTTGGCTACACCCCCTGCCTAAAAATCACTTTTCATTAAAATTTCAATCTTAAACTTGAGGCAGATGTTACAATGTGGACACTGTTATAGGTAAACCTGGATTCAAAATCTTGGTGTCTCCTCCTTTACAAAATGATAGTTTCATGCTTGTCATAGGCCTTACCTCGACAAAGAAGCTTCCCTTTCTGAGTCCTGTTTTCCTTAAAATCAGAACTAGAATTGTCAATTAACTCGGGGATGGGAGCTTGAGTGTAGTTTTTAAAGATAACCAAGGAATGTTGATGAATCTAATTAATGCAACAAGCATGAAACAAATTCCTGCTAAGTATTAGGCTTTGTCTATGCTCTACAAAAATTTCTTCCAGCATAAAGTCTCTGCTCACTTTTACTATGTCTACTTAAAGGACCTGATAATCCCCTGGCTGTGAATAAAATGAAAATGCCCCCCCACCCCCCCGCCACAAATTTTAATGTAGTTGAAAGAGATAAATGGTTCAGCAGTTTTTAGGTTAATGATGCTGATGTAGTGGAGCTTCAGAGGTAGTAATTCATGTAACGTGAAAATTGAGGGGTCAGTCTTTTTTAGGTTGAAAGATGCATACTTGGCTCCACTCTGGATTATTCTTGAATTTGTTTAATTTTAAGGGAAATCCAAATAATACAAATTGAAAATGAAATACTAGAATACTAGAGGAAGAGTGTCATGTCAGTGTGTGGACTAAAGGAGAATGGGTGGCAGCGGCTTGGTTTGGAAGGTGGTCTTTAGCTTGGGTCCAGGTTTAAGGCTGTCGTAAAGGGAGAGTGAGTAGCGACTACCTGGGGGCCCAGCAGGGCTGTGTGTGTTTTCCTCTCCTTAGGATGCTTCTGTTCTTCCATCGGTTTCAGAACTGCCACTTCTGAGGCTCCAAAGGGAATAAAAGAAAACAACCTGAAAAGCCTGCTTTTCTCATGACCCCTTTTTCCAGTGGGCGGGCGGGATTTCTTCTTTTTGGGATTAAGTTCCTTATTTTATTTGCCCAGATTCCTTCCTTTTATGCAAACTTTAGCCAATTTCTGGAACTTTGTGATGTTTTCCCAGCCTGCTTTATTCCCATTCCTGAGGCCCTATTGTTTTTTGTAATTCATTTGGAATATAATTATGCATTGCCTTTTGATATACTGTACTTTCTCATACTGTTCTTTTCTGTTTCTTACCCACTAAGTTGTAAATACTTTGAGGCAGAACCAGGGTTTAAATTTTATTCTGTATCCTCCATTCCATGTTAGCTCTGCATGTGGTGAATAAATGTATTTCCTCAGTTTCAGATTTTCCTATTAGTTGTGTGATGCAGAGCTAATGTTGTAGTTAACATTGGATAAGTACTAGTTTTAGGGATTATTCTGTTTTTTCTGGTAGGGCGTTTAAGAAGCTCATGTTTTAAGACTGAAGCACGACTGACTTTGAGTTCTTATATAATGAAATTATTTTAATATATTATCTTTGCAATACTGGGTATAATCAGTAGAAAGAGATGATGGATTTTTTAAAAATCAGTTTTCAGGGGCAATAATTTGTTGCTGGGTACAGTGGCACGTGCCTGTAATCCTAGCTACTCAGGAGGCTGAAATGGGAGGATTGTAAGTTTGAGGCCAGCCTCAGCAACTTAGTGAAATCCTGTCTTAAAATAAAAAAGGACTGGGGGGATGTAGGATCTAAGGATCAAAAAGATACTCCAACTGATTTACCAAAAAATTTCTCACATTTTATTACATATTGCTTGCCTATTTAATAAAACTAATAGTGCCTTTTGATTAATTTTGATATGGACTTTAGGCTTGTATAACTTGTATATAACTTGTATTATAACTTATAACTGTATAATAGTTGCACATTAACTTATTCAGAGTTCAGATCTGTGCAAAGTAATAAATTTGATTGTTTAATTCAGGTTAACTTTGTGCTAAGTATTGTGCCTTTCTCTTAACTCAGAATCCAGAATTCAGTAATATATGGTAGTACAAAACCTAGGATATTTATTTTGTTGTTACCATAACTGGAAACATACAATTTTTAAAACCAGCTAACAAGCATATTTAGAATTTTATTTTATCTCATTTATTTATTTTGGGGGGTACTGGGAATTGAACCTTAGGACGTTCTACCACTGAGCTACATTCCCAGCCCTTTTTTATTTTTCATTTTGAGACAGGGTCTCACCAAGTTGCTGAGGCTGTCCTTAAAATTTGCAGCCCTCCTGCTTCAGCCTCCCAAATTGCTGGGAATTAGAGGTGGGTGCCACTAAGCCTAGGAGGCTTTCTATATTATAAAAAAGGATACTTTATTTGCCTGTAATTATGTTAATGAATTATTTTTGCTTTGTTTTTAAAGGAAACACAACCTATTTGTGGGAGTTTCTTTTAGATTTACTTCAAGATAAAAATACTTGTCCTCGGTATATTAAGTGGACTCAGAGAGAAAAGGGCATATTCAAGCTTGTGGATTCAAAGGCTGTCTCTAAGCTTTGGGGAAAACATAAGAACAAACCAGACATGAACTACGAAACTATGGGACGAGCTTTGAGGTAAGAACACAAATGAACTTGTTTTCAAACACAACTTGTATGTCTCTCTATGTTGTCTGTTAGCTGTTTGATTTAAGAGCTCAAAATCCTTAATATAACTTTGGAGGATATTTAGAGGAGCTTCTTAGATTGGGAAGGAGGGAGAGAGAGTTTGGTCTAGAGACCTATAATTTCAGCATCATTGGAATGCATTTTTACAGAAAAATATTCAAGTTGTAGGCCTTTAAAAAAAAATCAAAGTTTCCAAAGTTAACTTTTTAATTTCCTAAAAATTTGTTATAAATGGATTTCTCTTGACATGAAAAATTTTCATAAGTTTTGTCAGTTTGAGAAATTCACAAAACTGTCATTGTAGTGTGCATGCTGAGGGTATTTAAAAACAAACACATTGGGTTTTATGTGACAGTAGTACCATATTCCATAGATTGATCTCTACTAAGTGTGATTTAAGTAATTTTTTCATATAATGTTACATTTGTTTTCATAATCTTTGTAGAATTCCTACCAGTAATTATTTCCTTTAAGAAAGAGTCGTGGTTGAGCATGGTGGTGTATGCCTCTAATGCTACCCACTCTGGAGGCTGAGGCAGGAGATTGCAAATTTGAGGGTAGCCTCGGGAACTTAGTAAGACCCTGCCTCAAAATAAAAATGGCTGGTGATGTAGCTCAGTGGTAGAGTGCCCCTGAATTTAACCCCCGTTACTGCCTCCCCCTCCCCCCGGCCCCAATAAAAAAAGAATCGAATCAGTTACTTAATAGATCTGAACATTACAGGACTCGTAGTTTGACGTTTCAGCTTCACATCTGAAACCTGAGCAGTCCATGCAGTAAGCTTGCTCTGCCCTTACAGTAAGAGAATTATGTTGGTATTTGCTGTGCATGTTTTTTGTTTTTTGTATTTTTCGGACGGGGTGCGGGGGTGTGGTCGTATACTTGATTTATTTAGTAATTTTTTCCCCCTTTTCAGATACTACTACCAACGGGGAATTCTTGCAAAGGTTGAAGGACAGAGGCTTGTGTATCAGTTCAAGGATATGCCCAAAAACATAGTGGTCATAGATGATGACAAAAGTGAAACCTGCAGTGAAGATTTAGCAGCAGCCACTGATGAGAAGTCATTAGAACGCGTGTCACTGTCTGCAGAAAGTCTCCTGAAAGCAGCAACTTCTGTTCGCGGTGGGAAAAACTCTTCTCCAATACACTGCTCCAGAACCGAGAAGGGTGTGGCCAGAGTGGTGAATATCACGTCCCCTGCTCACGACGCCTCCTCCAGGTCTCCGCCCACCACAGCCTCTGTGTCGGCAGCGGCAGCGCCAAGGTGAGCACACGCACGCACGCCGTTACTTGTAGCACGGCCACTGATTTGGAAAAGGCTCCTTGGGAGATGCCCTTTTTGTTTAACACGTGTCACAACATTCTACAAACTACTGTTGGCAAGACTGTGGAAAGTGTTTGTGTGTTAAATACTTTTGTTGTTGTTAAAGCAGATGCCTCAAGTAACCTGGTCTTTCTGGTTGAATAGATGGATCTTTGTGGTTTTTTTCTTTTCCGCAATGCAGGGGACTGAACCTTGTGCATACTAGGTCAGCGCAGCCCTGGGTGGATGTGGAATGTGGGCTTTAATGTTTTCTTAATTTGTTGCCTGGTATTTCCTATTCTGAACTTCAGGGATTGCCAGTGTATCTAAAATTTAGGAGCACTAATTTTATACATTTTGGAGTTTCGTTCATCTTTTTGCCCAAGAGACTCATTTTCTGATTAAGCATGGAATATAACCAACTTCTTTCTTCTTAATCTACTAGGACGGTTCGTGTGGCAATGCAGGTACCTGTTGTAATGACCTCATTGGGTCAGAAGATTTCAACTGTGGCAGTTCAGTCAGTTAATGCGGGTGCACCATTAATAACCAGCACCAGTCCAACAACAGCGACTTCTCCAAAGGTAGTCATTCAGACAATCCCTACTGTGATGCCAGCCTCTGCGGAAAACGGAGACAAAATCACCATGCAGCCTGCCAAAATCATCACCATCCCAGCTACACAGCTTGCCCAGTGTCAGCTGCAGACAAAGTCAAATTTGACTGGATCCGGAAGCATTAACATTGTCGGAACCCCGCTGGCTGTGAGAGCGCTCACTCCTGTTTCACTAGCCCACGGCACACCCGTAATGAGACTCTCGGTGCCCACCCAGCAGGCATCTGGCCAGACTCCTCCTCGAGTTATCAGTGCGGTCATAAAAGGGCCAGAGGTTAAGTCAGAAGCAGTGGCAAAAAAGCAGGAACATGATGTGAAAACTTTGCAGCTGGTAGAAGAAAAACCGGCAGATGGAAATAAGACAGTGACCCATGTGGTAGTTGTCAGTGCCCCTTCAGCTCTCGCCCTTCCGGTAACTATGAAGACCGAAGGACTAGTGACATGTGAGAAATAAACAGCAGCTCCGCTGTGGACTGTAGACTGCAATGGTAGTACTGACATAAATGATTGCGAGGGAAGTCATCAAGAAAAGTCAAAGGAAGACTTTAAAACATTTTTAATGCATATAAGAAAACAATCAGACTTACTGGAAATAAATTACCTATCCCATGTTTCAGTGGGAAATGAACTACACATTGAGATGCTGACAGAAAACTGCCTCTTACAGTAGGAAACAACTGAACCCGTCAATAAGGAAAAGGATTGAAAGGGACCAAGCAGCTCACTACAATATCAAGTTACACTAAGACTTGGAACACTAACATCTGTAAGAGGCTCTGTAGTTTTCAGTGGGGAGGGGTTGGGATGGGTGATCTCATTGTTACATATAGCAATTTTTGATGCATTTTATATGCATACCAGCAATTATTACTGTGTTCGCACAGTATTCACTTAACTGGTGCTATGTGAAGACTCTGCTAATATAGGTATTATAGAATGTGAATTGAAGAATGGATCCAAAAGCTTCAGAAAGAGGATAGCAAAAAAGATCTAGTGCGATTTTTTTTTTTAATATCATATAGCTTAAGCTGATTTAAAACAAAGGCCTTAGACTAATTTTCGGTTTTCTTTCTTGAAATAAGCTAATGGCTTGTTTGTGTAAAGCTTTTTTATTAAAAGAAAAATTTTAAAAATCTTGTACCTAGCACAGTATTGTTATAGAATTTACATGTAACATTTTATATGGTAGTTTAAGTCTGTCAGTTTTCTTAATTGTGGACAAATTAACAGTTGGCTCTGGCCTTTTGCTGTAACACGCCTGTGTCATTCACTTGGCCCTGGCATCTGCGCAGACACATCAGTTTCAGTTCTACTGTCACTTGGAAGTTCAGGCGCAGCATGAATTTTTGTCAGGTAGCTCTAGTACCTGGCATTTGTTTTCTTTCTTTTTTCTTTTTTTTCTTATTTCTTTTACTTTTTCTTTCTTTTTTAGTTAAAAGTTTAAGAGGGAAAGTACCAGTGTTCAGATTTGAACTATAATAGTTTGTATATTCAACATTTGAAGTATATTCTATTTTGTTGTACTCTTGTTTCAAAGTGTATTCAAGTAGGTTTTCTGAAAATATAGAAATGAAATTTATCTTGGCTTGGTCTCTGGTGATATTTGTAACGATACAAGTGTGAAGAAATGCCACTGCTGTTATTTGCCGGTATACGAGTGTTTGGCAAACACCCGCGTGCTGCCAAGTCCTTCCTAATTTTTATCGAGAGCTGTAATGGTCTACTTTCCGTAATTTAGTATTTTAGTTAGTCACACTTAACGAATTTATATATGTGATACATTTTGGAGTCGAGCTATCTAGTTCTCACTGGGAGGGTAAGAAGTCAAGTAATACTCTGGCCCTTTTATAGGTAAGAAAATGGAGGTACTAGAAGGATCCCTTGAATTTCACACAAAGCGGGGTCCTGTGACTGCATCTTAATGTTTTTTCTACTACATAGAAAATTTGTATATTAGATGAAGTGATGCTTAATATTTTTTGACTTGTAATTATGCATTTGATCAGATACTACTTAGATTGACAAAAGATTTTTTTTTTTTTTTTTTTTTTAAGTTTTCTGTTCTAATCATTTTATCTTTTCCATTAACATACCTGATAGTACTTTTGAGGGGGTGGGTGTTGGGGATTTAACCCATGGGCAGTTTACCACTGAGCAAATCTCCAGCCCTTTTTATTATTTTGAGACAGGGTTTCACTAAATTACATAGGGCCTCACAAGTTACTAAAGCTGGCCTTGAACTTTCTCTCTCAGTCCCCGCCCCACAGCCTCTGGGTTTACAAGTGTGTGCCACCACACCCGCATTTTTTAATAAAAGCTTGAAGACGAACTCACTTGAATCTTACCCCATTTGGAAGTTAATCTCAAATTCCACCTCATTTTAGAATATTCCCTAAACGTTCCAAGTGGTCAAAATTGGTACTATTTTGGTGCACACCTGTAATCCCAGCAACTCCAGAGGCTGAGGCAGGAGGATTCTGAGTTCAAAGCCAGCCTCAGCAAAATTGAGGCACTAAGCAACTCTGTGAGACCCTGTCTCTAAATAAAATATAAAATAGGGCTGGGGATGTGGCTCAGTGGTTGGGTGCCCCTGAGTTCAATCCCTGGTACCAAAGAACAAAACAAAAAAAACCTTGGTATTGTGTTTTTGGCACTTTATTCTTTATCATCATGTCTTCCATAATACTCTTTTTGGTCAAAGATTATATTTTATTCCATCCCTGCACCTCTTCCCAAGAGGTAATCATATTAGAGACACTCAGACACTTAGGGATTTTGCTAACATTTGCTAAAAATCTTAGTTACGTACTATGGAAGATACCTAAAGACACTTAAGTGAATGCCTTCCTCCTATGCTGTATTATCTCCACCACTCTACCTGTCTGTCTTTAGTTGGGATTTGGAACATATAGGTTGACAATAGCTACTGATCAGAGTACAATCAGTACATCTACCTCATCTTAACTGTGGCATTTAATCTCAACCCCTCCAAACTATCAATCAGTGTAACTTTTGTTTTTTGTGTCCAGCATACTGGAGAAAGCCACATGGCCATACCTTGATACCCCTGTACTCCCTGCCTCCCCAGCTTCAGCCATCTGTCCTTACGTGACAAAGATGGAGCTCCCAGCAGACGGTCAGCACACCTCTTTACAGACGACATGGTCGCTAACACACCTTCACTGCATTGCTGGAACCCTTGCTACAGAAGGCCACCTGCCTCCTGTTCTCACCATCTTTCCCTTTGCTCTGTCTTGGTCCCCTGGTTCCAACAGTTAATAGCCTATCATTGTCTTTCAGTTGAATTCTGGCTTAGACAGTTTTTGAAAAGCCATTTCCAAAATCAAGTGAAAATACTTTGGTTTTTCATGTGATCTCATCTCTCTGTTGTGCCTCAAAACGCCTTTAGTTTTTCTCTGACACCTCTCTGGTTTCCTTCCTGCCTTAAACACAGCCTTATCTAAGCTTTCCTTTGGCTTTCCAGAAGGTTCTATGGCTCCTTTCTTCAGAATCATTGTGAGAATTAACGAAGTTAATACGTTAGGGATTTAGAACTCCTCGAGTTTACGATTTGACTTCACTCTGTTAATCCTACCTCTGGCTATGTATGGCTCTCACTACCAAATCTGTTGTTCCCGACTATATTTTTACTCGAGTATTAGATGAGTTCATCTAATGCCAACTGGCTCTTTCCTCCTGAATTCAACTCTCTTCCCTCCAAAGTTTGTTCATTTCACTCAAAAGACATTACCAGCAACCCATTTCCAATGCCAGAGGAACTCGTGGGGCCCTTCGACACCTTATTCATATCTAGTCATTCATCAAGTCCTGTTGTACCTTCTAAATACCTTCCATTCCCATCCTCCCTGTCCTGATTGCTTGGTCCCAAACCTCCCACTAAAACGCAGTGAGATGCCAGCCGAGAGGTTCTAAAGTGCAAATTTAATCACTCACACCACTGGGACTGCTTTAAATTTATTGGCATCTGACCAGAAAAAGCCCACAGCCTAACATTTAGTCCTTTGATCAGGCCTGTTTCCCTTTCCGACATCTCTGGGCTAGACACCCTGAAATACTGTCCCCAGCCATCCCAGGCACCCACTCGTTACTGAGCCACTCCACTGAGGGCAAGGCCCTGGATGACGCTTTCCTCCTCCACTTAGATCTGAGTTGTTTGATTTGCTGAATTGGAGGTGACTGGCAGATGAAGTATGTTTTACATATGACAGGCAACAGGCAATTGCAAGAGGAAGGGGAAAGCAAACCAGTCCAAAAAAGCCAGACAGAGACGGTGAAGCGAAGCCAAAATGTCCTACAGGGCACCTGGAACATGATCAGCGGCCATGCCCGAGCGCACGCTTAGAAGCATACGTTTCTGATCACTCTGTGTAAACAAGCCACGTTTAATTATTAATAAGCAGATAAACTTCTTTCCAAAGACAAAACTTTGGCCATGGGGTTATTTACAATGTTTCCTATGATCTTTTTCACTTCAAGTCTGCCAGGAGGTGAGAATAACCAACCTTACTTTAGCTGCAGTAATCAAAGCCACTGTTCCGGGCTGGGTGGAAGCTCCATGGAAGAGCGCTTGCCTAAGTGTAAGGCACTGGTTCGATCTTCAGCACCACATACAAATAAATTTAAAAAAGGTATTGTGTCCATCTACAATTTTAAAAAACACAAAACTTCCCTCTACAGTTTTTGAGACTTCTGTGGCTGAGATTTGTATATTTCAGCCCCTTTGTTATAATCACTGCCCCTCATGATTAAAATTGTAGGAACATGTACACAGTGAAGCCAGCCCTAAGTAGAATAAAGTACTGTTGGCAAATATCAGTGGATTGGATTTATCTCCTCTCTGCATCAAGTGCAGCCAACAAGACTATTTTGAGCACCCAGCACTCTTTGAATACCTCAACTAAGCAGTAAGTAATACTGGATTCAGAACTAAACAATATTGCAGCTTCCAAAGTGAGGACACAATCCAAGTAAACCAGCTGTTGAATGCAAAGCACTATCGAAAACACAACAAAAAGGATCAATTGGTTGTAACCTAAAAGCAGAGTGGTCTTCTCCCAAGATATTGTTTCTCCCATTCCACTTTATTAACTTTGAGAAAATTCTATCTATATTAGATTTATTTACTGAAATAATACTATTGCTGTTGAAAAAGGTAAAATAATGAAGTCATCATCATCCAAAATGGTAAAATACATAATAATATGCAAATATGAGTTTTAGGCTTTTACCTTGACTATAAACAGTGCTAACTGCTGTGCATTCCAGTTATCTGGGGCGATGCTGCTGCCCAGGGCACATTCAATACCACTGAAATGACAATGTTCGGGGTGGCAGCCATGCATCAGTATTTTTTTATGCCTTTATTTTTTTTATGTGGTACTGAGGACCAAACTCAGTGCCTCACACATGCTAGGCAAGCGCTCTACCACTGACCCATTGCCCCAGCACCAGGCATCTGTACTTTTTTTTGGTGCTGGGGATTGAACCCAGGGCCTTATGCATTTGAGGCAAGCAGGCTACCAACTAAGCTATATCCCCAGGCATCAGTATTTTAAAAGTATCTCTAGGCAATTGCCTTAGCAGTCAGGAGAGAACCCTGCCACGCAGCTACAACAAGCAAAGCCGAGGATTAGGGACTAACTTGAGTGTTCCTAAAGCATTCATTGGGAAAAGGCAGCTTGAAATATATTAAGCATTACAAGTGGCTTAAAAAACATACTGTATGTTTTATTGATTTTAAAACCTTTTTCTCACGCTTAACATCTCTAATTAGGATGAGTCTCGAAGTCTTGTGGGACAGCATTACCATATTATTGTACCTTGTACCTTCAAAGGAAAATATCAGGGAAAGCTACATCCAGTGCCAACAATGCTGCTGCCATTGACCAGAATACTTCCGAATTGCTTTTTTAGGGAAGAATATAATTTTTTAAAAAAATTTAGGGTATTATATAGTAGTTGGGTTCATTATGACAAAATCATAAACACATGGAATTTGATTTAATCCCCATTCCCCACACCCAAATAGAAATTTGAAATATATTTTAAGAGGCAAATGCCCTGTAAAGGTCACACTAGCTTTGAGAGCTTCATGAAGCCTGGAAGCAGTTCCCCCAAGGATGGTAACTATCTGGGCATATCTCAGTTTTGGAATTCAAAATAATATTCGAGCAACCGTGGGGAAGAGCTGGGTATGGCGGGGCAGGGAGATGGCAAGTTCAGGGATGGTCTGGGCTACTTAGTGAGATTCTGTCTCAAAAAGGGCTGGGGATGTAGCTCAGTGGTGGAGGGACCTGGGTCCAATTCCCAGTAGCACCCCCAACCTCAGAAGAACCTAAAGTTCAAGAAAAACTTTGGAGTCATCAGTTCAGCTGGTCAGTGTTTGACCTCCTGGGGGCGCAACCCTACCTGTTCCCATCCAAAACAGAGGGTCAGAGAAGGACAGAGGGCTAGTGTCCAGCCACCAGGACCTCTATCACGCAGCGATCCTCAATTTCTCGAACTTGTGCTCTCCCCTTCTCTGGTACTGGGAATTGAACCCAGATGCTCAATCACCGAGCTACGCCCACCCCCAGCCCTTATTCTGTGAGTCAGGGTCTTGCTAAATTGCCCACACTGGCCTCGAATTTGCAATCCTCCTGCCTCTGCCTCCTGACTAGCTGGGATTACAGGTGTGCACCACTGCGCCTGGCTCACAAACTGAACTTTAAAATGTTGCAGAATCTGCTGGGTCATCTCTTCAGGTTCACCAATCTATGGAAACCAGAATCAAATGTCAGCCAATAATATTCCCTTTGCCCCAGTCTTCCATCACCTTTCTTGATTTGTTTCTCAGAATTATACAGAGTATGCCAGGTGAGGTCAGAGCCGGCGTCACATGTATCAGGAGGTTGGGAGGCTTGGATTTTGAATGATACAAGATTTAAAACAGCTATGTGGCAACTGACTCAAAAAAAGTCCCTATCTGATTTAAAATGTAGGCACAGAAGCTGGGTGTGGTGGCACGTGCCTGTAATTCCAGCTGCTTGGATGACTGAGGCAGGAGGATCACAGGTTTGAGACGGCCTCAACAATTTAGCAAGACCCTGTGTGAAAAATCAAATCGAAGGGGCTGGGGGTGTAGTTCAGTGGTGAAGTGCCCCTGGATTCAGTCGCCAGTACCAAAAAAAGAAAAAGAAACCTAGGCAGGAAAAAGGGTGGTAAGAGAAAATCAGTAAGTAAATACACAGAATGCATGCTGGTGAGCCTTGCACAGCGGTTAAAATCCAGCTATTAACTTTGGTTTCAGGTGTCCTGGTGGCCAAAGCAAAAAAAAAAAAAAAAAAAAAAAGAAAAGAAAATCAGTCGAGATCCTTCTAGACCAAGTTCACCAGATGCTTAGAGACAGCCAGGCTCTTCCTAGCGCTGCCAGGAGGCAGGGCTTCCACTGCAATCTTCTTTTACGAGAATGTTTTCTCAAAAGTGAGGTTTCCAGAGAAGTCAGGGCAGGCCCCGCAGCCGAGGGTGTTCACTGCTGGTATTCCCGCGTCACAGACCAGAGCAGGGTCCACAGCGTCTCCCAAGGCTGAAGAACTCACTGGCATCCTCACATCTGCAAATCTCTTGCCTATTTTGGGCTTAAATTTCTGTAACACTATTGGGTCTGACCTTTCAAAAAGAAGGGTTATTCTCTTTGGCTAAAAACAGGAGTGGTTAGGACACGAAGCACAGGGTCCTTCCCTCCTATTTTGAATCTTAAGCATTCAGTGGCTTACATATGTATTTCTCACTTTTTTTGTGTGGTACTGGTGGTTGAACCCAGCAGCAATTTACCACTGAGCTACCTCCCCAGCTCTTTCTATGGTGAGTTGATGAGGCTGGCCTCAAACTTGTGATCCTCCTGCCTTGGCCTCCCAGACACTGGGATTATGGGTGACTTGGTGCCCATTTATAATTCTTTATGGACATCTCACAGGAGGGCAGATAGGATAAGAAAGCCAAGGCCCTATGCATGGGTTTGTTCGGGGTCATCCTGGTCACACTGCTATCCTTAATTGACAGCCTGTGTGCCCTTGGACATGCTTTTCCTCTTCATTCCATAAGCTCAACCCCTGGGCCTTTGCCATTGTTTCACTGTTTTCATTTAACAAACTTCTTGCTCCCTATAATACCACTCTGCCCTCCAGTACTCACTGAGGCTAAGGAACCTGGTGGAGGGGAACAAGCAAGCACCTTGGAGTCAAGGTGGACCTGGGTTTGAATCCTTTATTTTTTGGTACTGGGGATTGAACCCAGGGACACTTACCACTGCGCCACATCCCCAGGCCTTTTTATGTTTTATTTAGAGACAGGACCTTGCCAAGTTGCTGAAGCTGGCTTTGAACTTGAGATCCTCCTGCCTCAGCCTTCAGACATGCACCACCTCACCCAGCCCTCAATTATTAACTGTCATGTTGCTCAAATTATTTGGCCTTTCATTCTAAAAATCACATGCAAAGAACCAAAGGCAAGGAATTCAAATGCTGGTCTCTTCTTACCTACGTACACACCATAATGCATGATGCTTTTGTTTGTTTGTTTTTTAAGAAAATGAGGCAGTCCTTACCAGCGCCAGGTAGAATGGAAGCTACTGAAGTGCGCTGTGAAGGAAGCCAATGTCCATGTCACTCATCCCCTCTTCAAATCCACATAAGTCAACTTCTAAGACCTACTTTAATGACCATCAAATTATATGAAATAAAAAAGGAGAAGCAGGACCAAAAGCACCTCGGAATGGGATGGGATCACTCTACGCATAGAACGTACTTAAAATTTGAGGATCTCTCTTTAGTTCTGTGCAACGAACTTCTTAACTTACCATTACACCTTCAAGTTAGTTTTCCATTGTTCAATCACTGCTTCAAGTGACTCAGTCCACAAAGCAAAGCTGTCTACCAAGACTTTCGAGGCACACTTACAATACAAAACGCAATACACACTCTTCAGAAATTCTCGGAGCAGAATGCTCACCTAATTACACTTCAAATGAAGACAAGGAAATGCACCAAGCAACAGCAGCATCTCATTAAGTAAACATCCGGCCTCTGCCACAGGTTTCACAGTGGGTTTTTCTCAGCTTCCTTACCTTATGCTCACTTATTGGTATTTCCAGAAACTTTGTGCCCAGTGTTCTTCCCACTGACGCCTCTGCCCACCCTGATCCTTGCTGTTGACGTGTGTACGGTCAGATGACACTTGAAATTCTCACAGGTATGCTGCTTTCATCCTCACCCGGATTTGCTTGCTCAAGGCTCTCGTGATTTCTCTTCAGGTCGGTCTGCTTTAGGGCAGGGAAGCCGCACTAAGTAAAGTCCCCGAGCCTCCTGCCTCTCAACAACCGGCTGAGGCCGTCCTGCGCACCGGAGCAGCCGCCCTTCCTGCTTGCTCCTTCCAAAACCACTGGAAGCCTCACTTGTTCCGAGTGGTGTCAACTCAGGATGTGTGAATGAGCCATGCTGGGGAGCTGCAGCCTCGGCACCGAGACCATGCAAGCAAAGCCTGGGCGCCGCAGAGCCAGACGGTACCCACCATGGTATGGGTTCTACATATCAATGGCTAGAGCGGATCGCCAGGTGACAGCGTCAACAATCAGTCTGCTCCCAGATTCTTTTTGGACTAGAGAGACAAGATATTAAGAGCACGAGCTTTAAAAGGTCATTTATTAATCTTAAATATTTACAGCTCATACAATAAAACATTTACCAGGTTATGACTGATGGCTTATGTCGTCTGGAAGAGGCTTCACCTGCTATCTTTATTACTTTTATTTCTGATGGTTGAGAATTGCAGGTTACCTTTTAACTTCTTACATTCTTTGTAGATGTTCTAAACCATGGTCATCTGGCTGTCTTAGGAAATTTCTATGACAGCCCAATTACAGGGTTTCTATAGTTTCCCATCTCTGGCTGAGAGAGGTGGCACCTGTAATCCCAGCAGCTCAGGAGGCTGAGGCAGGAGGATCACAGTTTGAGGCCAGCCGGGGCAACTCGGCAAAACCCTGTCTTAAAACAAACGAGAAAAAGGGCTGGGATGTAGCTTAGTGCTAAAGCACTTTGGGCTCAATCCCAGTACCTAAAACCAAAAACCAAAACAAAACAAAAAACAAAAACAACCTTCACATCTCTGAAAAGAAGGTCCCCCTGGCTTTCTTAGCCACTGCCACATAACAGCTCCCAAATAATTATTGTGAAAACTGCATTCCAAAAAAAAATGATAACTTCCAATATTCCAATGGGAAAAAGTACAATATGTAGCAGTGATTGAACAATGGAAAACTAACTGGAATTTCCTCAAGAAACACAATGGGAAACACGGAGGCACAGTGAGGAGTATTTATGAAGAATGTACCAGAGTCCTGATACTTACACTTAAATAACAAAACCCTCTCCCTGAACAGCTGCTTTGTATACAATGTTAGACCACCAGATAAACATTTTAAAGCTTTAAGAAAATTACTATAAGTTACTTTATAATGTGTTTTGCATGGTTCTAAAATGTTCATAATGCTATAATTTATTTAGTTTTACATGAAGACATAAAAAAATAAATATTGCCATGCATATCTTGTTGACATTAGAAAAACTCACAAATAAATAACTTGAAATGCAGTCTAGGGAAATTTTCCTACATACTTAATGTTAACTACAGAGGACTCAAGCAAGTCTGCAAGTTTTTAAAGTATCTGCAAACTGAAAAAGCTTCAAGACAAGCCCAACCGAATGCCCTTAAATGACAGATTGAACACGTGACGCTAAAGGAGGGATAATAATATAGGCCGAAACTGGAGTGCAAACACCTTTTTTGCTATAGGTTTTCACTGGAAAGTTTTGTGAACTAATGGGCTTCTTTTCCAAGGGCATGCTGGAAACACAGAAAGTGACATGACCGAACCCGGAACCCTTCCTCAGGCAACTTCCTAGCCTATTTCAGTTTCCTGAAACATCCCTGGTTAAGACTCCTGTGATTAAAAAGACCGGATCAGCTTCTATAAAGATCCACCAGGCTCCTCATTAAAGCTGAAGTCACACACTAGAGAAAGGTGGTCTGAGGGGTAATTGAAGGACGGAAGCCGGTTGGGTCCGATCTGTTCTTCGGTGAGGAGGTCGAGGGCCGACCTGACGCTCAGCGCGTGTTTGGAATACCATATGTAGTCCAGGGTGTGCCTGCACTCCCCTGAGGTCCGGATCTTCCAGGTGGTGTAGGGGGGCTCCGACTGCCCATCGGGGCTCAGTAGCTTGTAGGCGCTGTTCAGGTTGAGGCTGGAGGAAGCGAAGTGTTTGTAGACCTCTTCGGTTGGCTCTGCGTTGAAGTCCCCACATACAATCAGGGGGATCTTGGCACCTTGGGTGATGTTCTGCAGGTTCTGGAGAAGGTCACAGCCCTGAGCCGACCGAAACCGCTCCCAGCCAGTGCGTGCTTTTAAGTGGGTGACAGCGATGCAGAACTGCCGGCCGGATTCCTTGCACTCCAGGGTCTGAGCAATGGCCACCTGGTTGGTTTTCAGCGTCATGGCCGTCAGCCTGATATTGGCACTGTTGACCAGCTTGAAGCGGTTCTGCAGAAAAAATAAGGCACAGCCATCTGGCCCATTGTTGTGTTCCACATCTAGACAAGGTGACCAGGGCTTCGGGAAAAAGGTGCCTTGGTAGCCCAGTCGACTGAGGAGCGGGTGGAAGGTGTCAAAGTAGTGGTCCACTTCCTGCAGGCACAGTATATC